>NC_142086.1:56527529-57729529 GCF_054644295.1 Miniopterus natalensis | reverse complement strand
AATAACAGTGGGTATAAATTCAGACTTCAAAAATCCTTCTTAATAATATTTTTTCTGCAGAGGAAAAGGTCTGGTCAGAGCTAATAAAATTTTTTTTTTCTTCTTTGTACTATGGTCAAGAAAGAGCTTATACTAGGAGTGGGAGAAGTGTCATGTTTGCAATTTTCTTATTGTTTACATGTACTTACACAATTAATATTCTTTTTGATCACAGCTTCTTCACAGAAAAACTTTAAAAGCCATGTGTCCATTTTGAGAGGGTTAGCTTAAACCAGAACCTACAGTATGCACTAAACTGGGCATACGCACTGCAGTGTGTCAGAGGAGGCTAAACAAGAGAGGGTAGCACTGGTAATCTCGCCACACTGCTTGTCTTCCTTCAAAACATGCAGACCAAGTAAGGATGCAAGTGTATATTAAATACTAGTAAATATTAATTCCTTTTGCTTTTTAAGATAAAAATACTTGCTAGTGAAAGTTCTAGCAATTTCCTCTGCATCTCAGTGGATCATTTATTGCCTTTGAAGAGTTATGCACATCTTATTTTGGAAACCGTTGACCTCAAAGATCAACATCAATGTCAGACATCTATTAGCTTGATATTAATTTTGAAGAGAGCTAAGTTCAAACCATGGACAGGCACTCCAGGCATTTTCAAAGAGAAAAAGACAACTTGATTAATAGACGTGGAGAAATATACTAAGCTTATATGCAGGCAGACCCAAAGTCTTAAAGATGTCATTTCTCCCTGAATTGACTTGTAGATTCTGATTGGTGGAAATTCTGATAAAAACAAACAACTTTAATTTCCCACGGAACTTATCAAACTAATTTTTAAATTATAGACAGGAATAACCAAGATGCTCCTGAAGAAAAGGAAAAGGTGAGAAAATTTGCCATAGCAGAGTTCTAAAATTTTTTGAAAATTATAGCAATTAAGGGAATGTAGTATTGCTACATTGTTAGCCAGATAGATCAATGGTACAGAATGGAGAACCCAGAAAAACACACACATATACGTTGAAACTTGATTTGTGATAAAACCTGTAATAAAGATCAGTGGAAAACTGATGAGCTTTTCAATGGATGATACTCTGTCAATTCACATAGAACAAAATGAAATTAGACCATACTTTATACATACATAAAAATAAATTACAAATATACTTAAATGTGAAAAAAACTTTTAGAGAAAATATAGGGGAGTATATATCCTCAGGATAGGAAAATATTTTGTAAAACTAGACCAAAAAAACACACCAACCATAATAAAGAGAGAATCAACTATATGAAAATTAAGACTCTGTTCATCAGAAACACAGTAAATAGGGTGAAAAGGTAAGCCACAAAATATGACTGGATATAAGTAACACATATGATTGACAAAGAATTAATAGTACAAAATGTGTAAGAACTCCTAGGAAATAATAAGGGATAAAACATAATAGAAAAATAGGTAGAAGAGTTGAAGAGGCACCTCACAGAAGTGGAAATAGAAATGCCCTATAAACATTTGAAAAGATGCTGAAATTCTTTAGTAATTAGAAAAATTAAAATCACAAGTCTCCATGCACCACTTATCAGAATGTGAAACATCTGATAGTATCAAGGGTTAGCAAGGATCTGAAGCCTTAGGAACTCTTATCTAATAAAATTAAAGACATGCGCACCCTAGAAAGCTCTCCCTTTGATATCTACATCACTTTTTGCCAACTGATTACCACTTTGTTCTTCTTGACCACCCTATTTAAAACTGGATACCCCCTACCCCAACACTTCCGATCTCCTCTCCTTGCTTGATTTTCTGCATAATACTATTACTTTCCAACAGATATTACTTACCTTATTTATTTTATTATCTGTTTCCCTCCACTAGCATGGAAGTACATGAAAGGACAGACTTTTGCCTATTTTTTTTATGAATGTATGCTTAGAGTCTGAAATAGTGCCTGACATGGAGAAAAACTTGTTGAATTAAAAATCCTATGATCCAGACGTACATCCCACTCAAGACGTACATCTTAGAGACACTCTTGAAACAGGAGACATATACAAGAATGCTTATATCAGTGCAATTTATAATGGGGAAGACACAACACAGCATGACAATAATGTTTTTAAAAAAACCCTCTTAACTGTACATCAACAGAAGATATTAGATAATACATTGTGAAATATTCACATAAGGGAATATTATATAGCAATTAAAATAGATGATCTGTAAAATGAATTTCAAAGCATAATCTTAGGCCAAAAATACAGTATAAATTTATTTAAAGTAAAAACTTACAAAACTAACATTATTTAGGGTTACGAAATGCAATGTCAAGTTTAAAGACAAGAAAGCAGTTCTCAATCCACACTTCAGTGGGGTTTCCGCCTGAGTGGGGAGGGAGGGAAGGCGTGCTCAGACTGTGCTGCTGGTAGACAGATGCTCACCCTCCTGATACCCTCTTACTGTACACTCTACACTCCTGTAATTAAGGCAACAAGGGCGTCGGAGCCTGTAAGCTTCTCAGGCTCAGTTCAGCTGGAGTCTCTAAAAAATGAACTCCACCCACAGGTCTTATAACCTGTTTGCAAGTAGAGTTGCTTCTGTACTAAGTAAATATTCCTTGATGAACTGAGCAGCCTTTGAGATACGGAGTGGCCCTAGAACCCTATGGAATGTTTATGATCTCTAGACTTCCCGGTACCTGATGCACTTTGGGGTCAAAAAACCTGCATCATTCAAGTCCCAGCTCTAATACCAACCAGTTAGTGCTGTGTTGGTCGGAGACATTTTACATAACAAAGATCCATGAGATCTTACAATGATCCTATTATAAGATAGTACAATTATACTCATGTTACAGGTAAGGAAACTGAGACAGAAAGTGAGACTCTGGCCTAACATCCGCTGTAGCTATTACGGTGTAGAACTGAAACTCCTGCCGGGTCTGCTCTTCCCGGTCTCAGCACCCTGAGCCTTTGCTCTCTCAGTTATTAAATTCCCTCTGTACCTCAGTAACTTTCTACATGTAAAATGTTTTATGAATTCAATCCAGAGAAGAAATTGAGTCGAGAGGAATCTACCGGCCCTGCGGAGATGGGCTGCAGCGCACCCCCATCTGCTGTTTGCCGAGGCGGGGGTGCCGGAGGGTCCCCAGCGAGCAGGGTCTGCCTCCCGCCTTTGCCTCTTTGGAAGACGCTGCTTGTCCTGCCCTCACCACCCGCTCGCTTTGGTCTGGTTTCTCTCTCGCTGGCCCTTTTCCCAGAGCAGTTAGTGTTTGCCCTGCAAGTGCCAGAGCATCCGTCCTTTCTTCCTTGAATGCTGTGCCATTTGCATATCATGCAGCACAGCCCAGCTGCTGGAGTCCCAGTTAGAGCAAATAACGGTCACAGTGTTTACGCTGATTCCTCCTGGGGCCTTCTGGAACCGGCTGCACAACCCCAGGGAGAAAACAGTTTAGTTGGAATCTCTGCTCAGATCTCCTGACGTCGCCAGTGAACTCTTGGGCTCTAAATGCACACGTAGCCCTCTCCAGGTAAATGCGTGCCCTTGAGTCCCACGGCCAAGGGAAGTTTGCAGATGGAGAGAGATGCTTGCTGTTATTTTCGTCTAATTCCATTTATTAATCTTTAGACTTTGAACATGTTTTCTAAGTATGTGTTGGCTTTTTAAAAACAACTCAATGGAAAATTCAAGAATTTAACATTTCCACAAACGTATTATTTCCCAATATAATCAACTATACTCTTTATAAATCTATATCAGTTTTCTAACATCTTAGGAGGGAAATGGCAATGAATAAAGAACTGATCAGTAAACTTACATTGCAACAGACTATCAGGATTCTAACATCACGGATTTATTTTTTTTCTTTATTTTTAAAATTCTTATTCTTTTAATTACTATTAAGAAAATGTTTCTTTTCTTATTTCTTCTTAGGAGTACAGTTCACACACCAAACCCAGAGTCAGCGTTACTTTTTCTGGACCAGCTGAGGCTGCAGATTATCCAGGGGGACACATCTCCCTTTTATAGTTACATTTTGTCCATTACAACAGAAACACTGGCTCTGAATCTTTCAAATAGATTTTGTTTTTTGTACCCTGCTCATCAATACTCCCTAAATGATGCTTGTTTTGTAATATATTTGTAATATTTTGCAATATTTTCATGTGCCAATTAAGGTCTATGATTTCTTAACATTCACATGTATATGATGAATGCATGAATATTCCTATACTATTTCAGGTCATGTGTGGTTTTAAAAAATAATTCATTTAACAAGCTTCTAAAAATCTGATCATTAGTGATTTAGGGTCAGCCTAGGTGGAACTGACCTGATAAAAAAATAGTCAATGACCAGGTCACAGTGGCTTCGAAATCCCTGGAAAGCCTGATGAAAATAATTATTTTACAGTTTAATGTCCTGATTTATATAAGAGTCATTGCACTAGAATGATTTTAGCAACAACTGTTTTGAATTCCAATACTTGAAATGTAGGAATTTCAGGTGGAAAGAAGTAAAGTTAAATCATAACCTATATGACATTTATTTTAGTCAGTTCAGTTCACTATTAATGCTTACGGTGTCTCTATGCTAAGTCCGGTGGAGAAGGTAGGTGAGTCAGGTTGGCTACCTACACACATACACCTAGTTAGCACGTCTGAGAAACATGTTAACATGGTACACATGCCAGCCAACAAACCCACATGCACAGAAAAATACCTTTCTTTCTTTTTCTTATAACTTAGTTTCTGACTTCACTCTAATGTTGGTATACCCTCCTTGTTCATCTTTTCCATCAAAGCTCATTCTTGTGATATTTTCATCAAGCATCAAGTCTAACAGCTTTATATACTGTCCATATGCCCACAGCTCCCAAGCAACTCTCTTCAGTCTAAACCACTACCCTGAATTCCAGACCTGTGTGTTTAACTGCTCTCTATTTGAATGATTAACAGGCATCTCACACCAAACTAGTACATAATGGCACTCCAGCTCCTCACTTCCAAACCACCTCCTGTTGTGGTCTTCATCTCAGCTGATGGCAACCCCACTCTAGTAGTTAACAGTAAAAGCTCAGTGTCATCCTTGCCTCCTCTCTCTCTCTCTCTTCCTTCCACCCCATAGCTGACCTGCAAGCAAATTCTCTTGGCGCTGTCTTCAAAACAGATCCAACATTCAGCCTCTGCTCACCACTTCCACGGCAGCTACTTAAAAGCGGGTCTTCCTTTCAACTGGCTGCATGAAGCACCATGTATCATTTACCCTCATTTTATTTTACTAATCCTTCTAAGTGACAATTTCTAAAATGCATTTTTTCCCCAGAACTTTTTATAGTGGAGTGTTTAGAAAATTTCTCGAAATTTGGTTTATCTTACTGAAAGTAATAAAGAAAGGAGAACATGTCTTAAGTGATTTTTGAATTGCAGGTACTATGAGAAAGAAAGGCATACTTGACCAGGAAGACCATGAGAATGGTTTGGTCCCCGGTTTTATTAAATATTGTCCAGGAAGCAGGTTTTATGGTCCTAGTTCAGCTGTTTATCTAACCTGGAAGAGGGAAAAGCCCCATTACCTTATTTTTCTTTTTTTATTTTATTTTATTATTATTTATTTTTATTATTTTTAAAATTTATCTTTATTGTTGAAAATATTACAGGTGTCCCATTCCCCCCCCCCCCCAATTAACCCCCTCCACTTTGCTCCCAACCCCTCCCCAGGCCTACACCCTGTTATTGATTGTGTCCATGTGTTATGCTTATATGCATATAACTTCTTTGCTTAATCTCTTCCCACCCTCCACCCCCCCTTCCCTCTTTCCTCTGAAATATGATCGTCTGTTGCATGCATCAGTGTCTCTGGATCTATTTAGTTCGTCAGATTCTTCTGTTCATTAGCTTCTTCTTAAAGAAGACCCTTCAACATTTTCTGTAGTGCTGGTCTGGTGGTCATGAACTCCTTTAGCTTTTCCATGTCTGAGAAGCTCTTTATCTGACCTTCAATTCTAAATGATAGCTTTGCTGGGTAGAGCAATCTTGGTGGTAGTTCCATGTTTTTCAACACGTTGAATATTTCTTGCCACTCCTTTTTGGAGTTTCTGTTGAGAAATCAGCTGACAGTCGTATGGATGCTCCCTTGTAGGTAACTAATTGCTTTTCTCTTGCTGCTTTTAAGATTCTCTCTTTGTCTTTAACCTTTGGCATTTTAATTATGATGTGTCTTGCTGTGGGCCTCTTTGAGTTCCTCTTGTTTGGGACCCTCTGTGCTTCCTGGACTTGTAAATCTATTTCTTTCCCCAGGTAGGGGAAGTTTTCTGTCATTATTTTTTCAAATAGGTTTTCAATTTCTTGGTCTCTTTCTTCCCCTTCTGGTATACCCCAATAATACAAATGTTGAAGTTGTCCCAGAGACTCCTTATGCTATCTTCATATTTCTGGATTCTTTTTTCTTTTTGCTCTTCTGGTTGGGTGTTTTTTGTTTCTTCATGTTCCAAATTGCTGATTTGATTCTCAGTGTCCTCTACCCTACTGTTGATTCCATGTAAATTATTCTTCATTTCAGTTCCTGTAGCCTTCATTTCAAATTGGTACTTTATTATGTTATCGATTTTCTCAGTTATTTCCCTAAAAGTCTGCTTAAACATCCGTATAACCGTTATTCTGAACTCTGTATCTGTTAGCTTGCTCGGGTCTATTTCATTTAGTTCCTTTTCTAGAGATTTCTTCTGTTCTTTCCTTTGTGACATGTTTCTTTGCCTCCACACTTTGGCTGCTTCCTGTTGTTTGTTTCTATGTATTAGGTAGAGCTGCTGTGTCTCCTGGAATTTGTAGAGTGGCTTTGTGTAGTAGGTGTCCTATAGGGCCCAGTGGCTCAGCCTCCCTAGTCACCTGAGCTGAGCCTTCTAGGTGCTCCCCTGTGTGGGCTGTATGCACTGTCCTGTTGTAGTTGAGCCTTGGTTGCTGTGGGCGTCCCTGGGAGGAATTGACCCCCTGGGACCAGCTGCAACTGTGGCCAGAGAGCTGCTGTGCTGGAGATACCCCTATGGATCAGGATTTACTTCAGTGGAGCTTTGGTGTTCATCAAGTGTGCCCCTTGAGTGTGTCACTCGTGGATGTGGTGGGGTTGTAATCCAGTGTGGTTGAGTCTGACCACCAGGTGCACTGTCTGTGGGGCCTCCGGGGAAGTGCAAAGTCAGCCTGTGCCAGTGCCTTGCCCAGGGCCACCCAGCATGAGCTACACAGCAAACTGTAGTTGGCTGCTACTTGTGCTGGGCTTGGAGGTGTCCAGGAGAGGCCAAGCTATGAGCCAATGCAGCTGCCACTAGGGCCAGGCCTGGGGCCACTTATCAAGCCCTATGGGGCACACTGCTGCTTGTTTGAGAGATTTTAGGAAAGTCCTAAGCATGAGGCTGGAGAGGCCACTTGCACAGAAAAGCCCCTGGAAATGGCCTGGCTGAGCTGCAGGTGGGGAGGGGCGGGGCCTCCGGGAATCAGGGGGCGGGGCCAAAGGTGGGAGTCAGGTGCTGGCGATTCAAACATGACGCCTGCCTGCTGGCTGTGTGCGGGGAGGACTCGCCAAAGGAGCCATGGCCTCTGCCAGCCCTTCTGCCTGGGAGGAAGCCGCCCCTCCACCTCTCGCCCGGATCTCAGGCAGGTTAGTTCCCCCCCGAGTGTCCCAGGTCCTTTCAGGCTGCTGCCCGGCCCTGGGCTCAGGGAGCGTCCGAGTGAGTCCGCGCCGGGCCCTTTAGAGGAGCTGCTGGGGCTCCCGCAGCCTCCGCGACCCTCAGGAACAGTCCCCGCTGGTTTCACAGCCGGGAGTTGTGGGGACGTCTCTTCTTGGCCCTGGAGCCCTGGGCTGGGGGCCTGATTTGGGGCTGGGACCCCTCCCTCCTCCAGAAAACCCCCACCGCCGAGATTCCCTCCCGGGTTTAAACCGCAGCACCGGCTGTGGGCCCGAGGCGAGTCTCCGGGATCCAGCCCCTATCCGCCCGCGTGTCTGCCCCTCCTACTGTTCTCGGTGCTTCTTCAGCTCCCTGGTTGTGGGGCTTCTGTTCCGCCAGATCTCAGGAGGCTCTGAGTGACGGTGGTTCTGTATTTTAGCTGCGATATGGATGTGGTTGTGGAGGCGGCTGGTGCAGAGGTTACCTGCACTGCCGTCTTGTTTCCTCTCCAGAGATGCTGTTCCCCATTACCTTCTTAGACACTGAAAGTGAAGGCTAAATATTTCATATTGCAAAGTGAACATGACATGAGGTGACCAGACAAAGCTGTATTGCAGAGGATTATTTATTATTTATCTATAATTGGTAACATTAAGACTTAAAAAGGAAATATTGTTTGTACAAGCCATTGGCTGGGACATGAAATCCCCCCTTGTTTGGTGTATTTACCATAAAGGTACCTTACCTGCCTATCAGAGAAAGGGTTTTCTTTGCTTTCCTCATGTCCTCAAAGAGCAAGCTGGTGTAAGTCCAATGTGCATGCGCATCTGTGCTTTTGGCGGTGGCGGTGGTGGTGTTAAGAGTGTTGCCTCAGTTTATTCATGTAGTGGGTCAAGGAATATGGAAGGATTGATGAGGTACAAGTAGGTTGATTAAGGCTGATTCTAAATGTGGGCAAAAGAAGCCCGGGAGGACATCAAATTTTGAGATCTGAGTAAAAGATAAATAAATAAAAAGGCTTTCAGTTGTTTGGACACCTGGCAAAGAGGCAATGAAAATAGTTGAATATCACCCTGCTCCCAGAGCCAGAAGCCAGAAACCTAAGCTAACCTCAGTAATTCCATACCTACTGACCCTCTGTTTTAACACTTTGAGTGCCATTTTCCCCTCGGTAAAATAGCCATCATATTTTACTTCACTGAGTTAATAAGAGGATAAGAAAGTCTAAAAATAGAAGTGCTCTATAATGCAAACTAGCAATAATATTTCTTATTACCTATGGAATGCCTAATATATGGGGGGAATTGTGCTGAGTGCTTTAAATCATCTTAAATCTTCAAAATATGTTTTTAAGGTAGGTATTATTTAACTTTTTTAAAGACAAGGGCAAAGGCTCAGAGAGGTTAAGTGACTTGCCCAAGGTCACAAAACCTGGTAAATGTCTGAACAAGGATTTATACCCAGGCCTGTTTGACTCCCAAGCCTTTGCTTCTTGGCATTTGAACTGTTTTTGATTTAATTTCTTGCTTTTATTGATCACTAAAAGCTCTCCTTGAAAATAAAACAATAATAATAATAAAATGTTTATTGACTGCATACTACATGATGTACCAGGCACTTAACATGTAATAACCCTCTTAACCCTTAAAACCCTTTGAGGTAGGTTATATTATTATCTTCATTGTATAGGTGAGAAAATTGAGGCCCAGCATTTAATTAACTTACCCAAGCTAGTAAGTATTTGAGCTAAAACTCAAACTCAGGCAGTCAGTCAATTAAATTATTTAGAAAATTAATATGATTGGAAAGAAGCAAAGGACTTGCTGACTTTTCACTGATATAATGTGTGATATAGAGTTTTCCTAGCAAGTATAATTTACACAGCGATTAATGTACAACATGCATTTATATTCCAGAGCCTTCTCAAAAATGTTTCTATTTGGGGCCTATTTTATCTATCATGAAATGAGTTCAAGAATAAGCCACATCTATGAACATTTGTATACATTTTACTGTAAAAATTGACTTTCCTGATGATCAATATAAATCTATAGTTATAGAAGTGGTAAGTTGAGAAAATGCCTCTTTTTATTTTGGCTTCAACTTAGAAAGCTATACGAATAAGTTGATTTTTTTTTCTTAATTTTCCAAAAGAGTTTAAGATTTGGTGGCTTGTTGAAACAAATCTTTTTAGCGTGATTAATTTTAAAGTTAGACATTATGAGTATCAAATTAAGCTGTCAGCCTGTGAAGTGATACCAGGAGAGATGGGTTACAACCACCCCCCACTCAACCTCTGTAGAGATTGGTAAGTATGAACAGCAATACCAGAGGCCAGGAATCACATTTTAGTCATTCTTTTCTAGTTATGTCAGATTTCTAGCATGCTATTAGAGACACATGTGTCATCCTCACCATCAACCAACATATCATTGCTGTTTCAAACTGTTACTAGAGCTGTTGACACAGAATATTGTGTCTGTCGACAGCTCCAATTAGCTGGCGTGTCTGACTGGTGACAGCATGGTCTACTTTTGTTTATGGGGACAGTGGGAGCTGTATCTCGGTCTCCCAACCTCCTGTGGCAGACAGATGGATAGAGCTATATAATCATCAACGGAAGCGTGTGATATTCTGTCTTCACAAACCATCACGCAGAGCAGAACCAACGGCCTTTTGTCTGCTTTTAGAAATGACTGCAAGATCCCTCCCATCTGTCAAGTTATGAGGGTGAACATGTATAAAATGCATCATATATACCTACATGAAAAACACAACAGATCGAGTGTGAAATAAACATTTAAAAAGCCAATGTGATATTTAATTTGTATCATATCAGCATTAAAGATATTTTTGCCTCAGCATAGTTTATAGCAATGTCTTTAGTTGAAAAAAAAATTTAAAATAAACCAGTCATTATTTTATTATTATTTACCTCATCCCAGTAAGAACTGTTAAATTACATTTTGTAACATTTGACATTCTCTACTGTAAATAGCCTTACTTTTGACATGTGGTGGAATCATTGGCTTGGAATTCCCTGTGATATGTCATCTTCTCCACTAGTTCCCAACCTTTCATCAAAGAGGCACATGTGAGTGATGATGTTCACAGGCACAAAAACTCACCTTAATAATCATATCTGATGTGTACAATTAAAGAATATATGGAGTATATGGCTCATAACTCCATCCTTTTCAGCAGAATGAGAAAGAATGAATAGTAGATGACTGAGAATGATGCAATTATAGGACTAGTCTGGAACTTATCTATATTTAAAAATGTAAACCATTCTTAAACTTTACTAGTTTTATTTTAAAATATAACTCATAACTAACCATTATGTGGCTGGAAACCACTGACCTTAGTTGATCAGTTCATCTTCTATCCTCAGTTAACTACAACTCATCCCTCAAGTTTCAGTTCAAATGCCACTTGCCTAAGAAAACCTTCTTAGAACCTCTGATATATACACACAATATGCTATTCTTTTCCTTTCTAGAACTTATTGCAGTTTGCAGTATCCATTGTGTAATTATTCGACTAACATCAAATAGTTACACAATGAATTCTGTGAGGGCACAGAAGAGGTTGACGTTGCTCACCACTGAATCTCTGGTGCCCAGCACAGTGCCTGGTACCCAGCTGGGGCCCAGGATGGACATGTTGGATGAATGTTGTTCAGGTGAACTCATATCAGAACTTTTAAGATAAAAGAAATGCTACTCTTCCAATTTTCTAAGAATTACTTCTTTGTATCTAATTTATACCTGCCAATTAAGCCCAGAACTAGATTTAGGTTACTGGTGGTATGAAGGCCAGGGGGTATGTTCTAGGCAGAGGGAACAATATGCATGAGGCTTCTAAGGGCCCAGTTCTATACATGGAAGGGTCAAAGGAATGGTCTGAGAAGACTGAGAGGGAGGCCTTCAAGCAGTGAACCCCTTAAAGCTATAGGAGGCGAATCTGAAAGTGATTTGGAGTTTCAGGTTGGCCTCCTACATTTCTTTTCATCTCTATTCATGGGTAGTAAGTATATTAATATTGGTCCTATTCATGCTGTGTCCCAGCAAACATGGAAATGAGACTCAGCCTCCTGAAACCTGGTTTGATAGTGATATCCCACATGAAGTAGATAGGTGGCATGTAGGAGAAATAAACATTTATTGTGTTATGTGACAGAAATTGTAGGGTTGTTTGTTATGGCAGCATAATCTAGCCCATGCTGACTGATACAAAAATCTTTACATTATACCAAATTATTTACATATTTCTATGTATCAGATTATATTGTGAACAAAAACCATGTTTTTATTTTACTGCTACATATTTAACAAGTTGGCTGACCTTTAGTAAAAACTTGAAACCTTTTTCTGAATAAATATTTTGAATTTAAAAGTCACTATTTACTCAATTAATAGCTCATTGAGACCAAAGGCCATGTCTTTTACATTTTATACCTCACTTCAAGCCCTACACATGTTGTAAATGGTAAGCATTAACTGTTCGTTGAATGAATGGATCACCTCTTAAGCATTTCTTTTCATGGCTGAAGCTTGTTAGTTAGTTTCATTTTTCTGTATAGGTTCCACTTCCCAAGACTTGTGCCCCTTTATCCAAGTTCTCCTTATTCTTCCTGAATTGTAGGCCTCAAAGCAGATCATGGTATGAATACCTACAAGCAACTGCCCTGCATTTCTGCAGGCATTTTATGACCTCTGGATTCAATTTTGTTGCCTTTGCTCAGCCTGACAGTTCTGCTCTTTTATTTCTGTAGTTCTTTTTTCGTGTATGTTGGACTTTGGGAAAGACATTTAAGAACTGTTTATTTAGCTTTCACTTCTCAAGACATTTTCACATTTTTCTCAATTGATCCTCCCTAGAAACTCTTAAAAAAAAATTAAAAATTGATAAGGTAAGTATTTTTCCCATCTGATAGATGGGCAAAGTAAGTAAGGTTTACCCAGCTATCCAATGGAACATGACATTGAGTGACTGGCGGGGAGTTTCATTGCACTAAAATCAGGAAACCAGTTAAAGACTTAACTTGCTGTTCTTCACCACTAATTTTATTTTCCAGAAGGTAGAAGATACTGCTACTCTGAACTTAATTTTTATTAGCAAGGTGATGCCTGTTGAAGGTGTTGGGGATTATGGGAGAAAATGAGTACATTTTTTAGAGTTAAAAATAGTTGTAGGAGGGAAGGCTGAGCACAGTCAAATATGTTCTTTAGGCATTCAAAATACATTTTTTCCTAAATCAAAGAAATGATTCTCAAGAAATAGCATCATTCTATGGGCAGACTTTAAAAGGGGCTGTAGCTCAAAGGAGATAGGGGAGCCTGAAAAATGTAATTCTGATCATATATTCATGAATAATCGCCATGTGAATAAAGGTAGACACATCTAAAGAAGCTTTTGTGACTGCCAAGGGGGCTCTCTGATGAGCTTATATTTAAAAGCACTCAAGAGAGAGATGGAAGAAGGAAGGTTCAAAATGATGGAAGAGACTAGCTGGGCAGTGCCAGGGACAAGCCCTGAGAGTGAGAGGGCTAGACCCAGAGGCTTCTCAGCCACGTTACCCTCAATGGGCCATTCCCCGCTCTTGAGGGAATTGAAGTACACAGTCTCTCCCAGGTTTAAGATTTAAGATTCACAAATACTAAACATGCAAAAGAGAGATTCTAAACAGAGTGTATTCAAATGAGACCAGTTTAGAGTGAGTTGAAGGTGGTAACAAATGCTGAAGAAGTATAAAGTTGTTTTCAATAAAAAACAATAAGAAAGAGCTGTGAAAATGAAAATGGATGGCATGGGTAAACATGTCTTGTAAACTGTGGGAAGATATAGAATGTGAGGAGTCCCGGGTCTGATTAATGTTAGGCCCCTTGCTTGCGGAATCTTTGTTGTTATTACCAGGAATCACTTTCTAGTTGCTGGTGGGTTGATCTAACAAGAAGAATAATCTTCAAACTGAGAAGGCCCAGCAAACAGTGCAAAGAGGAAACAGAGCCTAGAGAGATGAAGGGACAGAGTATCAAGCGCCTTTAATGAGAAAAACATCTATGTTCGGAAGAACCGCATCCCATGACACTGAAACACCTTAAAGATATGATCAAAGACCCAGTCTTGTTGCTCTCAAGAAACCACAGAGAGCAAGAGAAGGGTCTGCAGACTGAAGGCCAAACACTATCCCAGTTCTCTAAAGAGGTAGAAGGATAAACATAGTGTTATTTTCTAGCAAAAATAGGGTAGATATTTAACCTGGAGAGTTAGTGAGCACATTGTCATGAAAGCAGTAGATGTTGAGAGTCAACAGGATTCTCTAAGAGCAAATTCTGGTTATTTAAAACATACACACAACATTACTGAATTGGTAGATTGGTGGATATAGGCAGAATAATAGGCCTCAAAGATTGCCTCATTTGTTCCTAAACCTGTGAATAACTCAGGTTAAGTGGCAAGGGGGATTTAAGGTTATAGATGATATTAAAGTTGCTAATCAGCTGAATTTGAATGGGGAGATTACTCTGATTATCTGGGTTGGCCCAGTGTAATGACAAGGCTCCTTAAGTGTGGAAGAGGGAGGCAGAAGAGTCAATGTCAGAGTAATGCCCTGTGTGAAAGGTGCCACCAGCATTGCTGCTTTTGAAGAGGGAAGGGGGTGCCAAGGCAGCCTCCACAGCTAGAAAAGGCAAGAAAACTATTCTCCTCTGGCACCTCCAGAAGGAACACAGCTCTGCAGGCACCTTGATTTTTATCTCAGTGAGACTCATTTTGGACTTCTCATCTCCAGAACTGTAAAAGAGTAAATCTGTGTTGTTTTAAGGCACTAAATTTGTGGTCATTTGTTACAGCAGCAGTAGGAAACTAACACCATAGGCAAGGGGAGCATCTTGACTCCGCAAATTCTTTGAGAGATTTTCTTGTAAACCTAATGGGAAAATTGATTAGTACTGTCATTTAGATGGATTTCCAGTTGTTTGCACAATCATCTCATGTCACTCTGAGAAGATGGCCTGTGACCTGCCACAAGACTGTGCCCTGGGTTTGTTCATTCATTTACTTACTCAACAAATACTTATTGAGCATCTTTTATGTTGCAGGCACTGCTGTAAGAGCTGAGATGTCAACAGGGAACAAGAAAGCAAGGTCCCCACACTCAGAGTTTACATTCCAATGAAACGGGCAAAAACCATAATTTCCAGTCATGATGTGGACTTTGAAGGAAAATCAAGCAGATTAAGGGACTGACGAAATGCAGAGGTGGTCTTTTTTGGTAGAATGATCAGAAAATGTGTCTTTGGGGTGACATATGAATAGACAACCAAAAGCCACGAGAAAGTCTCATGAAAGAACCTTTCTAAAAGAGCAGAGCAGACAGGGCAAAGACCCCAATAGCAGGAAGAGCTTGTCATGTTCTGAAGACAGCAAGACTAGAGGGACAAAAATGAGCAAGGGTGAAAGTGATAGGAGATAAGACAGGAAAGGAAGAAGATCATATCATGTTTGAAGAGACTGGGCGGTTACCCATGAGGCATGGTTAGTCTATACCTTTGGTTTCCAACCTCAGATGCTTAGACAAGAAAGAAAAAAAATATGTATTGCTTTGAATCTGGTCTCTTCTTGATCTGTGGCCATTGTTGCTATGGCTTGATACCTTTTACTCTTCTCTCCTTGGCTTGAGGGGTAGAGGATACAGAATAATTTACTCCTCTGAAATACAATTTTAGTTAAGAGTCATTTGGCCATGTAACTTCTCTTTAATCTTTAGGATTATATGGTTACAGAGTTAGTACTTTCACAGGACCGCATTGCTATTGGGCCTTAGCATGTCACAGATGAGAGTGATATCCACTCTCCCTTTCTCAAAAGGTTAATATGAAGATAGACTGAGATAGAATATCTCTGAGTGTATTACAAAGGTTAGAGCTGCACAAAAGGAAGTTGCTATCATTGATAAATTAGGCATATTAATAAATCGTATTTTTTGTTTCTTATTCACTTTCTCTAAACCATGATCATTTCGAATTTTTATCTAATACTCTCAGTGGACACCTTTCTACTTAACAACACTTAAGAACTCAAATAATATTTGCATAATCAGAGGGAAAAAATTGAACAAAAACAAATGATTCCAGGGAAATTCCCACTGGATATCATGTATTGCTTCAAGCTTGAATGTATGTCCATTGATATCACCAACCTGAGCCTTCTAAATGGTTAGTGTTGGTGTAATAACTAGGCAAATTTAGAGGCACCATAGGGTAGTGGTTAAGAGTGTAGACTCTGGGTTTGGATCCAAGCTTCTTGACTTACTAGGTGTATAACCTTGCGCAAGTAACAACTGTTTTGTGCCTCAGATTTTTCCTCAGTAAAATTATAATAAGAAATGGGGTAATTTATGTGAAGCATTTGAAATAGTACCTGGCACAGGGAAAACAATTAATGTAGGCTATCATTTATTACTTGGATTATTTATCACTGTATAACAATATTACCATGAACTTAGTGCTTAAAAACACACATTTACTGTTCCGTGGTTTCTGAGAGTCAGGAGTCCAGGCATGGCTTGGCTTAGGCCCTTTGCTCCAGGGTATACAGGCTGCAATCACAGTACCTGCTGGGGCTGCAGTCTCATCTAGGCTTGACTGCCTCCAAGCTTACATGGTTATTCTCAGCACTCAGCTCCTGGCACGTTGCTGAACCGAGGATCTCAACTTCTGTCTGGCTGTTTGCCCAAGGCCATTCTCAGCAACTTGCTGCATGGATCTCTCGATATAGAAGCTCACGCCATGGTAGCTTTCTTCTTCAAAACCAGCAAGGGACAGAGTGTCACATACATACAGTTGCATACATCCTGTCACCTGTGCCATATTCTATTAGCCAGAGGCAAGTCACAGGTTCTGCCCACACTCAAGTGGTGGTGGTGGAGGGGGCCATGGAACCACACAGATGTCTGAATTCTAGCACCATGGGGGCCACAATAGAATCTGCCTGCCATATTACCTTATTTTATCAACTACTAGTGAATGTCCTTCAGATAAGGGAGATGTATGCACATAGCTGCTCCTCTAGGAAGTACTGAGAACTTGATCCAACTGTTTTATTGAATTTGTGCTTATTGAATTTATGCTGCTAAACTTTAGTCCCATCACGTCATGAACTTCTCAAGGGCAACAAGCCTTCAGTTGATACCAACATTGTTGAAATATTAATCATAAATTTGCTGTTACCACATATTATATACGATGTAAACTTATGATGAGACAAACCTAAATACCCTCTCCCACCTAGGAGTTCATAGTTCTGTTGCTACTTTACAAGTGAATCAAATTAAAACAAATTCACCCAGTTATGTAAATTTAGTATTTACTATATATACAAGCAGGTAGATGAAGAGAGAAGTAAAGGCTCCCATTGAGAAGAAATCCTCACCTCTCTTTAAGTAAAGAGGATTTTATTGGCGTAGGGTCCTTGACGCTTTGCTCCTCATTGCTACGTGCTGACTCCTTGCGATTCCTGCGTGTTCCTTCAGACACTTACGCACCATCTGTTTCACGACCTGCCCCTGCCTGCCTCTTCAGCATGATCCCATGTCACTCTGCCCCTTTCTTATGATGCTCAGCAACATTGTCCTTCTTTCTGTGTCTCACATTCACCAGGCTTTTCTGCCTCAAGGTCTTTTCATGCTGTTTCCCCTGCATGAAAAATGCCCCCCCCCCAAGTTGCTTCCATGGCTGGCCCCTTCTCACTATTCAGACTCCAGCCCAAACATCCTCAGAGATGTCTTTCCTGAGTTCTCAATCTAAGGCTTCCTCTTGTCCTACCACAAATCCATTTATCACAGGAGTTCTCGAGTTTTGCTGCAAGTCAAATTCCCTGAAGAACTTGTTAAAACACAGATTGCTGCATCAGAGTTTCTGATTCAGTAGGGCCCAAGAATTTGCATCTCTAAAGTTCTCAGGAGATAGCCCAAGGGCCATACTTTGAGAACCACTGGTCTATCACCTCATCTTAATTTATTTTTCTGAGTGAACCTATCACTTATTTTCTATGTATTTGTCTACCTCTTTCTTAGACTTTAGGTCCTATGAATATCAAGGATGGTAGTACAGGGTATCAGAGCCATGCCTGGATGCCTGGCATATAGCTTCTATTGGATGAGTGAACAAATAACGAAGAGGCTGAAATAAGGAAGGAAACTCTACTAGAACACATAGCAGGTTTTGGAGCTAATTTGGAGGGTTCATTTTTACTTGTAGTTCACAAATAGATATTGAAGATTGTAGAAAATGTACACTTTAAGCTTTAAGTAAGCTTTTGTGGCTCTATTCATGTATAACACTGGGTTTCTATACTGCTCATATGAGGGCAAGTTCAATATTATATTAGGCTCTTTGCATTTCCTCACCACCCTGTCATGGGGTAGTACCAGTTGGTTATGAACATATTATATTATATTATATTATATTATTATATTATATTATATTCATAATATGAGGGCAAGTATGACATTCAACAGGTTAACTTGATAAATAGTATGTATCAGTAACACTTCAATGAAAACGTTAAGCTCAATATATTTTAAACTAAACAAGATAAGTTTTCATTTTATTTGGAATATATTTTTCCTCTCATTTTGCACTTTTTCCTCTTTCCTTGTTTCACAAGAATATCAAAAATTATGTTTTTGTCCAAACTATAGAGTGACTACATATCTATCCTTCTATCCCTGGAGTGTTTCTGTCATTTTCTTTCATTATATTATAACTGTGACATTTTTGTTAACATACATTCACAACCAATTACCTGTGACACCTGTGGATACCACATGCAGAATGGAAATCTTTTTAAATGAGCAGCCAGATTAAATAGAATTGGTATATGCTAATTATGAAAAATAAGCCTTCCAAAAAGAAGCCAGATAAATTCACAATAAAAAATTTATATAGACAGAGACCCAAAGTGACTGCAAAATTGGCTTTTGCCAGAGTGTGTTGTCTAAGTTACACACACTATCACCCAATGAAGTAGATATTGGGAACCCTTCCCTGGGATTTCAATGCTGACTGCGCACATACCATGCACAACTTGGGTGGCCCAGGTTGTTGGGGTGACCAGGTGAACCTGATACCTCTCAGTCCTCACCTCCATCTTATAGTGAAGAGACAATGCCACTGGGCAAATGCAAATATTTATGCTCAGGTCTAACAATTTCAGCACATAGCCAGAGCTTATAGCCTTCTTCCTCTCTGAATGAATAGCTTTCGATTGACTCAATTATAAAGCGAAGTCACAAAATCATAGGCATCATAGTTAGATATGGTTCCAGAGATTAGTATTTTTTAAAGTCTCTCCTTTAAGAGATAAGTATATCAACACATAGATAAGTAAAGTGATTTCCCCAAGATCACATAGACAGTCAATGTCAACACTAGGACCATATTCGTATATCCTCAGTGCTCTTGGCTTCTGGCACACTTTTCCCCCCTCGCTCCACATTCTGCTCATTGTGAAGTGACTTAGAGGAAACCCACTTGGAATAAACTAGCACACATTTTAAAGTGTGAAAAATTAATTAACAATTGTATAGATATATGTAATATTTCCATAATTTCATATTTTCATGTAAATTTTATTAAAGCTTATTATTGTACTAAAGTGTGTCCCCCACCCCTCAAATTCATACATTGGAGCCCTATCCCCCAATGTGACTATATCTGGAGACAAGGCCTTTAAGGAGGTTATTTAGGTGAAATGAGATTATCAGGGTAAGGCCCTAATCCAATAGGACTGGTGTCCTTATAAGATGAGAAAGATACATTGGGAGTTCACATACAGAGAGGAAAGTCCATGCGAAGACACAGAGAAAAAACAGCTGTGTGCAAACCAAGGAGAGAGGGCTCAGGACAAATGAAACCTGCCAATACCTTGATCTTGAACTTCCAGCTTCCAGAACTGTGAGAAAATAAGTTTTTGTTGTTTAAGCCACCTCAACTGTAGTGTTTTGTTATGGCAGCCTTAATGCAGACAAATGCAGGGCGGGTTCCAGATCAAGTGTTACACTAGAGAAAGCTTTAAAGATGAGCCCAATTTTCCCCTCATTTCTGCCACTAAACGCTAGAAATAAAGATATCACGTTCTGCCCATATGTAGCAGGATTGTTGTTTTGGTGAACTAGAATTCTCAAACACTCCTTTTGAATAAGAAATACTATTCTATTTGGCCGGGCTCACACATCACAAGTGAATCGCTGCTACCACAGTAGAAAGGCCACACCCAACAGTGCATCTCTCGAGACCACTCCGTCAGTCCGTCACCTTTCTCCAGTCTCCACCACAATGCAGTAATTTTTACCGTCATATTTTTGTTTAAGAGAAAGGAGATGAGGACAGATGAAGAAGGAGAGGTCTGTGTTTGTCCAGGAGAAATTCGTAGTTGTGGGTAAAATGAGTGAGCAGAATTCAACTCCAAGTCTGGCCTGGAAAATTACCGCCAATTTCAGTGCCTCGGTGTATGGAATATTGGGTTTGTAACATTACCCCTTTCACCCCTAATCAACATGCACACAGCTCCTACCTTAATTTCATGAGGGATTCACCAGAATGAATGTGGTGGGAGAAAGTTTTGAGATGAGCTGGCTGCAGCCTTCTCTTCTGGCTGTGAGTAAAAGGAAACATCATAATAACTGAGGCTGCTTTGAGTTAGAGTCTCCACGTGATTCTGGCTCCCTGTTTCCTACCCCATGATATCTAACTCTTTTGACTGGTTTTTGATGTTCCTCTGCTTGTTTGTCCTAACCAATTCACCTAGACTGATGTCACAGGCCTTTCCAGCACCAGTTTCACCCATTGGTCTCACCCCCTTCTGATCTCCTTCCCAGAAATACCCCTCATTACCTAAATTCGGCCAGTTTTCAAAGCTCACCTTAAGTCCCACCTTCTCTAAGAAATCCATGAAGATACTCAATCATTTCAGCCTTTGCTTTTTCCAAACTACTTTTGCAATTTGCCATTACTACATAACTAGTATCTCATTATAGTCTTTGATCCATACATTGTCTGTTTTTAACTTTAAGCAACGCTGGTAGTTATTTAGAGGCAGTCCTGCATGAAGAAATATTATGGATTTTAGAAATAGAACTGGGTTGAAATCCTAGATCTGCCACTCAGTGACTTGAATAAGTTACTTAACCTTCCTAAGCCTTGTGGCTTTGTCTGAAAATAGGGATAATAGTAACTACTTCTAGTGTTCTTGTAAGAACTAAGTTAAGTGAGATCATGGATATGGTGTGCTTCTTTCATGTATTTCAGTCTGTTCCCCCCCCCACAGACACACTGTTAATAATATTAACTTATTTGACCTGCTAGTTCAGGCTTAATCCCTTCACACATATGCATATCCAAACATGAACCTTGACCTTGCATACATGCATGTAGCTTAAAGCATTGTCTGCCACTCTTGGAAAAGGTGTCTGCAGCATTTGCTTCTATCCCTGGCCATGGTGCCCTCACCCTCTGAGTAGAGCCAGCCTTCTGGACAGGTCAAAGCTTGCTGTATTCTGGTTTGGCCCAGGGACTGGTCAGTGTGTGGGATGAGGACTGGCTGGGCCTGCTGTAGAGAACATTAGTGACTCTGGCCGAGAGAGCCAGGGCAAGGTCATAAGTGACAGGCAGATAATAAGCCATCTTGATTCATTTGTTGGGAGACAACCATGAACTTAGGAACAATTCTGCCCTTGAGAATGGAGGGAGGGTGTTAATTTTCAACTTCAGACTCTTGCCTTGGCTAGCTTCCCTAGCAACTAAAATAGACCATCTGCTTAACTTCCTATGCCCACTTGCTTGCTGGAGGAATTGTATGTCTACTCACCCACCTGGGGAAAACTTACAGAGAAAATAACTGATAATAACTGAAAATAAAAATAACTGAAAATAAAGGTGCCCAGGGGCTGTTCCCAATCTGTCCTAAAAGAATAAAAAGATTTCACTACCTGAAAATGTATTTTCTGTCTTAGTAATCCTTAGTCACTCTTGGAAAACTTAACAACATTTTCATTGGCTTTATCTTCCACTCAGTAAAATGGAGATGGCCCTCTCAGTTCCACAGTATAGTCACAATACCCTTATAGCTACCTTCATCTCAAATTTAAAGTGTTACTGAGGGGTATATATCATCACAGATAATAAGACTTTCAAAGGAATAGCTCCATACTGAAACACTTAAATAATTGCCCCCCTACTAATGGGTACTGCAAATAGCTACTCCTGTGCTTCCTGGAATGCTAACCACATTGCCATTTCATAGAGAGTACTTCTGGCACACTTGAACTGTGTCCTGAATCTTTAATTCTACAAATTCTAAACTAAAGCCAGGACTTTAAAACAGTACAGCTGGACTAAGACAAGGAAAATGACTCTTTAGCACAAAAACCTTCAGTGGCTCCCCACTCTGCATAAAATCTGAATTTCCTCACCAAGTACCAATAGCCTTCCTAGTTTTCCCCAAGTTAACTTTCCAGCTTTATTTCTTCTACTATCATCTGAGTAATCGTATCAACGGAGCATACCAACAACACCCCACAGAAGGAAAAGTGCCCTCCCTGCCCCTAAACCACACACTTACATGTAGTGGTTCATTTCTTGTTAAGGATATTTTAATGTATCTATACAAACTACATAAACTTCACTCTGAAACCAAGAATTGCTTCTGCATGAGAAGTTCTGGCATGAGAACATTCTAAGATGCTCTGCATTGAGAAAGGTCCTGTCCTGGAGCAGAAGGAGCTACTCAAAAAACCCTGCATAAATTCTTCCAGATTTCACAGGGAAAACTCTGAATAGCTCTTTCTAGAATTCTCATAGAACTCTATGAGAGCAGAACATAGAGCTGCTCATAGAACTGCTCCTTCTGACAACCTCTTCCTCCCACCCAAGCTCCAAACTCAGAACTAAAACATACCAACGTATTTAATGAATTTCTAAGGCCCTTATAATATTTGATTATGAGAGTCTGAGTCCCTCTTTGTTAGGGTACAGTCACAAGTGCATGTGTATCTGTGTGTATGTGCATGTATGCGTGTGTGTTTTAGCAGTTGTGTGTGTGTGTTTGCATAGTTGGTGGTTATGTTTTCATGCATTTGGCCAGAACTTCATGAGCTGTATATGCCATATGCCTGCTGTTACTAATCCTGGGACCTACCCTCATTCTTGGAGTTCTTGCCCCATTTTTCATTGTAGGATAACAAGTATCTTGACTGTAATCTATTAATTGAATAATTGAATAAACTTGTTTCCCTCCAGCGCGAGCATATTGTTTGCACACAGTGTCATCCTGGGCCCTCCAGCTATGGAAGGCCTGCCAGATATGTTTATTAAACCCCCTGTGCTTGGAAAGAACACAGAAAACTGTCATCTAGAGCAATACAAAAGTGCCTATCTCAGCTGGAGATCTCGCTGTTATGAATAAAGGAAGAGTTTGTGGTACAGTTTTGAGATGTAAAGAGAAAAAGCTTCCCCATGGTGCAAATGTGTTGTAACCCTCAGGCGAGAAAAAAAAATATTGAATTGTTGCTGGCAGTACAATGTAATTATTGAGTTAGCGGCAGCTATGTTTCTAAGCTCCTTAAGGTAAAAATCACATTAATTTGGCCTTCTCCAAAGGACATTCCAGGTTGTTAAATGGAACCGTTGAAACATTTTCACTAATGAACGCAGCCAATGAACAGCCATTTCCACTTAAGTCGAATGCTGGACAAGTTGGCAGTGAAAAGGGAGATGTGCTACTGTGGGCTGCTTTTGTTAGCCTGAGGCCCCACTGCCTTGAGATGTTTTCCAAACTCCTGAGGTGGTAACCGAGTGGGAGGCATGTTGGAAACCATGGTGTTGTACTCAGAAAATCGAGTGAGTCAGAACTTGGCCTCCTCCTGGAGGGCAGAACTCATGGCGCACCCTCCGCGATGACGGGTGGGAGGCCGAGAGCTTTCCAAGATGCTATCTTCTAGACAAACAAAACACTTGGCTCCTAAAAAACAGTGACCTTTGTGTACCTTCAGCTGATTCCTCAGGATTTAAATCCTTTCTGAGTCACTGTAGACCTTGCCCCTGAGTGGCACCACCTTTGCCTGGTGGGGAAAAGAGCCAGTGGGACTCCGTAACCCAAACTCAGATGGATGGGATCCTGCTGTAGCAGTCAGGGATTACTGTGCATTATGCAGGAATCTCTGTTCCTGCAGCGGGGCCTTCCTTGAAATGTCAGTGGGGAGAAAAAAAATCTGTGTTTCCTATTGCTAAGGCAGGGCAGGGCTATGTGATCCTGGTAAGGCCATTCTGTGTGCTTCCTCTCTTGGACACCAAGAGGACAGTTTTCTTGGCAACCAGGTCAAACTCCCCTGTTGCTTCCTCCGCGTTACTCTACTGAGTGGGATCAGAGCAATGTGCTCAGCAAAAGGGATTGAGTAAGGAATAAAGTTGAGGATTCCTTGGCTTACTATGCTTTTGTGTCAACGTACTAATTAATTCAAGCAGTGTGGTGTGGTGCAAGGAGCCGACTTTTAAGCCACACTGAACTGGATTCATATTCCTTAGTCTTATAGACACGGGCAAGCCATGTGTCCTCTCTGAGCCTCAATTTCAACATCTATAACTGTTTAAAAGTGCCTAATTTGTAAAGATTAGCTATAACATCTGTAAAGAGACTAGAATCATACCTGGCAAGCAACAGGACCAAAAAGTTAACTATTGCTGTTTTATCTTAATTGATAAAAATAAGTACCCAAGATGCCCAAATGAGTGAATCCAATTTGCAAGAGTGTTTACCTTACTAGGAATCTCATGGACATGGGAGAGTCCAACAGGTTCTGTCTCAGTTTGGAGCAATTGGAACCTTGTTTTAAAGTTCCTCCTGCCGTCTGGCTTGCTGGGGACACTTAACCTCAGTAGGGGTCAGAGGATGACAATTCACAGACCTTGAGCCTCAAAGCCAGGTGTGAATCCCATGCTGCATACAAGATGCTTCTGTAGCCTTTAGTGAGACGTCACCCATATATTTTTTAACTGAAAAAAAAGAGCTTAGTGATGTTTTAAAAAGTGCTTTCAGAATACAAAATCTTTAACACCAATATTGTACTACTAGATGGTAAATGGTTTGGTTTTTTTCCCATTGCTATGATTAATTTTATTTTTTATTTAAGTTATTTTTATCATTGGTATACTATATTATATTAGTTATATAAGTTTTAGGTGTACAATATAGTGATTCAACATTTTTATACATTACAATGTGATCACTCCACCAATTCTAATAATCTGTCACTGTGCAGACTTATCACAATATCATTAACTATATTCCCTTTTACCTTTTCACAACCCCCCCCCCCCCAGCAACCATCCCTTTGGTCTCTGTTTCTATGAGTCTGTTTGTTTGTTTGTTCATTTGTTTTGTGTTTTTAGACTCTACATATAAGCAAATTGGTGCAGCCACTATGAAAACAGTATGACGATTCCTCAAAAAATTAAAAATAGATCTACAATGCAACCCAGCAATTTCACTTCTGGGTTGGTGGCTTGTTGGGGAGGTGCCCCATGTATTCAGGACATTCCTCTAGGCAGGAGGAAGTAGCTATCCAGAGTTCTAAGAGATAACAGGAGAAAGAGAGAGAATGGCAAAGGAATGGATCTTTCATTTGTGAAAACAACTTCTTCAGAACTCCAGAAAATTGAATTTCTACACTCAGTCAATTTTGCTAAGGGAGAGAAGAAGCACTTTGGTGTTTTGGTACTATATGATACATTCTTAGAAGGTAGCACCCTAAATAATATTAGCTGCCTGCATCCCTGTTTTAACAATGGACAAACTGTGTTTCAGAGAGGTAAATAATCTAGTCACTTTCACACGGCTCCTTATGTTTGACTCCAAATTATGACCTTTCCCCAGCGTCATATTGCCTTTATTAGAGCACAGAGGCAAGCAAGTATTTTTTTCTCCTTACACCTTGGTCGGAGCTTCCCAGCATGCTTTGCAGCATGGATGTAACAATAGTCCTCCCTTGAGAGACAAAAGCTGGGATAACTGTGTTACGTACCTTGGTATTATTTGCGTGGCCAAATAAAGCTATCTTGCTACAGATGTAACCTTCGATAATTTATTGATGTAAAAGTGGCCTCAGGTACCAGGTTTTTGGCAGCTGTTACACTGTCAGAGTACACTGTAGAACATGGCATCCATGAATATTTTATATGGAGAAGAAATGGAAAAATACTCCTTTCAATATATCAGTTCCCAGCCCTGATCTTCATTACTGAAATATGAATCGAATCCCTTCTCTGAATTTGATCAACCCAAACTGTGCAAACTGAGCACTCCTTAAACTGGGTTTCAGCAATGAATTGATTTGAACCCTAATTTTTGTTGAACACATCAGCTGTTTATGGCAGCCCGTCCTGTAGTGGTGGGTTAGTGACCTCAGTGATGTTTTGGAAGCTGTAGACTAAACTGTCAATAGGATTGGCTGGGCCCTTTATCCTTCAGCGGCAGATAAATAGAGCCTCATTCAGTAGGGTCATTGTGTAGGGATTTATTGGAGTTTTATTTATGCAGACTTGGAAGCAGTTGGAGATCATCAACATCTAATACACCCTCTGTCAAATATTTCTCTTCCATTGTTCAGTTATTAAAATATGGGTTGGGAGGCTGAGGGATTCTGTCCTTTTTAGAGACAAATGCTTAAAAAAATAATCAAAAGGGCATTTTTTTATTTGTAATTTGTTGGTATCCAGGGTACCTCTGAGTAGTAGATTTTTGATCTCTAGCCCATCCTCAAAACTGAAAACCAATCCTCCATTTCTCCAGGGCTTACCTTTTCATCACTTGAAGACCAGTGGTTACATGATTTGGACCCACTGAGGAAGGTAGAGTAATATCAGTTCAAAAGTGTTGGATACCTGTGGAGCACTTTGCAAGATATTGCGGGATTCTGTGGGCTTTGTCTAGAACTACACAGAAGGGTTGCTGAGTACTTTGCAACATGAATTCCTACATTTGCAGGAATTTGCCATGCTTTTCAGGTGATCATACTAGGTAAGTGCTTCATTTTTAATCTCAATTGGTTTGATTTTGTACTTGCATTATATTATCGCATTTAGGTTTTGCATACTTGGGGGTTTACATTTTTAAATGCTCTTTAATCCTGTCTCCTTTGATGAGCAGCTGCCTCAGCTTAGCTATGTCTTTAATTGATGCTCTCTTCAACTCTACATGCTAAATTGCAATGCCATGATCTACCTAAACAGATAGTTTAATCAATGTACAAGTTACTCTACTTACTTTAAATAAATGTCTTTCAGACTTAGTAAACACCATTAGAAGAAATATGGATGGTTTAAAATAAGATAAGTGATTTATGTTTCCTCAGATGAAGCCCTTAAACTCATTTAACTAATGAGATGCTTATATGACCCTTAGAAAATTTATTTTTGTGTAAAGTATGCTTTTGTTTTCAGAATTCCACAATTGAGCAAGATTACTTTAAGGCCCTTGTTAGCAGCTATTAAATAAATCTGGAAATATACTAGGGTCCTAAATTTAGAACACTAAGAACCCCCCCCCCATAATATTTGCTGTAACTTAAAATGTGTTTATCAAAAGGGAACAGTTTAATGAGTATTACACTTAATATTTGAGAACTAAAACTCTATAGGTTTTTTTTTAGACATAAAGTAAAGGGAGTGCCAAGTAATTACTAAATTTTAAGGATAAACCTAAAAGCTTTAATTAAACTTTCAGAGCTACCTAACCTTGTAGCCACAAATGAATGCAGATGCTGGGAAGATAAGGTTTTTTACACTCCATTTCTCCCCCTCTGACTCCCCCACTCCATTCCAATAAGAAAGTGGTAACTTTCTGTTTTGCTTTTTTGTGCCCGAGTTCTTATAACTAGCTGGTACAGTCAGAATTAAAACTCAGGTCTTCTGAGTCTCAGCCCAGAGGTCTTTCCACAATCATGCCTCTCTGGAATGCTCTGCTTCGGCACTGATGCATAACTGAACCAATCGAACATGAATATCTAGTCTATTCAATTTTAGAAGGAGAATAAAAATATACCCTCTTTCTTCCCCATCGGTGAGCTTGGGTTTGCACACTGGAGTAGTAGAGTACTTGGTTGATCAGGAGCAATAACACTTCAAGGTGTTATGAAAAGTCATTAATTACTAGAGTCTCTTTTCCTGAAAGCATAATGAACTAGATTTTTCCTGGGAGTCCCAACTTCAACATTTTTTTCTCTCTTATCCCCATAAATTTACTGGTACTGATCAGATAATGGATGCAAACTTCTTACCTCAGGAACATAGTATTTTAACTATAGGATTCCTTTAAATGGCAAGAATCCTTAGTGAATTTAAACTATTGTTTGATTCAGAAAATAATCAATACTCACAAAAATCTATCTCCAGCAGACCCAAACTTGTACCATTAGTAAAAATTTGAGTCAAGTCACTGAAAAGCTCTCCTTTAAATATCAATGCCATCATCATAATAAGTACCATTTGTTGAATGCCTACTGAGGGGCAGACTAGGTGCTTTACATACATTATATCTTTAATCCCCACGGCTGTCATTCAAAGTCTGCATTATTATCATTATTCTAAAGATCAAGATAAGCAACTGCCTCAGGCCACACAGCTAGTAAGTCCTGGGGCCAAGGCTTGTTCCAGGTCTCTGAAGCCTTTTCATTCCCCCCTGTAAGACAGAGTAATGAATGCATGAAGCTATACTAATCAATGACACGGGGTCCCCCTTACTTTAAAACGGATGGAGGTCCTGAAATAACGGCCCCAGGGAAGATGCTGCAAAATAGATACTATGGTAGAATGTAAAAACTTCATTTCCTTCATGGTTTTATCTCAAGTCCAATGGCTTTGCCTTCCCCACTCTGGATTTTGCATCCATTGGCCTGCCAGGGTAGAGTTGGCTCTTTTGGGCTAGTCTGTTTCCCTTCATTCAAATGTATGCTTTGATGTAGAACCAAAGTCTGAGAATTCCAGCAGCATCTGGTGACAAAGAAGGAGCAGCCAACCACCACCTGTCAGGCAGACACAGATAGAAGACTGTCCCCAGCTGAGCCCGCACTGGCCGTATGTCAGCATGCTCCCCTCCAGGCTGCACTGCCCTGGGCTGACCAGGACTCCAGACTTCTGAGCAGTGATTCTGGGTAGGGCATAGTGTTTTCCACCAAACTTGTATCAGATTTCGCAAACATGACCAGAGTCCTCATGTAGCCTCATGCTGTATCCCAGCAAGAGTGAGGTCATTGGTAAGCATTTTGCAGCTTATGCCACATGGTGGGTGGACAGTTACTGATGATTGCAGCTTCAGTACTTGCAGGCCCCCAGGCCTGCCTCTGATCTTTGCACATACTGTTTCCTCTTCCCCGACTGTCCTTTCCACTCTTTACTCTGTTAATGCCTGCACATCCTTCAGGACTTGGTTTAGGTTGCCTCCTCTGACCCTCAAAGTTGGATTTAGTGATTTTCCATATGTCCCCATAGTAACCCAATGCCTGCGCGTCTTGCTGCGGTTATCGCTAATCTGAAAATGGCATTTAACATTATCTTTCTCTCCAGGAAGACTAAGGTCACTGAAAGTAGGCATTTAGAGACAATATCACAACTAGTTAAGATGGACTCTGGTTTTAAATCCCAACTTCAGCATTTACTTACCTACCTAACTTTGGGTAGAGCTAACCTTGAATTAAAGAACCATCCAGAGCTTCGTTTTTCTCCTCATTAAGCCTGTGATAATAATAAAAACCACCTTGTTGAATTGTCTTGAAAACTAACTACAATAATGAACACAGTGCTTGGTATATAATACATATGCAATAAAAGGGTAGTCCTATTGTACCACATTTCCTACCTTTATACCCACTTAATAAGTGTATTTGGAATTCAGATTGTATTAAATCACTTGAAAAAGAGAGCATTTGACTAAAATTAATATGAAGTGTCACCACTGGATGTTAGAGGGGCCTCAGGTCACTTGCTGTCTGTTTCTGTGCTACTGTGAAAAGTTGATAATTGCCTGTTTAGTGCTAATTTTCCCCCATTCAGCATCAGTGGCTCCCTGCTTTTATGCTCCAAATTCACAGGAGAGGGAAGAGTAAAACCTATAGAACTTCAATTGAAGATCAAAACCATGGTCTAGCCAGGGTTGTGAGAATTGTGATTTTTGTTCATTATGGCATTGCTAGCATACTGTCTGGGTCTGACACATAGTACACACTCAATAAATATGTGTTGAATGAAGTAATAAACACATCTGAAATGTTTGAATCAGCGGGATTTCTGTTAAGAACCACTTAGCCCTGTAATTCACCAGTTTGGTCAATTTTGAAACACTTTGCTTACATTTGCATTAGTAATAACTGAAGTGATGCACAGAAGAATTCTTCTTGTGGAGTCTTTATTCATCTTACTCAACTTCTAAAAGATTCCCTCTTGTTCTACTATTTTTCAGGATTTTGTAAACATGTTTACATTAAACATACTAGTTGTGATTTATAGATTTCATTCATGTGCCTCTCTGTCCTGGCCTTTCTGGGCTGAAATGACTAAAACATTTAGGGTTGCCCATGCATAGCATCCCTGTACTCATTTCAATTATATTGGTTCAATTCTTCACTTATAGGATGCACTTAGGGATACTCCTAATGCTAGGCACTGTGCAAAGTACTGGGAATGTTGAAACCATGCTCTGGTCCAATGAAATCTTCCTTGGATTGAGTCGTGATCCAAGCTTCCCTCCAGGTGCAGCACGTTCTAGGATAAGGTCATAGTTTGCTTGGGGTTTTGTTCACAGTCACCTTCTTGGAGATGCTGGGTTTGTACTGGCCTCTCCAATGCTTCTGTATTGCTTTCTTGCTCTGGCAATTCTCACATTGCTCAGGACTGTTACTCTTATGCCCAAAAGCCCTACAAGAGGAGGCAGCATTATCTCAAGAGTCTCATTGTATTTTCAACCAGTTGTGCAGCCCCTGGTTTTCTCTAAGTGTCCAGGGTCCCAGTCCTTGCTCTGTTTCTGCATGATGCTATGAGGAGCACTGGGTCAAAATACTCAGGTTCCAGACTTAATTCTGCTGCATCCTTGCTGCATGACCTTTGGCAACACACTTAAACTCATGTGTTTCTTTACCTGAAAATGAGGTTAAAACCTATCTCACAAGTTTTCCATGAGGATTTTAAAAAATATCACACATGAAACCCCTTTATAAATGTACAGTACTCATAAATGTAAGTTATTCACTTAAGGGATTTACATGGATATACTAGACTACACTATATTCTAGAACCTCAAAGAGTTGGGCAACCAGAGCTCAAATTTCCTGATCTCTCAGTGCGAATTTGACTTACTGATATGTTCTTGTTTAAAGATCAGTCGAACTGCCTGTGCAAAAGCAATGTCATTTTCTTAAAGGCAAAGAAACTTCTTCATGAGTTTATAGCTGGCAATAAAGAAATATTAAAGAAACAAAGGAAGAGACCTTAATTGACAGTTTTATTTGGTCTTCTCCAGCTTGCTGTATCTGAACTAGGAAAGAATAAGGAATATTCTCTCACAATAATTTATTCTATAAAAGTGTAATTCAGCCAGCATTCCAATCAACAAATATTTATTGGATGTTTGCTTTGCGGGTACTGCGCTATTTATCTAGGTGTAGTTTTCTAGTTGTTAAATGAAGACTTTTATATATATTGATTCAAAAGCACCAAAGTCTCAGTCTTTAAAGCAAAAGTACAGAGTTAAACACAACAGTGAATATGGAAAAATAAATGAGACATGATCACTGTCTTCAAGGCACTTATAATTCAGTTGGGGGGAGAGATAAGTAAATAACTCATGACAATACAAGCCAGAATAAAATTTAAAAAGTAAAACTTCAGAAGCAACGCTATGTCATGTAGTAAGTTACTGTGAATAGAGCACTTGGGAGGTGGGAAAGGAAGGGAAGGAGAATACAGAAGAACAGCATGTCTTGTAAGAGAATTAGACAAAGCATGAAACTAATATAATGTTACATGTCAATTACACCTCAATAAAAAATAAGAAAACATAATTTTATAATAAAAATTCTTGTGTTTTAAAAGGGGAATATATTAGACAAAACAATTCCCATTTTGATAAACACTCCTTGGTTAGTGATTTTTTATCTTATCTTCAAGAAAGAATAGTATTGTATACAGAACAAGGTGAGGAAAACATCTATTCAGAACGAGGTGAGGAAAGCCTGGTTGGCACAAGGGATGAGTTTGGTAGAAGGGTAGGGCCACATCAGGGGAGTGGTGAGAAGTACTGTATGGGAGACACTACGAGGCCATTTATGGAGTGATCCCTCTACTCAAGAAGAGAGATAAATTTTATTCCATAATGATGGAGACCTAAAGAGGTTTGGAGGAAGAACTGTGGAATAATTCAGGGGAAAGAAGCTCTGGTGCCAATTTAAAGACTGGGTTTAAGAGGCAAGGTGAAGTGTCAATTGTACGAAATTATGAGAGACGAGGAAGATGATGAGAGATCCTCAAGGCAAGAAGAGTGGCAAGGTGGCTCGTGGCTCTCAGATGAATGAACCTAACTGGTGGACCATCATGTGCCGATAGGGGGTCATCATATCAGTACCTGCTTCCTGTGCCTCAGCTTCCGGACTATATGGTGCTTGATAAGGAGGCATAGGAAATAGAAACCATCCTAATAGCCTCCTTTTAAATAAGCTGACTTTAAATGAGAAATGTTAAAATGTAAACAATACAAATATCAAAGGAACTATTTTGAGGAAATGGGAGAGCAACTGACATATACGTACATTTGTGTGGGGGGGAGTGTGTGTGTGGGCATGTGTGTGTGTGGACATGTGTGGGGGCCGAGTGTGTGTGTGGGAGTAGGAGTGTGTGTGTGTGGGGGGAGTGTGTGTGTGGGGAGGAGTGTGTGTGTGTGTAGTCAATGTTATTCACTAGAAATAGGGATTGTAAAGTTGGAATGACCCATGTAAAGCACTAAGGCTGTACCCAGCACTTAGTACATTCCCAAATATTTAGCAAATATAATTATGGAAAAGTGCTTTGAAAATAGTACAAAGCTATATGTATCAAACCATTACCATTACTAAATGTGATGACTATTATATTTGGGTAAGGAAGCTTGAGATGAAATGGTTACCATCTGTATGTGACTGTAATAATGTTTTTACTGGACGTATTTCTTAACAATATTGATAGTCAATCCTCTAAATCTTTAGTTTCTCTTTCTCTATGAAGGATATCATAGATATTAACTATTTTTTAAAATTATAAAATTCATAAATAATTGTTTTTAAAGGTAATCTTTAGATAGGAATTTTCTCCCCTAAATGTATAATAGGTTCTTTTTAAACCCCAAATGACAAGATGTTCCCTTTCTTGCTCTTTCACACACTGCTGCATTGTAGGAGATAGTGTCTGTGCTAGCAGATTGGAGACTTGCAGCCCCCAGCCACGAACCTCTTCAGCCCCGTTTACCTGTCAGCACCCATTCTCTCGGGGCTGTTTCCTTTGGTCCTGTCAGGTGGGCCTTGCTCTCCTGGTTATGGAAACCTGGTTTGGCCTCCAAGCCAAGTGAGCTTGACTCACTCTCAGGTTTTGTCTATAGCTTTATCTGAAACATGTAGCTGGGAAGGAGAGTGGATACAGTGGGAATTTGGGGGAGGGCGAGGAGGGAAGATAAGAGACATCAGCAAAGTAATTGCCCTAAATTACACACTGTCTGCTGAATGGCCATGAGGAAGAACTTAAGTGAAAACTGAGCTCCGGTGCTGGGGCGCTTCCTGGCTCCTGGGCCAGGGGAGGAGGGGAAGGGGCTCACTGGCTCTGCCACTGCTGGACAGAAATCTTCCCCCAAGATCCCCAGGGCTTCTTTCTCTGAAGATATATTGTTTGAGGGCTGTGGATTGAGATCTTGGGATGTGGCGCAGAGGAATTAGTTTGACAAACTTGTTCCTTCTGCCCTCCAATAATTAAGAGAAACTTAATTGACACCTTTTACATATGTGGGGTACTCATGCTACCACAGAAAGATACATTGTTAATTAATCCGAATTTGTACTAAATTCCCTTAAGTTTCTTTACAAAATACCTCCTTCTATTTTTGTTTCAAGAGCATGGTATCTGTCAAAGCCATGAATTTCCAGTATGGTAAAGGAAAAATATGGTTGGTCTCCACCCAAGTTAATTCTGAGATATGAGATTCAGTTTTATATTAAAAAAATAATAAAGTGCAACTGCATAATCCCAGGAAAGCCCCCAGTCTGAGAGGGAGTAAGAAATATTGGGAAAGTCAGGGGACTGTGACACCTGGGTTTGAATCTTTACTCAGCAATTCACTGTCTGTGTAACCTCATGCTCCAGGCCTCACTTACTTTGCCCTTAAAATGGGCACAATTATAGTATTAACTTTAAGGATTAGCTACTGTAAAGCCCTATACCCCAGGTCGTATCTGGCCGATAGGAGGCATTTAAAAAATAATACTTGTTGTTTTAAGAGTGAAACTGGCATGAATTTAGTTGGAATAAATATATCACCATCATAAAAACCTCAAGCATAATGTTTATATTTTTTAAAATATGGAAATCCCATGCTGCCATCGACTTAGAAGAGCCTTAAACACACAGGTCATACATAATGTCCTTACAACCTGTACAGCTTTTTTATTTGCTATAATTGGGGATTCTTTGAGATTGAATTATAAGAAGAACATATTTGGGCAAATTTGACAATATGGGAAGCAGAGTCCTTTGTTTCAGGTCCCCACTTTGGATTCCTGAAGAGATCACCCCAGTTAAAACCTTCTGACTGCAGCACAAAGCAGGTTCTGATTGAGGAAACCGCACAGTCCCTTTAACCTGCATGAAACTATTTCAAGAGTAACTAGAAAGTGCGTAAGAGGATTCAGACGTTCCACAACATACATTAAAGCTTCTTCCATTTCTAGACTAGAGCACCGTAATATGCAAAGTGCATCAACAAGCTGAGGGGCCTTTGAGGCAGGTGTTTGGAGAGATGTGGAAGTATTATTTGAAAAATGATCCACAAAGAAGGATCAGGAGAAGAAAGCATGTAAGTGTGGGGCACAGAGGCTGAGGCTCTGCGTTTGCAAATGAGACTTCAATAGGAACTTGACCTGCTCAGGTAATTTTACCAAATTCTAAACCCCAAGGTGCCTTCCCAGTTACCCAAGCTTCTTACTAAATGTCTGTAAAAGCACTCTCACCTCCATGCAGTGCAAACATCAAAGACGCAGGGACCTGCTTTCCCTCTGCCTGGGCTGCGAATGGAGAGTTAGGAGCTCACTGCAGGCAATGGGACATTCTGCAGAAAGACCTACAGACACAGACTCACTCAGTTCACTTGGAGAGTAAAACACCAGCAAGGTTAAGGCTGCATCAATAGCAGCAACTACAAGTGAAAGGACAGTAATAACTGGACAGTAGTTCTGATCCAGGAGAGCCCACTGTGAACCGAGCACCACCTGAACTTATGTGTTATTTTGATTTTTGCAACAACTCTGTAAGGATACATCTAGTATTATTCCCCTTTTATAGATTAGGAAACTGATGCTCAGTGGTTTAGCGACTTGCCCAATGTCATAACTAGTCAGTGGTGAAGCTCCAATTTGAACTCAACTTGGCCTGGCTACGTCTCTGTTTACTGTATGAGCCTAAAAGTATAATAGCAAGAGAAAAACAAAATAGAATGTAAGGTCAGAGGTTTTTGTCTCTGACATCAAGAGCCTTCTTTGTGTTTTAAGGTTCAGATGGCCTAAGAGCTGCCCCTGAATTTAAAGAGATCCTTAAATGGGCCTCATCATTTTTTCCCCCTGAATTTTTCAACACCCTCCTCCCTTCGGAATATACTTGAAAGGCTGTATAATCTATCATCTTTTTACCTTCCTCCCTAAACGGTATGTTTAAAATATTTAATCTCCTTCCAGAGCTATTTTTTTTTAAGTCCAGAACTAAGAATAGGTGAGTTAGGGCATAGGCTAAGCCATTATAAGAAAGTATCAGTGATAAACTGATAAATAGGATAGAAGTTTATTTATCTCCCTCTCCCACAGACCAGAGGACAGTGGTTCATCCCTGGCGGGCAGCTCTGGCATCCTCAACACCTATTTCCAAGGTTGTTTGCCATTTTTCAGCCAACAGAAAGGGTGAAAGGGGAAATGCATGGCAAGTGGGTTCATCTTTGAGATGACCCAGAGGGGCATACATCACTTCAGCTTTTATTCCATTGTCTTAAATGCAGCCTCAGGGACATACTTAATTGCAAGGGAGTCTGGGAAATGCAGACTCTCAGTCTTCAAGTGCTTATCTAAAACTTGGGTCTTCTATTACTAAAGGGAAAGCAAGGGATTGGCCACTGGGGACAAATAGCTGACTCTGCCACAGTCTGTTTCTAGTCTGGTCGCCGTCTGGTTCTGACTATTACTGAGTGAGGGAAGTATTAAGTACCAAGTCTTAAATGCTCTACTTCTAAACAGTGAGCTCAATGCCAGGAATCTTAAAACAATAACCAAATAAAACTAGAACAATCTGAGGATCAAGTTTGTGGGCCTTTCAATGGCAAAATTTTGTGGTAGGACTTACATCAGTTGCCAGTTAATAAAAGAATAGCTTTTAGGGAGAGTTGTTTATAAAGAGCTGCCAAAAATATTTATTTCCCAAATTAGATGAATAACATATTGATATAAATGTCTATATCATGAATTAGGGGATTGTTTAGAAATCATAGAATAAACTTACTGAAAAAGCTCTTGTCCAAATTTATATTTTAACAGGCAAGGAAACTGAAGCTCAGAGTCATTAAATGACTTCTAATTTGAGAAGCTGGCTAATGGGAAAGTATTTTATGAAAGTGTTGATTTGCAGTAGTGCCTATTCAGTGCTCATGGCCTGAGTAAATGAATGAATGAATGTTTGACTAAATATTAAATATATATGAAAGGTAAAGCAAGAAGTCACTGAGAAGATGGTAAGTAAACAAAGAAATTGTCATTTACAGGTAAACAGATAGATGGCAGATAGCAAAGGTCATGTAGCAGTCATACTTAAATTTTATGAGATTTAAGTTTTAAATGGGCCACCCTGAACTAGACATTTATATTTAATTCTCCCTGGGAACTGATTTGGCTTTACTTATAAACACATCGTGATGACAGCAGGCAGGTTCCTTCTTCTGAAGCTCTGCTTATTCCAGAATTCAGTCAGGTTAGGTCAGATAGCTTGAAAATCATGAGCAGGGTCTTCAAAAGAAACCTAGCACAACTCTTTGAAAATGTTTTTTTCCTACTATTAAGACAGGGCACTGTCGTGCTGAGCTGTTTTTTTACTGCACCTCGACAAGTGTTTCATGAGTCACCTTTGCTCAGCCTGACAGCAGCACAGTTCAGAAGGTCACAGCCTCCTTCTTGGCTCAACACCCTATACATCCTGGAACGAGGGGCATTGTTTCACTGGGAAAAGGCTAATTAGGTTAAGATACATTAATGAGCTCCGCAGTAGTCTACACAGTAAATATAGAAGGGAAAGGACAACAAGGAAAAGAAAGCCAAAACGCATAGTGAAAGCCTTAGAAAGTGGAGTTTTTACACAGAAAACTGTCTGAAGGAAACCAGAAAGAAAAATTAATTTGCTTTTTTCAGTCCTTAGAACACTGATTCTCAACCTCAGTTTTGTGACACTCCAGCATGTCCCCAATTATCTCAGGAATGTCATGAAATGTTCCAAAGAATTCTCAAAATGAAATTAGTTTTATTTTCTTTAAAAATAGATGACCAGTTGCTCTTTTGAGAATAGGGGAATCAAATGAGCAAGGGGTTGCCACCAGCTCAAAAGGGGGATGGCAGCATGGCCATTTTGGAATGGAAATTTTTAATACTTATCTAGACGTTTTTATCTCCTGGAAATTTTTTTATTTTAAAAAATAGAAGAAGAAAGTCATTGTTGAGATTTACTCCACCAATTGACTGTAGGAGGCGGTAGTGGTGGGGTGGGTGGGTGGGGGGGAGGCCTTGGAATCTGGCCTGGCCACTTAACTGTGGAAGAATCTTAGTTTCTTCTTCTACACCATGGGGATAATAGTAAGTGCCACCTTCCAAGGGGTGTTGCTACAGGAACTATGAGATAATGTGAGTAAAGTACATAGCAATGTGGAAAGGTCCAAGCCTGCTTGAGGTGTTTTCTGCTCACTTCCCATTAGCGCATCTGCAATAGCAGCCTCCTTATATCTCAGAGATATTTCTCCTGCACTTTTAAAAAGGTGGAGGAACCAGCGATCCCTCAGCATCTGCTGAGACTGAGGCAGCAACAGAGGAAGAGAGAGAAGCGCTTACTCTCGGCCAGGAGATTCTTAGATCATGAGAGCATTGGAGGGTCGTTATTCAACTCCTCTCCCTTCCTTAAGGAACAAGGAAACCGGGCCCAGGAGAGATGAGGTGGCTTCTCTAAAAACATGAAGCAAGTTAGGGACCATGTTTTCCCACTCAGCCACACTGCTGTCCTCTCCTTGGGGGGGGGGGGGGTGCAAAGCTCAGAATCAGGGGAAGAGTTGAATTTTACGAGCCTGAAGAGATGCCCCTGCTTTGATTTTCACTAAGATAGACAGGTTTCAAATATCATCCCAGTTTTCGAATGGAGTAATTGAGTTCTAGATGGGTAAAATCTTCTGCCTAACAACACAGAACATTTAAGAAATGGATTTTGTTTTCAGGTGAGCCTCCAAGTCATGGTGAGTGGAGGGCTGTAATGAGACATGAACTTATTGAAAAAACCATAAGTACAAGTCAAAAATTAAGGCATGGGTGAGCAATTAAATATATATGGAATTTCATTCATCCTTTACTTGAAATCTGACTGCACTGAGAAAGGTCCATGGTAGCCCTTTAACAGTCTATAGACACCCAAGTCATGACAGAAACTGAGTAGATCTCAGGTGCTAATTAATACTACTAGTAAATTACTCGCTTAGAAAAATTAATATAGTTCTACTTTGTGCCATTTTACAAACCTTTGCCTAAGCAATCTGTCTTAGAATTATTTAAGTGCCATGAATATTTGCCTCTCTACCTCCCTCCATAGAGCCATAGAACCTCAGGATTTTAAAAGGTCATTTAGTTCAACCTGTGACCCAAAGCAAAAATCCCTTCTCCAGAATTCCAGGCAGCCAGTCCCTGTGTGGCCAAACTCAGTAACAAGGTAACGCCTGAACATGACCGTCTCTGATAGAAAAGAATGCACAAAAGTCGGGCTCGGAAAAAGAGGGCACGTGTGTGCACCTGAACAACACAGGCACCGCTCCCGCTGCAAGTGCGCCCCCAGGCAGCGGGCGGGAGGCTTCCCCTCCCAGAGCTGTTTCCACGCCGGACAAGGGGCCGCGCTCGCCGTGCAGTTTTAGCTGCGTGAGGTGCAAATACGGCGGTGTGGGCAAAACAAACGACAGAATAAAAGGAGAGTGCAAACAGAGTTGGCTGCACATTTCTGAGCAAAATGCCTCAGGTACGGATGTGCCTGAGAGGTTAAAAGGTCACGTCAGCCACGTTTGCCCACTCCCCTTAAAAGGGTACTTGTGACAGGTGTTGGAGTAAATTTATATTTCAAGGAAGAAGCTATAACCTTACTTAACATATGCTATATTAATCAAGATGTAGCTGAGAAATCCAAATTGCTCAGGTTAAATAGTTGATTAAAATGGTGATGGGGAAAAAATAATTTTAAGAAGAGAAAAAATAAATAAATATGTGATTAAATTCAACATCTTACTGTACCACAGTCATAAATGTGATGCAAAAACGTTCCTCTTGGGTATCCTTGAGGAGCCTCCTGAAGATCTGGCAGCTTGATGGTGTGGGTGAAGGAGATATTAAGGACTGGTAAACAAAGGAAGTACTCATGTTTATACTATGAACCTCTTGAACACTGAGAGATGATTTTTTTCTTAGTTCATTCATTTACCCTTCAACACTCTATGTTAGAATTTTAGCAATACCGTGGGGAGTAGTGTAGCTATGTTTTTGGATCCATAATTTACAATTCACAACATGGTCCAGTTATGAGAATCCTCATTATGTGCCAGGTGCTACCATATAAAATATGTTAAAATGATCTCTGCTCTCAAAGACTGTGGAAAAGGTAGAAATAAAGAGATGAAAATAAATTTACTTTTATTATCTTTTCATGTTATAAATCATATACTCATAAGTAGATTATAAGTATATTTGTCGTAATACTCCAGGCTTCTTCGGACACACACACTATGTATTGTGTTAACTGCTTTCATTTGTATTTAAACAAGAAAACAGACTTGGGTTTAAAATGTGGCTTTACTGTTTACTACCTGTGACTCTAAACACTGCCTTTGACATACTTGAATCTGTAAAATGGAGTTGGCAACATTGATCTTGGAAGTCTGCAAGACTGCAGTGCATGGAGCACCTAGCTTTGTGTCACACACAAAGCAGATGTTCAATAAATGGTAACTATTATTCATAGCTTACTTATAGTTCTGAGACTTGTCCAATTTCAAGTACAAAACATTTAGACAATTTTAAATAGCTTTTGGTCATAAAAATCTGTCCATAGAGAATTTTCTAATATCTTTTATGTCACCACTTTATATTTTTTAATCATGGAAACATACAGAGGGACATAAATAACATACATATGTTATAAAACATGTGAACCAACCCTCCAACTTGGAGAATTAAAACAGCACCAATAGTACTAAATCTTTTCTGACAGCTTTTAATATTAAGTATCAATAGTTAGTATAAAGTTTTTATTTTACTACTAAACTCGCATTTCTCAGAAGCACAGATAATGGTTTTGTGAGAATGGTAAAAGAAGTGGCAGAAAAAGTAGGATACTTGGGCATGAGGTAGAGGAATTATAAAGAGGGAGGCTGCTTCTTTATTTAATATTAATATTTAAATGTGCCCTGGATAGTATTTATTGGCTGTTTAGGCTAAATCCCATTGTCTCCGTGGGAATCATTTTCGCTTTATGGTTTCATAAAGTATAATAACATTGCATTTTATTAGCACTTTGTAAATTAATTCCCTTATTTAGCATTACTTAGTTATCTGAAAGACACAATGTTAGAAACGAATACTTTTACAGAAGACTGACATTAATGATTGGTTATGCTTCCCTTAAGATTTTAATAATCTTCTGAAGAGAAAATAAGAAAATATATTAAAGAGTAAACAACAGTTGACAGAGGACTCTTTCTCTGTCTAGCAACCCAAAGTGACCATCATAATCACCAATTAAGGTTCATACAAGGATCTGTCACAAAAAACAGTTGCAGGTAATAGTATAGACTCACTGTGTCCAAGGAAAAGACTGTCCTGCCAATGGCGCACAAAATAAGCTTTTCGCATAAGAATGACAAATGCTGAAGTAAAAAAAATGTTGAAGTAAAACGTGAACATTGGAAAAGAGGCTTAATTCTATTTGATTTTAATATTAAAAAATGCTAGAAACATTAGTTTTGAGTGTAACGTAATGTATGTGTTTGCTTTTTGGCTACCGATTGTGACTGCTAATCAAAATTTTCATATCTAATATGTCCCCTTAGCTTCCTTGAAAAGTTTCCTGAAAAGTTTTTTGGTTTTGCTTTGCTTTGTTTTTTACAATTCCAATACACTTACAAATATGGATAATGTACTCTTTCTTAAATAATAAGCTCGGGGTCAGTAAGAGCGATATGTTCTGTGTAGTCATGCAAATGATCAATAGTGCCATGCCTGAGCAGCAGTAATAATCAGGTGTTCAGATCATGCATCTGGGAATACCATAATCACAAGCGATTCCCTATGGGAACCAGTGCTCTCTAAAGGGGTGAGGAGCTGCACACGGATGGGGGCACTCTCTGTGTTTTTATGTTAAGTGTTAGTCATTTTATTGTTTTGATTATGAGCTGTAGATATAGACGGAGATGTTGTCAAAGAAAGCCCTTAACAGCAGATAGAGAAATCTTTGTGCTTCTATTTTTTCTTAGAAATCCTTTATGTACTGCTTCTCCAGGCCATCCCCCATCTCTCTCTCTCTCTCTCTCTCTCTCTCTCTCTCTCTCTCTCTCTCACTCACACACACACACACACACACACACACACACACACACGTGCCTTCTTTAGTCTGGCCTACACTGCCTGGGGGGCTTCTGGGGCAGCAGCACGATATCCTCAAGGGTGTGTGAAATTGAAGACAAACATTTTTACTAGGAGTTTACAGCCTTAACAAAGTAAACTGTAAACCCTCCAGGTGTCCTTGAGGATAGGAACAAAGGCCTGTGGTGTAGCATAAAGAGACCTGGATTTCGAATTAGAAGGAGCTGTGTTTGAATTCCCGCTCCAAGTTCATGAACGGGGTGAACTTGGGCAATCACTTTCTCTCTCAAACTCTAGGTTCATAATGAGTCAAATGGGGGAGCCAGACCAGATTGCCTCTAAAAGTCCTTAAAAGTATGGGGAGTCTATGATTCTAATATTTGCTTTACCTTGTGTATTTTATTAGTTACTTTCCCATAATTTACCAAAAAAATGTCCAACTGTCTAGACACCAAAGAATAGAATTACATTTCAAACAGTCATAATGGCTTTGGGTGATTTTCTTTCCCTCTTATTTTAATAATTAAAAGTTACCTTTAAAAACAAACAATTAAAAAAAATAAGACAGAAGTTGCCTTTATATTTCTTTTTTCAAGAAGCCAAATGATGATGGTGGTATTTTGGTGCCTCTTGGGAGTGAAGGAATTCTTATTTCTTTATTTCTCTAAGATAATACATTTTTCAAATATTTAATAAAAAAATCCTCTTAAACATACAGGTTTTGTACATGAATCATTATTAATTATGAAATTTTGTATCATGCATTTTAGTTTACAAACCATGTTTACGTGCAAGATCACACTGCCTTACCCAGCGCTGATCCTGCTCTCTTAGAAAGGCAAGGGGGTTACTAATCACTCCCTCCCACCAGTGGGGAAACTGGGCTCAGACATGTTGTGACTTGGCCAAGGCTGCAAGGAGATCCACAGAGTCAGGACCTGAATGCAGATATCTCTTAGTGTTGGGTCCCAAGTAAATGTTAACATGGTGAAACTAAAATATTTATTTCCGGGCTCCTATATATGTCAAGTGCCATTTCACCTGGATCCAGTCAAGAAGTTTACTTCATTTCTAGTTTGAAGTTTAGATTCCTTGACTCTATAAAATGGTTCAACAACTGATCATTGTTCCAAGTTGAAAGATTAGTGTATCAAAGCAAAGGTTGGGAGTGGCCTTTGATGAACAGTATAGAACCTGAAAAACAATTCATAGTAAAAAAAAAGGGGGGGGGGGGAGGAATAAAGCAGAATTTTGGAGCCATTGTCTCCTGATTGAAGAACCTAGATGCTGGATGTGAGGGGGAATGAACTTGGACTTTGGAGTTGGGCAGGCCTGGGCTGAAACCCTGGCTCTGCCTCTTCCTGGCTCTTACACATTTGGCGGTACATCCATCAGAGGTTCTGTTTAGTCACATACTAAAATGGCATTAATATGAGTAATAACTTGCAAGGTTGTTTGTAAGCATTAGAAATCATTCTGTCCTATTAGAAAGCACCTGCTATGTAGTGCTTGACAAAATAAGCATTTCACAAATGGTGGCTGTTATTAATAGGACTCATTTCCTTTTAAATTGTTGTTGGGTCTGTTTTGAGATACACTGCACTATTTAATGCAAGTAATTTAAAGTAAGTACAGGGGAAGTTCTACTAATGGGAGGACAGGTGAACTATATAGCCTATGAAATCCCTTACAACTCTGAACTCTTATTGTTATAATTCATATTTTTTGATGTGCTCTACCTATTAGAGATTTTGATTATGGTAGTGAAATAGATACTATTGTCTTAATATATGTGATCTGCACAAAGGAAAATGATGGTTTTCAATAAAAACAGTGCCAAGAGGTAACCTGCACTGATAACAATAGTAATAATCGCAATAATAGCAACAATCATTTCTAATGCATCTACTGTACTTCAGACAATATAAACCGTAAAATGGAAACTTGACTGTATCCTTAGGATACTGGAAATTATGGCCCCCTGATGGTGCCAGGAATGGGTGAGACATGCTATGCACTATGTCTGTGCAGCTGAAGATGCCCATAAAAGACTGCAAAACTTTTCTAAGCAACAGGTATGTCAAGGAAAATGTGTTGTGATTGGCATCATAGGGCCAGAATCTGTCTTTTAGTAGCTCGGGTGACTTTGCACAAGCCGCAATCTTCCTAGGCTTCAATTTCCTCAACTATTAAAGAAAAAAAAAGCTGAAATAATCTTCCAAGTCTAGTATTCTATGCTCTGATGTGGTATTCAGTTATTAGTAATTATTATTATTATTTACAACTTGCCTGACCCCTTTGGGTTCTTATAAGTGTATACAGATCTTACAGGTATATACAATTCATTAACTTTTTGTTTTTGCTTCCTTAAAACAACAGTATCTGTTGTTTAGCCTAAATAAGCTGGAACATCACACATCTGCATGAATATTTGAATTGACTCACAAGTGTTTCCTAATTAAGTTTTAATTATTAAAATTTAGTTGCAGAATCAAGTCCATCAATCTTCTGATGTTTAAATAGTTCTTAAAATACCGAAGCTTTCTACTAAAGAGTGACACAGGAGCAAATTTTCTTTTTGACCACTGAGCATTAATTTCCTGTGAACCCACATTGGAGCTTTCACAAATTTCAGAGGATCAGACCCATAGGAATGAAAGTGAAGAGGGTATCAGAGATCCAGTCACTGTATAGTTAAAACATCTACATGGGATTTTGACCTCTTGACTCAGTCATTTCCCTTGCTCCTAAATGGCTGCTAAAGAGAGCCATCTATTAAGGAAATGTGCAGGTATTCGATTGCTATAAGAAAAGCTGAGAAAGAACAGTTCCAGGCAACAGGGGTTAAAAAAAAAAAAAAAAAGTCTCTATAAATGTGACAGACAAAAAAAAAAAGAAAAGGCAGAAGGAAAGTTAAATATTACCATAGGGCAGGCAGGACACCTGCTAAAGAACCTATTGCTGCCATTCACAGCTGGAAAGAAAAATGAAAGAGATGATGCGAGCAACTGTCCTGGAAGCCCGAAATCACTCTGTTGTCTTTTTTTCTTGTGAACAATTACAGCATGCAAAACTGAAGGGGGGAGGTGGGTCTCGAAGTCTTGGGATGAAAATTTCAGCGGGCTCTGCATATAAATGCCAGAGGCTCGGACGCGCGCCCCTTTGAAAGCAGGCTGTGTGGGAGCCCCCAGTGCAGGGAAGTGGTGATTAATGCAGTGAATGACTTTGAATGAAAGAGTAGGGGGCGTAACAACGGGTAGGGGGCTTTTCTTTTTCTTCCTTTTCTTTTTTCCCTTTTTCTTTCTTTTTTTTCTTTTTTTTTTTTTTTTAGGTTAAAGCATGGAAGAAAAAAAGCTGTTAAAAGATGGCTACTGTGAGGCTACACTTCAATGTCTGTCTTGCTCGGCTCCCCTCTCCGGGCTGTGCTGGGAGTTTGTTTTGTGTTGCTCCCCAATCACAATGGAGTTAATTTGTACTAAATTCATTTTTGTGTGTGCTCCTCAATGTTTTCTTTTCTGCTGGAATTTTTTTTTTTAAACAATATTATTTTGGCAGAGCTTGGTCCTTTGATGATCCTTTTGAGCAAATGGTTTGCCCAAAGTTCAGATGGTGCTGGCTTCGTCTTCTTTTTCATTTACAACATCAAGAGGATTACAGAGAATAACTTTGTTGCCCAACATCAATGATATGTCTTCACGCTACTAGAAAGGTAGTTCTCAGAAAGTGTGTCTTCTAATAGTTTAGAACCTCCACAGGCTTCAGATAAAACAAGTATTAAATACAGAAAGCTCACAAGGATACCAAGGAAGGTTAAACTCACGCAACCTCCTTCATCTCAAACACCTGAAATATATCTTTTTTTTTTTGACTGTCGAAGTGTGATCATGGTGAAGACAGCAGTAAGAGCTTATATAACAGAAGACAAAAAGGGGCAAAGGAGGAGTCACATGGAGATGCACACACATATTAGTGAGAGAACACAAAAACAATTTGTTAAAAGGCAAGTCGTTTATTCTGAGCCCAAAACTAAATCTATGTGTCAATTCAAAAACGGTAGTGTAAGCAGGGTGCTCACCGTGTGATTTTTCTTTTAGTGCAACCATCTGACATAATCCACAATTTGGTTTTAAGGGAATTTTAGGAATTTTCACAATATTAACCATCATGAATGTGCAGAGGAATTCCCAAACAGGCAGGCAACTTGAATCTCTTCCCTGGGTCCCAGTCACCATTTCAGCTGGGGCTGGACATTCAAATGTGGACAACTCACGAGCTCCTTCAGAACCTGTCATTTGCTCTGCCCCTGCCCCTTGGACTAGCTTCTCTCATCTTCCATTTGACAACTCTGTGAACAGCTATAAGGGCCCGTAGAGGGGGCCTGGTGTCATCGTGGTAATTAACTATCCCAGAATTTGGCTGCAGTCTCAGTGTCGGGTAATTGTGTCCTTTTTAATAGTCAGTTTTATTGACTGCATAACTAAATATGATTTCGACTTTACACCTTTATATGGCTTCTCATAAAAATAAATTCAAACTCAGAACAATTTCTTGGTGAGATTTTGAACATGGAAGGATTGTCAATTAGCTTTAAAAAATTACCGTACGTCTCAAATGCCACTAAAAACTTTTGTGTAAAGGTGTCTTCCTTGATTGTCACATTTCCTGAAATTCCACACTGGAAAATAAATTTATATTTGTTTTGGGTCGTCGAAGCCCCCATATTAGAGCAACAACCCCTGAGCTGGGAATTCCTGCCCGCTAGGGATGCAGAAGTGTCTGAGAGAAAGTTGTCGGGAAACAGAAGGTGCAAAGGGGCCCGTGAAATTCTAGAACACGGCTTGCCGCCCACTCTTCATTTCATTCTTCCCTCTTCATTTCCATGGTTGTCCCATTAAGACAATCAATTGCCATCCTCATCTTCAACTATTTTAATATCTTTAAACAGGTTCCCAGAATTCTTTATCATCCTACCCCAATTTACCTTTATACTGCCACCAAAATAATCTTATAAGAGCATGGCTTTGTTCATTACTCTAGTCAAAAACCTTTGGGCTTCCCTTTGGTCTCCCCAAGACGTTTAGACCTCTAGCTGAGCATTCAAGGACCTCTGTAGTCTGGCTCTCAACTCAGCGCATGCTGCTTCCCTGGTGCTCGCCTGTGCCTCATCCTCGCTAGAATACTTGATTGTCTGAGCGTGACTATGCTTATCCACCTTCATGCCTTTGTTCATGCTATTTTCATCACCGGATGCCTTCTCCCTTCCCCTCACCTCCTACCCAATAAGCCCATGCCAAAGATTATTTTAATTGAAACATTGTTTAAAATGATGTCACCCAGCTTTGACGAGGTGCAGGGAAATGGGCAGTTTCTTGTCCTCTGGGGGAGTGGAGATTGTTATAGACTTTCTGGAGCAGGGGTGGGTCAACCCTGTCAAAAGCCTGGAAGTTTTATATACTGTGTGATACCACAATTATACTTCTAAGATTTTTTTTCCTTAGGACATGTATATGGGAGTAAATATTTGACAAGAAGGATAGTATTGTATATAATAAGAGAAAATTTGTGACTTTAATGGCCCCAAATGGAGATTTAGTTCAATAAATGATAATACATTCAGAAATGAAATAATCTTTAGCTGTTACAAGTAACTTTACAAACTGATATTTAATGATACAATATTCTTGACAAATTATTGAGTAACAGAAAGGATTTCTAAATAGTACAGACAGTATGATCATTTGATATGTATATATCTGTCTATGAAAAAACTTGAAAGAAATTAACCAAAATGTTCAATGTCCATCTCTGGGGTTCTGAATGGTGCTTTTTTTCTATTTGTAAAGAAATGAACGTGGCTATGAAGTCATGAAAAGACATGGAGACCTTAAATACATATTGTTAATTAAGTAAGCCAATCTGAAGACACGACACACTATATGATTGCAACCATATGACATTCTGGAAAAGTAAAAAATATTGAGTCAGTAAAAAGATCAGTAGTAGTCAGGGGTTTGGGGAAAGGGAGGGAAGGATGAACAGGTGGAGCACAGGAGATTTTTAGGGCATTGAAGCTATTTTGCAAGATGTCATAATGATGAACACATTACACAGTGCATTTGTCTAAACCCATAGACCTGTACAACACAAAGAGAAACTTAATGTAAACTATGGACTTCAGTTAATAATAATAATAATGATGTATCAATATTAGTTCATCAATTATAACAAATATCCTTTATTAATGCAAGATGTTAATAATAGGGGGAAAATATAAGGGGAGGGCAGAGCTATATGGAAACTCTATACTATCTCCTCAATTTTCTATAAACCTAAAACTGCCCTAAAAATAAAGTCTATTAATTTAAAATATATAATATATTTTATGATAAAAAGACAAGCATTACCAAAATATTCTTTTATTGGAAACAGTCCTAACATTCCTTCAGAACTCAATGTAAGGGCTCACTCCTTCATTAACTATTTCTCTTATCTTTCAAGCATGTGCTCTCAGCAAGGCTGATGGCTATTAATACTCCTACAGCACATGCCTAGGCCATGGTGGTGTTAGGGGTGGTGTTAGGAATAGTGCTAGGATGGTTCCCAAGGGCAGGAACTGTGTCATGTCCTTTCCCATTGTGCTCAGCACAATGTCTATCATAGAGAAGACTATCAGAAAACTCGTACACACTGGTGCAGACACATACATGAACACACAAAGGCAAAACAATTAAAAAATATATAACAAAAGATATATACAATGTACTTTACTCATGCTGACTTATTAAGTATTGAAAATATTAATTCAACCTTGGAAAGAGCTACTAATCTACATGTGTGGGATAAATGATGATTTGGGCCATTTGAGGGAAAAGTAAAATACTCACATAATTGATCTTTCTCAGTGTTTTTAGTAGATGCTGTCAGTTGAAAATGTTAGTCCTTTAAAGCTTGGATACCCACCAATATCCTACCAAATATACTGTTTTAAATTATGAGCATGATCTTGTTATAGCCACCATGCAGTCCCCTTTTGCCCCCCTTTTCCCTTAAATATATAGTCCGGTGCTTTCAATGTGCATAAAAGTAATAAAAAATCATTTAGCTTCTTAAAATGATTTGAAATGTTGCTATTTAAGAGATTAAAAAGTCACATCTTTATTCTTCATTTAATTTTTGGATTCCAGTGGCATTTTGTAAATATAGTCTGACACACACACATAACTTCTAGAAGTTATACATGCAATAAATCTGAATTTTATAGGAAGGAGTAGCAATGGGTAATAGAACAAAGAGGATAACTTTTTGTTGTGCTTTAAAAAAAAAAGAATGTATAATATATACCATGATCCTTAAATAAACCCATTTCCTTTCAAGAAGAAAAGACATTATTAAATGCATTACTTATTTGGATCTGTCCATCACAATTAATGTAGATACTCTTAAACTTAAGGTATATAGTATTGACTGCAAAGATGGTCCAGCATTTTAGACTCTTCATTATTTTGCTTCTAGTAGCACTTTAAGTCTCTGGTGTCTTACCTCTACTGAGACCTGGCATTTCTTTGTGTTGGAGAGGCAATTTAATCCATTTTTACTGTCTGCAAACAGACTTTCAAACAAAACTTCAAACTCTTTGAATGTGCCCCAAGGATTCCACCAAACCTATAATCCTTCACTCTCTTCTGGGGCTATGGAGGGTGGTGGCTAGAATAGAACTGGCACCAGCCAGGGAGCCTCATTAGTGTTTGTGATTTTGATTTTTGTTACCATTCTGCTCTGTGACCATTTCAAAGTTGGAGCAATAACTAGCCTCACATCTCAATGCACCCCTCCTCCAGCTTCCCCAAATTCAAGCCACCTGGAATGATCTGGAAGAGCGGAGGAGGCCAGCAAACATGCTTTCTCTCATGGAGTCAGGGGTCCTGATTATAAATAGATGAGTGTTCAGCATCTGGATGTTGACAATTTGAGTGAGCAGCAGAAAGTCAACCCTACAGTTATCACCTGATATTCCACATGCTATGACTACCTCTGGGCATAGAGAGGTGAGACAAGTGTGCCAGGCCACACAGGCAAAGCTTAGACAGATGAATTAGAAGGAAAGATAAAAGAAAAATGACCCTAGTTGTCTCTTTCTCTGTGAGAGATCACTTAATGTTTGCGAAAATAGTACATTCTGAAGGTAGTCTTTTGAAACTACTGAGGCCAGGGGAGTGGAAGGAACCATAGGCAAACAACATTTAACAAGTGACTGCCCTGTGACTGCAAGTGATCTCATCTAACTCTTTCAACCATCTAGGGCTATCATCCCATTTCATTGATGAGAGAACTTAGATTCAGAAGGATTAAGTAGCTTCTACATCCTGTGTTCAAACTGGGCCTGTGTGATCCAGAATGCCTGCTCTTAGCTGCTACACAGACTGACTTCTGGTGATAAGCTCCAAGATGTCTTTCCCACCTCTTCAAAGATCTTGTACACCCTCCCCTTCTTTGTTAGATCTGTGATTAACAGTTAATTTTAAATGTAGGTAACATTTTTAAAGTGCCTAAAATGCAAACACTTAATATTTATAGGTGCAATGGAATCCTTTGAGTTTATGTGAACAGTCTTTGTAATGCATGTTTGAATTTATGCATTAGAGATTTAACTGGGGACAAACACGTCTCTATTTATATATTTTTTAAAAAGTATAGCAAAAGCATTGTTCAGATAAGTCCTTTCAGTCCAGCTGAATCTTCTATTAGAAGAGTCACATTCCTGTTTGTTAATGCAGAGACTTGGTTGGTTGATAATGACCTTTTTACTATTGCCACCTCTAGGACATGCATATTCCCAAGAACACCAGGAGAGTACAAGTCACCAACAAGAAAATGACCCATAATATCGTGGAGAGAGCAGGGACTTCACACTAGCAAGCTCTCGGTTTGAATCCTAGTGTAAACCAGTTACTTATCTCTTTGAGCTTCACTCAGGCGTATTCATGTGAGAATATGTGAATATCTGCACTTTTACCTGTACTTTTATTTATTTCATTTATTTATCAGTGGAGGGGTTATCCAGGTGAGTCTATACACTGGCACAAAAACATGTTTTACGCAATCATGATGTAGACACTTATGACTTTTAGCAAATGTGATAATGTTGTCAATTTCTATGTCTGTAAAATAAGAAATATATACATTAGAGGGATGCAAGGTTAAGAGGCATAAATATGTAAAATTGCTTCCCTGTCACTCACGATTCAAATTGGAGGAACTCATCTGTGCATCCATAAAGGTCAGGTGGGTAGAAGTAACTTATGCCAGATTCTAATCCTCTGAAAAGAATGAGACTGGATCTATGTAAATAGTAACACAACCACGAAACAGGCTGTCTAGTCATTCATAAGCTCCAACCGTTTATGTATCTATTTATAAAACATTCATATGAGCTAATTCCTTCCTTCAAGTTTTAAGCCTTTCCACATTTCACATCAGCTCCTCTCAGGAGATTTAGAAGTATGTGAATTTTTCACATATATCCTAAGTGCACATATAAGGTTTCTCTAGGGCAGAAATATGTTATTGTAATTTGTAGAATTTTACCTCATACACGGGAATAATCATCCTAACAGCTGGTGAGGGTTCCCTATGTCCCAAACCTTGCCTTAACCGCTTGATAGGGAGCACCCCAATTAACCTACAACCCGTTTTACAGACGGGGCAGCTGAGGCACGGGGAGGCCAAGGAAGCTAAGTAATGTGTTTTAGCCTTGCTACCTAAGGGCAAAGAACAACAAAGGGGTCGAGCTAGCCTTTGAACCCAAGTGGACTCTTCTAGTCATTCACTGAATAATCTCCTTGGAAAGCGTTCAGGCGGAGGGTATATGGGGTGTAAATAGTGATAGACGGAGACTTGGCTTGGGGTGGTGAAAACTCAATACAGTGTACAAATGATGAGTTGCAGAATTGTGGACCTGGAACCTGTATAATTTTGTTAACCAGTGTCACCCCAATAAATTCAACAAAATGGAAAAAAAAGAAAGTATTCAGTAAATATTTACAAATACATGAATTAATGGGTACAGCAGTTGGTATCTAGAACAAGAAACCTGTTCCTTAAACTCCTCCTCCTTTCCTTTTCTCCTTTTTAAAATTAAAAAATAGCCCGGCCGGGCGTGGCTCAGCGGTTGAGCGTTGACCTGGGATCCAGGCGATCGGGGTTCGATTCCCGGTCAGGGCACATGCCCAGGTTGCGGGCTCAATCAATGACTCTTATCATTGATTTCTCTCTCTCTCCCTTTCCTTTCCTCTCTGAAATCAATAAAGATATATTTAATAAATAAATAAATAAAATTTTAAAATATATTTTTTATTTTTATTTTCTGCTTTTGAGAAGGCATTTCCCTTCCAGGAGGCAGGAATATGATAGGACAGCCAGATGTAAAATTCAGGAATCTGGCAGACACACTCTTTGTCTACCAATAACTGGGAGCAGGATTCTGCTCCAAAATGGGAAAAGCCAGTTCCACTCCTCTGCTCTGCTCCTCCAACATTATCGATTCTGAAAATAAGAAGTCAGGGGCTGGGGAAGGGACCGTGTGGCAGGAGATGGGGCTACATCTTGTCTTCAGTGATGTTAGTTAGTCTACTTGAAGTTATAAGTAGTGTAATTATTTTTACATTAACCAACCCTTTATTGACAGCTTTCCATGTAGACATGGAACATTTTACCACTTTTTAATAAGAATTTCCTAAAAGAGTTTTAGTTCCCAAAGATTCCCACAAGAAGCTCAACCTTGGGGGTCCCTACTGCCCCGTCTGTCCTTTGTCACCTGCTGTTTCCCTCAGGGCCTGGGCCTTGTGGTCTATCACAATTTATACCGAAGACTAGAGGACACAAAGTGAAATTATGCTTGTCTCGTCATTGGAACAGGACAACAATTTAAAAGGCTGGTGGTCTGTGCTTAACGCGTTCTTAAAAATACTGTGTAAGTGACAACATGAGCTGGTGTTTTTCATGTTTCTCTCCAAAATTATTTTTGGAATATTTAGCTCATTCAACAAGAAAAGTTAGGCAGTTTCAGACCAGGTTACAAGTAGAAAGACATTTGTCGGGGCTGCTTTCACTGGCAATATACTTTAATGAGATGGCATTGAGAGAAGATGGTTCAAAGAACAAAGTCAGGTTTGTTGGGAGGCCATCAGTAACCCGAGCAGGCGCGCCGCTCGGGGCAGAGGCTGTGGAAAGGGTAATTGCAGGGAGCGCTCCACTCCACGCCGCGCGGAAACAACCGGCCATTGACGGTGCCCGGCGAGGGGCAGGGCCGGGGGGCCGGGGGCCGGGGGCCGGGGGGCGGCAGGGAGCAGATGCCTCAGAATCCACTTCTGTTTGCCGTTCAATTGCGTTACACATGTGTCATTTCTAGGGGAAAGGCAAGAAAAAAAACGGTGGCAGGAGCTAGGAAAATACAGCAGGGGAGGTTACCCAGCCAAACTGTGAGATGAGAGAGGTGAGGCCCACTTCAGAGAGTTAATGCCATCCGCAACAGGCTTTGACTTGGCCTAGATGTTCCTGTTGGGGACAATTCCGGGTCAGTGAGTGTAGGGAAGGCCTGTCGCCCACTAAAATCTGGTGAAAGGATGCCTGTGGATGTGGATGCGGAGTGCCTGAAGTCAGGGCTGGATCACAGACCTGCTCGAACATTCACAGGGCAGTTCTACAACTCAGGCCCGTACCTACGAGGTCACGGGAATTACGGACTCCACGGCCATTGTCAGTGGTAGGCTTTTTACTTCCTCCCCGAGACCTGGGAAGGGCTGCAGTAAAATTCAAAAGTCATATTGCATTACAAGAGAGATTAAGATGAAACACTGGGAGGCCAGGAGCTAAGAGACAGACAAGCGGGTGAAGTGACCGTCTTTCAGGTAGATGCCATTAGAATGCTTGATTCAAAGGAGGAGAGGATAGAGGGAGAAACTGAAGAAGTGCTTTCAACATTGCCGGGGCCCGAGTCATTAAGTGGCAACTGCTGCCGAGGGAAAGCCTCCTCTGTATCAGGCCACCGCGCAGGGAGAGTTGGAAGTTGTTCTGTTGGCAAGAGTACTTCAGAAATAGGATAAAGTTGCAACACTTATTAGGGATTAAACGGAGATAACGAGGAATAATTTTGATGAGCACAATCATACATGATTGATTTCTTGAACAAAACCCTCTGATCTTGATTACACACTTTGGTGTATAAACCGACTTCCCTTTTTAGAGAGCTTAACCCCTCAGAAGAAATTGAGCTCATGTTTCAAATTGTTATAATGCTGGATTGAATTCACGTTGAACATAATATAACAAATTAATTTTTAAAATTTATTTATGATTTTTATTGTCCTTTCTCCATTCGCTTGGTGTGATGTCTTTCATCTGGCAGGTGATCAAAAAATATGCTGGTTTCCTTGGTTTAATTGGTGTTTGTGACTCTTTTCAACATCCCATTTATTGCTGGCAGGATAGATTCCACCATTGACCTGACTGGATAGTGGTTTTTTAGTTTGCTACATCCTATGGACATTTTCATCTCTTATTTTAATTAATTTCACTTAGAATTTTATGCTTTTCCTTCTCTTCCTTTCTTGTTTTTTGTGAAAACTGTCCCTTGCTTCTTTACCTCTGACTGCCCTCCTTTTGGTTTCCTTTATAGATCTTTCCCCTTCTCTTCCAAAACCTTTAAATGTTGCTATTATTTGGTGGCCCATATGCTCTGATGAGCCCCAAATCTATCTTTTCAGCTTAGAGGGGTTTTCTAAGCTCAGGATAAATATATCCAACAACCTGCTAGAAGCCTGCACCTGAATGTCCCAGAGGCAATTCAATATCAAGTTTATCTCTTTCTCCACTAAACCACTTGTTTTCTTGTCTTAATGAAAGACCCAACTTTTATCCAGTTACCCAAGGCAGGAACTTAAAAATTATTTTGGAGTTTCCCCTCCCCACAGCCCTGATGTTCAATCAGCAGACCTCCTAAATGTCCTCCCCATGCTTACAACCTCTGCCAGAGTCCCACCTCTCACCATTTCTTCCCTGCACGAGAGCAGTAGTGGCCCTTTTGGAAAGCTAAGCTTATAAAAAAAAATTTTCGATCTCCAATCCAGCCTCAAGTCTGTCTCCAAGATGGTTTCTCTAAAACGCAATTTCTCTAAAACAAAACTGATCAACAGAAAGGGCACAACTGCATTGCTAAGAGAGGGCATCCTAGGGCAGCGCACAAGGACCAAGCCAAGTTGTGAGTTAATGGCACCCCCAACCTTCACATTTTTCCCCATTTAAACCAGTTTGAATTGTTTTTTCTGTCACTTGCAACCCAAACAAACTTGACAGGCACAGCATTCTGTATACAGAATAAAAATCAAAATTTCTTTCCTTAAGGTTCAATCTTGTCCCCTCTTTTCACTCCCTTTTCTAGTTCGCTAGCCCAGCACACCCTCATGCCTTTACAATTCAGACTTCTCTCCTCACTCAAAATTCCACTCTCCTTCAAGCCTCCTCTGTGAATCCTCCTTTGAGTCTTTCTGGCTGAAATAGGCATTATTAAGATGTCTGGTGCTCAGTGGGATCACTTACAAAGGAATCTCAATCAATGGATGATACCATCCATGGACTGAACTGCTAAATACCTTCAACAGCATTTGAGTGAATGGATTCAGGAGAAACTTCCCTAGTTGTCAGGAGACCCTCTGAACTCTTAGAACCTCCATGCTGCCTTTCAAGAAAGGGATGAATGACTGGAACTGTGTTTTGAAGTGAGAAGACCCTTGATAAATATCTTATCAGGTCAAATAAAAAAAAAATTGTAGTGTCTCTATGACAAGGGAACTATGAGAGGATGAGTAGGAGTAAGAAGTCCCATCTCTTATATAGTAAAGTCAGTGAACCAGTGGCTTCAGAATATTACTATAGAATAAATGGATATGTAAAGCATTCTCTCAATTTTGCTAATCAATGAATGATTTTTCTTCATTTTCCACCTTCTTTAAATCATTGGTTGTATTCATTAATTTGATTTCTACACTGGCATGTTTAATAAAAATTCATTTTAGAATGCAATTTTTTTTTAATGTACAGAGAACATGTCCCCTCACATTTCTCCTGGATTCACATATTTTCAATCTTTTTATAGGGAAAGGCAGAGTAGAAGACAAGAGCTTGGATTAAATACCTCTCTGTGCCAGATCCTTTGCATGTATTATGTAATTTGATCCTTGAAGAATTATTACTTTGATATGGATAGTATTGGCTGAGAACAGCTTCTTATATTTTCAAGAATCCCCTTAAGATGGATCAGGCCTCACAGAGTTTCTACAATTTAAAGAGGGAGTTCATCAAGGGTAGAATGATGGGTTTAAATCACAGCTCCACCCTTGATCAGCTGTGTGACTATGGGTAAGCTGCTTAACCAACCTGAGCCTTGGTTTCATCATCTGTAAGATGAGAGTATTTATAGTACCCACATCATAAGGTTACTGTGATGATTAAATGATTTGACATTTGAAATGTGCTTAGAAAAGACCATGGTACTTGGTAACTAATACAATATTTGTTAACAAAATTAATAAAAGGTTCCCCAAACATTAACTCTCATTTTTTCAATAGAATGGCAAGGCAATTCCCTCAATCCAACCAGCCTTTAAATGCAAAATTTCTAGGTTAAACCTTCTAAAAATATTATCAAACCCATCAAACCTTCTGAGTATTTGACCCCCTTTGCAAGTCCCACCAGGGTAACAGGCACAAGTCTAGGACAGTGAGGAAACTTTCTAAGAGTACCAGTCATTGGTGCTCTCTTTATTTTCCCTCTGCTATCTGAAATATGAAACCCAAATATCCTCCAAGAGTCTAACTTAGAGAGATTCTTGAGAAGGAGAAAGTATCCACCTAGAACCAGTGGTGGAGTATGTGTGTTGGGGGTGGTGGATGGAGGTGGAGTTAAAGATCACATGTAAACTGTCAACCGTCTCAAACTTTGAAAGCCCCACACTTAGGACTTTCCTATAGGCCAGGCTTTATGAAAAGGAAAACACAGGTTACATCTTGACTTAAGGCTGACATACCTGGGTATCTGCAAACTAAAAAAACAACCCAACAACATAGTTAAAGGTAGGCTCACTCAGGAGGGTTGTCTAGGATGACAGAAAAAGAGATCCAGAGTTTCACCCCAGGAAGACTTGATGACAAATAAGGCAATGACTCACCCAAAATGCAAAGACAAGAATGAAGAATGGCAAGTGAGAAATGCTGGCCAGAATCTCGGCAATGAGGAAAGTCATGCATAGCTAACTCCAAACAGGTCATGCAGGATCGGTGCCTGGGTGATCCTTCTGTTATTGTAGATGCCCTCCAAACATCAAGAGGCTGCATCTAGACACACACACAAATTCATCTCCCCCTGGTGGATCTCAGACAGTTTCATAAGTGAACACATAGGCGTAGCCAATATTTCAATATTCACAATGCTGTTATCTGATAATGATGTGTCACTTTGTCTGCAAGAATTAGGGAAGACTTTATGCTTGAGTTGCTGAAGTGCCACCACTTTTCAGAGGATATCAAGTATAAATAAGTTCTATTACTTACAACAAGATGCAGGCTTTGTTTAGCTACAAAAGAAGCGCAGTGAAATTCTAATTTAAGTCAAATAGCTTACTAAAGAGGACACGGCAGATGTTATTGTCTCCAAGTTGTCGGTAACCAGTTTATACTGGCTATCATGACACAGGAAAAAGCTTTCAGTAATAATTAGATGATTTTGATTTTTTTGAAATTCTATAGGGTTGCTGCACACGAATGCAAATATAGGCATTTAGTAAGGATGGGTACAATGGTAGTGGACAAAGGATATTTGCCTCAGCCCAGAGGGAAAAGCATGCTAGTTGATTTCAAGAGCACTTTGGGCTCCCTTGTGTGTCTCTGGGAAGTCATGAGTCAATTGGAATATTTTCAACAACAGTGTGATGCCAAGAAGCGAACATAGTCTATAAGTCAAAGAAGCTGGCTTCCTGTCCTGGTTTTGACACCATTGGCTGAGTGATCCTGGGCAACTCTCGCTCAATCTCTCTACCAAACCTCAGTTTTCTCATCTGTAAATGAGACTAGCCTATTCTGCCAGATTCCTTGGACACCCAAGTAAGAAAAATGTATGTAAAAATGCACAACAGGGGAGCATAGTACATATTTCATATAAATCTGCTGAACATGAATATAAAGATGCTTTATTTTCATTTTGAACTTGCTGCCTTCTAATAAATACTTTAAACAGCCCAACCCTCACATGCTTTCTGGTTTGTGAATAATTTGTAATCAGATTCAAGCACAGGTCCCACTTGGCAGGAAGACAGTTCTGTAAGGCTAATGGTCACCTCCAAACTTAATTGAAGTAGGAGTTTGGATTGTGCTATATCAAATAATCTAAAAGAAGATATCTCCACTTGCACATAATTAGCCAAATGGCAAGATTATTTTTCCATTAGGAATGAGAGACTACATAATTCTGTTACCTGTTTTGAAAACATTTCAAACATCTAATCCCAGGTCCTTTAAAACTGAATATACATTTTTTCCCATTATATTTTGAAATAAATTTTTGTATAAATAATTTTTATAAAAAATTAAAATATCACACCAGTTCACTTAAGTAAAAAAGAAAAGTTCTGTATTTATTTCCTACCTCTTAATTCTACTCATTAAAAGTAAACACTGTTTGGTGTGTTCATCAATCCGAAATTGTTTTCTATGCACGTACACATAGATTCGATAGGTATTTTACAACACAAAATGGACTTATATTGAGCATATTTTCCTTCAATTTGCTTTCCTTTTTGTAATAATGTAGTGTGGCCATTTGCATGTATCGCCCACCGTCCCTTAGCAGTGACTGTGGGTAAGTTACTAGAAGTGACTAGAAGAGGCCCCCACTTGAATGCAGCTTCCCTTATGACATAGGCCTTAAACTCCTATAGATTTAAAAAATAAAGCACTCTTCTAAGGAGAGAGAGAAGCAAGCCCAAAGCTGGCAAGCTGGAGAATAGGTTGGGCTGAGCAGGCCAGGATTCCTGGAAGCTGAAGGCCTTGAGTTGTTTGAGGTCAAGGCAGGAAAAGCAAATGAAAGTGAGACTGCAGGGCAGACCTCTGGAACTACACGGAAACAAGCAGTGAAAGAAAGGAGGAAGGGAGAAGATGGATTAATGTTTTCTAAATAACCATCACATGGGCGCGGGGCTGGGGCTGGGGCTGGGCCTGCTCTCCTACAACCCCACGCGCAATTCTCATCACAATTCTGTGAGGAGGTGCTATTGTCCCCAATTTACAAATAAAGTGGGACTTACACAGGCTATAGTCATTTACAACACACCTAATAAATGTCAGGCTGGGGCCTAAGCTCAGATCTCTAAATGCAAAATCCCAGCTCCTCCTGCGTACTGGGGCAGGGGTGGGTGGAGGGCTGAGGTAAAGGCTACGTGCGAAACTGATTTCAGTACCTAACTCCTATGACTTGTTCAGGAAAATGTAGTCTCTCTGCCTCCATGTATAGATCTGTTTGGAAATATTTGTGCATCTGAAATTAGTCACACAAGGCAGAAGAGAAGTCTTTCTTTTATGTTTATTACCGAATATGCTATTGCATAATAGTGCTCCAATTAATTGTGATTCTATTTATTTATTGGTAGAATGTGTGTGTGTGGGGGGGGTCTTTACCTTTCAAGTCGTAGCTATGACAGGAGAATCTTGGGTATCCAGTCCCTGTCATAACAGCCCAATATGTATTTAAACTCCTAGTGAGTCAGAAACGTATGAGTTGAAATTCCCCTGAAATCTATGGTGAGAAAGTACTTCTGTCAGCTCCTGCTATGCTCCCACTAAGCACTCCGCTGATTATAATTAATCAGGGAAGTTTGCTCACTGACATGTCCTGCAGGTCAGTCAGGTTCTTGTGCAATGATCTGGGGAACAGCTCTTGACCCACAGCTAAGACAAAGTGATCAACAGTGCCACTCACACGGGAGCTTGGTCTGCTTTATTAATGACTATATCCCCGACCTGCAGAGAGAGCCTGGGACCCAGGAGACCCTGCATGAGTATCTGATGAATGAATGAATGAACTCAAAACCAGTATGGAGATCTGAGTGCTTGCCTCATTTCTGCCACTAACAACCATATGTCAATGAGCAAATATTCAAACTCTGGTCTTATTTTTGTCATTAATGAAATGAGAATGTTGAGCATGATTATTTGCAATGGTCCTTTCAGCTCTTCGCCTTCTTGCTTTTCTTACTTTTAAATCCTTCTTGAAAAGATGTGCTTCCTAAGGATCTTTGTATCTTTCTTTACATCTCTCCTGGCAATATTTCCTGGGGAAGTTCCTTAAAGCTGAGTTTCTTTTTAACTCTCTCTTGTTAAATAAATTTACAATGAGTACATTAACTGTTATCATGACTCCAGAAACCTAAGCAAAACACCTTTAGAGAAGATTAACCAAGCACTGTTAGCTCTAACAAAAGAATAAGCTTTTGGAGGGGATTCTAGCTCTTGATTAATTCTGTCTGGAATTCTATGACTGGGAGTCATAAACTTCATACCATAATAACTATTAGTAGCTTAAATACAAAGATCTTTGAGAAGAAAAATGTTAAAAATTTATACTAAAATGTGACTGACTGATAGAGATTTCTTTGAGTAGGTTTTTATTATGGGATAGAGAGAGGGAAGGGGGTAGAAGAGGAAGTGGTAGAAAACTCAAGGTACCTGAATGAGGAAAAGGAAATAAAAGGTGACTTAGAGATAAGATAAAAAATAAAGTGACCCACTAGGGGACTGCCCTTTGTCCAAGCTTCCTAAAAGGAGATTCTACCAATGAGGGGCAGAATTCTTTAGGAGGCTGGGAACTTCTTTTGGTAATCTTTTGCATTTCAGTCTTCCCTTTTCTTTCCTGTTCTTTTTTTCTTTAGAATCCTCAGTAAATAAACTAGTACTACTGAGAGTTACAATTCTGCTTTTAAAAAAATACACCTTGGAAGACATAACGTAAAACTTTTTCTCCTAGCATCTATTAATGGTGAAGCTGCTAATTGAATAGTTCTTAATAGACCAGTGCTACGTTCCTATTGAGTACACATGAGTCTCAACTGCAACTAGCAAATTCCTGAGTTCCAATTCTATATAGTCAGTATTTCTAAAATAATTTTCTCTATCACATTTAAATGGTCCTAGGTAGAGAACTTATTGGGGGGGGGGGGCAGATAATCCAATTTTTTCAATATCTAAAACTTTGTGATTCTAAATTTTAATGGTAAAAAAAAATCCATTTGCTAGAGGCCTGAATACACAGAAGAAGTCAAGATTCAGTTTAGAAATACTGCTCAGAATGAACAAACACACAAAAGCACGACCCTTGCTAGTTCAAGTCTTCTGCAAATGCCAGTTAGTTTCATCTTGGTTTCTCAGCAGATGAAGAAACACATCTGGCTTCATTTGCATGAATGGAGAGGCTTATAATCTGAATTATTTGACAAATGTTTGTTGAACATTGTAGGATTTCAAGAAATGGTTCCATAGCTGGGTAAAAAAACCTTGTCCAAAACATTCACATTAATGCAAATGTGCATGGCAATGAAGTAAGTCTCTGTGTCACTGATTAAAAAAACAGCTTCACAGGGTAGATTATTGGAAAGAAATAATTTAATTTCACTTATCAGGAATAAATGTGAAATCTACTTGAGTTAGAACAAACAAAAACAAATAAGCAAACAAACAAACATCCCTGTACTAATATAACATGCTAGAGGGCATTCAAAAAATTGGAGATTTTGGTTGACTTTACATTGAATAATTGAAGCCTAGTTTGCATTATTAGCAACGTGGTGTCAAAAATAAAGCTTGAAGCTTGCTAACTATGCATCTAAATATACCTTTAAGATCATTCTCTAAAAAAAAAAAAGGAAGGAAGGAAGGAAGGAAGGAAGGAAGGAAGGAAGGAAGGAAGGAAGGAAGGAAGGAAGGAAAGAAAGAAAGAAAGAAAGAAAGAAAGAAAGAAAGAAAGAAAGAAAGAAAGAAAGAAAGAAAGAAAGAGAAGAAAAGAGAAAAGGAAAGGAAAGGAAGGGAAAGGGGAAGGGAAGGGAAGGGAAAGGAAAGGAAAAAGGAAAGGAAGGGAAAGGAAAGGAAAGGGAAAAGGAAAAGGAAAAGAAGGAAAAGGAAAAGGAACCTCTTGGCTCTATTTCCCAGGACTTTTGCCCTATTTCTTTGCTCACCCTTTCTGCAGAAATCCTTAAGAGTTGTCTGTATTTGCTCTCTCTCCTCAAACACCGTGCTAGGCTTTCTCTCTGCCACTCCCTTGAAGCAGCTTTTATCAAGGCCACTAATGTCTTTCATTGGCAGATCCATGTTCAGTTCTGTGTATTTATTCTATTTGACTCTCAATATCACTTGACACAAGTGATTACTCTCTCTTTCTTGGCATATTATCTTCTGAGGCTTTGGGGTCACCATGTTCTCCTGCTTTCCTCCATCCTCATTGGTCACTCCTACATCTCCTTTGCTGTCCAATCTCTGAAATCTGACCTCTAAGCATTAGAGCACCTCATGCCTGTCCTCTCCTCTTCCCTTCACCTCTTCTCTTCTCCCCTCTTCTTGCCTTCTCTCCCATGCTCTTCTCTTTCCTTCTTTCCTCCATCTACTTGATCTTATCCAATCCTACACTTTTCAAAACTCTATTTCTCCACTCTTGACCTCTCCTCTGAGCTCTAGAGTTCTCTCTCCAATGGTCTGCACATAATCCCCACCTGGATGTCTGATAGGCTCTGTACATTTAAATGTGCAAGACAGAACTCATGCTTCCTCCTGTCAATTTTCATTTGTTGCTCTCCCAGCCTTAATCAGAGGTGTAAATGGCAGCGCCACCCCTCCCCCTTGCCAAGGCCATAAACTTTGGCATTGTCCTTGGCTTCACTCTTCCCCTCACAATCCATCGGCAAGATCTATCAATGCTACTTCCAAAATACATCATAAAGCCCCATCTCCTCCTCCCAATCTTCTCTGCTACTACTGTAGTTTAAGCTTCATTAGCTCTCTCTCAGACCTGGGCTTCCAGTTGGTCTGCTTTCATTCTTGTTTCATGACTGCCCTGCAGCTGATTCTCTACACAGTAGACAGAGTGATCTTCTTAAATCAGACTCTATCACTGCTCAGCTTAAAATTCTCTGATGAAATCCAGCTGCTTACCATGAAGCCTACAGGAGCTGCCCACTGGTTAACTGACTACCCCACTCATCATCCCCCCTGTCACCCACTCCACTCTAGCACCTTTGGCCTCCTTGAAGTCCCTTCAATACAGTGAACGATCTCAAGGCCTTTGCTTTTGCTGGTCCCTTTGTTGGGAAGATTCATCTCTCTGTAAGCTGTTGGGCTGAGTCTTGCTCATCCTTAAGGCTTTAGCTCAAATGTCATCTCTGCAAGAGGCTTCCCCTACCTGCCCTAGCTAAACACACCCTCATACACCCACAACACCAGTTATCCTCTACCCAACTGCCCTATTATATTTTCTTCATCTCACTTAAAAACTTTCTTAAATGATTAGTATTTTCTGTCTTTCTCCTCTAGAACATAAACCCCATGAGTGAGCAATTTTGTCTTTTCTACAGAGGTATACACGGTAACTAGAATAGTGCCTGATACATAGTAAGTTCACAGTAAGTTGAATGAGTTTTGACTATGTTAGGGGGGAAAAAAAGTATGCTTAGAATTTATGTATTTATTGATTTGGCTCACATAGAATTTATAGATTCCTACAAGGAGACATGACATTATTAACAGATTAAATCCTGACTAAGAACATTGAATGTCTTTCCAATTACCCAAATGTTTAATTTTTTAATCAAAGTTCTGGTAGCCCTATTTTAGGAGAAACTTTTTTTTTATTTTAGAGGGATATTTATCTTGGAGAAGCAAATACTCAAAGTTATTTCATTTGCTTCCAAATGTGATGCCTAGTGGAAGAGGGAATTACTTTATTTACTATATTTCAAAGACTGAACTGGATGAGAGTTAAAAGGGAAGAAAATTCTAGTCCAAGGAAAAAGTTTCAGAAAATAAGAACCATTCAATATGGGCTGAGCAGCCTCATGAGGGTGTGAACTCTCCCCTGGTGATGTCCAAGCAGAGACTGTGCTATTATTGAGGAGATTCCTATATCATAGAGGAGATTGGACTACAAGGCACCTAAGGATCCCCTAACCTTCAGTGACTATGATTTATATTCCTACTACAAGTTTCTACAATTTTGATGCATTCTAAGAAATTGGATCAATGCGAATGTTCCCCAGCCAAAGATACTTTGTGGTTCTGAAACAGTGATGTCATGTAAACTCCACACTTCATTCATGTACTTCTAGCTCTGCCCTATGAATTGTATCTCCTTTCACTAAATAAACCTTTAAGACTGCATTCTCCTAGGACCTAACTTTTCTAAAATATTTTACTTTACTGAGGCACCATGAAACAGAGGGTGTTAAAATCCAAAACTACTTGGTATTTCCCTTAAGAAATCAGATGACAAAGCTGAAGTCAACACATTTTGCAAGATGTTACTTGTCTCTGCAAGTTATTGCTTTCAAATAAGCAAAATCAAATACCGTGAAGCTTTATTGAAGAAGTTTTGTCCAAAGTTGTTACTACTGACCTGCAAGCCTGCCTCCAAAACCTTGAAACAGTCATGGAGACAGAAAAAAGTGAAAGAGAAAGTAATAATGCCAGTAGCCTTGCTTGCTATTATCCTCATTTGAAAGAAATGATATTGTTTGCAAAAGGTCCAAGGCTGTGGAGCTAAACCTCAATTCTAGATAGCCCAGCCGGGCTTACCAGAAAGCAGAGAGTGAGCTTCTTTGTTCCAGGGCTTCATGGAGAGGAATCATTTCACAGCTGGGATGGATTCTGCAAAGGCCTCAAGCTAGGAAATGTAAGATGACCTGCGGGAAGTGTGCAGGGGTCACTCGAATTATATGAAATGTCTCTTCAGGCTGTATAGGATTACACTGAGGAGCTCTTAAAATGTGACTGCCACTCTGACCTTCTCGCCGCTCAAGTCCAGGTATCTTAGGAGATAAGAAAAAAAATCCCCAACCAACCCACACTTATATGGCACAGTGTCACTCATTTGTCAATCTAAAATTCAAGCAGAAAAAATGACCCATTCTCAAAAAAGTTTTTAGACATTCGAGTACATCAGAGCCATATTTTATAAAGCAGAATCTTCTCTTAGGAAGTACACTGTGATTTTAGTCACTGCCAACGGCCTAGGAAATCCACCAGGCTGGTTTTATGGAATTTCTAGCTCATTCAGAGCTTGGGATGCCATTTCCTTAAGTGTATACCACAGGCCATAGTTGTTAGTCACAGTCTAGATTATAAGAAATCCCCTTCGAAACCATGGACTGTGGATGCCTGACACCGTGCAGGAGACACAAGCCATCTGAGGCCCAAGGGCCTTGCCTTTATCATTTATTTGATGACTTTGAATTTCAGGGAAAACAAGGCTAATGCAGTGCTCCTAATGCTAACATCTGTTCAAAAGGAAATCCCACTTGATGGCATTACGGCTTCAGTGCAAGATCCTAAGGGCCATGTCTCCTTTCTCTTTCCAAGTTTTGCTGCCCAGCTTTCTTCATTTCTTCACTTATAAAATGGGGATAACATTGCCCTCCTCTGTGCTTCACCAGGGAAATGGAAAAAGCTAATAAAAGCATTTATGTGAAAATACTTTAAAGAATTTAAATATAAAATGTTTTTACTTAATACCTGGATTTAATTGTAGAAAGCTTTTTGTTGTTTTTGTTGGCTTATTTTTTACTTGCTTTCTCTGTAGGTGAAAAAAGGGCAGGGTATAAGAAATAAATGACCTATTATATTCTATCCATCCTTAAAATATGGCTTTTATTTCTTTTTTAAAAAATTGATTTTTTGAGAGTGAGGAAGGGAGAGGGAGAGAGAGGAGAGAGAGAGAGAAACATCAACGCTAGAGCAAAGCACCTCTTGCAAGTCCCCCACCAGGGATTGAACCTCCGGCCCTGGCATTTGCCCTGACCTGGAATCAAACCAGCAACCTTTTGGTGCACGGGATGACACCCAACCAATTGAGCCACATCAGCCAGGGCAAAATATGACTTTTCTGTGGAGAGGAGGACATGATATATGACACATGATGAGACTTCTTGGGGTGTGGCTTTTAGAAACTAGTCTCACTACTTATAGCATTCCTAGATATAATAAATAGGTACATAAAGCTAGTAGATGTCTCAGAATTTAATTATAAAGACTGTGAAATGCATAGGTTGCTTCAAAATATCCCCTAAGAGGTACTTTCAACTAAAAAAAAAAGTACTGTGTTTACATAAAAATTATTGCTTTAATTCCTCCCACCTCCCTGACATTAACAGTTGTTTGAAATGGGCAGGCAAAATTAGAAATTACCTTATGGAGGAAACCTAATAAGTTATCATCAGATTAACTGACTTACTAATTTTAACCACCTTTCCTTGGTATTTAGAGTATTTTTCCCTGCATGTTTTTCAGTACAAATTATAATCACAGAATAAAAAGAATTTAGCCTCAGGAGAAATTTCAGAAATAATCCAATCTATTCTCTGGTTTTATAGAAGAAAATACCAAGCCTCAGAGATGGTAAGTGATTTGACTAAAGACACACAGCTAATACTAGTGAAAAAGAGATTAAGACTCACCTCTTCTGGCTTGCAGCCCATGGCTTATTCCACCTCATGCTACCTTAGCCCAGGGTAAGAAATATTTAATCAAGGGCTAATGATGAAAGGCAATAAAGACATATTGTATTTCTTCTCTGGATTTCTTCACGTATCAGTGCATCACCTAGGAACTCAGATAATTATACTCTGAAGAGACGAGTGACAGGAGAGCAAAACACCTCCTCTAATTCCTAGCCCTCTGTCAAATGCAGAGGATGTGGTAAATTGCTACCTGTGGGTTTCAGGAGAGGTGCATTGCTTGAGCAAAGAAGCAGTCTTGGCACCTCCCTTTGTAAAATGTAAATCTAAGCTTTGGGTAGATTTCAAAGATGGGGGTTTGGAGAGGGAAAGCCCTTTGCTTCAGGTTGTGGACTCAAAATATTCTTTGCCCAGTTCCTATCGAATTAGCTTGAGCCTCGAACAGCCCCCTCAGCTGGGGAGCAGAGCCGGATGGGGAACATGAGGTTGATCTCTGGTACTTAAACTCTTCAGGTCTTCTATTATCTGATTCAGCTTCCCTCTCCATAATGAAGATCGAATTATATCCAGGATTCTGGTTTGCTGAAAAGAGAGAGGGATCATAGGAACATATCATTTTACAGAGGACAATACCAGCAATTTCTGAATGAATCTGGCAGCTAAGCCCAGCAATTATTCGGACCAGCAATCGCCGGCTCCTCGGGGATGGACAGCGCTACCAGGCTTTGGAAGGAGCAGCGCCGTGGTGGCATTCAGCCTCTGGGTAGCAGAGATCGTTGGTTCTCACTGGTCAGTACATCCCATTAGGTCACAATATTTTCCTAAAATTTCAACACGCTATCGTGAAAAGAAAACACATCAAATCAGTACATTCAGGAAAATGTTAATTTTCTATTTAAAGCCCTCAGAAGGAAACCTACCTCCCCAGAACAAGAAACCATTGGAACATTTTCTACATTAAGATGTTTGGAAATTTTTGTTTATAAGGTGAAAATGTGGGGTGTTTTTTTAATTATAAAGAAATTTGGTGCCAGCTAGGAAAAAAGTATTTGTGAAATAGATAATTCAAACCAGATGCCCAGAGAAATTCAGTTCACTGTCCTCTTCTCAGCAGTATTTCAGTAGAGTAAGTGTCGGTGGTGCCCAACGCAGAGAAGTGCAGCCAACAGAGAGAAAATGAAGGTGAGTTCTGGTTCTGTTAGGAAGAATCTCCAAATGATTCAGGCTGTCTGTGGATGTAATGGGCTGCACTGGAAGGGCCTTGCGGCTGGAGATCCTTACAAAGAGGAGGGAATGAAGCTGAGATGGAGCAATGCACTATATGACCTCTCGATGCCATTGTAGAATTCTCTAAACCCTTTCCTTTATCGCTAAAAAACACTTCTCCAAGTCCATGGCTTTTGTAATTTAAAAATCATGGATTCTTAGAAATGCATATTCAACATCTCTCCAAATACAATAAAGGAAAAATGGGTCCCAAAACAATGGCTTTAGTGAGGGAGATTTTTATTTTTTAAAAAAAGTCCATCCACATATCTATTTTTCAAGGGAATTTTCTAAAATGATTCAAAATTTGAATAACTACTGAGCATCCAGCCCTATTGTCTTTGGTTGGTTCTGGCCTTGAGGTGAGGGTGCCACTCCTGGCCTGAGAGCCCAGCATAATCACATTCCCGTACTGGAAATAGCCGACGTAGGCAAGCAACCCTTTGCCATGTTTCCGCAAAGCAGTGTAAATGTTAGTAGGTCACGATGGGACAGACAAAGGGAATTTGACAAGCAATCTGTTTATTCTTCAGATTGTAAAACTGCTTTCAGGGCCACACTAAAGTAGCATCCACTTGGCCAAGAGAAAGAAGCCATCACTTGGTACAGACAGAATAGGGCTCTCAGGCAATCGGGAGAACGCTGGTGACTGGCCCACTTCCTAGGAGGGGACAGGAAGCGGAAGGTATGTTTCGAAGGCCAGTATTGCAAATACAAGGCACAAAATTGGCATGTGGATGGGGCAGATAGGCCAAAGGTGGGAAAAGCGGCCTTCAACGATTAAACTACTTTATAGATAAATGGGAGCAAAGCCAAACAAAAAGGAAAGCTTCTGATCATGGCAGTACCATAGGCCATTCGAAAGATGCCATCTATTAAACTGCATACACCCAAAGAAGCTTCTGAAATATGCAACATGCACCTTTGTCCTTGAATTTGGGTATTTAATTGGCATTTGGTTCAGGCTTTGGGGAAATAGCACCAATAACTGCCATTTCAGGTGCATTTCACATCTGTCTGTCTTTCTCTGTCTCTCTGCCCCTCTCTTTCTCAGACCTCTTCACACATGCTGTTCCCTCTGCCTAGAAGACTTGTCTTCTTTCCATTTACCTGCATGAACGCCATCTTATTCTTTGCATCTCAGCTCAGTTGTCATTTTCTCTTCAGAGAGGCCTTACTGGATGTCACTTTCATTCTTTCCCTGTGTAAGAAAAAGTCTCTTCATAGAATTTACCATATTTTGCAATTATATTTTCATTCATGTGTTTGTTTAGTGTCCGACTTTAATAAGCTCCTGAGACCGGGGCCTCATCCTTCATGTTTTCTAGTCAGTCTCCAGTGTTTTGCATGGTGCTGAAAGGAATGTTTTTCGATGAATAACTGTCAGAACAAGATCAGAATGGTAATAAGCATGGAGGGTCCTCAGCACCAAGTGTAAATGTGGTGGGTGCCCACCCTTCCCTTTGGTGCCCAGCAGGTGGGTGCTGTGGAGCTTGATGCTCTAGATCAAGAGCGCAGGGTTAAGATCACAAACTTGTCTGATTTCCAAGGATCGAAACAGTCCAATATTTCTCAATTCCCTGAGCCCAGATAAACCCACATAACTCAGATCGCTCTACCATTGCCTACTCCCCTGGTGAAACAGTAGTGATGAGAATGGCTGAAAGGAAAGAAGATTCTAAGCTGTTGATAGCTACCCAATGAAACAAGTTGTTTTGCTTTCAGAAAAATATTTGTTTATGAAAGTATCACATAAATGGGCAAATAAATAAAAGTTTGTAAACATGGAGTTGCATCCTGCTTTTTTCAAAGAAGCAGCTTGACTGAGGGACTTCCTGACCAGTCAGAACCTAGACCTGAGTACCTCTTCTTGCCAGCATTTATCACAATGGAAAGCTTACATTTATCATTGTGATTAGTTGCTTAATATCTGTCTCTCCCAAAAAGACTATAAGCTGCCTGTGGATAGGTATACTGCTTTTGTTACCATTGTATGCCCAGCACCAAGCCCAGTAGCAATTCAGTGAGTGAATGAATGAAAGAATGAATGAAACATATTCTCCATACACCTGGCTTATCACCAGCTTGCTGGATATCCTTGAAGAAGTCACTTTATCTTGCTAGTGTTCATTCTTTCATTTGAGAAAAGCGAGGTCATTCTGACCCCTTCTCAGTATACTTTCAAGGATCAAATGGCATGAATGCTCTGAAAATGATAAAATTCTATTAAAATATAAGCTACTGTGCAAGGAAGTACTCTTGCTACTGGAGCTTAGATACAGGCAATGGAGCAAAAGCAGATCTGAGACTAAGTGTGACCTAAAAGCAAGTGTGGCACTAGGATAGGGGAGGTACTGAACCTAAATACTAACTTCAGAAATTTCAAACTATCAGAGTCACCCAATAGAAGTTCTATATGCAGAGGAATTCTCTCTGTCATCTAGGGGAGGAAGGAAGGAAACAGAAGTTACAGGGAACCCCTAGGCTGATGCTCCAGAACAACTGGGAAGAGAAAGACCACCCAGGCCTTCATGGGGAGGATGTCAGGGAGACACACTGAGTCCAGACAGCTCACTCCTGGTCCTCTAGTTCAGGGTTGGCATGGGGTTTTTACTTGATGATGTCCTGGACACTATTCAGCTTTAGAATTAGAAAAACTAATTGATGTGCCCTTAATCAAGTGAATGGTAAACTCAAAGAGCAAGATTACATTTGTGAGGAGCATCTTAAAGCTATAATTGTTCAATGATAATAACTTTAAAATGTGTTATTTATTTCTAATTTGTCTTAGAAGCTTTATACATGTTTATTTTTAATGTCAGCTCTGTAAAGTAGCTGTCTCTATGCATACCTATTTTACAGATGGGGAAACTAAGACTTGATCACACAGCTAGGTGGCAGAGCTGAGATTCAAACATGGGGCTACCTGACTTCAGGTATCATGCTCTTTTCACTCTGCCTCTCCAAACAAGGCTACAGCTGGAGACCAAACCATCTTAAGACAGCAAGAGCAGAGCAATGGGACCCTGTGCTATATACGTCATAGGCCCATGAAGCTGGTCCTACAAACCAAGAATGGCTAAAATGGATCAAGTAACCAAGAAACCCCCACCTCTTACCAGTTCTGAGTACCCCTCAGAGCTCTCTATGGGTGAGCCTACCCAGAGAAATAGTGACAATGGTGGTGACGTAGGGTAGAGGACGGTAATATGGGAGAGGCAAGGGGAAGGGCCACAGAAGTGAAGCAAGTTATCACTATTATGCCTTCCAGGGGCCCAAGCCGGCTGGGACTGGCACCAATGGGAGGGGCCTAGGAGCTCAACATTCCAGAAGCAGCCTTGGGAGAGGCTGTAGTCAGGTACCATGACCATCACTATCCACACCCTGGTTATCCCCAAGACAGGTCTCCTGGGGAAACAAGACAAGCAGCTATGGCACAAACATACAAATATTTAAACAGAAGGAAGAGAAAAAATCCCCATGAGGAAGCAAATAAGAAACATTAACTGGCAAAAATTCAAGTTACGTGGGGGCAGAACCAACAAAAGGGCTTTTCCAGTCTTGTTTCAGACACTGCCTTAGCCAAGAGGGTAGGACATTCCAAAGGACAGATGTCTCAAGAACAAATGAAATCAATGTAGTGGATGCTCGTACTGACTGACCAAAGTGTGTGGCTCTGAGGATGCAGTTTGGGGAGAGGACGGCTATAGTGAATTCTCATCAGAATGTATTTCTTTTTCATACTAACACTAAGATCATACATGCTAGTTCAAAAAACTTGAAAAACAGAAAATCACAGTGAACAAAAATCACTCATAATTCTCCCACTCAGTGATAACCATAGCTAATTTGACCTTTTGGTATGTGTGCTTTCAAACTTCTAGTATATACTAGCACACATACACACACACGTAATTGTTTTTAAGCATGAAAACCTTAGTAATATATCATGATATTTTTCCCTTGGTAAATAGTAATCTATGTGATTTTTTTTATAGCCGCATAGTAGTCCATCAAATAAATCCTCTGTGCCAAGTTCTTCTTTTGGGGGGGAGGGGGTATTTACAAATAATGGTAATATAAACATCTTTTGCACACACATACACTTTCACCAATACATTATTTATTCTTGGTGTTGCTCAGAAGATGTTTTCATCTGGTGTGACATTTTTCTGTTTCTACTTTTAGGAAAAGCCAGAGAAAGGGAGTGTTAATGACAGTGCAACAGAACCTGGGACAGATCGCCTTCGCCGAGCTCTGAGAGCTCCCCTAGCACTTCACCTGCTCATTTTTTATGGCACTTAACACTTGCTGCCTTCTTGTTATTTATGCTGTAACTGGATACTCCTGGAGGGAAAGGGCACACGAGACTCATCTGTGTGTCCCCCAGGGCCTTGTCTGCATTAGGTAATCTATAAATGTTTATGCAAGAGCTGAACACGTTTCTCAAGTCCTTCAGCCTGGTCCTAATTCCAGTCCCCTGCCAACTTGCCTCCATAATTGATGTGACATTTCCTTCTTCTTGAAGTTTGGGGATATGTCCTAAGGGGGTCAATTAGTTCCTTTGATGGATCTACCACCAGATGACCAGAGGTTGATCTTTTGAGAAATTCAGCAGGAAAAGTGGTTTACGACTTCCTAGGTAGGTATAGAAGAATTAGAAAGCCAAGATTTATACTAGAGACTATGCTCTCCAAAAGAGACTTGGTATTTTACAGTCAAAATTAATTATAGTTTTTATATTCAGAAAAGCACTGCTAAACTTTTTTGTATAGACCATTCAATATTATAGGAAGGAAAAAGGCAATCTCAAGCACAGATGGAACGCTGCCTCCCCTGAAATGTGACGCACCTCCATCTCAACCCTGCTTGGTTTGCTCTCCTCTCAGAAAGCTGCCTTGTACTGTTCCCCGTGTGAGCCCTGAAATGTTCTCATCTGTTAAAACTGTTGAATCACAGTCCCTTAGAAATAATAATTTCTTTTAATCAACTCTCATGACTGTTCTGTACTGATTAATTTCAACACGATCTCCTTCCCCTGGATTGGCCTCCTAATAGGTGTTACACCATGTGCTTCCTACTATGTGCTGTGTTAGGCTTGAGGGTGCAAGCATGAGTAAGTCAAGGTCCCTGCTTCTTATAAAGTGATAGAGAGGCAGGTTCAGAAGAAAGGCCAGAGCCTTTGAGGGCATCCTAAAGAGTAGAAAGTCAAGTGAATCAAACCTATAATCCCGAGTCCCCGGTCACATTTCTGTCCTTATTAACCCCGAGCATCCCCTTCCTCCAAACTTCCACACTGCAGAGGCATCATAGTGCAAGACAAAAAGTTAGAGGAAAATCTAGCTTTGATTTTTGGCACAATTTTTTATTAGGTTCGGGTCTTGTGTAATTTACTTCACCTCTCTGAGCATCCATGCTCATGGAACAGTACTAATAATGGGATTACAGTAGTGATCACTGGTAGTCTGCAGCCAGACTACTTGGAGTCAAATCTCTTTCAGCATCATAAGTTGTATGACCTTGGGCAGGTCATTTCAGTTCTCTGGGTTTCAATTCCATCAGTTGTAAAACAGAAATAAAAATAGTACCTACCTCATAAGATTGTGAATGTTAAATATATTAATCTATATAAAATGCTTTATAGTTATATGAAAGAATATAACTTTTAGAATAATGTTAATTCTTATTACAATGGTTTGATAATTGCTGCTAGTAGAAGTCATAATAGTGGTGGTCGGTGAGGGTGATAGTTTTGAAAACCTATGTCCAATCACAGCCCTAGACTCTGTCTGGTTATATTTAATTTTCTCTGGTTAATTCTATTAGGATTTGAAAAACCAAAATACTTGTATCTTTCCTAACTTAGTAATGATGTCAACATTTGTTGAGTACTTTTCATATGTCAGACAAATCCTAAGAGCATTGGAAGCATTAAGTTACTTAATTCTCACAATAATGCCAGGTACTATTATTATCTCTATTTTACAGAGAAGGCAACTGAGTTACAGGCTTGTCCAAGAGTAAATAGCTAATAAGAGGGCTGGTTCCAGGGTCACAGACTAACTCTTAAGTGATCAGACAAATCCCACTATGCTCATTGCCCAATCCTGCTGGGGCCTGATTGAACAACCAATAGCTGTCCAATACTATTTGAGCTTCCGAGTGTCAGCTGTTCTGTGTTATTGCAAGGTGCTCTTCTAAAAACTACTCACAGAAATGACCCGTTTTTGCCAGTGATGATCACGGTATTTTGAGAATTTGGCTGAGCATTCCCTTCGGCCCCGGTGTTGGGATAAGAGGGAGTGCTCCTGTTTGCATTAGCCAGAGAAGGATTGTGAACTATTATCTTACCGTGTTATCTGAGCTGCTAGTGCACAAGGAAGTTTCCTTTGCTAATGGTTGAACTGCTCTTCAGATAAAGGCCTCCCCTGGATCTCCGCAGCACTAATTAATCAGCTGTTAAAACAGTAGTTGATAAAGGCAGGCTTACTTAAAGTTCGAATTGCCTGCAATCAGAGATAACCAGCAAGTCCCTTTGGCAGTGAGATATGAAAACAGGAGAATTATCTCTTATCAAAGCGAACATGGTACTCAAATGAAAACCGAGGTTCAAAAAATAGTTAAAGCAATGCTCAAATTGGAAAACAAATAAACATATAATGATTTCTTTCAATCTGTGTGGACAAAGTGAAAACGGCACGAAGCACACATAAATGCTGAAACAGGACCCAAGTTGACGCTTCAGTGTAAGCTGGGTGAGCAGAGCCAGGGCAGGTGTCACGAATGCAGTTACACAAGTGTGTAGCAGGTGGCCACCATTTCCCTTTGATGGCTTCTTATTTGCTAACACTGATCATTTAAAAAATTAAATCAAAACGTTGATTTCCTCAGAGGCAAAGGACATGATTTAAAAGAATATTTATTTATAGAAAGGGAAAAGGAAGCTAAGGGGGGAGACAGTTACAACGATCGAGCTTTAGTGTAAGCACAGAGCTCTTCCTGCAGGGCTCTTGTGACCACAGTGTCAGAAGCCCTCCCACAAGCCGCCCTCTTCCCACAGACCTGTGTTCTGTACCCGCTTCCCCAGCCTGGCCCACTGGGCAGCGTGTGCATGGTGCCCCATGCCTGCAGACATTGGGGTACGTTCTTTTCTTTCTCCCAAATAAATCCTTTTTGGTGATGAAAAAACTTTTTTATTATTAAAGAAATCACCTGAAAAAAAATGAGCATATGGTGGATGAATGAAAATAGGCTTCCCTGAAAAAAATGCTTAGATGAAATGGAGAAATAAAGCATGTAAATTGGAAATTTTGATCTTAAAAATGCAACGGTATTTTGTAATAATAAAGAAATGTTTTGACAGAACTTCCCCTCCTTATATATTTACATAGTGCTGGCACAATGGGAATTAGATATCATTGAATTTCCATGTCAGTAACCCTATTTTGCATGCTTGACATTGCCTTCTGCCTTCTGATGCTTTTTCCCATCCACTTGATATGTATGTAACATTATCACCACAGTACCCAAGTGCTTTGAATAATAGGATAGAAATCAGTCATTTTCCTTATTGTTTTAGACTGTGACCGTTCAGAAAATGGCAAATGTGGACAGCTAATGAATGAGCTTGGTATGTGTCCAGCGGTGAGCCAGGGTCTGAGATCAGAGCATCCTGCATGCCCTGTGCAACTGTGGGCATTGCATTCCACATGCTCCCTCTGAGTCATGCTCCTCTCACATGAAATGTTGATAACAATAACCCAGCCACCGTCACCATGTGCCACTGGCTGTGGTTCAGATGTGGTTCACCTGATCTAAAAAGCCACAGGGACTCAGAGAAAACTTGTGTAGAAATTCAAAGAACTATTATTATTCTACAGAATGATTTCTTTGTAACCTAAGAAGGAACCAGTTGTGGCAAGAAACAAACAAGAAAGGATATAAATATCCCTTAGCTAGTTAGCAAAAGTGGCTTTTGAGAAAAAATAGGTACTTAAAATTATTTCTCCAAAATCGACAATAGAGAACGTGTAAGGTACAGTTACTATGCCTAGAAATAGTTAAAAATGCACACTACGAGCACTTCCACATGCCAGGTATTGTCCTGTCAGTTTACACCCAGGGTCTCCCCTAATCCTCACAGACCCCACGAGGAAGATATTATCATCACGATTTTACAGATGAGAAATGAAGTGAAGAGGTTGAGGAACTTGCCCAAAGTCACAGAGTGAATAAGTTGTAGAATCTGGATTTAAACCCGGGTGGGCTGGCTCTGGACCTGAGCTTTTAAAACACTACGCTGAGGTGCAGAGAACAAATACAATACAGCGCTTTGCCTGAGACTCCACGGCCTGCCAGCGGCAAGCCTCAGGCCCAGAGGAGGTCTTCCTCGCGCAGAGCCCAGGTCACCAGCACCCTCCTCATCGCGCACTCCCCTGGTGGCTCGGCCTCTTCCTCCCGCCTCCGTGGGTAGGGGTTGGAGCCCACAGGATCCTCACACCCAGGCAGAGCCGAGAGACATGTGACAAGGTAATTCCAGCTGAGGAAGAGAAAGAGAAAGAAAGAAAAAGCGTAGGGGACAGGAGCAGCTTCAGGCCAAGAAACTAGGAACGGGGACCCGGTTCTGTCCAAAGCCCCCATCAGGTCCGCTTCCTTCCTTTCTCACTCCTTCCCAGCCAGGGCCTGCCAGCACCCAGGGCCATGCCTGGCACGTAGCAGGTGTTTAATAAGTGTTAGCTGCCCTTCCTTCCTTCCCTCCCGCCCACCCCCTGTGGGCACAAGCACTGAATATCCACAGGTGGACTCATCTAGGTTGTGACTATGCCCACTAGTGATGGTGGAAGGTCACACTGTGTCAGTAAGTGGAAAGCTTCAAGCTAAATAACCCCCACTCCTTTTCTCCCTGCCACACACCTGTTAAAAAGGGTAATCACCAAGGAGTGCCCATCTATTCCCAGCCTGTTTTAAATTACCACTCATATTTGCAAACAGAAGACTCTCACCCAGATGCCATGCTCCATTTTGGTGTATTGAGATGCATGCTCGAATTCAAGAAATGCCATCAGCCTCTTGTGACTGTTGTGAGCAATTGCCGTGAGCAATTCAGAATCTTCCCTGCACTACTCATGAGTTCTCAGGGACTCAAAAGTGAAATGCTTTCTTCTTAAATTCAACGTGCAAATTCCACCCATTCACTAATTAAATACCAAAGCCATCTGCTCCTATAAAACTACAGAGACACAAGTCATACTTGCCTGGATTAGTTTCTGGGCCCAGATCTCTTAGAAGGATTTTCTTTGCATTATTTGCTACATTTTTGCTCCCAGTGCTCAACAACGGGCGATGAGTGAAGCCAGATCTTCACATGATGCCTTGAATTTGGCTGATGCCTCCTTGTTCCCAAGCACCTGCCTAAACAAAAGGCATGAGCTTCCCTGGCCTTCCGTGCTCTTCAGGGTGGCATGCTTTTCTAATTGGTTTCAGGCTGGGTGCACGTGCACGCGTGTATCTGCGCATGTTCAACACAATACTTGCTTGGTTCCTTTTATTTTTTTCTCCCACCTAAATGCTTAATGCAGAATGCAAAGATAACCAAAGTGCATATTTTACTTCACGTTAGAGGGAAAAGAGGACTTAGAAAGGTCCTATTGAGAACAAAAGCCTTTTGTTATGCAAGTGTCTTAAAATTCGTGCAATGACTTCAGAGGCTGGGTGAGATAAGGGAAGGAAAGGTAAGATGGGGTGAGATAAGATAAGAGTAGGTGGCAACATCAATAAGTAATGCGGGCTTAAGAGTATAAAAGGTGACCACACTAAAAATGTTTGAATCTGAAGAGAAACTGTTCATTTAACCCAGGCTCTAAACAAGCTCAATGTTGTTCTAATCTAAGTTATGGAAATTCAATAACTGACTCTATAATCTCCAGAAAGACTTGTTCTTCAGAGTGCTGCCCGAGGGAGCCCGGGTTTGGGATCACCACTCTTGCAGACACTGTTACAATGGGACAGCTCTTACTGGTAAGAAGTGCACCGATCCCACTTTGAGGTGGTTCATTAATTCCAAATGCTGTGCCCTAGCAGTAAATGCCTTCTCAGGGTTGGGTTTAAAAGGTCAGTGACACTTTGGAAAAGTAAAAAGACCACGGTAGTGTTTTTTTCTTCCTTCCCTAGAGAAAGAGTACAAATGATAGGATAAATGTCTTTTTGAAGGGTATTGGCATTATCACTTCTGTTTTATTTACTACAATGCTCACCTTAGACACAATAGTTTAGAACTGGGTTATCTAGTCTAACCCTCATTTTATAGGTAAGGACGCTGAGGTCCAGAGAGAGGCATGACTTCTGAAGCCTGTATGATGCAATCAGAACTGGCCCCCAGCTCCCAGGCTCGCAGAGATTCCTTGAACACACAGTCCTGCCTACTGTGTCTTTGAATTATTATTGTTAATGGTGAGTTTTGTCTTTTGAACATGTTATATTCCAAAGTGATGCCCAGAAAACTTTGGATGCAGTTCTCTCTCATTCTATATAAAATACTTTTTCAGTGTGAAAGAGCTTGGATTTGACTGAGATTAGAAGAGAGGAGTCAGTTGCCAGCAATTATTAGCCAAATTCCTCTGCGGTTAGAGCAACAGTCTGCTGGAGTCCTGCGAGCTTGATTCTAAATTCAAATGTGCAATGCTTTCTTCTTGCAGTCTTCCATCTAAGTCTCATAATCAATGGGTAAGAACCTAGCTATACTTTTTAAAAACCCACTAACTCTTCACAGAGGGTAGAAGGGAAGGTAGGGTAGGAGATTAGCAGGAGGCAAAGAAAGCTTCCCCAAATTATTTTTTGTTTTCCTCCCTCCCTTCCTTTTGCATGAACAACTTTACCTTAATACAAAAATACAAATTTTCTTCTGCTTCAAGTTCGTATTTCTGTGGTTCTGTTTTCTTGCCTCAAAATGGAGGAAAGAGGGGTCCAGAGCAAGCAAAGCAGCACTTTTAAAGAACGAGGGATTTCTGTTTTTTCTTTGACAATGAAGAATGCCTTGGATTGAAAGCTGGTAACAGTTACAGTTTGCAAATCTTGCTTCTACTGATAGTCTTTAGTTTTACAGATTATTTGGCTTCATAATATACAATTGTGGTCTTATAAATCCTTAAAAAGAAAAGCAAAACCAACCCAACTTCCAAATCTGCACTTAACTGTAGAAAACATGAAGGCATAGTATTTTTTCATCAATAACTGATTAACCTATTAAGAGTTTAGGAACAGATATACATGGAAAAAACCTTTGTACAGTTATACATGGTTAAAAGAAAAGCTAAAAGATCGTTGGGAGCATACGTTTTTAATTTGGAGAGTTGGCAGCAAGGTAGAATCTTATTCTACAGCTACATTTAAAACAATCTTTTAAATGGGAAATGGACAGACTACAACTATCATTAAAGGGCTATGAGGTCTGGTATTAAATAGGCAAGGATCCTGCTACTGGCTCTTCCACTTAAAAGCTGTTGATCTTGAAAAGATTCCGTTAGCTCTCTGTTTTCTCATCTTGAAAATGGAGATGAGGATGCTGATGATAACATTTTGCAAACAGGTTTGTTATAAAGATTAAATTTTCAATCATACATGTAAAACCCTTTGTAAACTATAATTCACCGTGAAATTATTTACTGTTGTTAGTATCATCTTCTTCATCATTATTAAGTAATACATAATCCTTTCGTAAGGCTGACGTTGCACACCTGGGTGTGCTCCGAGTCATGCTGACAGCTAGGGAAGTATGACAGCCAAACTGGTTTGTCATCCAGAAGTCACTCAACTGTGGCTATATCAGGGAAGAGGAACTGGAGCTTCTGGGCTGTAGAGAATTAGGAAGGTGACATCTCAAGATCATAAGAGTTCAAAGGAGATGATTTTCAAAATGATCAATTACAGGAAAAAGTGAACTAATACATATGGAGAATCCACAGTGGATGAGTCAATAAAAAAGGTCACACAAATCGAAGAACTAGACTTTAGATCTAATACTTGAGCATATACTGCAGATGACTCGGAACCAGTATATTCATAGTGAAGTGTACAGAGTATTAACAGCCTGTGAAACCTTATAGGATTGTTAAGAAGGCAGAGTGTGTGTTTAGTACACTATCCGTCGGTGGTCCCTCAGTAACACTTGTTGAATGAATGAAAACCTAGTAAGGCATATTCACAGGTAGTGCAAGCACAAAAGATGTGAATTATGAGGGAGTTAACTCTGTATAATGGCAAAGGAAAATTTTCAGTGTATTAATGTTTAGGATTATGATGTCTTCTTGATGGATTAGTCCCATTATTATTATAAAATGACTTTATCCCTGATAATATTCTTTGCTCTGAAATCAACTGATATAAATATGCTTTTCTAGCTCTCTTTTGATTAGTGTTAGAATGATATAGCTTTTAAAATATTTTTAATTTAACCTTTTTTAATATTTTTAGTTTAACTTATTCATGTCTTTATATTTAAAGTGTTTCCTTTACCTATGTGTCTTTCTGTTTTGTTTGTTCTCTAGATTCCACATATAAGTGAAATCATACAGTATTTGTCTTTCTCTGTCTGACTTACTTCACTCAGCATAATACCCTCTAGTTATATCTGTTTTCATAAATGGCAAGATTTCAATCTTTTTTATGGCTGAGTAATATTCCATTATATACATGTATTACTATTTCTTTATCCACTCACCTATTGATGGGCACGTGGGTTTGTAGGCAGCATAAAGTTGTCTTGCTTTTTTAAAAATCTGATAACCTCTGCCTTTTAATTGAAATGTATAGACCATTTACATGTAACATGATTATTAACAGGTTAGGTTTAAATCTAGCATCTTGCTATTTTTCTTTTGTTCTTTGTTTCCTTTTTTTCCTCCTCTTGTGCCTTTTTTTTGGATTAAGTGAATATTTTTTTAGGATTCCATTTTTTTCCCCTGTTGACTCTTTAGCTATAACTCTTCATTTTGTAATTTCAGTAGCTACTTTAATATTTAAATAATCATAGTCATTTTTCAAATACCACTTCATGTATAGTTTACTAACCTTACAGTAATACACTTCCATTTCTCTCCTCCCACGTTTTGTGGGATTGTTGTCATACATTTTACTTTTACATCTGTTATAAACTCTACATTGTCATTATTTTTTGTTTAAACAATTAGCTTTAAGTTAGCTCTTTAAATAATAAGAAAAAATTTATATTTACTCGTGTAGTTACCATTCCCAGTGTTCTTCATTCCTTTGTGTAGATGCATATTTCTATCTGGTATGGATGTCTTTCTGAGGACTTCCTTTCACATTTCTTGCAGTGTGGCTCTCCTGGTGATAAGCTTTTCAGCTTTTGAATGTCTGAAAAATTTTTATTTTGTACTTGTTTTTAAAAATACTTTAACAAGATACAGAATCCTGGGCTGACAGTTTTCTTCTAATGCTTTAAAGATGTTGCTCCACTGTCTTCTCAGTTTGTTCAAAGAGAAATCTTCTGTTAACTCTTTGTTGCCCTGTACATAGCTTGTCTCTTTTTCTCTAGTTGCTTTAAAGATTTTCTCTTTATCACTGGTTTTGAGCAATTTGATTGTAATCTGCCTTGGGTTCATGTTTCTCTTGCTTGGGTTCATTGAGCTTTTTAGATGTGTGGGTTTATATTTTTTCATCAAATTTGGGGATTTTTTCACCATTATTTCTTAAATACTTTTTTGTCTACCTCCTTCTCTCTCCTTCAGGGAAAGGAATTATATGAATATTAGACCTTTTAAAGTTGTCTCATAGTTCAGAACAAATGCTCTGTTTACCTTTTATAATTCTCTTTTCTCTTTGTGTTGCTTCCTGGATAGTTGTGATTGCTGTCTTCAAGTTCATTATTCTTTTCTCCAGCAATACCTAATCTCTCATCAATCTTCTCCAGTGTATTTTTTATCTCACACATTGTAGTTTCCACCTATAGAAGTTTGACTTGAATTTTTAAGTATTTTCCATTTACCTATTTGAACATTTAGAATATTATGTTTGAGAAAACTCTATTTTCTCCTCTATTCTCAATACTACTAAAACCAGATGCGTAGGGGCAATTCCTTAATTGTCAGTGGATACTGACTGGTGGTGTCTTACAAATTTAACTGAATCTGACACTATCTACCTGGACATATTACTAGATCCCACCGGTTAAGGACTCAGTCCCACAAGACTGGCACCACTTCAGATGCCAATTGCAAGTCCAGGTTGTCACCTGTACTTCTGACTGGCTAAAAGTCTGGATTCCCACACCCCCTCCTTGGGTTTGATAATTTGCTAGAATGGCTTCCAAACTGAAGGAAACATTTACTAATTTGTCATAAAATGATACAGCTCAGAAACAGCCAGATAGAAGAGATGCAAAGGATAAGGTATGGGGCAAGAGTTTGGAGCTTCCGTACCCAATCCAGGTGCACCACCACATGTTCGCTAGTCAGAATCTCATTAAACCTCCTCATTCAGGAGTTTTTAAAGAACTTAATCTCCAGCACTGCCTCCTTCCTCTTCCCAGAGGTTGGAGTGGGAGGGGGGCTGAAAGTTCAAATTCTCTAATAATTTGGTCTTTCTGGTGACCAGCTCCATGCTGAGGCTTCTTAGGGGACCCTATAAGTCACTTCATTTAGCATGAACTTAGCTATGCCTAAAAGGAGGTTCTTATGAATAATAAAAGACATTCCTATCACTCAGGAAATTTCAAGGGTGTTAGGAGCTCTGTGCTAGGAATCAGAGACAAAGGCCATATACATTTCTTATTATACCACAAGTTTAAGTAGCTATTTTAATGCCTTTGTTGACTAATTCTATCATCTATGTCAGTTCTGGGTTGGATGTAATAGGTTGATTTTTTTTCTTCATTCTTTCCTGCTTCTTTGCATGCCTGGTAATTTTTTATTGGGTTCTAGACATTGTGATTTTAATTTGTTGGGTGCTGGATATTTTCATATTCATAAATATAATCTTGAATTATATTTTCTTATGTAGTTAAGTTACTTGGAAATAGTTTTATCTTTTGGGGGATCCTACATTCAAGATTTGTAAAACAGGACCAGAATATTCAGTCTAAGGCTAATTATCGTCCACTACTGAATTGAGACTCATTTGTACATTCTGCCCAATGACCTGTAAATCATGAAGTTTTTCAGTCTAGCAGATGGGGGGAGCAGGAACTATTATAAACCTGTGTTGATACTGGACACATACATCTAATCCTTTCCAGTGGTTCTTTCCCAGGCTTCAGGCAGCTTCCTCACATGCATGAATTGATTAGGGTTTTGCTGATTTTTGAGGAAGATCCTCTGCAGATATCCAGAGTTTTCTCTCTAAGCAGCTTTCTCCTGTCTGGTACTCCATTCTGTGAATTCTAGATACCTTGGTCTTCCCAGTTCTCAGAGCTAGTTCCTCAAATCAGGGAGTCTGCTAGACTTCACCTGGGTTCTCACTCTCTGTGTCATAGCCTGGAAATTCTCTCAAGGCAGTAAGATGGGGGCAATAGTAAAGCTCACCCCATTGTCTTGGAATAGGCTCTGGTACAGAAAGATCAAAGGCCAAGAAATCATCCTTATGATTTGTTCCAGTCATTAAAAGTTATAATTAATTTAAAATTTTATCACTCTGAAGAAGGTTTTGCATTCCCTAATGTCATCTAATCATGTATTTAAAGCAAAAAGGAATCACTATTTTTGTGTTTCAAAGTGATACTGCATATTTGAGGTTTGGCTAGACCTAGAATTAGCTTTGTTATAGTAGCATAAGCTCACTCCCTTTTAAAAATGGAAATGCAGTCTGTTCCTCCAATTCTTTCCCATCCTCCCCATCCCTTCCTTTCCTATCTTTTTTTTTTTTAAACTCAGGGTATTAGACGCTGTAAATATATCAATTTCTCCATTTCTCTGGGGTTCAAGACTTATTCAGTTGAGTCTTTCAACTGTATGTGATTGTTGAGATTCTATTTTACTCCTGTCCTCTCTGCACATCCAAGTATGTCTACTTCTAAGCTAGTGATACCTACAAAATATGACTAGTTTCAGAAGTACTTCCTACTTCTTTGTTTTGCCTTCTGTTTCTATTGTGGCACTAATTACTAGCAATATGATTAATGCACTACTTACTGGTGGCTTTGTTCCCTTTGGTTTTCTGATAATGCTAATTAATCCAATTTTGAAAAAAATACTTTCAGTTCTGCTCACACACGTCAGATTGCAGGTGCTTTTGAAATCACTTTTTCCCCTCTTTGGTTTTAAATTAAAGCAAAAAGTAAGAGTAGGCCAATTAGCGATGAGGCTGAAAACACTGTTATCAAAGTTGTTCATCGGGGGATGCCTAGGACCGGCTGTGTTAGAAACGGCTCTGCAGTAAGCAAGTTACCATTCACTAAAAAGTTATTTTTCCCTTTTCTCATTTCTTAGTGTGTGTGTGTGTGTGTGTGTGTGTGTGTGTGTGGTTATTACTCAGGTTTGGGTGCAACAGACTTTTGATGTTCTCAAGCCGGAGATGGCTGAGAATGGTTACCTAAGATACGGGCAACACTCAGATTTAAGGCAGACCCACCTGCCCCTCCTGTCTACATGCATCCGTCTCCCCGCAGTTCTCTCTCCCCACGTGCTCGTTTGGTTTAACGTGGGGCTGCTCGGTTTTAAAGCTGTGGTTGGTATTGGCTGTGCAATTTGGTTTATGTTCACAGCACTCATTTTCTTTGGATCGATAATACTCAATGGTACTCCTCCATTAAACTTCTCTTAGCACTTTTTAAGGGCTGTGCTAAATTACACTATGTATACAATGATTTTTGTCCTAAGAAATATTATTTAAAAATTGATTCCATTTCTCCCCTTAAAAAAATAAATAAACATCTAAGTTTGTATTTACTTTTTTATAGATTAGGGAGAAAACTCCACAACTTCTGGGTCACTACATAAATAATTATGTTATTATTTATGTGTTCAGATTCAATTTACAGAATTGTATATTATATATATAATTTCAAAAAATTTTAACATAAAATTAGAATGTTTATATTTAATATGGAATAGGAAACTGTGCTGATTTCCTCTTAGATGAATAATTTACCACATATTATATCTCATTTTGATCATGTGTAGTCTAATCTATAATTTGTGTTCTTTATTAAATACCAGGGAGCATTTTTAAAATGCCTCTGAGAACATTACTCTCCACCTTTGTTTTTTTTTTGTTTCATTTCTTTCCTTTCCTAAAGTGGCTGAGAAAATCTTTTTAAACTCTCTCATTCATTCAGCAGGGGTAGGTTAACAATGAGAACACTGAACATAGTTAAATATTTCTGTTGAGGTTCAACATTGTGTTTTTAATTTTGAAAATTAACTTTAAAATTGAATTCTTTTCAACAAAAAGCAGGAGACTTGGTAAAGTCCCCACCCCCTACAAAATTTTGAAATGCTAATTGTTTTATTTGAAATAAATCTTTCGACTAATTAATTCATTTTGCCCTTAACTGAATTGATTGGAAACCCCCGAAGATCTTTTGGGAAAGAAAAGGAGGGCTGACTGCCTTGACCTTCTCCCACTCCCAATCACATTTTTATTTACTACATGAAAACTCGAAACTCTGCCATAAAACAAAAGGTGAGAAAATTATGTAGGTTGAGAGACTACTTACCCCTTATGAAAAATAGAATAGCAGATTTTCTCTTTTAATAAGATAAAATTTATGTTTTTGAAGAGCTCTAAAGAAACCAAAGTCACTCTAACAAGGACCTTCATTTTTCAATCTTCCTTGGCTCATATTTTGGTAAATTCTGTTGACAGATTCCATGTCACTCAGTAGTCATCAAATAAATTTGAATGCTTATGGTTCAAAACTTTGTATTAATATTGTTGTTGTTTTTGTTTTGTTTTGTTTTGTTTTAAGTCAGGCAGAAAGATAAATGGACCCAGGTAAAATGCCTTTATTTTATCTGTTTTTAACCTGTTTTTTCTACTTTCAACCTGTTCTGCTTTTTTTTTTTTTTTTTTTTTAAGGGTATCAGTGAAATTCTGTTAGGTCAATACAATGCCCTCAAAGCATCTTTAAAAATCTCAGATGCTATCGTGCCAGAGCTCAGAATATTTGGTAAAGTGTTTTGAGACAGTTTGTGTGGGTTTCTTTTCCACAGCTCATTTAAATATTTATAATATTTTATCAGACCTTTGATTCTTTTAGTTCCTGATCACATTTAACACATAAAATGGGTTTCATAAAATAAGTCTGTTGTAAATTCTAGTATTTCTAGGCATAACTGCTTGTCGTCTTACTTCTATACAAATTTTCTATAATGACTAATATCAACAAGCATGCCATCTGAGAATTATATGTATTTACCCTGAGTTCTATAATAGTTCTTTGGTCACCCAGAGCAACATAAATGAGCATTAGGCAATCACTGTATGTATCATGAGTTTGGCATTATCTGTACCGCACATGCAAGGAAATGATATATTAAATAACGGAGAACTAGTGTTTATTGAGCACTTGATATATGCTGGGCACTCTGCCAAGGGCTATACAGCCTCACTTTGTACATTAACCCTCTGAGGGAGGCATTATTAGCATTCTTATTTTGCAGATGAGGAAACTGAGGCTCAGAGAGGTTAATCTGAAGTTACAATTGTTAGTCAGTTACCCAAGCACCTGAGAAATGATTCTACTCTAATTCTGGAGCAAGGATACTATGCTTTCTGGGATTCAAAAGTTATTTTGATTAGGAAGCCATTGTTTTATTTACCAATTCAGTGAGAAATGTTCAAAGGGCTTGTCTTGGAATCTCTAAGTGTGTTTGCAGAAATTTCCACAAGACAAATGGATGAACATTTTAGATTGTCCATAGTTTGACTGAAGGACCCTGGAACATTCAAGAAATTCCATGAACTTTGTTAGAAACAAAAAGAAAGAAGAAAGGGAGAGAGTGGGGACAGAGAAAGGAAAGAAGGAAGGAAGAGAAAGAAAGGAAAGAAATCCACCAAATTAGCACCTGGTTGACCAAATTTCTTCTGCTGGAAGAGGCCCCGTGCAGGTAGCCTGAAACGGCTTAAGCACTTTAGCAGCACACAAAATCTTAGATCTTAATATTCTGTTGTTGAAAGATAGAGGCCTGGTTTTATTCAAAATCCAGTACCATTTAAAACATATGTGTGTTTTTTTCTGGAAAGTTTTTTAAAAAGTAATGGAATTATCTAAACATTTTTGCCTAAATAGAACTATATTCCAGTTGACTAAATTTTAAAAGTTTTTTGCTATTTTTATTTTAATATATAGGTAATTAAACTTGATTCATATGATTAAATATAGAAAATAGATACGACACATATATGTGTATATATATATTCACACAAATGTATATACACATAGAAAAACACCTCTTAAATTTTGTCCCTTTACCTGATTTAAAATAATTATAACCTTATCATAAAGCAAGCACCTTTATTGAAAATGATACATATGAGAAAACAGGAATGATACTCTTTCCATAGCCAATGATCATCTCATTTTCTTTCATGGTCATTCTCTGCATAACAGCTCGTGTTCAAGAATAGTTCCATGAATTTTTCTATGTTTTTTCTTTTATTATATATAGTACTTATAGAAATTGTCCTTTATTTTAGAACTTTAGAATGAAAATTGTCATGTAAAAGTTAGCCTTTATTTTTGAAGATCATCTTCACTAGTGCAGAAATATATTTATAAAATACTAAGTAACCTTACATGTTGGTAATCAACACTAATATTATTAGAAGTCATGAGGAACTACAACTTTAAATGATTTATTAAAATTTTGTAAACACAATTAACATTTATTAATATTTAATATAATACTTAATACAATATGAAGTACAGATAATATTTGTGTATTATATGTATTTTTAATTTGTTTTTCTCTTCCAGTTACTGTATTCTTGGGTTACTTTCCCTTTTTTATATGAAGATGAGTGTTTGGGAAATACAAAATAACTTTCATCCAGTTTTAGTAAAACTCAGAGGATAAATTGGTTGCTAAAAGAAAGGAAAAGACAATTGATTTTTAATTATTCAGTCTATTCATATTTCCCATTAGAGTTGGAATCAAGAGTTGATTCTACTTCCCTACACAATCTTTTATTTACTTCTCCTATCTCAAGAGTTTTTGTACACGTGAAAGTACGCTGCCATCCACCTGATAGATTATGCCTCCACAGAAACTTATGCTTAGGAAATACTCATAATAAGAATTTATATGGACAATGTTTATTGCATGTATGTTTAGGCAAAAATAAAAAGCTGCATACAAAATTACTTATGCAATATGATCACAACTATGTAAAAAAAGTAGGAAAAATATTAGAGGATAATATATCAAAACGTTAACAGTGATTATCTTGGGTGACAAAGTTATGAGTCATTTTTCTTTTCCTTTTTGTTTACTTTCCAAATTTTGCATATATTATTTTCATAATATAAAAAGCTTCATGTAAAATGAATAATGTGAGTTTGAGTCATATTTTCAAGTAATGTTTAAAATCATCCTTCCATGTCAGTGGAGTCAATTTATATGTAGACGTGAACATTCTGAGCCTGTGTCAATAAAGAAGGTTGGCCACTAGTTGGTGGGTGTGCTGGTGGGAAGGATGATCTGGATGCAAAACAACTGATGGGTGGGGAGAAACAGGAGGTGGCAAGTGATTAGAATAACCAGATAATAGGAATAATAGAACATTGATTATTTTTATGTTAGGGTACTAGCAACTGGTTCTAGTTTAGGCCTCAATGAGTTTTACTGATTGTTAATCATTGGTTTACAAGCCTTTCCCCCATATTCTACCAAGTAAAAATACGTTTCCCCCTAAAACAAGTCTTAAAGAACAGGATTAAAAAGGAAAACCAAAATCGTAGTGACTAAACTACTTGACTATTTTTATTTGTTTTTTCTGCCAGTAGTTATTAGAAAACACAAGCTGTGGAAAAAGAGAGAGTTTCTGATTGTGACCCTCAACAACTAAATTTAATTTTCCTCATCAGTAAAATGAAGGTAATAATGTGTATTTTACAAGGTAAACTACCTTGAGAAGTGACCTCCAAAAATCAGGTACACTCATCCTAGAGGGTGAAAGAATAAAAATTTGGTGCACTTTTATTATATATGTTCATATATATTATGCATTATAATTTAATATACGAATATATTTACTTATATACAACTCTGCTGACTTTACTGCTCGATGCCTGGATTGGTCCTGAGGCCATCATTTGCCCCATGTGTCAGGTGACCATAGGCCTCACATAGCTCAGGAGGGATCCTGGGGGAGGGACCACATCCCGAGAGGCTCACCGGGCACCCTTACCTGTCAGGCTACTTTGGGTGTATTGTAAGGCATTATAGCAAGGGGACTGAGGATTAACTTATCTAGTATTTACTGCAGTATCCCTCAGAAAATGGGCTAATTGTTTAAAGAGACCCTATGATGAAACCACATATTGAAATTAATATTAATTATATGAGGACAGTGAACAAGAAGTGGCAGTGCTGACACTTCTCCCTCTTGTGTGAGCTCGTTGATAGCCTCATCGAGCTGAGAATGAAGATGGCCTGTTTAAGCTCTGACATCATTAATAACAGGCATAAAAATAAGGTGAGCTCAGAGCCAGACTTGGAATCATAAACTGCTGTTAGGATTTTCACAGAACATGAAATATGTTCAATTGTACTGTTCTCTTTAAATCTTATATTTTTATTGAAAGCAAAATATTATTGTGCCTTTAAGAACTAAAGGAATTATTTAAAATAATGTTTGTTTCATATTCTTCCGATTCTTTTAAATTTCCTACTTTTGTGCACATTTTACAATGTATGTAATATAGTAGTGGTGCAGTCAATGTATATGATAAATACATATTTTGAGACTATACCAGTGGTTGTCAATTAAACACACTAAGGGGATTCTGCTGAGATTAATAAACACAAAAAAGAAAGATACCTGCTTAGAAAATTATTCAGTGAGAACTAAGATATATTGTTTAATTCATTTCTGTTTATACCAGGTGTTTATGAACAACCTCATTCTTATTGGGATTTATGTCACAACTGAGGGCACCTGAGGGCTACCCAGTGACCCATGAGCTAACCCCGCTTTTTGTCCTTATAGAGAGAGAATGGAAGAAGCCTTGGGAACTTAATGGGCTTGAGGCTGGTGACCATCATTTCTGACTTCTGCTCAGCTTAACCAGAGAAGGGATAGCAATCTTATTTTCAGGATCTGAAGAGATGGATAATATAAAATAAAAATAGGACACAACCAAACTTAGACAAGCCCAATAGGTTCTAATTCAGAGAAATTTGGATTGGGGCAATGGAAAAGTTTAAGCAATCTGAGAAAAATGTTTTTTCTCAGAATGAATTAAAAATATTATTTCCTGATCCCACGCCTTCTTAGTCTGAGTAATAAAAGTTGAGAGGGGAAAAGCAAAAACAGTTATTTAATTATCTGTTTTTGGATGGTTGGTATCAATATAGGATTAGAGAATTTAGCATAGTATTTACACTTTACAAACGGTTTTCCATAGCTTTCTCACAGGGCCCTTTCATTCAAGGTACTGTTATATTAAGGGAGACAGTGTGTGTGCGTGTGTGTGTGTGTGTGTGTGTGTGTGTGTGTGTGTGTGAGAGAGAGAGAGAAGGGGGGAGAATATTAAAATATTAGAATGTTCAGGAGCCATATTTCAACTCAATTACTGAAATACCTCATTTGAAGTTTTTATGTTTGTTAGGCATTCAAATTTGTAACCTGTTAAGAAAGCTCAGAAACCCTGTATCTTTCTTTCCTATGCCCTCCCTATTTTTCCTCAACATATGTACATTTAATAAAATTAATAAACACAAAAAAGAAAGATACCTGCTTGGAAAATTATTTTGACTCTGTTCTTAAGGGATCGAGTTGTAGATAGGAGTGCAGGCAAACTGGCGTAAGTTTCCTTCATCTTTTTGCTTCCTGTCTTTCCTAGGCTCTCCTCTCCATCTACTGCAAAGCTAAAGAAAGGAAGTTCTTTGGCTCGTACATAGTTGACTCATTCAAATTCCATATGCATTCAGCTGTGCAACTAGAAAGGCCTCTGTTTTGTTGGTGTGTTGGGGAAGCCAACATAATTTGATCAGTAAAATTATTGTAGGTGATATTTAAAACAAACAAAGAACTGAAGGGTTGGGGCCTGGAACAAAGCGGTGGTTGAGAGATTTGAAAGGCTTTCTGCTCACAGCTTTTTGAGAGGTGTGTATACAAAATCATAATTCCCCCATCCTTTGTAGACAGAGCACCGTGAACCAGCAGCCCCCTCACCGTCCAAATGCCCGTGCAGCCCTGTGACTAAAGCCAGCCTTGCTACTTTTCCAGTTCTGATTTCCTAGCCCTGTGAGAACATCCAGCCATTTAAGGGAGTGTCACTCAAGCTTATCCTTTTAATCAGAGCCCTTAGAAGAAATGCCAGTTTGTTTTTGGAGACAGTTAATCTGACGGAAGTAAATTCAAGTTTTGGCAAAGATCTGTGGTAAGATAGAGTGAAAAGCTGCCAAATAGTATTATTAGAAGAAGAAAAAAAGGCACGACCTCCCCAAGTCAAATGCCAAGCACACCTACCTCAGTTTCAATCAAGCCATAGAAAAATAAGGTATTTTTAGATATATGAAAGTGCTTCTTTGCCCCAAGGGCTGTTTTATTACTGCAAAAACAGCTTGTAATCACTTTTCTGTGAGGTTCTTATAATATGAAATGAGCTTTTAGGAAAACTACAAAACAAACCTAAACAGTTATTCCTCTGCCTCGCCCCACTGACCCCGATGCTTCTCCTGGCTCTCACGTTGCTTCATTGCAAGGCTCCTCTGTGTGGCTCTCCAGACATCTGTCCACTTCTGCAGATGCACCTCCAAACTTGGGTTCCCTAAGCCCCATTATTCTGGGCGATTTATTGTTACTCTGCTGAGCTAATGGCTAAACTGAGACCAGAACTGTGGCATCCTAGTGCAGGGCTGAAAAGCAACCCAAAACCTCCATTGTCAAGGTTACCCATTGATGGGATTTTGGAGCTGCTCTGGTCTAATATCTCCTGACAGATGAGGAGACTGAGGTTCAGGTGGCTGCAATGGGCTCAAGTCATATAAGCAATTATTAAGTACAGGACATGTGTCAGAGCTCCAGTCTAGCCCACAGGTTTTTCCAGTTCCCTGCTCTGGGTTATTTTTTTTTTTTACTCATACCAGAAAAATAGGAGTGCTAGTCCAAGGAACGTAAGTCCTTTCTCCTCTGTCTGCCTCTTCATGCACTGACAGGTCACAGGAGTCCACACTGTGCCATAAGGTAATTTGGGATTTATCACTCCCTGGAATACCAAGAAGAATGCTGCTATACGCCTTCCTTTATAGAATTTCCTCTGGATCATGTGATGGAGAGGGAAAGAAAGTGCTCATAACGCCGCTCCCTCAAAGGGATGGGAGTATCAGTGAGTGGACTTCTTTAATCCCATATGCAACCGACTCCACCAAAAGGAGCTGGGTATGCTCAGGCCTCTCCTGTTCGCCAGGAGCCATAATTGGAACCATATGAAACTACCCATATTCCACCATTTTTGACCTTCAAAAGCAGCAACCTCATATAGTACAACCTAATTTTATTGAGCAGTAGCCATGTGTCAGGAACTCTGCCACATGCCAAGCAGCGGGTCAACCCTTCAGGTGGCCCGTGAGCTCAGTATTTCAGTTCCTCACATGCAGACACAGCAACAGGGGCTGGGAGAAAGGATGTGACTTACCTAAGGCCCTAAGTCGGGAAAGTGAGGACAACGGGATGTGGCCAACCTGACCTTCCTTCATTTCTCTCTTCTCTCACGTTTTCTCCAGCGGAGGAAAAAGGAGAGCGTTCTGCCACTCACTCCTACCCTGCTCTCCACCTCCCTCCCAGGGCCCTCTTCCCTCTGGCACCAGGTGCTCTTGGTGTGCAGGTCCCTGGCTCGGAGCCCGTGACCTTCACCTCCCTGACCCGGCACCGTCTGTCATGTCACCGCCGGGAGCCCCTCCTCCCTCTGGCCCCATCTCAGTCCCGTGTTTACTCTGTGGCCTGCTTCTGGCCCTAGCTGGCCCCTTCTGGTTCCCTGCCCTTTCCTAGAGAGTGAGCGCCAAGCCCCGGGCATCACTCCTCCCCAGGAGGCGTCCTCAAGTCCACATTCCTAGCAGCCGAGGCAGTGCTGGGTTATGGGAAGAGCAGAGCGCGGGGACCCTTCAGGAGCCTGGCCACAGCAGGACAGCACAGCGGGTTCGGGAGCTGCTAACCCAGGGCTATTGAAGAGAATTCGGGTGCTTACACACTGGAATGACGGCAGTTTAATTTTCACTAACTTTTAACTAAATTTAGCATTTTCTTCCATGTTGAGTAGAACAAAACAGTAGTATTAGTGGTGCCTATGATTTTGTCATCAGCAGAAATCACATGTATTTTCCTATTCCAATATAGTTGTTGCTGTTATCTCAAAATATTGTTTACATTCATGACTTCCAAATCATAACCCACTACCAGCTTGTATCATTTAACCTATTAATAAAGAGGCACATATATTACTATGTAAAACTTTTGCTTTTTAGTATTTTGATAATTAAATTTTAATATAATTGGCTTTCTTCGTAAACCTACGCATCTTATTTTATACATGTAAAGGCTTTTTTCTTAGAAGTGGTTCATGGACTTCACCAGATGGCCAAAGGGGTGGCACACAAATAGTTAGGAACCCTTGGCCCAGTGGTTAAGAGGGTGGTCAGTGACAGTTGGATCTGAATCTTGACTCTATCCCTTACCAGCTAAGAACCTGAGAAACATTTCCTCACTTTTCTAAGCCTCAATTTCTCCAACCTCTAAAGGCAAACCTGGGAGGCAAAGCTACATTACAGGTTTCCTGCAGGGATGAAATGAGATAATCCTATAATACACAGAGCATAGTGCCCACCAGATCATAACAAGGGCTCGACAATGCCAACCCTCATTATTATTAGAAGACCTTCCTATCACATGCCTCACAGGGTCCTCTGTTGTTCAGAGTTGGCCCAGAGGACTGTTTGTGAAACATATCCATCCCTAGAACCTAGTGACGTCAGGGTCCTTCCTGGTACCCACAGAGCCTCTTGAACTGTTGCCCTCCCAGAAGCAAGGGATGCCTCATTTGCCCCATCCAAGTCGCTGGCCATCAATTAGCAAGGACTGACCGATTTCCACAGGGCCCATTGCGCTGTCCAAAGAGGGTGTTTTCCCTGTGGACCTGGAGTCAGGCCTCGGATCTGTTACAGTCATGTCATGTCCTAGTTCAAGCACCAGGTATGGAGATCCCTCAGGCTTTCTGCACCCCGTGGAAGTAGGCAGGTAATCTCTGCCTTGTCCTCTTCACCCAGCTGTTGTGCAGAAAAAATGAAAGTATATGAAGGTTCTTTGAAAATCAAGTGTGGTATAAATATTCGCCACACATACCTCCCACACTTCCTCCTCCATGCCTTTGCACATGTTTTCTCCTACCATATTTCAAGGCTTGACTCCAATGACATCCCCTCCAACAACCCACCCTGATTGTGCCATCTGGAAGATGTGTTGGAATCTTCCCTTTCTCCTCTCATCCTTCCATGTATATCAGTCTTTCAGCACTCTTCATGAGACAGCTCAAGGACAAATGCATTATCCAAGCATTATGTGAGCTCTGAAAAAAGATCAAGCAGTGGACTCTGTGGGCTGGGGCTGGAGGCTGATATATCAGGGAAGGCTTCCTGGAGGAGGTAGATATTGCCAAGAGATAAGTAAGTGCTGGGACCAGTGACCTGAATGAAGCAGGGGGGATAAGTAGAGTACTAAGCCTGAAGAATGACACAAAGAGACCTGCAGTGAAATTTCATCCATTTATTCCTCTAGTTCTTCCATCAGCAAGCTTCAGTGAAGACTTGTTGTGTGCCAGGCACAGTGCTAGGCACTAGATAAGCACAGGTGATCATGGAGCTGGACATTGTGCCATGAGAACTATTGAGGCAGAAGGGTACAGACATGTCTCTAATCCATATTAAGGACATCACCGATGCAGGAATTGTGGCTTATCAAAGCCTGGCAAATGTCATTTTTAGGGGGGGATCTAACTGAGCAGACCATGTTTCTGCACTATTGATAGATGGTCACACATGGCACTGTCAAACCTTTTATCTCTTGGCGACCTATAGGCCACACAGATTATGGAAGTTAATGGTCACTGAAGCTATTAGCCTTAGACACAGCACCTATGGCAGGCAGTTTTAGATTTCTTCAGAGAAAGAAATACTCTTTCTCACAAACTTTTAAAAAATCTTTAGTTATCCTTTTTTGTAATCAAAAGTTCTCATTTCCCATTGTTCCAACAATTACATATACTTCCTGTTTATTATCTCACTTAAAGCGCTCAGCGACCCTTTGGGAGGTATTTCCCCCCACATTGACTACTGAGGGAATAAGAAAGGTTTAAGCTGCAGTCAGTGGTCCCTGCTTTCTAAACCAGACAGTTCTATATCCATGCTTTTTCATGTTACACCTCTCAGCGAACTTTCTGGGCATATAGAGGTGGTTTAGAGAAACGCTTCATGTGTGCATCCCTGTCACACCCAGAGAAAACGCTCCAAAGCTGAAGAAAAATTCCCATCAAGTCTGGCTGGGAAACGTCACATGAACCTAATGTTTCTGAACAGATTCTTTAGAATTCAAAGGGACTAATAATAAATATGATGTGGCCATTATTTTTGGTGAGCAATTAGAATAGCATTATCTTGACAGAATTGAATTCTTATTAATGGAATTAGGAAGAGCCCTTCAGAATTTAGTACATCTTTGCTTTCTTATTTGCAATAGGCGCTGGAAACAATGTTCTCCTAAAAACTTCAAAAGCCCACTTATTGTTGGAAATTTGTTCACGGATCTGTGTAGCTATTGGTTGGCACTTTTTTTGTAGGATGCTTTAATATCCAATTTCAGAGCATCCATTCACTCACACATTTCAAAAATGTATTTAAGTTAGTGCAAAGAAGCATTTGAAATCCACAGGACCGTGGCTTGGCTCACTGAGCCACGAGTATGTGGGTATTGCTTTCATGAGGGTGCGTTTGCTGAGATGCATTTGTGTGTGTGCACAGGCTGCTGTGGATACAGGTCTGTATGTGCATGTGTGTACATGGACACGTGCACTTTTGCATTCATGTGTACATGTGCCGTGGAATTGCCTTCAAAAAGTTCATTGATTCATTTATGGACCAAATATTACCTGGCATACCCCATGTGCATCTTTTCTAGATAATTGCATAAAATTCAAGAATGCTGAGAATCAGTCTATGAAGAGAACAGAAGTCAAAGAACAGTGAAATGCTAAATACCTAAGTAAAAAGTGCTACTAATTACTGTACGGCCGGTGAGAGGTCAGGGTCGCAGAAAGAAAAAGGAGAGTACTCACGGCCTCAGAAGGGGCCATGTCTGCAGCTGCCAGGAATGGCTGCCATCTGCTGAACTCTCATCACGGGTCAGACAGATCAGAGGCATTGCCCCCGGTTCACATCGCTGTCTCTGAGATGAGGAAACAGCCCCTCAGGGACTGACCCAAGGACACAGCAGCCGCGGCAGATCCAAACCCAATTCTGCAGGCTGCAAAGTCCTCACACTTCTCACTCATCCCCATTGCTTCTCTTTCCCTGCTCGTGCTCCTTAGAGAAAAGCAAGGTTTTCCTGCAACGGAACAAACCGAGGCTCAATGCCAGGGCTGCACCTCCCTTGCTGGGACCTCCGCAGGGCACACACCAGCCACAGCGAGACGAGGCCCAGGCACCCAGTGCCAAAAGATGGGGTAGGGCGGGCAGTGTGGGGGGGTGTTGACGCTAAGACAGAAAGGTCAGCCTGTACAAGTAAAGTTGGTGGGTACCAGGCACTCCTTCTGCCCTGGACCTTCCACATACACGCTCCTCAGGCCCCAAGAGAGACTTGGACTCAATACAGAGTAAAATAAAATGTGGAGTCCCTTCACAGGACCTCTGGGGCCATGATGGTAGACCAGAGGCCTGTCCCCAAAAGGTGGCCCTCCTATTCCCCAGGTGCACACACCTCAAAGATAGTGGTATGGTGAATGCTGATCTACACACAAATGTCCTATATATATTTCAGAGATATGAGCAGTTGGCATCAATAGAGGAACATTTATTTATAAAACAACACTCTTGTAAATTTTCAGTGTTAAAAACTGGCTTTAGGAGTAGAATCTGTTATTTCTGTTATTTAAGTCAGATATAATGTTAATTTTTCACTATTACATTACTTGCTTAAGTGCCCTTATTTTATTTTTGTTAGGCAAACATCACTTTTTTTTTTTTTTTTGCCTTTTTTAAAAGAAGGGGGATTTGATTTTTTAAGAGAATTATTATTGGTGTCCTTTGGATGAAATGATTATTTGATGTCCTGTGGCCTCAGAAAATGTAAAGTTCGGTAATCTAATATAACACCTCACATTCTAAGGAGAGAACATTTAAGCAATTTGCTTAAGGTGCCCAGTCAAGCAGTGGCAGGACCTCCTCGCTGCCACCAGGCTGCCTGGGGCTGTGGCAGAGCAAGAGCCGGGAAGGAGGCACTAGGAGCAGAGTTTCTTCTCTTCGCCCTCCCCCTCCGCCTCATTCTTATTCTCCAAGTAAAGCAAAGCACTAGGCTTTTATTTTTTAAATAAACTTTTTATTTAGAAAAGTTCTAAATTTACGGAAAAATCATCGAGATGGTAGAAGGTGTTCTCATGTAGCCTACATCCAGTTTCCACTATTATTGACTTCTTACATTTGTATGGTAGACTTGTTGTAATTAATGAACCAATATCAATACATTATTATGAACTAAAGTCCACATTTTATTCAGATTTCCATCGTTTTCATCTGATGTCCTCTTTCTCCTAGGATCCCATCTGGGACACAGCCTTACATTTACTAGTCACATCTCCAAAGCTCCTCTTGGCTGTGACAGTTTCTCAGACTTCCTTGTATTTGAAGACCTTGATAGTTTGGAGGATTACTGCTTAAATATTTTGTAGAATGTCCCTCAATAGAGATTAGTCTGATGTTTTTCTCATCATTAGACTGTAGATATGAGATTTGGGGAGAAAGTTCAAAGATACAAAGTGACACTATCTTCACATAATGAGACTTTTTTAAACATAAGTAGAACACCTGGCACGTAGCAGATACTCAATAAAGAACAAATCCTTCCTCTCCTCCCACCACCAGGCCAGTTTAGTAACCAGAAAATAATCCGTATATGAAACATCTTTACTATGCTCCAGTTCCTCTCTTCTAGAAAAGGTGTGATCCAGATGGAAAGCAGGCTGGAGAAGAAAGTGAAAATTTATATTTTGCTAATCACATTCAGGGGCAGCCCCCTAAACATGGATGGTCTTTGTGCTAGACTTTTGCCCTTCCAAGACGTCTCTCAGCCTGCCCTCTGCCCCAGCCAGGGGGTCTCCACGGCCTGTCTAACCGCAGTCTCTGCTGTCTAGATTCTTGAGGGGTTTGGTCGATGGAGCACCAGCGGGAGTCCCTTGTGCAGGAGGAGTAACCTTGTCAATTGTCCCTTTATTGCTCCATTTTGAGTCTCTTTCTCCCAGGATCTTGACTATAAGAATTTGAAACATGTACAATCTCCTATATAAATTTGGATATAGAAAAGAGTCAAAAAGACTTCTGACAGGTCAGGTGGCCAAGTAGCATGCACTGAATCATGACCTAATAGTGTGGTTTCATTTGTTTAAAGAATGAATCACTGTATCAGGCACATCAATGCAACTGCTCTTCAGGAGGACTTTTGCAAGTTTATACATTTGTTGTGATGATGCTGATGTGACACAAAATATTTTTGGAATTTTAGAACCCTTGTTTGAAAATTAGCTTTAGAGACAGTTAAACTTACAGCCATCTTACCAAACTCGATTCCTCCTCTCTTTACCAACCTGAGTTCTGAATTACTTTGGACTATTTCCCCAAATTAAATCTGACCTCAAAGAGTAAAACTTCTACTGGTGATATTTAGAACAAGCCATAGCCTCTGAGGGAAATTAAAAAAAAAAAAATTAAAAAGCGAGCTCTGGATTTGTTGAACCATGGCAACATCTGCAATAAGGAGAGAGTATACAAGGTGGTTACTTTGGAGTGGGCAGGAAGCATTTGGATACATGGATTCTGCTGTGTTGGTTTAAAATCTGTCATTAGACCCTTATAGGAGAGTGTTTTCCAATGCGGGCTCTGGGATCTTACAGGCTGGGCTTAAATTCTGGCCTCATCATTTATTATCTGTGTGTGTGACTTTAAGCAGTTTATTTGATTCTCTCTGCCTAGAGTTTCTCATCTGTAAAATAGAGACAATCATAGTACCAATGTTATAGGGTTGTTCTGATAATTAAAATAATTAGTATATGTAAAACATTTCCAATGGGGCTGGAACAGGAAGGAGGCAGATGTTAGCTATTACTATTGCGTGCTCTGCTGAGTCACGGATCCTGATTACTGACCGCCAATATTCAGCAAATTTGTACACTGTGACTGCGTGGTCATGTTCTTCAATCTTGTTTCTTTGTTTAATTGGTGGCTGTTATCTTCATTAGGCACCACTACCCTGTAAAAGTAAGATTTGTTCAAAGATTAACAAAGAAAAGAAAGACATTCGTCTTTATATTTATATGTACTTGTTTCCACAGAAAAAAAGTTGATTATCCTGGCACAAAGTCTCTGATGTGCTAAAGTTCCTGAAGACACTCAAACAAATAAAGGCCAAGGATGAGAAAGGAAGCAGAATCTGTTAAATCACCAGCTGCTGATGGGTCCTGGTTCCCCACATGGCCCAAGGAGAGAGAAAAAAGGGAGGAATATCGTTACCAAGAGTGTTTTGCAACAAAAAAATGACATACTTAGGAATTACTTTTCTTTCCAAAGATTTCATTATTAGTAACATTTTCTAATTACTCAGTGACAGGTTTTACTTTTCAATTTCTAAGTTGCAGTGCACTCCTGGAATATAAACATATACATATATACATACATAAATATGTGTACATGTATATATACACACACACACACGTACATGTATTTTTAAACTATTGTACAGTCCAATTCAGTTGGCTGGATCTACTGGGTAACCCCATGAACTAATGAAGTAAATATTTGCCCCCGCTGGGATGTGGAAGGCTTCCAGGACGCCGAGCATACACCTGCAGAGATCGGTGAGTCACCTCTGAGTCACTCGGCAAGGGTCAGGGAGAAACTAGCCGGGATGTGGAGGGTACACTTGGCTGCCAGTTCTCTCCTGCCCTCCCAGAATAATGACATTAATGACACTTCCAAACAGCTCACCGAGTCACAAAGTGGGAGATTTCAAAATCCATGTGGCAGCTGATTTCCTAATAGGATGCATTAAACAGGACATTGCATGTTTTATGGGCTGGGGTTGATTAGACCATAAGACTTAAAAGATGTAGCTAAAGTGGTTGAAAAATAGGCCTTGGAGGTTCAGATCAAAGCATTACAGGGGGGTGATTAGATAAATAAAAAGTTTAAGCCTAACTGAGCAAATAATTGCACATCCCCTGAAAAGCTCGGTTCACAGGGATTGATCAAATGTGAGTCACCCAGGCACAGATGTCTTTCTAAGAATATTCCTTTTAATTTTTTTAATATACATCAAAAGGGGAAAAAATCTGGGTACTGACCAGCAAATACTCCTGTTTGTATAAGGAAAGCCTCTTTAAGAAACTGACAAAAAAAAATATCCCTCATTGTTTAAAGAGGCCAGCTTTCCCCTTTCTCTTCCTTCTCAGTAGTAAAAGGTTTTTGCTTAACACAGACTAATACGGCTCACCTAAGAAACTTCTAAAAGATTTTCTAGTGCCTTATCTTGTCCATTTTTCAATAGAAGTCAGGTTTATGTTAAAAGCATGTGCTGCTATCTTTCTAAAGAAATATATGTTGGGGGGAAGATTCATCTTTGTCTAGTTAAGAAAATAAAAAGGTCTTTGCAAAGCTTATTTGTGCATCGGTATGTGTCAGACACAAGTTATCTCATTTAATCCCCATGACAATGCTCGAAGGCAGATTTTAATTTTCCTTGTTTGTATGTGAGGAAATTGAGGCCCACATGAGGATTAGGTAACTTGCCCCAAGTCACAAGGCTGAGAAGTGGCAGAGTGGAGTGGGAGGCGAGGCCTAACACTAGACTCTTCCTGCCTGAGCACACTTCCAGCTAATGGTCCTTCCTTAGTGACCACAGGACTCCGCAAGTGCACATAGATTTCAGTCATTTCTAAGATCTGATCTTGCCTGTTTCCTTGAGGCAGGATTTGGTAATATCTCCTTTTTTTTTTTACTTTTTAAATTTATCTTTATTGTTGAGAGTATTACAGGTATCCCATTCCCCCCCCCAACTGATCCCCTCCACTTCCTTCCCACCCCCTTCCCAGGCCTTCACCCCCTTATTAACTGTGTCCAAGGGTTATGCATATAACTTCTTTGGTTAATCTCTTCCCACCCTCCACCCCCCTTCCCTCTTTCCTCTGAAATATGATCGTCTGTTGCATGCGTCAATGTCTCTGGATCTACTTAGTTCATCAGATTCTTTTGTTCATTAGCTTCTTCTTAAAGGAGACCCTTCAACTTTTCCTGTAGTGCTGGTCTGGTGGTGATGAACTCCTTTAGCTTCTTCTTATCTGAGAAGCTCCTTATCTGACCTTCAATTCTAAATGATAGCTTTGCTGGGTAGAGTAATCTTGGTGGTAGTTCCATGTTTTTCATCACTTTGAATATTTCTTGCCACTTCCTTCTGGCCTGCAAAGTGTCTGTTGAGAAATCAGCTGACAGTCGTATGGATGCTCCCTTGTAGGTAACTAATTGCTTTTCTCTTGCTGCTTTTAAGATTCTCTCTTTGTCTTTAACCTTTGGCATTTTAATTATGATGTGTCTTGCTGTGGGCCTCTTTGGGTTCCTCTTGTTTGGGACCCTCTGTGCTTCCTGGACTTGTAAGTCTATTTCTTTCCCCAGGTAGGGGAAGTTTTCTGTCATTATTTTTTCAAATAGGTTTTCAATTCCTTGGTCTCTTTCTTCCCCTTCTGGCACCCCAATAATATGAATGTTGGGCCTCTTGAAGTTGTCCCAGAGGCTCCTTATACTATTTTCATATTTCTGGATTTTTTTTTCTTTTTGCTCTTCTGGTTGGGTGTTTTTTGTTTCCTCATGTTCCAAATTGCTGATTTGATTCCCAGCATCTTCTACTCTACTGTTGATTCCCTGTAAATTATTCTTCATTTCAGTTCCTGTAGCCTTCATTTCAAATTGGTACTTTATTATGTTATCGATTTTTTCAGTTATTTCCCTAAAAGTCTGCTTAAACATCCATATAACCATTATTCTGAACTCCCTATCTGTTAGCTTACTTGGATCTATTTCATTTAGTTCCTCTTCTAGAGATTTCTTTTGTTCTTTCCTTTGTGACATGTTTCTTTGCCTCCACATTTTGGCTGTTTCCAGGTGTTTCTTTCTATGTATTAGGTAGAGCTGCTATGTCTCCTGGGATTTGTAGAGTGCCTTTGTGTAGTAGGTGTCCTATAGGGTCCAGTGGCTCAGCCTCCCCAGTCACCTGAGCTGGGCCTTCTAGGTGCTCCCCTGTGTGGGTTGTGTGCACTGTCCTGTTGTAGTTGAGCCTTGGTTGCTGTTGGCATCACTGGGAGGAACTGACCCCCAGACCAATGAGCTGTGAGGACCAGCTGCAACTACAGCCAAAGAGCTGCTGTGCTGGAGACACCCCTATGGAGCAGGATTTACTTCAGTGGAGTTTTGGTGTTCACCAAGTGGGCCCCTTGAGTGTCACTTGTGGATGTGGTGGGGTTGTAATCCAGCGTGGTTGAGTCTGACAACCAGGTGCACTGTCTGTGGGGCCTCCCGGGAGGTGCAAAGTCAGCCTGTGCCAGTGCCTTGCCCAGGGCCACCCAGCATGAGCTACACAGCAAACCGTAGTTGGCTGCTACTTATGCTGGGCTTGGAGGTGTCCAGGAGAGGCCAAGCTATGAGCCAGTGCAGGCTGCCGCTAGTGTCAGGCCTGAGGCCACTTATCAAGCCGTATGGGGCTCGCTGCTGCATGTTTGAGATATTTTAGGAAAGTCCTAAGCTTGAGGCTCAAGAGGCCACTTGCACAGAAAAGCCCCTGGAAATGGCCTGGATGAGCTGCAGGTGGGAGGGGCGGGGCCTCCGGGAATCACGGGGCGGGGCCAAAGGTGGGAGTCAGGTGCTGGCGATTCAAACATGGCGCCTGCCTGCCGGCTGTGTGCGGGGAGGACTCGCCACAGGAGCCATGGCCTCTGCAGCCCTTCTGCCTGGGAGGAAGCCGCCCCTCCACCTCTCACCACCACTTCAGGCAGGTTAGTTCCTCCCCGAGTGTCCCAGGTCCTTTCAGGCTGCTGCCCGGCGCTGGGCTCAGAGGGAGCGCGTCCGAGTGAGTCCGTGCCGGGCCCTTTAAGAGGAGCTGCTGGGGCTCCCGCAGCCTCCGCGACCCTCAGGGACAGTCCCTGCTGATTTCATAGCCTGAAGTTATGGGGACATCTCTTTCTGGCCTGGAGCTCTGGGCTGGGGGCCTGCTGTGGGGCTGGGACCCCTCCCTCCTCTGGGAAACCCCCACCGCCGAGATTCCCTCCCGGGTTTCAACTGCAGCACAGGGTGTGGGCCTGCGGCGAGTCTCCGGGATTCAGCCCCGATCTGCCCGCGTCTCTGCCCCCCTGCCTCTCTCATTGCTTCTTCAGTTCCCTGGTTGTAGGGCTTCTGTTCCGCCAGATTTCAGGAGGCTCTGAGTGACGGTGGTTCTGTATTTTAGTTGTAATTTTGATGTGGTTGTGGAGGTGGCGGGTGCAGCTGTTACCTACGCCACCATCTTGTTTCGGGATTTCGGTATATTATCTCTTATTTTGAAAGTAAGCCACTGGAGGTGGAGATAGTGGCTTTTCTAACACTGCATAACACAGGCAGATGGGTGGGTAGAAAAGCACTCAGAGCTGCTAAGTTTCAGGTCTGTGATGTGGTCACTAGTTTCCTGTGGTCAGATGGTGACCAGGCAAGACATCTTGGTAGCCAGAGTTCTTGGTGAGCTCTTGCTCATGTCTCAGAATCAGTAGTGTCTTGGAAGCAGCATTTATCCCACAAAATCCCAAGAAACTGGTGATCAGAATTAGGGAGGGAGGATGGAAAACTGGTAACATCAATGCCTGTCAGTGAATCAATACCAGACTGAGTCTGCAGGTCTACCTGTGAGCTGTTTCACAGTATTATTGACAATATTTTTACAGCTTTATTTGTATCCCACTTATACCTAATATTCTTTTTGACCTTTGTTTACTCAAATATTTCTGCAACAGGGTATTACTTTATGTTTCAATTTCCTCTCAGACAACAGGGGTCAGGGAACTAGTATAGCAAAGAACAGGTTAGCAAACTCCATTCCCTCAGGGACTCAGACTAGCCTGGTCCAAATCCAGACTGTATAACTTTGAGAAAGTTGTTAAGCTCTCTGTGCCTCAATTTCCTCATTAATTAATAGTATCAGCTCATAGGGACTGTCTTAATCAGCTCAAGATGCCATAACAGAATACCATAGACCAGTGGCTTAAACAACAGAAATTGATTTCTCATAGCTTTGGAGCCTGGCAAGTACAAGATCAAGGTTCTGGCCACTTAGGTTCCGGGTGAGAGATCTCTTCCTGGCTCTTCTTGCTGAGTCTTCAACTGATGAGAGAGAGCAAGAGCACACTAAGGGAACTAATCTCATCATGAGGACCCCACCCTCAGGACTTCATCCAAACCTGATTATCTCCCAAGGGCCCCACCCGCAAATACCATTACAGTGGGGGTTAAGGTTCAACCTATGAATGTGGGGAGACACATTCAGTCCATAACATGTACTGTCTGTAAAGCAATTGGCAAGCACTTCATAAATGTTACCCATCACTGTGGTTGCTTTGGTCCTAAAATTTAAGAAACAGATGATATTATATTAAAATGGACCTATATACCCATTTTGATGAATATAGAGGGACAGTATTTATTATGGTAGATGCTGGGCTACACATACACAATGGACACAATTAAGAATAAGGCAAGATTGCTTCCCTCAAGGAACCCCTGGTCTCCTTTAGAAGAAACTTCTCCAGAAGACCTGTCCTCCTGGAGCCCTGCCCTCTGTTTTGCAGAGGAGGTTACCAGCCATGGGGAAACATCCATAACAGGCCTGGATCACAGCCTGTTGCACAACTGTGCAAGCCTTGGGGTAGAAAGTTACTAGACAGATGTTCAGATCCCAGCTGTTGTTGTTAATTAGTGCAATGTTGGGCAAGTCACTTAGCCTAGTTCAGTTCAGCTTTTTCCTCTGTGTAACAAGAAAAGCACTAATTTATTTATTAGTTTTCACTTTAAAATATTAATGTGTTTATTATTATTATCACATCAAAGAAATAGTGCTCACCTTGCACCTTTGAGTGCTGCTCAAGGAGGAGACAAGGAAACAGCTGTGCAGAGCATCGGGACTGCAGTCCTTAGAGTGAATGGGGTACCATCATTGTTGTCATCATAATAATATGTCAGAGAATGTACAGAAGCCCTAGTCTGCAGTTATTGTGAGAACTACATGAAATATATGTGAAATCAACTAGAGGTAGTTATCATATACAAGTCCCTGATCAATGTTCTTAAAACAAACAAAACAAGACCAAGCATAGTCCTGGCTGGTAGGAGTGTGTGTGAGAAGAAAGGTTGTGTACTATCAACACCTTTATCTTCAGCCACAGGCCAGAGCTATAAAACACTTAGAATGTAGCTGCAAGAAGTGAAAACAAACAAGCAAACTTCCAAACAGAGTGGCTAGAGCCAGCACCTCTGTTGTCATCCTCAGGAATCCCCTGGTTGTGTGTCCTCCAAGTTTCAGGGTTAAAACGTAACATGCTCTAGCACCAAAGACGAAGCAGATGATAGCGCCAGAAGTGTTTCCATAGTGCCACTTAGGTTCCCACTGACTAGTTTAGGAATTGCCCACATATTCCAAACCAAACCAAAGGAAACCCCACGAGTATCAAAAAGGGCTGGTTGCTTCTCCCCTAGAGCAGTTTTCCACATTTGCTTTGTCTCATGGAAATGCAGACTCAAGGGAAAGTTTTAAGAATGATACATGCTCATTTCTCCCCCACCACAGATCTACATTTAAATGTCAATAAATATTAATGGAGAGAGCGAGCCAATATAAAACAGTGTTTTTCCAAGTCAAAGTAGCCTTCTCAGAATCAGCTGAGGTTCTTGTTAAAAATTCGGATTCTGTCCAGTTATCTGGACCCCCAGGGGTGGAGCTCTGGAATCCACGTGTTTAACAGGCTTCCGAGAGGGCTCTGGCACACTTGGATATTGGAAAATAACTGATAAATGGGGATAATATTCTCTGGACTTATTTTGCCTTCAGGCAACACCTGCCACATTCAAAAACACACACGACAACATTTTAAGTTGCCAAATGAGAATATGGAGCCCCTAAAAATATTTCTCACCTGAGGAATAGCAAACCCCGATATTAAAACACAGCAAATGCTCTTTTTGCCAAGTCCAATGCTAGGGCTTTTCCAAGCTTGCCAAGTACTGGGAAGCATTTAATATCTTAAAACAAAGCAAGTGTGTGTCTGTATGTGTGTGTGTGTGTGTGTCAGAGAGCAAATATTAAATAACCAGGACAGAGTAGGGTTACAGAACTACTGATTACCTCTCTTTGATACATAATACACGTCAGGAATTAATAATCCTCTCTGCTGAGAAAGACCCATTGCGTAGGAACCAGAATTGGGTACCAGTTCTGCAGGACACTGCCCTAGCCTGGGGCTCACAAAGGGGAAGCAAGCACAGTCCTGCCCTCTGGCTCACCAGTACAGGAGTCCCTTGGCTTTCACCCCTGAAAAATGTCCCTGTGCACAAACACTTGATTTTGGGTAAGGTTTCAGGGGACTGGCAGAGACCTTACTTAAGGATACCTCATCAAGCGCAGACACAGAGTATGACCCGAGCAGGTTCTAAATCCTGCTAGGTTGTGGTGTTCCCTTCGCCTATGTAATTCAAACTACAATTTAAATATTTTAAGGACACGAAAGTGAAGTGTTCTAAATTAAAATTGCTTCTTTCCAGAACTTCTAATTGCTGTTTCTGATCGTAGTTGTTTGTTTGTTTTTGGTGCTGGTGTTTTCAGGAGTTTGTTTTGTTTAATGCCTCTGCTTTGCCAGGGCCCTAAGTGCATCCTTAATTGGCCTGTGGATAATCCAACGTTCCTCCGGAGAAAGACACAGCTCCCCAAATACATTTATTACAATACAGGTGCCCTGAGCTCTGCAGTGATGTGGGGGTTCAGAGCAGACTGCATGAGGAAAAAAGTTTCATCTCAACGCCGTCATCCAAACATCAGTTTTGAGCTCAACTAGAATGTTCTATTAGTGATGCTAAGGAGAGAGGAAGTGAGTCTCAGTTCAAAGGCAGCGTCCTCCAGGGTGCCCTCAACGATCCCTCCAACTAACCAGTGAGGAAGGGCGGGCGGAAGGCCGGTGTGCAGGGCAAGGGGGAAGGCACTGGGGCAGCACTGGATGCTCGGACATCTTCCAGCAGAAGATGCCATGGAACACCTCCTGAGGGCGAGGGTTCGGGCCAAGGTGATGTCAGCCGATGTGACGCTGGGGACAAGCAGAGGGAGGGGAGAGCCACGGCTGTGGCAGGAAGACTAACCAAGTGAGGGAAAATCCCGATGCACAGTGAAGGAATGGAAAGGGAAATGGAGAAGGGACGGACAGGGGAAGCAGCCGAGCCAGGACTGTGCTCAACAACTTACCCTGACGTTCACAACAGACAGGGAGGCTCCCCGAGCAGATGCCCAGGTGACCTGGCTTTCTGTCCAGGGAAGATCTCCGTGCTTACTGCTCAAGGTATTTACCTCAGAAGACGTTTGTTTTTAACTCCCACACGCGCATTGACCCACGTCTTCTCAGTCGCCACCTGCTTTCACCCAAACATCCAGGGAAGCGTCGACTGTTTATTTATTTATGCTCTGCCTATTTCCAAAATGGATTTAAGGTAATGGAACACAAGAGGTAAGTCAAATTTCAATGTTAAAAATTTATCACTGTAAGAATTTTTCCGTATCTTTAGCCAGACAGCACGTGATCATTAGGATGCTATGTTCGTGCCGCCGACACGGTTTATGTCCAGGTGTTTCTTTCTGCCTACGTAACAGGGAAAAAGATCTCCTGCTCCCAGCTCTGGACTTGTTCCTTTTAAATATTTCAGGACAGGGTGTCAGGAACCATATTTGCAGATGGGAGGCGGTTCCTGGTGTAAAGGTTATGATGATCATCACTACCATTTCGAGGGTGCCTGGCATTTTACACATGAACACATTGAATCCTCCAACAGTCTTGAAGGGATTGATTACTATTCCTCATACTGCAGGTGAGGAAACTGAGGACCCGAAGGGACTTACTAACTTGCCTGGGGTCACGTGGATAATGGCGATCGGTTGCAAACTCACTGTGACTGACGGCAAAGCCCTCCCGCTGCCCTGAGGCCTGCTCCGCGGTCCTGAAACGGGAGGAAGTGGGAAAATGGGCGAAGCAGGTCACTCAGCCATCTGGGGGGAGAGCTCAGGACCAGTGGCCGTAATGCAGACACGGGTGCTTGGCACATAGCACCTGGCCTCGCTTCTGAAACACACCTATGCTGTTAATCTGTTCTCAGGCTCTGATTCATGTTTTCCACCTAAATGAGCAGGGTTTGCTTTACTGACACTTATGTAATGTAAATATCATCTTTCCCCAAGGGAATCTTTTTGCTCTTTGAGGCTGTGGGTTTGGGCCAGGATTTGTACATGTCTTGCCTGGGTGATCATTTCACTGCATGAGCAACTTAAGTGACCATGTAAGAGAAAAGGTAAACATAGTTTTCAAACACCACTGCAGAAGTAAGATGTAATTAAGACCCTCAGCTACAATTTTTGTCTTTTATACAGTGATTTCACATTTTAGGGGGTAGAAGAGAAGGCTGGATGTAATTCAGAAGAAAATGGAGATTTAACAGGATCCATTCAGGAGTTAATTAGCCATATATGTGCCAGACAGTCTTAAAATATCCCTCCACTCATCCCTGCTACTCTGAGGGACACTGAGGCCAAGGTAAAAGCCAGAGATGCCACCAAGGTCCTGAGACAGGTACTCACACCTGCATTAGCAAATAAGCTTTTCCAGAGAATGTTTCCCTGCGTCCAAATGAATTGATCTGGCCTTGAATTTCATCAGTCCAGGGCTGAGTTCTTTTATAAGTCAGTGACTGAGCAATGGCTCTCAAACTGTTTCTAATAAATGAAAGAGAGGTTCCCCTCCCTCATGAAGCCTGATATCAATCTTTTATACATTATCTGTTTAAAGTCCTGTTTAGGTCAATAAAAATAGTGGTGTTTCCAACAAAAGATTTCTTTTTGTTCCTAACCATATCCAACATCAACTTAATGTCCACTCCCTATGGCTGTGGGCCTGGATCAGAGATGCTCTTTTCAAAAGCAGATCACCAAAGCCTGTAATAACACACAGGTTGACAGTGCCATAAACTTAAAGACAAGCACTCCATTCACAGTTATACTTTTTAATTTTTTATTGATTGATTGATTTTAGAGAGAAAGGAGAGAGAGAAAAAAACACAAAACATCAATTTGTTGTTCCACTTATTTATGCATTCATTTGTTGATTCCTGTATGTGCCCTGACGGGGGATTGAGCCCACAACCTTGGTGTATCAAGACAGCACTCTAACCAGCTGAGCTACCTGCCCAAGTTTCCATAAATAGTTTTAATGATAAATAACTAAGGCTGATTGAGATATGTATTGACTGTCATTTTCTTAAACCACTTTCTATTTATTTATCGAGGAAACTTAATACAAAAAGCAATATATACATCATACAGAAAATTTAGAAAATACAGATGAAGAAAAACATGAAAATCACATGTAATCCTACTACATCAAAAATAACCACAGTTAAAATTTTGTTATATAAACTCCCAGTCTTTTTAAAAAATGTATAGTATATGTTTTATATAAAAAGAGATCATGTCATAGATGATATTTTAAATCTAACCTTTTTAGTTAGAAAAATATGAGGATCTTGTTATACCATTAAACCTTCTTTTCCAACATCATTTTTCTATCTTTATGCTATTTCATTGTGTAATTATCTATTTTCAAGTAAATACCTTTTAAAAACCTAGTATTAAAGGTAACACATACTCACTGTTTAAAAAATAAATCAGAGGAAGAAAATTTTTTAAATCTGTAGTCAATCCTATAACAAAAGGTGGAATTTCTGCCTCAAAGATTTGTGTACTTTTAAAGTTTCATTTATGTGTTGATAAATTATCCACAAGAAGTTATGTCAACTTATACAGTAAGAATGTGAGAGTATCTATTCTTTTTATAACCTCAAAAAAGTATCTTTGAGTATTATCTCTTTAAATCTTTAGGCAGAAAAAAGAGGGACATGATTTTATTTTTTATGTCTCTGATTCTTAGTAAGGTTGGTTATTCTTATATAATAAGAATTTCTCATATAAATTGTTTATTTATCATTTTTGCCTGCTTTTCAATGGGTTTATAAAATCTCCTTTGTAGTGAGGCTGTCAATCATTTTTCTGCCAACTATATTAAATATTTTCCTGTTTGTTCTTTGCCTTTGAATTATGTTTTTAATTTTTTATTTTTAAATGACTAGAATTATAGAACAGTTGCAAAAGTAGTAGAGAATTCCTATATCCCCTTCCCCCAGCTTCCCTTACTAACTTACATAATCACAGTACAATTGCCAAAATGATGACATTAACATGGGTGCAATACTATTCACTAAACTACGGATTTTATTTGTTTTTCCACTATTTTTTGTTGTTCCATGATCTAATCTAGAATCCCACATTGTATTTAGTTGTCATGTCTCCTTAGTCTCCCCCAAACCGTGACAGTCTCAGTGTTTCCATGATTTTCGTGACCTTGACATTTTTGAAAAGTACTGATCAGGCATTTTGTAGAATGTTGCTCAGTTTGGGTCTCTCTACTGTTACCATTTTTCTTTTTCCATACTCAATTTTTAAAAAGAAGTCACTAAGCCCAGGCCACACTCCCAGGGAAGGTGGGCTACTCTCCACCTCCTAGAGGAAGGAATATCAAAGAATTTATGGACATGTGTTAAAACTATCAAGTTAATAAATATTTTGGGGTAGACATACTTTAAAGCTATGCAAATATTTTATTTCTCATTCAAGTTTCACCAACTAATTTTAGCATTCATCACTGGATCTTGTATGGAGCAATTATTACTATGATGTTCTGAAGGTGATTTTCTATTTCCCTCATTGTTTCTACATTTATTATCTGGAATCCTTCTGTAAGAAATATTTGTTTCTTCTCCCCCAGAGATATGGTAGGCTTCCATGGCCAAACCATGTCACCCAGGGCCTAATTTCTTTATCTCTGCTCTGCATTCCGTGCTGCTCTGGCAAGGCTGTGCTGTTGGTTTTACTGTTAATGGCGAGAAAATCATCAATTGCTCTCAGGGCGTATTAGTTTCCTCTTGCTGCTACAACAAACTACTACAAACCTGGTGGCTTAAAAGAATACAAATTTATCTTTCTGGAAGTCAGCGGTCTGAACTAGGTTTCACTGGACTAAAATCAAGCTGTTGGCAAGGCTGTATTTTTTTCTGGAGGCTCTGGGGACGAATCTGTCTACTTGCCTTTTCTAGCTTCTAGAGACCACCCGTATTTCTCTTTGTTCATGGCCTTCTTCATCTTCAAAGTCAGCAATGTTAGGTCAAGACCTTTTCATCCTGCAATCTATCTGGTTCCCTCTCTTCTGCCTTTCTCTTCCACTTATAAGAACCCTTGTAATTACATGGGGCCCATGTGGATAATCCAGGATAATCTATCTCAGGGTCAGCTGAATAGCAACCTTAATTACATCTGCAACCTTAATTCACCCTTGCCATGTAATGTAACATATATAGATATAGTTTTGGGGATTAGGATGTAGATATCTTTTAGGGCCATTATCTGTCTACTACACAGGGTTATAGGCTTATTCATCTACAGGGGGAGGGGGGGGCAGGTATTCTATGAGCCTCAATTGGGACAACGCAACAAAATGTTTTTTTACATGGGTCCCAGATATATAGCATTGGGCCCTGTTTATTTTGGGGGCCAAATGAGTATAGTCTTCAGATGGCTAATGTCCAAATGAGACATTATTGAGAATGACCAGGCATTTCAATGAGTCAGGGCTTTCAGGTACTATACTGCCTCCCATTAATCTTGGTACCCTTAGTATCTTAGTATCAGGTGCAGCATACATATGTAAGACATTATTGTTAAATAAATGGATGAACAAACCTAGAATCTAAAAGTACCTCTGTCCATCACTAAAATTCTCCTTTAAAGGAAAGAGAAGAAACATACTTTATGAATGTTTGTGCTAACTAGACACTTAAAACTCATCAGGAGTAAACATAATCCTATCTCAGTATGTCTTAAATATGCCCTGAGAGAATAAGGTGTGAGTTTTATAATCTCATTTGCTCTAAGTAAAAGCTTTTTATTTGGCTTCAAAGTCTTCAACTTCACAGCAAAATTTCATTATGTCCCAGCTGAGTTCTGTTTAATGGAATTAAATTTCACCCTTTCTAATTATCTTTTGGAACAGACAATCTTTACAGAATAATTAGTAATAGAAGAACATAATGGATCATTGTCTTTATTACTGCAAAGAAATCCTAGATGCTGCTTTAAATCTTAAAAAAAGATCTCATGAAATATAAAATGTATTGAATCCTTCCTCTTAAATTATGCAACATTTAAACTTTGTCAACATAGCTTAAAGATGATGGGAGGTAATTATTTTCCTGCTTCACCTTAAATTATTTTATGAAACTACCTTAATGATCTTACTCAAATTAATTATGCTTACATTTCATTTTCAAGATTTTTATTGGTAGAACATTCTATTATCAAGCACAATTTAAATGCATATTTTCCCCACTTATCTCAATATCTGTTTTGCTTCCCTGGACATTTTCTTTCTAGATCCTAACTTAAGCTCATTAAATTATATATACAGAATATAAGAGGGCTAAAAATATAGCTACACCAATATAAAAAAAAGAATAAAGTCTAATTAAAAATTATTTATTTCACTTATCTAACATAGCATAGTGTTATTGGAAAAATTTTATAAACACAGTTCAATGAAGAAGAAAAGCAAAAAACAGACCAAACATGGGTAGCTTTTTAAAAAAGCACCAATAGACAAAAATATTATTTTTTTCCTCTCTAAACATTCAAGCAATTAAAACTTACCTTTGAAAATGGAAGATGGAAAATGTAGTGGAAAAATGAGTCGGGTCCTTCTTGGACTTCTAGTCTTTATAGTTTAATTTGTTGAGAATTTAAAATTACAGTAATTGCCCTTAAATAACTGACATTATTTGACACTACAACAACAGAGAAGTGAAAATGACTGACAAACACACAAAAGACTTTTGTTATCTTTGTTTGTCTGCTTGAATAAATCTCAACAAGTATTTCAAAGATTTAAATTTATAGCATACTTAATCGCCATTAGATGGCCAATTCTATTGGCTTTCATCTAAGTTTCACTGACACTCAACATTTTTGGTATCAACTTTTTAACGCATCTAGTTTGTCTCAACAGCTATCCTTAAGCTAAATGATTACCTCTAAATTAAACATTTTGATAAAATATGTGGAATTAAACAGAATTAACTTAAGTAGAGCCTCTTTTTAAAATTCCCCTTACTGAGGACTGAATTGTGAGGGGAAGGAAGAGGTTGAAACTGTAATTTTGAAAAAATGTAATCCTACATATATGATGGTAAATTGTTTAATATTTGGTTCCATGATTTATTTCTTAGCAAATCAAGTACATTTAAGAAATTGATTCCTCAAACCATTTATTTTGACTTAGATGGCAAGCAGAGGTCACAGAAAGAAAATCAGGCCTGCCATATAATTTAGTATTCCTGAAAAAAAAATTAGAATCCAAATGACATGGATAAAAAAAAATAGGGGTTTATTAGTTTTATTTAAATATTTAGTTCTTATATTTTTCTACGTCTAAACTAAAACATAACCTATGAATGAGTATAAAATACAAGTTTCTTCTTGAAGGCCCTATTTTATTTTTCAGTGAAAATAAATACTTAAAGAAAACAATTAAATGCAATAATCCCTTAATTGACATCACACTTTAGATTTTACACACTGTTTTTCCCTACATTCACTGGACATTTACCTGGCTTGTAAAAATTCAGCTCTCTTTTGTGTTTTGATTTTGATTCTAAATTCCATCCAAAACAAGAGCTACAACTCGTTCTGTGTGCATTTTAATATAGTGACTTTCTGATTGGTAGTAAAGTAAGGAAATACTATGCACCATATGTAAAAAGAGTCTTCCGGGGTGTGAGCATGAGTGAAATAGGAAATGTATTAGGTTTCTGAGAGGTCAGAGGGGTTAGGTCAAGAGGATGAATGAGCACAGGGAACTTTAAGCTCAGCAGTGCATGGCTCACTTCAGAAGAAAAATTGTCTGTTTTTCCTCTTTGCCCTTTATTACATTATCTTGGTGGGTTAAAAGATACTAGCTTATTTATTTATCAGAGAACAAATTTATTGTTCATACTGCTTGAGACTAAGTATGCAGCATTACGAAGTCTCCATTTTTCTTTTTTCCGTTCTCCTCTAGTACCTTCCTGAAGTCAAGGAAAGCACACCCTGCTTCTCTTGGCTTTAAGGACTTTTCCCCCTGGAGCTGTTTGGCCCAGCTATTTATACTAATTGCCTAATTAACTAGTAGACACTTAGATTCATTCTTCTGGACAAATAAGGACATTTCCTTCTCTCATCTTCACCTGGTGCAGGTGAAAAGCTACCATAGCTTTAAAGCTGATGTCATTGCAATGGTACCCCTTCCCTTCCTCTCCTGCCAAACGATAGAGCCCAGGAACATCTTTTTCTTGATGGCTGATGAAGATTTCACCCAGTTTCACAGGAAACCAGTCTCTTTTCAAATCTGAAGTGTTTCAGCAATTTCTAAACATGAAATCACTGATATTCTTTACCTCAAGTTGAGCCATTGCAGTCCCCTCCTTTGAGCTGAGGATGTTCAAAATGGGGATGTTTAATTCATAATTAGAGATTGATCTCCTCTCAGAGACCAGTCAACTTTACCTTAGTGCATAGTTAGGCTACTATTTGAGCCAGCATTGAAAGAGAGGCAATTGGCACAAGGTAGAAATTCTTTTTTAGCAACTTGAGGATGAAATACTAATGGACCTATCAGTTCCCAATATCTGGTTTATTTCATCTCAGTGATACACCAATGACAAGCAAAGTGTCTGAGGTCTTCACCCAGCTTTCAGAAAGGAGACAATGATCCTGGGTGCCAGGCCTTCCTGTGGGTGTAGCGGCTTCTAAACTGATAGGATCAGCAAATGTCTCAAAGTCTACGGGGGGGGGGGGGGGGGGGGGGGGATGTTTCTCAGAGTTGTTAGGGAAACAAGGGAAGCAGAAATTCCTACTCTTTGGGGTAGAAGGGAAGAGTAGGGAAAATTTAAAAAATAAAACCTGCAGCAAGGAGCAAGAGATTTCTCTCTTGTTGATTCTATTCTGACAGGAAAGGAGAATGTCCTTACATTGTTTTTCTCTTTAAAGATTTATTTGAAGTAAATCTTCATTCAAAATGGAGCTTAACAAAAAGGGAACATATTAGTCATGTGAATGGCTAACACGGAAGCATCGCCTGAGGGATAATAGATCGATCCATTCTATATCAAACCAACCTCGCATTTAATTTTGGACTCTCTGTGGGCAATGATTTGGCTAGAGTTGTAATAGATAATTCTTTTTTTTTTTTTTTTAACATATCTTCATTGATTTCAGAGAGAGGAAAGGAGGGGGAGAGAGAGAGATAGAAACATCAATGATGAGAGAGTCCTTGATCGGCTACAGCCTGCAACCCGGGCATGTGCCCTGACCGGGAATTGAACCCCGATCTCCTGGATCTTAGGTCGATGCTCAACTGCTGAGCCACGCCTGGCCGGGCAACAGATAATTCTTAATTTTAATATTAGTGTTTAAAAATGTACATAGTAATAGAATAGCTTTACCACTTGGATTCGTGTAGACTCTAGTAGCGACATTAATTTGGAAAGTGATGTGCAAATGGACTGCTTTGTTGTATTTTGACTTAGAATATCTCTGTTTGTGTTTCATTCGATGCAGGTTTTATGGTTTGGATCCCTTTGTTGGTGACATCTTGATACTGCATTCAGATTATTTGAAAGATCACTTTTTACCACCTTGAACAGGTATTAGCGAGTTTACTTTGTTCTTATCACACTTATGAGAAATAAAACCAGCTTACTGTTATAGTCACAGGTCAAAAAGATTGGTCTATAGTCATTAATTATCTTCTTTATGCTATTACAAATCCCCAGGGTGAATACAGAAAAGTTTATTCAAAGTCTGCTTGAAATAAGAGTGTAAGTAATTTGATTACTTCTTTCTGGCTTAAAACAAATTTTTAACCACCAAATAGGAGGGAAAAAAAAGCAATTTGTATTTATATTATTTTTGCATTATGCAATACTAAATGAGTGATATGTCAAGACTTTTGCCCATATATGCATTTAGAAGCACACTCATTTGTAATAATTTTAGTTAAAGTAATATTTAATATTAAAATGTTCTGTTTGGAGACATTAACTTTTTTTCGAATCTTACATCTACAGTTGTGCCCCTACTGTTACCAAATAAATTGTATTGTTAGAGTAATAAGAAACACAACATATCTTTTTGCTATTGAAAGCATTTAACAGTCAAGTTGAACTTCATAAGATATTTTTATAATAAAAGTTAGGAGGTAGGGGAGAACACACAGAAATACACAAATGAAATTTAAATTGAATAAATATTCAGTTCTTGTCTGCCAGGGGGTATACACATTTTGGTACTATTTCCTCTATTTAAGTATACCTCGTAACTGTATCACTTTCCCTTCCTCACTTCTATTTGGTTCTTTCATCAATTAATTAACTAATAATCTTACCCAGGTAGAGGACCACACAAACATACCAATATTTTACTAAGTCGCAAACAGCAACATTAGAGAGAAACAGTAATTGATCTGCCGGTTCCTGGATATCTAGCTGTTGGTCTCAGTTGTACACAGAGATTCTCAGTCATGCCCAGGAAACAAAAGGTCCAGAACAGTGGGGCTTTCTTTTGAAAGTAGCTGTATGCTGGCTATTAAATGTTAAGGCTGCTGCTATGCAAGGAAATAGTTTCATTTGCTCCTCCAAGAAAACCCCTTGTATTTGTAGTACTCTTACACTGAGAAAAGCATTCTGGTGCTTTTTAAGATAATCACTTGCTCCTCAGGATTTTGTTGTGATTTCCTATTAAGCGAAACTACACATAATGTTGGTGGGGATGGTCCAGGTGGAATCAGCCTTGTGGTAACGCACAATAACATCTGAACCCTTTCTGGTGCCCTGCTGCAATAACAAGGATACAGCATACCATTTACTGGGGACCTGTAGATATGGCAGGCCCTGTATATACAGCAGAACTGCAAATACATTACATGAGCTATTCCCCCACAACAGCCTCATGAGATACATATTATTATTATTCCCATTTTACAGATGAGAAAACTGAGACTCAGAGGTAATAAACTTGCCAAAAAAATTGGAATTAAGACATTACACAAATCTGAGAAACTTTCCAGTAGAGGCCTCAAACTGAAATCCCCAATTGGGCCGAAAAGCTTAGCAGAGCACTTGCATTCACATTTTTATTCAGGACACTTCAACAGGCTACTGTAACGAGAATTATTCAGTTTGACGTCACTTGTTTAAAAAACGGGATGTTTCTTGACCTTGCTTAAAGCATTAGTAGAGTGGTCGCCCTGTGATTTCAGTTGCTACATCAGGTAAATGGAAAGCTGCCACCACTTACCATGTACGTCAGTCATGTTTCTCTCACTGTGGAGTTTTTATTTTGATGCTTCTCTAAAACTGTATCTCAGAGTGTAAGCAAAACAGAAATATAAAGATACAATAGTGTTTTAAGAAACATCTTATTTTTTGAAATGTCAAGAGTGTTTTGTTAAGTCTTCAAGAAACATTCAAGTACTGGATTACTTATATTTAAGGTTGGTTCTCTACAAGCATATTTTTTATTTGATTCACCAATCAATGAAGAATAACCTGTCTTCCACATACAGAAGTCCTCTGCTATGCAATTCAGGATAATCATTATTCTTCTCATACTTTATTTTTTTCCTCCTGTTAAACCAAGGTGCACAAAACGTTGAGGGGGGATTGCCATAGTCCAAACAAACACATAATATGACTTAGCAATACAAACAAATTGTATTGAAAATCACACAATTAAAAAAAAAAATCAAGATTCCTGGAGGCAAATAAAACTCAGACTAGGTTTAGTTAAACAAATTATTTGTATTATTTTTGTCACAGCTTTTATAAAATATCTTATTCCTTTTTTGTCTGCCCACAATACTTTCCTGCACTTTAAAGAGTCTTTATTATTATTGCCATTATCACAATCTAATCGACACTGATTGATTTTTGAAAAAACATTAATGAAATGGATAAGTTGACCTCTGACTTTTGGAGGAAGCTATTAATAGGTCACCTGAAACTAATAAACTAAAAATAATATGTGCCCCATATAAGTGACAAAATGTTGTCTCAAATTTGAAGACATTGTTTATAGCACATGTTTGGGAACTGAGAACTCCCATGCTTTGGTTGCCAATGATACTGAATCCAAATGCAATAACAACAAATAACTCCTTATATAATTCTGATCATGATACTAGCTCACATTTATTGAGGGCTTAGTATACAGGAGGCACTCTTCTAAGTGCTTGCTCACATTGCTTCATTTAATCTTCACAGCAATCCCTATGAGGAAGATATAATTATTGACCCCATTTTACAGGTGATGAAACAGAGGGCTCTAGAGAACAGGTCACTTGCTAAATGCTACACAGTAAGTTGTTAAACTGAGTTTTAAACTCATATAGGCCTAACCTAAAATGCAACCCTGCCTCTGACACTCAGCATCCTAAAATATTCGAGCTAAATGCCACGTCTGAGATTGCAGTCCAGCCCCTTTCTTTTACAGGCGAGGAAACTGCAGTTTTAAAAAGTAACTATGTCTTGCCTATCATCTTAACAACAAATTAGTGACTGAGGAGGAATAGAACTCAGGCCTCCTGCTTTCAGTTCCAGACAGGACACTCTTCTATCATTTAACGAAATTTCTATGACCCAGGAGACTAGGAGACTAGCTTCGCAGTTTCACACACCAGATAAAATACCGAAGAGCTCACTTCAGGTTGCCTCTGCGTCTTCTAATGTGCAGCTGCTTCCTTGCAGGATCATACAACACATGATGCGACAGGGACTTACAGCCACACATAAAACATATTAAATGTAGTCAGCAGTGATGAGATTTGGTACCAAATAAGAAGCTTTAATTAATTTTAAATGGTGCTTTTCATAGTGTCAAAAGCTCAGTCCACTGAAGTGGAAAAGGGGGTTGGAATGGCGAGAGCCTAGCAACCCGGCTAATCTGGGCCCTTCTGAGCAAGCTCATTTGGAATTCTTACATCAGTGCATCGGCACGCCGAGGTGGGGCTCGTGGGGACAAACGAAATGCAGCCCCAGCTCCAGCACTGCTCAGAATCCTGCGTCCCGGGGAGGCCTGGGAGCTCGGCTGTATTAAGGGGCCACTGGAGTTTGCCTGTTATTTGTCTACTTTTTGAGGATTAGAACTTCCGCTGGGCTGTGTTCATCTGTGCTGAGAATTTCAACTCAGTGCATGCAACAACAGGAACAGTGAGATCTGCTAGAAATGTTCAAAAAGACGTCTGTTTTGGCTTTTAAAAGCTTTTTATGCACAAAGAGAAGTAAATTGAGGGGTTTCCGATTTCCTCTGGGAGCCTACATTGAGTGGTGGTTTCTTTTTCCCCTATTTCTCTTTCCTCCTTCACCACAGCCTCTGTTTTTAAAGTTGTGATAATGCAGATGCTCCGCACATAGACCCCTCTGAGCGGGGCGGTACGCAGGCTGGGATGCTCCTGCGGTTCTTCGGCCTACTGGCCCACACGAGCCTCCTTTCTCTCTTCGTGTCATATGAGTGGGAGCTTCCTCACAGGGGCCACGCAGCCGTGGAGAGCCACACGCTAAGGACCAAGCTGTAAGGACTAATTGAAGTTCCTCTGTAACACAGCTCCCTGGCTTTACAGCTGAGGAAACTGAGGCTCGGGGTGAAGGTGACAAGGTGAAGGGCACATAACCCGACTTTTCTCCATTTCCCTGTTTCCGGCTCCTCATTTATAGATATTGTTTATAAAAGTAGCATGTAAACAAGAGCTAGGTGCCACTTTGCGACACTATTTTTAATGCAGCTCTGCTATGCATACCCATCAATGATAATATACAATACAAATCGTGAGTAACTCTTAACAAATGAAGCACTCATTTGGGTCAACCGTTATGAATTAAAGATATTTGATTTCTCCCTGTTCTTTTATCTTACATAAATGCCTATCACCGTGAAACTAACTAACAGCAAATTAATTCTAAGTTTCTGACGGACATCCACTTGTTAACGAGATCAATAAGTCTTTACTGTTCCAAACTCAGACTTAATTCTCTTTTGTTCTCTACAGAGAAAAAAGGTGAAACACCATCTATTCCCTGCTCGTGTTCTCTGTTCCTTTTGTACGTACAAGGGTCTCTAGACTCGGAGGACAGTTCCGCAGCCTGGGTGAGTTGCTATGAGCGATGGGAATTGCAGGTAAAACAATTCAGGCAGGCATCCAGGAGCACATATCTCTCCAGTGGTCTACACTCTGAAAAGAAACTAGAAATGATCAGATTTCCATTGCAGGATTTTTAGAAACTTGATATTTGCAAGAGAAAAAATATTTTAAGGAAATCCTTTCTTAGGATGTCCCTGTTTTTATTTATTTTTAAATCTTCTAGTTCAGAGCCAACTACAGTGAGGAAGTAGAGAGAAGAGCAAATAGAATAACAGTTGTTCTTTGTATTAAGGAAAACCACAACATTGATTTTCTGGTATTAATTTTTAATATTTTATTAATGAAAAGTCACAACAACTCAGGCCAGCTCTTTATTGGGCATTTCAAACTTTTTTAAAATAAGGATCTTCTTCACAGTTATTTAAATCATTCCATTTATTCTGCCTTGAGTATCCAAATACCCCCCTCCCTGTCCCCTGAAAACAATTAGATTTTCTTTTCCACTTGACCCTATGCCTCCTTAAACACAGCGCAAATATGAGATGCTGGTGTTACTGTTGTTATAGTGAATTTTTGCATTGAATATATTTTATATTGATTTTTATTTCTTGGTCTGATCTATCGATCATTAAATTCAGAAGGAAAAATAAAATTGAAGAGACCTGCTTATCATGTTTTATTAGCAGCTCTAACCATAGAAATATTTTATATTGTACTTATTCAATATCTATTATCATTTTCAAAAACCAGAATGTCCTTGGCATACATGAAGTACAAAACTACCAAATATTAGAATAACTGAATCAATAGAATTTACAAATAGATATCTGCCTTGCCCATCTGCACAGCTAAAATGCAAATAATATATTAATTACAACTTTGAACAGAACAGAAATGAAGCTTAAACACCTGAAAACATTGCTTTTTCACATGTAGATGTACAGTATAAAACTGTCTCCCTCAACTACCTAATAACTGAGTAATAACATAGTAGGTAATACATCTTGTAAGGATAGAAAATGGAAGAAGGTGTGGGGGTGAGCCTATGGGGAGGAATCCCAAAGGTGTTAGTGGAAAAACAGTAACTTTGTACGCATTTTTAATCATTGCTGAAAGAAGGGGAAAGGACTTTTGTTGGCTTTATATAAGTTCAACAACAAGAGAGTAAAGGTTAAGAATCCTACTTTCAGCCCTAGTGTGGAATTAGAAGTCCATTCTCCCATCAATACACAGGGGATTTGCACACGAGAATGGGAGTTACATGAGCAAATCCCTCAGGGATCTGTGAGAAAATAAACTCTAGCAAGAATATTTGAACTACCTTTTTACAATAGACTGATCATCAAAAAACACATGCGTACAGAAACTTTAATATTTCAAGAGTAATGTACAAATACACGTCTATGTGTATAGACATGCATTTATGTATATAAACCATGCACATATGTGTTTGAAATTCGTATGTGTCAATGTGATTGTGCACTAACTCTAGTAAGTAAAACTAGCTCATTAAGCACTCCAACTGTTTTATGCTATTGTGCTCTTCTGAGGACATGAGCACAGCATATACAATTTCATTTAAACAACTGACACACTATTATGGGAAACCTCAAATGCATTTCCTATACAATTTTCTTTTCCTTTCTTTCTTTTCCTTTTTTTTTTTTTAGTCACTTCAACCATAAAATACACATATATGTCTCACTGCATTTTTTTCTCTTGAGTCTTTTCAGACAACAGATACAAGCATCTCTATTTTTCTTTAAAAAGACACCCATTTTCCATTTTCTTTTGCAGTAACACTTTGGGCTTTAGCATGCGGATTTTCATTGTGGGAAAATCAGTGCACGTGATAAAATTATGGTGGACAATTCTTCTAGTCAAACCTATAAGAACGTGGGCGAAAGGCTGGTGTTTGTCTCGGCTCCTCACAATCCGTCTGCTTACTCCTGTAGCAACTTGTTGACAATGGGCAAGTCTTTTGTGAGAAACGGCACGAAAAACAATGCAGAGCATCAGATTTAATAAAGTATCTGGGGAAAGTCTTAAAACGACACCCACACTCTGAAGGGAAAGCCAAATTTGCTTTTTCTAAGGGGAATCTGTGTTTGTCAGGAAGGGTTCCTGGCGGTTTTGTCTGGAGGCCTTGATGTGTGACCAGCGCGCTCCAGGCCGCCCTTCACCCTTGCCCTCCCTCGACCGCCGCTCTGCCCACCCAAACCGGCACCGCAGGGGGAAGGGTTTCAGAGGAGAAAGAATCAAAAGCGGAGGGACGGGGGAAAAAGAGTGCTTTTCAGGGTCTGATGTGTGGGAATCAAATGAGAGGCCTAGCTCAAATCCTGTCGCCAGGCAACCAAAGTGATATGCTGAGGGAATATCATTAAAGTTGGAAAGTAAGCAGTCTCTCTGAATTAGTAAACCAGCCGCAGGATCGCCCATGCACCCCAACTCTCTCGGTGCTGGAGTGCCATTTCTCCAAGGAGGACACGCGGGGGCTTTGCTGCGTGAAAGGGGGGGACCGAGAGGGAGAGGGAGAACGCAGCTGATTTGTAGAGTTTTTTCATAAAAAAAAGACAATGGCTGTCCAGACATGGAGTTGGTGGTGAAATATGGTAACTGCCACGGCTGCAGCTGGCTCTCTGACACAAGATTAATAAGTTGCCGTTTCCTAGCCGACCAGAACCTAGTGGGAACTATCCAGCATTTTATCTTGAATTGTGGGTAACAGCCTTACTGCAAGCTGGCCTAGTTTACTGCTCTGTTTTTTCCAGATCTCCCAAAGTGCAGCAAACATCTGTGACTCTAATGAGGTCATCATTGAGGGTGTCCAGAGAGCCGGGCCCTGAGAACTGACCTCACCTCTGCCTGAACATAAAGTACAAGTGCTGTGGGGAAGGAGGGCAAATTAAATGGGAGAGCTGGCACTTGGCTGTAAGTTAAGCTCTTAAGAAACTTTTTGCTGTGATTAAAAGAGAGAGGGAGAGGGAGAGGGAGAGGAGATCGAGGTTCAGAAATGACAGTACAACAAAGCAGCAGCAAGCCCACAGAATTAGATTTAGGCCTCACTGATGAATATTATCAGTGACACGAACAAGCAAAGCTTATCTGGGCCTTCCTTCTTGAAAGACTGAATAAAGATTGAATTGCCAACTTCTGTGTTTTACCACATTTTGGTGGAAATGGTTCAGAGACCGACATGATTTAAAATGAAGCCTCGGTGAAGTCAACCACAAAGCATATGTGTGTGTTTCCGACAGCAAAATTTCAAACATTATGCAACATAGCGTATCATTCATAAGTGATTTCATTACTGACACAGAAAACAAATCACACTTCTCCAGAGAGGTATCTCCCCCTGCCCACAGTTATTTCAACAGAATCATATTTTTTGTAAATAATACCACCAAACAAACATGAAGACACAGCCCCAAACTGCATTCAAATCAGTAAAATGTAATAATTGTGTTTAGTTACCTAAGGCAAGAATGTCTAAGAGATCTCTCTAACTATTGCTTTCTTTAAAAACTCCATTCTTAGGGGATGATAAATGCAAGCTTTAAAAGGAAGGAAAATGCTTTAAGTGAAGAGGAAAAAACATATTTCTGAAAATTGTCCCTATCACTTAATTTATAAGCACATTAACCACAAGTTGATTATGGATTGTCCTTTTCAGCCACATCTGCCCACAGTGAGCAGTCAAGTCGGTGGTGTCCTCTTTGATGACTAAGGAAATGTTTATGTGGATAACATCCAAAGGAGGGAAAAAACATGGAGGCCATCCTTAGACCTCCTCTTGAAACCTTAATTCATGTATTAACTCCCTCTCTATGTAGATACTTTTTTCACTCTGTATGTAGAAGTATTTTTCAATGAGACCAGAACATTATGTCCTAGTACTTTTAAAGTGAGTTTGATTTTGGAAAAGTGGAAATATTATGATGGGATTAAATTTACATTTATATTTTATTATTATCATATATTATTATTTTGAGACTAGATCTAATGCATGAGTTACAGAAGAAATAGAGAAATAACCATTTTCTCGAAAGACAGTAAATGTTGTGTGAAACTCTCATTTGACAGTGTGGTAAAGGTGCTCGGGGAATGAGAGGGCAGTCGCAGACGGTTAGCCAGGAGAAAGTGCTATCCATTTTTTATTGGTACTGAGCCATTCCACTGTGCTAGCAAGAGGGAAATCAAAGTGTTGTCCTAAGCTTAATTTATGAATGATGGACACTATGAATTGGGGGTGATTATGAACATGCACTTAAAATGTGGGACATTCAAGATGAAGTGTCTAAAACAGTAACACTAGAGAAAAGCTCTAGTACTACCTGCAAGTCCCTTCATCAAGAGAGTTTCACCTTAGAAGAAGAGAGGCTGAAGCTCATTGTTCAAGTTCTTAAGCTAAAATTTAATGGAAAGAGTGGCTTACAAAGCAAAGCAGCCCTCTGCTTGCTTGTGAATTGGGGAGAGGAACATTTGGGGAGCAGAGATCTATCCCATTACACTCTTTCTCAGTTTTCAGGAAGGGTTTGGCTAATGCCCATTTCAAGGCTGAGTTTATTTTTTAAATGCAAATGAAGAAAGTGTTGCATTCAGCTTTGCAAACAGTTTTCAGAAATCCTGTTGGCCTACATTTAGCTGGGAAGCAGCACCCGGTACCAAGTGTAGGGGCTCAAACAATCAAGCAGTTGTTTGCCTCACTCACATTCCTGAGGCAATCTGGTTCCAGCTGAACTCCTTGGGAACAGTCTGGGCTATGTACCCCTGGGGCATCTGCCCCAATTAGCACTGACCCTTGGGGGCCTCCTTGCTGGCCCCAGGTCACTCTCAACCTCTTGGACTCTGGGTAAACCAGATTGCTTTAGGAGCCTCTAAGCTTTCCACAGCCCCAAGATGAACTGGACAGCCAAGCTCACCAACAGAAATTTAGTCACCCTAGAAAGCCCAAACTAACATGGCCTCCTTCAGGTTCTCTGATCCAGGGAAGAGACACATAGGTGGGATCTTTGGAGTGACTGAGGAACAACAGGGAAGGAAGCTCAGAGAGAGTTTGGCCAGGTAAAACTCGGTGGTGCATGGAAAGAGTACAGGGCCAAAGAGTCTCACACAACTGGGTTTGGCTCTTGAATCTTCTCTACCTAACAGGATGACCTTGGGCAAGTCACCAAACCCTACCAAACTTCAATTTTTTCTTGTATAGGAGACAGTGATATCGCTCCTGCAGTGTTTTCATGAAAATCCAATGTCTTAATGCATGTACCCTGTCCAATAAAATGCCTGGCTCATAGAATGTCTTCAGTAAAGGGGAGTTAATTGCAAAAATTAAAACTCATCATGTTTGACCAAGACAATACCACTCCTGAGAAAATCAGGGGCCACATAATTTTTTAAATCCCTCTCTTTTGGTTTGTGACTAGTCTCTTATTTCTAAGAAAGCAAGCAATTCACAGCTACTCTTTTGTGTCACTGTCCACCCAGAACTTCTAAGCACCATGAAGGTGACATAATCTCCAGCCTTGAGGATATGCCTTCAAGAACAGAACTGACAGCATGAACCAACTCAAGAACAGTTTAGGTATTAAAATGCACAGTCCTAAGTAGTGTGTTTAATGGGAGTTGAAAGAAGGGAGGAATTAGCATGGGCTGCCATGGTCAAGGAAAAATCCACAAAATTGTTGGGCTTGGTCAATATTGACTAAGTGTCTACTGTGAGCCAGATACTGAACAGAACCAAATAAAGTCTAGCCTTTGCTCTAAGGAGTTTAGAACCTAGAGTGGAGAAAGACACATTAACATACCATTTAAATTGGTGCTGTGAGTGGTAAGAATGGGTTTTGGAGAGGAAATTGCTGTAAGAGCATGAAAGAAGAGTGGCTTAAGTTATCATTGGAGGAGAAATTGGGCTTAGGTAAATCCTAGACTGGTGGATAGCTATGAGCAAAGATATAACAGTGGGGAACAATCAAGGTACTGGTGTGTGTGAGCGTGTGCGTGCATGTTTGTGTCTTTGTGTGTGTGGTAGTGGTGGGGGAGAGTACAGGTAAGGAATAGGACATGTAAATTGAAGAAAAATAGAACTTCTAAAATTAGATATAAGATTTAAAGAAGAACCTATTCTAAATTATCTCTATTTCTCTTTATAGAAGTGGCAGACGATCACTCTAAAATGCTAGCATGATCTCCATAACTAGCCAATTATAAAAGCCAAGGATTCTTGGATATGGCTTTAGTGAGTGAGCTGACAGGATAGAGGTAATCTATAAGTTTATTCACATTTGAATCCACTCTTGTTTCCCATAGAAAAACTTCACAGGCTGGTGGGATCAACTAGAGTGGAAATGGAACCAATGGTGGTTTTGTGAGTTAGTTTTCTGATCAAAACCTTCTCTTGAAAATTAGTCAGGAAAGCAAAGATCTGGGCCCAAAGTCCTTCAGGAAAATCAACTGACCAGGCTCTGGGGCTGGGGTAAGGATGAAGGAACTATAGAAATACATACCGTATTTCTGGAATTGACTAAGACACAGGATCTAGAACTAGGCACAACTTTGACACCGTCTGAAGACCCTTATATCCCAATCCAATTTCCAGCACGTCCTTCCTGTTTCTTTGTCTTGAGTCTCCTGTTGCCTTGGCTGATCCCTGCTGGTTTTGCTGTCTCCCCTGTATGCTGGGGCCAAGAAAGGAAAGGTATTGAGGGTCTGAGTCATTCTTAGCTGGGTCATTCAAGGCCATTCTCATGGAATTCTCTATATTTATTGATGATAATCTCTGAGCCATGGTAGCCCAGAGGTCTCCAGTGCTAGAACAAATGCTCCTTTGAGGAAAAGTATGAGTAATCATAGGTTTCTTCCTTTAGCAGCAAGAGGCCAAGAGATATTTGCTTGCTCCCATCATGGAGACTGGATGTAGCCAAACAGTATTTCTGCTGTGTTAATATTTAAGAAGTGCTGGGAAGATCAAACTGTTGAAATACAACCACTCATACAGCCTAAGTGTCGTGTGGGTTTTTCCCTCCTTCTTTCATTCAACAAACATTTATTAAGCACCTATTATGAGCTAGGCACAGTTTCCATCCTTAAAAGCCCAAAATCAAGTGGAGGAAACAGACTGACAAGTGCTCATAGACATAAGCACAGGACACTGTGGGTGCCCAAAGGAGTGGGTTTGGGTATTGGAAAGGGTTTTGAGGAGAGGAGATGAAAGACAATATGGCATAGTTGACCTAGTTGTATGTAGAGACATGTGGGGACAGAGAGAGCTGAAGCAGGATGGGCAGGCAGGTGTCAGGCCATGAAGGGCCTTGCAGAGCAGGCTAACAAGTCAGGGTTTTACCATAAAGTTCGAGAGAGCACTGTTGAAGGTCTTAAGTAAGGAATGGCATAATCAGTATAGTGTTTTACAACACCTTCCGAGGTGGGGATGGGGCAGGAAGATACTACTAATCTGTGTGGCAGATAATGAAAATATTATTAGTTACCCTTCTAAAGATGATGAATTTGAGACTCTAGTTAGTTTACTTGATCATATTTTCATGGCTTCCCGTTGGAGTTTCTTGAGGACAAGGACTTATGTGTCCTATTTTGTTGTACTTCCCTTTGTCTAGAAAATTGCCTGGTCCATAGCAGACCCTCTCAAAATGTTTGCTGAATCCATGGCCAATTTAGTTCAATGTACTGGGTCTTTAGTGCTCTGACTCTGAGCTTTTTCTACAACCACACACTGGTTCCCTGAGAAAGTTTACTTTTGGAAATGACTGAAGGCTGGGGTAGCATGATATATAGTATAGTAGTCCTCCCTTACCCTCAGGGGATACGTCCCAAGACCTGCAGTGTGTGCCTGAAACCATGGATAGTACGAGCCCAATATATATTATGGTTTTTTTCTATACATACATATCTACGATAATGTTTAATTTTTAAATTAGGGACAGTAAGGGATTAACAATAATAACTAATGATAAAATAGAACAGTTACAGCAATGTACTGTAAAAAGTTATGTGAATGTGGTCTTTCTTTCTCCCTCAAAATATTATTGAGCTGTACTTACCCTTCTTCTTATGATAATGTGTTGATGGTGGGTAACTGAAATCACAGAAAGCAAAATAGGATGAGGATGAGGATGAGGTGAAGATGAGGATGAGGATGAGGATGAATATGAGGATAAGGTGAGGTGAGGATGAAGATGAGGATGAGGATGAATATGAAGATGAGGTGAGGTGAGGATGAGGATGAGGATGAGGTGAGGATGAGGATGAGGATGAGGTGAGGTGGGGATGAGGTGAGGTGGGGATGAGGGAGAATGAGGATGAGGATGAGGATGAGGATGATGTCAGGGTGAGGTGAGGATGAGGATGAAGGAGGAATACCATATACCAGGGCACAGTTACACACTGTGAACACTGAGCCAAGCAGGCTAGTCTGTGCAGGGGGAGCTCTAAGGAGGTGGAAGAGCATGCATCCCCTCACTCTCCAGGAGGCTGTTAGAATGTAGAGCACTCCAGGTTACTGAAAAGGGGGACTTGGGGCAATCCAGAGTCAGAAATAGGTCACTATCTCCTAGGGTGGGGGGAGGGAAGGAGGTAGAGAAGTTTCTAAGAGGTAGGAGAGACAGGCAGAAGATGAAGGGAGCCCCACTTTACCACCAGTTGCTGTTCCGTCTCTTCTCCACTTTTCACCTGAAGACTAAGTGAGGAGATTTTGACATCTTGCCTTTGCTGGGTCAGTGCATTTTGCTGCTAAGCACCTAACGGGCCCTGCCCACTCAGAAAACAAAAATGAGGTGAGAATGTAGGGGCTGGCTGCACAGCACAGTAGCTGCATGGGCTCTGGTATCTTTTGGCCTCAGTTTCCTCATCTGTAAAATAGAAACTTCATAAAGTTGCTTTGAGGATTTAATAGATGATGTTTGCAAAGAGTTTAGCACAGTGTTTGACACTAGGTAAGTACAAAAAAATTAGCCTTGCTTAATTTCAGGAGCTAGGGAGGTGGGAAGGTCACAGAACCAGTAATTCATTGCCCCAACGATGCACCTAACTCTCATCAACCATATTCAACTAATTGGCCACTGGATGGCTCTTGAGAAACTTCCTTTCTAGACATCTCTGTTCCTCACAGGCCTGAGGCCTCTGGCCCCATTGTGACTTGTACAGACACCTGGACTGTGCACAAGGGAAGACCAGGGTGAAGAGGGAGTGTGTGGGACCAACACAGGGCTGTTTGGGGAGCTCTAGGGTGATCTTCCATAAAAGCAAGAATGAGCAGCCTAAAGGAATACTTAGAAATTTGTCTGCATAATCATTTCTGAAAAATACCAGGCTAGCTAAAATTGGGAAGAGAAAGAAATATCATCATTTCTTCACCTACAGCCTATCAAGAGCACGGACCAAGAGCCTGGAATGTGTGAGGAGTTGAAATGCAAAACAGGTTGTATTGCTTTTAATCATTTTATTTATTTTTCATGGGCATAACGTATAGAAGTAAATAAAGCATTAGAAAAGCATTAGGAAAAACAAGCAAATTTTTAATAACTCTCATTAACCCAAAGCATCTTTATTCAAAAGAAAAAAACTATAGCATTTGATCTCACCAGAAACAGTTCTGGTTGAAATATTTGCCATAAGCATTTTCACTGACACATTTCCCCAATTATTATAATGACCTTGGTATTTTTCATAGGCACTAAATCAGCAGAGAGAGCATATATAATAAAATGTAAAATAGTATTTAAGTAATACCTAAAAAAATTAAAACAGCTAAAAACCCATGCTCTTCAAAAATAAAAATTTCCACTTAGGAATCTAGTGTAAGCTAATGGACAAAAATTAAGCCAATGAATTATATACAAAGACATTTATTACAGAATTGTTATAATGGCAGTTATGGAAAATAAACTGCATGTCCAACAACAGGGGACCTGTTAAATCCACACACACGATGGTACATTATGCTATTATTATAAACGATGTATGTTAACATTTTTAAGATATGGGGAAAATACTCAAGATATACTATTAAATAAAAGTGTGATATCAAATACATATAGTAATAAGACTAAAAGGAAATCTGCTAAAATATTAACAATGGTTATCTTTGGGTGTAAAATTATAGTTGATTTTTTATATTTTCTCTATTATAATATTTTCTAATTTTATAAACTATGTACATGTAATACTCTTATAATTGGTTTAAGAAACATAATAAAATTATCCCACACAGTTATAGTTGTTTTAGACCTTGTAAAAGGAACTAATTGTTTCTGTTCATAACAAATACCACTTAACTCTATCATGGGAAGACCTAAAACTAATTCTGAACCATGAGTTTTAAACACTTTCTATTCTTACCTCCAGATCTCCCAGTGCCAAGCCTTTTTAAATTCAGATTTTGGAGGCTTTTCACAAAGATTGCATCCCCCTCCTCACTGTTTCTCCTTTTCATCCACTGGTGAGTTTCTATCTCAGGCCCACCTTAGTCTTATATTAATGAGAGGGAAAAACAAAGATAATAACTAAATAGTCACACTGAGCAAGAAGGTATATGTGTGCCTTGTTTTGAGTAAAAAACAAGCAAACACTATGTAAAACCAAATATATGGTAAAAACAACAAGAACAATGTGATATGATAAATTTACCTTTAGAATCTACCCTAATGCATTTGAAATACAATATGGCTGGTAAAGGTGTGAGTGTTTTCAACTTCTCAGGACCCCTCTATTGGTCTCTCCATGTCCCTTCAGTCTCCAAGTTCTCCTGAGGCATGTTAGACTGACCCTGGGGTATAAAAAAGGCCAAGACAAGACCATGGGGAAGCAGTGTGTTAGATGTTGATAGCCTAAGGTGAACAAGGCACTAGCTTCAGGCACAAAATTTAAAAGGGGAGACAAAAAAAACTCATAATTAAAATAAATACTATTTTAATGCAATATTTTTAAAAATCAAAACAAATGCAAAAATCCATGATAAAGAAAAATTTTGAAAAGACCAGTACTATGCCAAGCCACATGGGAGCCTGAGGTGAAAGGAAAAAATGCCTTATAAATAGATTCTTTTTAAATATATATATATATCTTTATTGATTTCAGAGAGAGGAAGGGAGAGGGAGAGAGAGAGGTAGAAACATCAATGATGAGAGAGTCATTGATCGGCTGCCTCTTGCATACCCTACACTGGGAACCAAGCCCACAACCTAGGCATGTGCTCTGACCGGGAATCGAATCTCGATCTCCTATATCCTAGGTTGATGCTCAGCCCCTGAGCCACACCAGCCAGGCTAAATAGATTCTTATGTACTCTTCAATGATTCATTTTATCCAGAACATTAACATTGAAAAATTGGTATATGATTATTCCTGAAGGAATGAAATCATATAAGAATCACTCCTCAAACTCTGTCATTTCTTCAAATCCACACATGGCGAAGAGGCCCAAAGCTCTGGGTCAAACATTGAATAAATATGGGTGTCTCGGGTCCTCTAATTGTGGGTTAAGTTTCTATTCCAGGGTAGGCACTGAGGGCTTAGATTCTAGGAGTGGGCATCCTACAGCAGCTGTACATTCAGTCACAGATATTCATTGACCAGCCACTGTATGCAGCTCATTTTCTAGGCACTGACGCTACACAGGTGCATCGGATAGGCCAGAGCCTGATATCATGGTTCCACATTCTACTGAGCCCTTAATTAACTGGTTTTGCTTGCTTATCTCTTTGCTTTTAATAAATGCTTATTTCTCACCAAGCTTTTCTTTTCAAGCTGCTGCAAATTGACTCTTTGCTCACCTACATCATTTGTTGCGTTACTGAAATGTGATATCTTGCTCTAACTCTTGCATTTCCCACTGGATCTCTACCCTTCAGGTGATGGTTTATTTTCCACACATGTAAGTCTTCTTTTCCATGCTTCCTTTGCTTTTCCTGTTTTCTGCTTCACTGATTCCAGTGCTTTGCACATAGTAGATGTTCACCAAATATTTGAGGATCACTTGATTGTTGAATGAACAAATGGATAGAAGAATTAACAAAGGAAGGAACAAACAAATGAATGTACCTGGTCCCTAGAGAGGTGGGAGAAAGGGAGGCAGAATCACTATGTGCCACCTCGCTGTTTTTGTATGTTAGACATATGAAAATGTTATCATGTATGTGTAGTTTATGTTTTGAGGAGCACTCACAGGTGGGATAGGAACAACAGAATAAGTCCTTTTTGGCTGTGGTGTTTCAGAAAGAACACTAGCCTGGAAGATGTGTGTTAGGTTGAGCAAGTTATTCCCCATTGAAAGGGTCTTTGTCCTCCATAAAATAAGGAAGCTGAATTGTGAAGTCTCAAGTACCTTTGAGCTCTAACGCAGGTTGAATGCACTCCTAACGCTATAGGTACCAGTTAGTGTGGGTGCCAAACAGCATTGCCTGGGATTCTTTTGGGCTTTTGGTGTCCATAGAAGAGAAACACCCTTTAATTCCCCAATACAAACATCAGCTAGGAGAAGGGGGCAATTGCTGCTTCTTGATGAGGATTTCACAAAATAACCATGTGATTCCAGGATGCCCATCTGGTAATCTGTTATTTTAGTGTTAAAATGAGGAAAATTCAAAGAATCACCTCAGGTCCCTTTTAAGAAAAGTATCTCTGATTTAGTATGTTCTACTTTGAGAACTTTTTGTACTCATGTATGGTGTGTGTGTCGGGGGGACATTGTTTTGCTTTGAATTTAACCCTTGAGAAAATTGGTAAATCCAATGCCAGCTCCTGAATACTGTTAACAATCACTGATACTTGTAGAGTGTTTTACAGTTTACACAGACATTTTCACATTTATTTTCCCATTTAATCTTCATGACAGTCCTGTGGCATGGGAATTTCTTATTATAACCCGCTTTTTCTATGTAAGGAAAATGAGCTTGTGATGCCCATCTTTGAACCCCAAACCCCCAGCTCTTTTCAGACACAGATTTTTAAAAATTTCTTTCAAGGAAAAAGGGCCCCAAATGGAACAGGCATCCAGCAGAGTCAGTACCATTGTCTTTCAGAGATTAGGGGAAATCTTCCTGCTTTGGAGGACAGGGTGGAATGGAAATCAGTGGTTCCCCCAAACCTGGCCCTAACCTAGTGCTGAGGAATCAAAGTCTCCAGGAAGGGATTTAAATTTCAGTTACGAAAAAAAATTTTTTTCAGAATTTCATAACTTTTTTGTATTAAAAATCTCTCCTGTGAAATTATAGTAACTATTTATTCAGTGACTATATGTTCATTTGCTTTCATTTCTCTAGTTGACAAAAGTTACAACACTGTATTTTGTTGCCGTCGCCCATTTTTATGTGTGTGTGTGTGTGTGTGTGTGTGTGTGTGTGTGTGCATATCTGAAGGTCCATAAATTTCTCAGAATGTTTTTGGATGGTGAAATTCAGAAGTCTAGAAAACAGTGATGTACACCCATCATGTTTATCATATTACTTCCCTACATAGAAATCTCTGTGATGGTCCTTAATTACTATCAGATTAAGTATAATTCCTAAGTCTAACTTGATTACAAACTGTCTGTTTGATCTCAACTGCTCTAGGTTTTCATTTTTTAAGCTATAAAATGAGTTTGATTAAATAGTCTCTAAAATGATTCTTAGGCTTTAAATTCTATGGATGTATAAGTATCACAGATATTAGTTCTGTGGCATTCAAAGAGCAATCATCAAAGCAATCTCGGGGAAGGCCCTTGAGGACAGAGCAAAGCTGGCTGGGGGAACCCACCTGCCCTGAGCGCTACTGGTCCAGTGAGTGTGGTTTGGGGGCCAACTCCGCAGAAGCAAGAGTGCTGCCCGTTTCCAGCAGGGTAGCTAAATAAGGCATTTTTTCACGAATTCAGCAGTAATGCATGTTTATCAAAATATCATAATTATATATGAAGCAAAATGTAAAAATTAATCACTTAATATGAACCGTCCAGGTGACAATTCAATGTTAACTTTAATAGTATATCACATCTAGGTCTTCTAACATTTTCGTTTTATATAGTGTTAAGAACCTATTTCACTTTTTCCCCTCCCTCCCTCCCTCCCTCCCTCCCTCCCTCCCTCCTTTCCCCTCCTTTCCCCTCCTTTCCTCCCTTCCTTCCTTCCTCCCTTCCTTCCTTCCTTCCTTCCTTCCTTCCTTCCTTCCTTCCTTCCTTCCTTCCTTCCTTCCTTCCTTCCTCCCTCCCTCCCTCCCTCCCTCCCTCCCTCCCTCCTTTCCCCTCCTTTCCCCTCCTTTCCTCCCTTCCTTCCTTCCTCCCTTCCTTCCTTCCTTCCTTCCTTCCTTCCTTCCTTCCTTCCTTCCTTCCTTCCTCCCTCCCTCCCTCCCTCCCTCCCTCCCTCCCTCCCTTCCTCCCTCCCTTCCTTCCTTCCTTCCTTCCTTCCTTCCTTCCTCCCTCCCTCCCTCCCTCCCTCCCTCCCTCCCTCCCTCCTTTCCCCTCCTTTCCCCTCCTTTCCTTCCTTCCTTCCTTCCTTCCTCCCTCCCTCCCTCCCTCCCTCCCTCCCTCCCTCCCTCCCTCCCTCCCTTCCTTCCTTCCTTCCTTCCTTCCTTCCTTCCTTCCTTCCTTCCATAATTACTTTCCTTTTTTCTTTCTTTTTTCATTGGCACCATTAACAAAAAAATGAGCATCTCCGTGACTTATTTTAACCCAGATCCCATCCCATGCATGGAAAGAAGTAAATCAGAACAATGACTGTGTGTTGTGAAAATGGGTAACAAAGTGGTGATAGACGAGTATTATTGTGGTTGTTATGATATTGTCAAATTAAATTGATGTACAATATGTCCATTCAGAAATCCAGCAAAACACAAAAACTATTTTTTGTTTGCCTTTTTTAAAGCTTTGTTTTAAAAAGACACCTTCCTGTCACTGATGCTTGTAAGTGAATAAAGTGAAACTGATGCCTAGCAGGGGGGAAAATGGAAAATACTTCTTTACTTTGTATTTAGAATACGTGACATCTTCGCTGTCAATGACAGTGAAGTGAAATACATACCAAATATGTCTTGACATAACTTGACAGGAATGTATGTCTTCTTTTCTCTCATTTATTTCTGTGATAAGAATATGTGATTTTGCTGCCAAGGAAGCTTGTAATGTTGTAGAGAAATGGAAATGAAATTGTGTTGGGTATGTCCAATTTCCCCTGACAGAGTGGAATCAGCTCTAGTTCACACACAGTCTTGGGAAGTTAACGACGGGCCTCAGCCAGCAAGACCCAGGCGCTGACATTTGTCAAAACAACTTTCCTCGACACATCAAAATGTTCCTTTCCCTTCTGTGTTTTTCAGATGTGTTCGGGTAACCACAGTTTAGAAAGTGACTGTCAGAGGATCGTTGCCATCTTCATGTGAACAATATCTTCCCTACTTGACTATGAGCCTGTTTCATTGTGATTGTTCCTAATCCATGAGTGTTAAGACCAGCCACAATCGAATATAACTGAAAGCGTTATCTTTTTGTTTTGTGGTGTGTGTTTTTCCCCCCTCTATAACCTGACAAAAGTAAATAACACAAATCAGTTCTTTTTTTCGTTCTTTTCAAAGAATCCCACAGATGGATGTGTGTGTTGGTGTGAGTTTGGTCTATTGTTCCTGGGTTCATTGCTTTTTATAATTGATAGCTTTCTTAGAGAAGGCCTCAGGTTGTTTGGGTACCACTGGCCCCTTGGAAAGTGTTCCATTCTTAATTTCTTACTCTATTGTTACGGAGCAACGGATATTAAGTGAGCTGGGTATTAAGAATAACAAAGTAGTATATTATGTGATCCTTCAATTTTGTCCTTTTGAGGCTCTTTTAAGGATATACACACACAATTTCTGGAACCCTAGCAACAATTTCTACAATAAATAGTGTTTGAAGCAAGAATCCCTTACCCAGGGCAGACAGAAAGAGAATCAGCCCAGCAGCGTAGTCATTGCTCTGCCGTTTGAAGGAATATTGAGCTCAGATGCCTCCAGAAAGCCCACCAGGCCCAGGGGCGCTGGACAATAAAAGGGGGGAAATAATAGACACCAATGCTTTATTAAGTATATTTTTTCTCACTTAGGTGCCCATTCCCTGGTCAGACAATTAGTTGAGGTTCTTTCCAGAGAAAGTGTTACCCACCAAGAAAAACTCTTTTAACCTTTCAAAATAACAAATATCTTTAATGACTTTTATCTCCTTTCCATTGACATCACAGATACATTGTGGCCTGTCTTGAAGTCAAGCCCAAATTGAAATCACTGCTGGCAGGGACAGGAAAAATAGAACATTTGACAATACGAGTGACAGATGAAGCTTTGGGGACCTTTGAAAGGGAGACTAACTCAAGCTATGGCCTGGGACAGGAATGCTGCACCTTAGTGAAATACCTGCCCAATCTGTAAGTTAATAGGCAGGTACATTTGCACATTATAACGGGCTAAATCCTACGCTTGATAGAAGTTGGTATTATTTTCCAGGTGCAAGTTTAAAAGGAAAGCTGAACATGCTTTCTAGCAAGAACCTTTTGATTATAGACCAATTGTTCATCACCACACTCCCTGGGGAAAACAGTTTTATTTGGTTGTATGAAAGGATAACATTTACTAGAACTATTTCTAAAGACAAGACTTCCTAAATGTGCTTAATCCTGCTACAGATGATTATTAAGTACTCGATAGGGTAAAAAATACACATATATATTATATATATTTTCCCCCAAAATAAAGACAACTTCTTATACTATCCCTTGATTTATTTGCAAGAGAGAGAAACTTGATATTTCATGGCTATTAGTTGCACCCCAACTTTCAGTTCATTTTTATTGTGCTATATTTCTAAATGACTGCTTGCACTAGGGAAAATTCGGTAGGTCCTGTCAATTTCTAGTGATTTCTGTCACCGAGTCCTAATTACCTGTGCTTCCTTTGCTGTTCATCTTAGATTCCTTTAAAACACAATTTGTTTAAGGCTTATCACTCTTGCTTTGGTAATTGGCAGTAAAGTTATGTTTTACCCCATTTCAGTGAGAATTTCTCCCCATGATGGTCATTGTAGGTCTTTTATATCAAGTATATTTTACTTCAAGAGCTGTCAGAGAAGGATTTAACTCTAGTAATTAATTATTTGAGAAAAATTTCCCAAGGAGTCTTCGGCTTTGACTTTAGGAGCACTGCCTTCTATTCAAACAATATGAAACCTTTTAGGTCATATGAATAATTAAGTTTGTATCATTGTGAAATAAACACATAAGCCTACATTTCCATTGAAGTTTATGAGTCCATGGTTGAGAAGCAAATATAGCAAATATGTGTTTCTCTCTGTGGCTAATAATGGCAGAAAGTCATAATGTTAATTTGCCTTTGATATAAATTTAAATCAAGTAAGGGTGATTAGAGTTGACACAGGGAAAATCTGGTCACATCCCTGGGTCCATCAGCATCTTAACTTGTTTTTCAAATGATTTGGGGCTTTGCAAAGCCTGAAAAATATTTACCCTGCCCCTTTCCCTTATTTTATAAGCCAATGTAATTTTAAAGTAAAACGTAATCCACATGTTTCTGATTAATCTCTATTAAACCCATCAAAATGGTGTTTTGTAAGAGTGATTTGGTGACCGAGAAGTCTTTTGAATCTGTCTGAAACAGTCCTTCTTAATGCCATTTCTCTTTGAAGCAGGAAGTTGTGTTTTGCCAACAGTAAAGAAATTCAAACCCCCAAAGGGTTGAGATCAGTTTAAAACTTCAAGCCTGGCGGCTCTGTGGGGTTCTACACTTGACCAACAGGCTACTTTCCTTCTGACTTGAAATATCTTATTTTCTTCCCATAAGAAATGCTCTATTTACTGTTTTGCTAAAATAGATGTTTAGAACTATCTCCAGATTCTTTGATAATAAAAGTGTATGAACTAGAAAGCAGGGCCTAATGTCTTATTTACTCTTAAGCAATTTCGATGATTGTCCATTTGGATTCTTCTTCAAGTCCCCTCTTTCCTGACCCCACACACCATTGTGATTTGGGTTTGCCCAAATATTTATCTGAAAAGGCGACTGAAGATCTCACAAGCTGGAAACAAGTGCTGGGGCAACCACTGGCTTTTCTTTCCATGTTGCCCAATAAAGACATATTTCTCGATGTACTAAGTTAACATCTCATGCTGTACTTTGTGCTCTTATTTATGTTGACAACCAAAAATTCAATGCAGAAAATTTCCAATAATGTGTTCTACGTCACAAGGGGAACCATCTTCACAGGGTTGGATGTTCGCTAGTTTTTCAGTGTAGTTGATTTCTATTCATATGTTGAAAGGAAGACCTGTAGAATTTCACCTTGTTTTTTATGCAATGGGTGAGAAAAAGGAGGAGAGAGACTGAGAAAGAAAACAAAATAGGTACAACCAGTTAAGCATCCTGACCACTGTGGTCCTTTGTCCTTGCTGCCTCCTGGCCATGAAGTGGGAGTGCCCTCTAGTGAAACTTTAAAATCATTGGAAGATATTGGGTATAACGTGGTTAAGATTTCCTCCTAAACTCTTATTTCAGATATCTGCGGACATTAATAATTTGCATAAATTTTGAATGAAACTTAGAGAGAAAAACACAAGATACACAAGATACTATGAAGTAAGACTACTTCTTTAGGGAACTAATAGAAATGAATATATTCTATATTCAAAAGTCTATATCTATATATCTCTTTTTGTCATCCACCCATCCATCCATCCCAAGGACACATAAGTAACATGTAACTAGAAGCGATGTATATCTAAATAAAAACTTATGTAAAATATAACGATCTACCTCTCAAGGAGATGGATAGCAAATAACACTTTGAAAGGTGAAAGTAAAGTATTCATAGCGGTGCACACAAGTACACAGGCTATGGAAAACGCATTTTGTTGCCTGTATAATACCAAAGCTCTTTGTAGAATGCAGCATATGCCCCTTGTGATGAAATCTGATGTGTTCTGGGAAAAGTACACGACCAGAAGTCCATGTTCTTGCTCTGGGCTCACTTCCTAGCCGTGCCAGCTTGGGCATAACAACCTCTCTGAGCCTCAGGCTCGTGTCTGCAAAAGGGGCTTGCGGACACCTGCCCTCGCATCGCAAAGGGTGGTGCCGGAGGAGCTAGCGTGGACAAGGGCTTTGAAGGCAAGGCACTGTACTGGGAGGGTATTCTTTTCCTGGCTTTTCTCCTCTGTCCTCCTACAGGGGAAATTTCCAGCAGCATCTCCTTTCAGGATGAAAAGGGAGAGAAAGAGGACGCTTCTAAAACGCCATGGAGTCAGGAATAATTGACAGGACAGTTTTCTTTCCAATCAAGAGGGTCACAGAGAAAGAAGCAGGTGGCGTGGGGCCGAGGAGGGAGGCAGAGCTGGACCTGCCCCGCACGGCCCGCGGGCTCTCCGGGGCCAGGCCGAGCCAGGGGGCAGCGTGTGTGGGAGCCGCCGCTGGGGGAGCCTCAGGAAACGCGTCTTGGCGGGCGGGCGGCAGCAAGTGTCACTCTAGTGTCCGCCGTGCGCGGGGGGAGCCCAACGGCACGGATGCCCCGCGCTCCTGGGGTTTCCATCTCCGTGCTGATTACCATCCGCAACACACAGTTCCCAGTTTCTGTTGTCTTTTAAAAATATTTAGGATTTGCTTATGCCAACAGTAATAAACTCTTCATCTGGGCAAACAATCTGGTTCTTCTTTTGAGTTTTCTTTCAGGTTGGTACTTTAAAATGTTTTACTCTTCTTTATAGAAAGCTTGTTTTTAGCAGGACATGGCTCACTAGTTATGTTTGCTTTAAAGGGAGCTATTTTTAAATTTTCAAAATCAACTTACTTAGGTACTCAAAACCCATATATTTCCAATTCCAGCTTTCTCTCAACCTTTCTTCTTTTTAACAGCACAGTATCTTCTATGTTCTTGCCGCCTGGATTTTCACCATTTATCTTCTGGGTGTATGTCCCCTTTCTTTTGTCCAGAGCGAGAAACTGTTTTTAGTGTCTTTACTCGGAGGTCCTTCACGTCGTCAGATATGCACAATCAATCTTGTACTTCAACCTTTGTGAGGAAACACAGCAGATGGACAATGGGGACGCGGTTGCCATTTGGGCCCCGGCGGGTTCAGCGCTGCCTCGCATCCGTGACTGGGGGCGAAGGAGGAAAACCGTAGCGCGAACCTCTAAGCTTATCCGAGGGCCTCGGCGCCCGCTGTTTATGTCTTCTCTGTTTGCGTCTGGCCCAAACAGTGGCCATGGGGGCGGAGGGGTGTTGCTTCTTCCTTAGAATACAATTAAACAAGACGCTCGGCAGGTCTTCAACTGCTCAAAGACTTATCCAAATTAAGCGACCAGTTTCAGTTGAGTGGCTGGGTTTCCATGTCACAAAACAGCTCTTAGCTAAACCTAGAGCTCGCTTTGTCCAGGCCGCGAGCTCAAGCGTTAGTGGAGCACCACGACTCCTCATTGAAACTTTGGGTTCCTTCTGTATTAGAACCTTCCCTGACCTTTGCTGAACACCACAGAGAAACCAAGTGCTAACCTCTGTTTGTCTCAAATTTTCCCCTATTAAGGCCTGGTCCAAGTCTACATTTCCAGCCAGTCTTTCATTTAAAAACACAATCTCATTCAAAACCTGCGAGGTAACTTTATCACTGGGGTAACTGTTACCTATGAGGCAGGGCTGACCTGGGTCCTTGTAGCACTTGACATCATCTTTTGGACGGGTTACAGAGCCTTTTGAGGGAGTTGTTAGAAGCAGGCTCACCCTGCAATGCAGAACCGGTCACAGAAGGAAATTAGTGCATTTATCTGTCAGCATTAGACTACATTTTCAATCCAGTTCACTAGCCACAGGGTCTGGTTTTCTCTTCCTCTGGGAGATGAAACCGATATGCTGGTAGGTAGTAAAGGTGTCAGTTATAAATTGGACCGTTGGAGCACGCACACACGAAAAATAGACGAGAAGACTTTAAGGCCATAAATTTAGTTCAAGGCAAAGAATTTCCCTAAAAATAGTCCAGCTTGTTAAAACACTATAGGAGGAATGTATGTCAGGTAACTGTTGGCATTATCAGAACCAGTTCCCATATTCTTTTATGGGAACAAATGTTTGCAACTCTCTCTTCGATGTGCTATTTGTTTTAACTGCTTGAGAGGGAAAAGGATCTTGCTGACTCTGGTAATAAATAAATAAATAATATATAAATAAATGGCTCGATTGGTTCCCTCATCACTGTGCCATACATGTGCAAGGTTGCAAAGAGGAGGGGCAAGTTCGGAAGACACCATCAAGTTTTCCTTGTGCTCCACTTACTGTTTACCTACCACTTAACTAAATGGGGGCTCCAATCCTGACTCAAAAGAAGCATGTTGCTTTTTTCTCAACTCAGTGAGTGATCCTGTCCTAAATTGGTTGTTTCCTAACCTCGATCCCATAATAAAATAATCCAGGTGGAAACCCCGAAATGTTAATGACCCATTACTGAAACATAACAGAAACTAGAAGTTAAAGTAAAAATGTTAGGGGATCCCATGACCCCCATACTTTCTACAAATAGGGCCCACCCAATGTGCCCACTCAGTTCTATCAATATTGAGTGTCTGTTGACTCTGAAACATTGCACTGAGCTGTGTGGGGTTATAGATCCAACGCTTTGACTCAGAGAGCTTATAATTTAGATTGAGAGATGATATCCAACAACCCACCATAGAATAAACCAGAGTCAAATAAGAATTAGATGGAGCAACCATATCATAGAAAGCACAGGGAAAGAATCCACAATGTATCATATAGGTAATAGTTTATTTATTATTTAAATATGTCACCTACTATGTGTCAGAATCAGTGCTAGGCATGGGAGATTTTTTAAAACACTGCCTTTATGAACCTATAGTTTCTCTAGGGTAACAGAAATAAATAATGATAATCCATCTTTCTATCTAACCTATTCTCTTGTCACTATCCTATAGTTTTCTCAGAGGATGGTCTCATTTTATTTATCTTTGTACCTTTGTGTCCCTAGAAAAGCACCTGGAACAGAGCAGGTGCTCAATCATGTATTTTAAGAAAAAGAATGAATATTAAAATGTGATAAAGTGTGTGATAGATTTTCTAAAAAGGCTTTATTTTTCCTGGATGATGAAGAAAGAATATTAAAAATGAAGATGTGAAAAATGACTCCTAAGTTTTTAACAGGGCACATGGTTGATAAGGATGCCATATCAGAGACAGAGAACACAGAAGAGGCATAATCTGGGGCAAGGGAACGGCGATGATGCTAAGGGACAAATTGCATTGGAGGCACCAGCTGCAGGACATTCAGCTGGCGATGTCTAGCAGATGGTTTAAAGAGTTGGTTGGGAGCTCAAAAGAGAACTTGGAGCTAATTCATCAGTATGTTGAAAATACGTAGGTTATGAAGAGTGTTAAGGACTGAATTCAATTTAATAAGAATTTATTGAGCACCTACTATATTTGAAATGTGGGGATTTCACATTTGATTAAGGAAATATTCTTTAGACTCAAAATACCAAAAATCTAGTAGAAGGCACACATCTAATAATACCTAAGCATGTTGGAGACTGGTATGAATGGCTGGATGGAGAATAAAGGACCAGCACAAAGCAGTGGCATAGCAAAGCAGGGGCTCTGACCTCAGACTGTCTGGGTTTGAATCCTGGCTCTGTCACTTGTGATCTGTGTGGGTAAATTATTTAATTTCTCTAGATTATCTGTTAAATGCAAAATAATAGTATCACCTATTAGGATTCTTATGAGGATTCAATAAAATAACATGTAAAAAGTAGTTACTTAGTAGAGATTAAGTGCTCAACTATTAGTGATTGTGGGAAGCAACATTATTAGTTGGTGAATAAGTTTTCAGTCTTTTAGTTTCACATTCCTTGGCTGAGATTAGGACTTGCTTTCCATGTTATTCGGAGAGATAAAGGAATAATGACATCACAACCGAAGAAATAAGAAATACCAGACACGCCAGAGAAATTTATATCAGCCTTATTTCTCTGAATTGGTTCTGATTTCTGATTAAAAATCTAGTCCACAAAAACACCCAATGCAATTCAAAAGTGAGTATGGAGGCACTAGATTCCCAAACAATTAGCAATTGGATAAAAGAAGAAAAATAACACAGAACACTTTCATAACTGCAATATTGTTGCCACAAAACAAGCAGCCCAACAACTGCCACAAGGTCATACAAACATTAAAACCCATAGTTTTAACTGGATGATAGGATGCATGCTACCCATAACTTTTGTGGTTTTGTCACTTTCTGCCTTGAACGTTGGTTGTTTATCTGTGATGAACCTCATCCCCCTATCATGTGTAAATTCAATATTTATTGAACAAACCAAATTAAAACAGTAGAGTCAATAGCAAAATTTCCTTAGAGACTATTTCCCCTGCTTGGGGGTCAGGTGGGGAGCACTGAAAGGTCTTTGGCACAGAGGCCAAGGACTGGAATGCTTAAAGTGCATGTGTGTTGTGCAAAATTATGAACTTGGCCAAAGTCTCCTTATTTCAAATAGAGCACTGAATACAGGAAAGATATAAAATACACATTTGTTAGCAAGTACGTTCTCCCTTGACAGAGAGCTTTAAAAACAAGATGAAGATCTAAAGAAAGACCATCTAGTTCTGATGAGCCTTCCAGGGAATCTATTTCTATCCCAAATGATGCTTAAACAACTCCAGCTCTCATTAGGAGCCACCAGGCCCCCAAGGCCACCTCCCTATTATGTACAAGCTGACAGGCCAGTTAATGGGACTCTTCTGCCTATTAAATCAGCCAACTTGACCAAACTGGTTTCGAGTATAGGTACAGTTAAGTATAGCATTCAAAGAGAAAGTGTGAGATACAGACATTCACCGAGGGAGAGGAGATGTTGTTTTGTAAGGTGAATCAAAACTCTTCAGGGAGAGAGAAGGAAAAGGGGATCATGGGATTCAGGACCATTGAGGAGCCCTCAAAGTCTAGATTACAGGGATTTTTGAGGAGACAGTTTGATTTTTGCTTATTTCAATTAAAGTTTTCATGAAACGGCTTTCTGAACCAGGAGTTAAGTGAGGTGAACAATCCTTAAGAAATAAATTCTTTCTGACCTTTTTTTTTTCAGGGATCAGTCTATGGTACCCTTTTCCCTCTCACATCTAACTAATCAATGGAGGCCAAAGAGCTAAGTCGTTGGTAAATTAATCTATAAACTGAACTTCTTACCACACATTTGACTAGATATAACAAAATAAACTGAGTTTTTCACATCTCGTTTCACTAGGTATTAATCCTATTAAAAATAAAATTTGATTAAATTTTATAGTATAGATTTTATTTATTTTTTTAGATATGTTTCTTTTTATTTACTTATTTTTATTTATCTTTATTGTTGAGAATATTACAGATGTCCCCCTCTTTTTCTCCCATTGCCCCCCTCCACCCGGTTATAATACAGATTTTGAAAGTCTCTTTCCTCCTTTGAGAAGGAGTATTAAGGACATTCTTACTTTTCTCTCACCCAGCAATTCAGAGTTCAGATTGTGTGGCTAGACATCCACGGAGGCTCACCAAGAGGTACGTAATGGTCAAGCTCCTTTGTCTAATGTAGTGGCCTCTTCCATGAAGTCTTTCAGGATATTTTAGAAAATTTCCCTTTGCCAATAGAGCTCCAACTGTTTATCTATCTTGTTATCTCACTTGATTTACCCAATTTCATTTACTCACCATCTAGTATGTGTCAAGTCTATGACAAGTGCTTGAGGTACAAGGCAAGGTAAGAGTTCAAACCGGTCCTCAAGAGGCTGGAAAAATAAGCAATCCCCATACCATTTGCTGGTTTTCCTCCCAGTTCCAAAGGTCATTCGGACTCAAACTTGGCATGAAAAATAAAATCTCTAACAGAGATCCAGAGGTTCTCAATTATATAGCATAACTCACTCATTGTTGACCCATTTGGCTTAATGTTATTTTGTTTGTATATGTATTGACTTTTGTGGAATTGCATTAGATTATAAACTTGCATAGACAAAGATGAGTTCTAGGAGATTTTTGATGTCTGTTTGGACAGTTTTTTTAGCCTACCTCTACAGGCAATTTGTTTCTTAATAAATAATTCATGATGATGATAAAAATGCAGATGAGATGCTGCTCCTCGGGAAGGCCATGGTACAATATTCTTGCTTATATCTTTTCGGTAGAATTTGAGATCACTTAAGAGTGAAATTACCCTTAAGGGAACAAGTTGCTACTGCAGAATGAGAATTGTGTTCTCCAAATCATTTCCAATTAAACATCGACAGGTCCAAGATCATTGGCTTTACGAGGGCATCAGAATGATGCTGTTTGGCTTCCTCTGATAGGGAATTACATCAGCCTTCCCAGATTTTCCCCCTCCCATTTCCTTTGCTCAGAAAATCTTATTTTTTCTTTCCATTCTGTGTTGCTTGCAAATATAAAACAGACTGTATTTAGAGACAGAAACATTGAGATTAAGTCTCGGTCACATCACATACTAGCTATATGCATTTAGGAAGCCATTTACTGTTCTGTGCCTCAGTTTCCTAACCTGTGAAATGAGGAGACTGTACAATTGCTGCCTATCTCCATGGCTGCTGGGAGTAAACCACATAATGTAATACATGTGCAATGTTCTCCTTTTCTTCCTAGGCGTCTTCCTCTTTCTGTTACTCTTATTCTTATTGGAGCTAAGCTCTAAAGATTGTTTTTTAAGGAACACATTATGAGAAGATGCAGGCAATACAGTAGTCTCCCCTTATCCGTGGGGGGTATGTAACAAGAATCCCAGTGGATGCCTGAAACGGCAGATATACTGCACCCTACATATACTATGTTTTTTCTTATATGTACATACCTTTTGCTTAAAGGAAGCACTTTAAGGCTTCTCTCTGGCATATCTGAGTTGCCAACATCACTACTCTTACACTTTGAGGCCATTATTGAGTAAAATAATTTCTTAAACATTGCGCTGCTAATAGCCAAGATTGCTAATAAGAGACTAATGGGCGGGGAGCATTTATAGCTTGAATATACTAGACAAAGGGGTGACTCATGCATGTCCCAGGCGGGATGGAACAAGATTTCATCACACTACTCAGAATGACACACAGTTTAAACTTATTGTTTATTTAGGAAATTTTCCATTTAATATTTCTGGACCTTAGTTGACCATGGGTAACTGTACCAGAGGAAAGTGAAACCATGGATAAGGGGGACTGCTCTACACAGGATAAAAAGTACTGTACTCAAAGGCCCCTTCAGATGTTTCTGCTTCTCCATATAAAATACCCGCAGCATTATTGAGAGTTGCTAAAATAATGATAATTGATCATTGTAATCACTTTTTGAGCTCTTATTATGAGGAAGACATAGTGCTCAGTTCTTTGCATGAACAATCTCACAGCATTATTATTTTTGATATTTCACAGAGGTGAAAATCACGACATGGAGATTGAATGTTATGTTCATGGAAACACAGTGGATGACAGCCTGGCAGCCTGACTCCGGAATCCATTGTTTTTGTTTGTTTTTAAATTTTTTAAAAAAATATGTCTTTATTGATTTCAGAGAGAGAAAAGGAGAGGGAGAGAGAGATTCAAACATCAATGAAGAGAGTCATTGATTGGCTGCCTCCTGCACGACCCCTGCTGGGGATCGAGCTCGCAACCTGGACATGTACCCTGACCAGGAGTGAACTGTGATCTCCCAGATCCTAGGTTGATGCTCAACTGCTTGAGCCATGCGGGCCAAGCAGGAATTCATTGTCTCAAACACATTTTTAGGTGGTGAAGAGTCAAAGTTCTATCCTGAATCTGAAGTTGAGTTCCTCAACTCTTGGTTAAATGTACAGCACTGAGATCCCAAAGAAGTCAGAGCTCACATCCTTAGGTCCCATTCTATTGTCAGGACCTAAGAGCAATGGAAAGGGCATAGAGACAAGAGGCGCTCGGGTCGGCGTCAGCACATGTGACAGTGGCCAAGGACAGAAAGAACTTGTCAGCTAAGTCCTGGTGTCAGACGTGCCAATCATGTTCCAACATTCTTAAGAGAAAAATCCAGTAAGTAGCTAGTCATGGTACCTAAACAGGCCAGAGCAAATCAAGTGACTCTGAAATAAACCATTAAATTAAAGAAACTATACATATAAAACAGCTTATGACCTTTGGCAATAATCTTTGCTGCCCTCCAAAGTCCATATGTGGCATGTGGTATAAAAGGGGCGGTCACTCTTGAGCCACATGTTGGAGCGAGATCATTTATCTCCCTTCGCTGGGTCCTCTCCGTGCAGGGGCACTTGACCAGCCTGCGTCTTCTCAGGTGGGGAGCTCGAGGGTCTCCCCAGTCCCAGTGGGGATTTGCTCCCTTTTGCTCACTCTTATACTGAACACAACAAGATTCACCTTTAAATATGAGCATATTTCTCTCGTGAGAGCAACATCCAGAGGACCTTGTCTTTCTTAGAACCAATATAGCTTCAAATAAAACCGCACTCGCTCCAGCCAGGTACTCGCCTTTCCTTCAGCAGTAAAGACGCCTCCTGCGTGGGGACCAGGCCTCAGCGGCGGGCTCGGGCTGGCACTAACGAGCCCGCAACGGCCCCAGAGCAGGCAGAGGAAGACACGGGTGAAACGAATCAAACAGAACAATCAGGGGCGAATTTTCAGCGGGGCTCGGTGTGGAGATTTCCTGGCGGGATTTCCATTAACACGAATGGGAGTTGCACCACTAAATCCCTACACACTGTGCGGAAAATGTGCCTCTAAGTGCTCGGCAGCATTATGCCTGATGGAACAAAAACACAAGCTACCCAAAGCAGGAGAGGGGCTCCTGGGGCCAAGGTACCAAGATTCACGGCAGAAGGTGTCTCAAGTCCTAACTGTCCTGGGTGAGACAAAATGGACCCCCACTTGGCTTGACACAGTGCACTGGAAATAGAAGGGCTCTCTACAGCCTGCCCGGGGGATGCCTCTCGTTCTCTGAGACACAGACTTTGATTGTGAGTTGATCTGGTGTTCCACACAAATGGCCTGTGTTTGCTAAAATGATTTTCCTCCCGCTCTGATTACCTGAAATTTCAGTAAACCTCAGCATTGCATCAGGCCCACTGGAACCAGAAACATAGGGGATGATAGTGCCTGATGTGGTTTTATGGCCTCTGCAAAGTAAATGTTGCAAAGGACTCTTACCCGAGGATCAAAGAAAATAATCATGAAATCACTTAGCCTGCTTGCTTTCACAGAGCAATTTCCTTTCCATATCATCGACAGGGTGGCTCTGAAACGCAAGCCTGATCACGTCGCTTTCCTTCTCAAAAATCTTCACTGTTCCCTTCTTCCTCTCAAATAAGGTTTGAGGCTCTCCATAAATAATCTTTCTCTCTCATCTGCCACTACATCATATATTATATCCTCTGAGCGTATTTTTTTATTTGCCATTCCTCTAAACGAAGTCACCCCTGATTGACCTTACGCACACACCCAGAATAGCTCCCTCTCAGTGATCCCTCTCCTCTGTCTACTTATCCTTCAAAGTCAAGGTTGTATATGTCATCTTCTCTAGCAAACATTTCTCATACTGACTGAACCAGTTACTCTGCCATACTATCTTTGAGCCGACATTGCAGAATTCATTGAATTCTGCTCTTAGGCAACTTAATTTACATTACAGTTTGTTCTTTCTCTTTCTCTTTCCTCAGCTACATTGTAAGCGCCACCAACAGTTCTCCAAATCTTTGTATTCCCCAAGTTACCTTGGTCATACTAGGTGTTAATAAATAATCTGCTAAACGAGTAAAAGTCAGGAGAAGTTCCCACTATTCCTTCCTGCCTCCATATCAAATTTTTCACCCTCTGTAAGACATGATGATGAAGACAGCAAGTAAGATGAAGTCATCACCAGCACTCCTCTAATTGCTTTTCCACACGAGCGTTTACGGAACCCCTCACGTGTGGCGGGACCTGGTAACGGCAGCTCAGACGTGGGCAGGACACTCTGCTTGCCCTGGAGCAGCTCACGGCCTGGCAGTGGAGTGACGACTAAGTGTTAATCAGCATCGCGCTGGGTGATGAAACTTGTTACAGTCCTGTCCAGCGGCCTGGAAAAGTTGTGATGAGGGGACTGTGACAACTATGGGGCTCCCTGCTGAAGAGGCCGCACCCAAGAAGCTGAGCATTAGGCAGCCGCATGCTCTCTTAGAAGTCAGCTCGGGGGGGCGACGCGTGGGGACGCACGGGGCAGGGTGCCTTCCACACGAGGCCACCGGTCCCCTAAGACCCACCCCCTTCTCTTCCTCACCTCTCTATCTCGCTCCAGTTATCAAGGTGATTAGTCCGTTAATCTCTGATAAAGTTTATCAAGTGAAGGTGCAACTGGCTTAAGTTTCCCCTGGAAAAGGTTAAAAGAAGCATGATTTCATAAAAAGAGTACAGGCTTTGGAACTTGTCAACCCTCAAGTTCCAGCTTTAGCATTTCTTATCTGTGTTGACCTGGAACGACTGATTTAAATTCTCTGAGTTTCATTTTCCTCCTTGGGCAAGCTCCTTGAACTCTAAAAGCCCTCAGTTGCTTCTTTTGTAAAATTCAGATATTAATACCTACCTGGTAGGGCTATTTTAAGGATTAGAAATGCTGTATAAAAAGTGCTTAGGCAACACATAGTAGACACTCAAAGCATGGCGGTTATTAATAGATTCTTTAAAGGGGGTTCTTGCAAAGATATAATAACTTGTTCAAACACTTGTCTTGCTAGTGGTGGAAATGCAAGGCATGCTAACAAGCAAATAGTGGAAATGTTTCAGGGCTGAAAGCCACGAGTTCTCAGAGTGTCCTGCCAGCACCTGTGAGGTGGCCATCCATCCAACCCACAGGTCATGGGATAAATGGGGCGTTGTGAGTTCCCAGCTCTGCCAATGGTATTAGCATGGGAATCTGGGTAAGTTGCTAATCTTCTTGCCTCAATTTCCTCCTGCTTAATATGTATCCTGAGATCGCCTCCCCTGACAGGGCGATTTTGACTAATGTACAATTGAGCTTCGGGCTCCTTGGTTATAGGGGAGCTATAAAAGCCAGAGGTATTACTATTCATTTCAAGGCTCCTGTATCTGCCCTGAGACTCAAAGGAGTGGAGTTCCTTCCCCCACCCTCCTTGTAATATTTAGTTTCTTTGAGTTCCTTCGTCAGAAGAAATACTGAGTTCTCCATTTCCCTGGCTCACTTTCCCACTGACGAGGGCAATGTTAACATCGAATCCTGAATCGCGGCTAGATCAATATTATAGCAGCTGCGAGAGAAGGGCACTAGCCCTAGAACACAAACACACTTTCTTTTCCAAGAAAGACTGCAGTTCCCCCAGTGTTAACTTCCCGTTGTTCCCCTCGATGCCTCCCCCACCGCCCTCCCCTCCTGCCACCAGCACGACCCAGATCACATTAGAGTCCCAGAGCACAGGGAACAGTTCTCGTCTATCCGTCACCAAGGAGGCAGACGGGACAGGGGGAACAACAAGTCATTTGTACCTGATGAGGAGGACACTCCTGGGAAACAAACAGATGAGCCACCCCATGAATCTGAGCCATTCTCTGAGGTAAACAGAACTGCATGAGAAACCACCAATTATCTCCAGCATCGCCCTCACCTCTCTCACTGCCCTTCTGGCAGTCGGGTGGGGGACATGAAACTGTAGCTTGGACCAATATCTGATTCTGAGAAAGTTAACCCTCGCAAAGGTGATTTTCTTTTCCCTCAGTCTCTCGGAGTTGAATAGCCATCCATTTCTATTACCTTTTTGTCAAGTCAATTTTTATTGGAGTGGCATATTTTCATAGGAAAGTGACCAAAAGAACTTTCAGACTTTGACTGAGTGTACAGACAGGGAGTGCCAACTTTTCACTAACCGAATTGGTGCACAGTTTAGGGAAAATGGAATGTATACTTCAAAACACTTTTAAAATACTTTTCTTAAAAACAAAACAAAATTTAAAAACACACACAACAGCTGCTTCCAAGACAGTTGGAATATTGACTCAATCCCCCAAAAGCATGCTAGGACACCCAGTGGGGAATTGGAGTATGTTATCACGAACCACTGTTGTTTTTTGTGAACACTATTATTCTCTCCTAATTTCACCAGTTGTAATGGTGAATATTAGGAAATATTGATGGTGGCTAAAGAATTGGGCCTGCAGGTGGGGCAGCCTGCACTAGTGGTTAGAAAACACACACTGCTCAGTGTTGTTTTATAGAAAAATATCTGTGATACCAAGAAAACAAAAAGTGAGAAGGTAAGTAAAATGGTAGTTGAGGATTCATGAACAGACTTTTAAGAAAGGCAAGCTTGGCACACAAAAGTGGCCGTAAAGCCCCATCTCTAGTTTTAAGATTTGTATTCTTTTAAAAAATATAAAATCCATGCTTAACCTTTGCAGAATTTGAGCAACCATAACACAATTCAAAGGACTATTTTGATCTTGTATTTCATTAGCATTCACCCAAAACATGCCATTGGAAAATCTTACGTGAGAAAGTTTCTTTTATTCAATGTGAACCTAAATTACTGTCCTAAAATTCACTGATATACCCCCAGAGTATAACATAGAGCTAGTCCCTCTGTCCACTCTCTGAAGTCAAACAGATGACCAGTCCCTCTTTGGTAGGAACTGTCACCTGATCTTCCCTCTCCTTAATGAAGGAAAGATTAGGAAATGAATGAGTTGAATTAATACAAAACAGAGAAGATCCCTTAAGACAACGACAGAATAAAATAAAAAAGGAGACATCAGCCAACAACTTCTGATGGAACAAAATGAGCTACTCCTATGTTCGTTTTTGAAAAGCCACTAATAATTCCATGGTACCTTGGATCACCTCTCAAATATTAACACCAAGAAAAAAAAAGGAGGGAGAATGAAGAGTTATTAGGCATCTACTTTAGGTGAGGCCCTGGGCTTTGTGTGTATCATTTTACTTAATTTGCACAGCATTTGAGTGAGGCATTATTTTAGACAAGGAAACTGAGGCACAGGTTTCTGTATGTTTAAAACTTTTAGAAAACTCAGAAAGTTAAAGAGCTAATTAAAAGATATCATTTAGGATTTTCGCATTCACTGATGATGCTTACAAATCATCATCACTGATGATGATTTCAAAGGCCACTCCATGGTTTTTCAGAGAATGGGTGTAGGTTCTTCTACACGCTCTCGAAATGCTGAGTGTCGGGAGTCCTAAAGAGGGTGCACCGGGTTGGAACCCTCTCAGTGTAGGCAGAGCCGGGTCACACAAGGGAGTGAGTCACCCACAGCAGTACCTGCTCATTCACGTTCTTAGATGAATCCTATGTCAGGAGGAGAAAGATTCAGGGGAGTGAATTCAGCAACCCCTTTTATAAGGTTCCGCCTAGGGGGAAACTGCAGAAGAGACAGGAGGGTAGACTCACCACCGAAGGAAATTAACTGTCAGAGGACGAGTCAGAGCTGATGCCATTTTTCCCCATTGCCCCCCCACCCCCAGCTCCCACCCCTCCCCACTTCTTCCCCTGTCTATTGTCTGCACCATGGGATGCACATATATGCTTCTAAGTTCTTTGGTCAATCTCTTCCTGCCCTCCTTCCCGCCTTCCCTCTGAGATCTGTCAGTCTGTTCCATGCTTCCATGTCTGTGCTCCTATCTTGTTCATCAATTTATTTTGTTCCTTAGATTCCACATAGAAGTGAGATCATGTGATATTTGTCTTTTTCTGCCTGGCTTATTTCGCTTAGCATAATACTCTCCAGGTCCATCTATGCTGTCCCAAAGGGTAAGAGATCTGTAACTTTCAACAATAAAGTAAATTTTTTTTTAAAAAAAGACACTAAAGTATTTAAAAAAAAAGAAAAAAAAAGGGAACCGATGCCAGAGGAAAAAAACTTCAGACCTGGAGTTGAGAAAATTGGATTCAAGCCCATATAATCCATTAACTTGCTGTGTGATCTCAGGTAAGTCACTCCATTTTCCTGAACCTCAGTTTTCTCATCTATGAAAAAGGGAATTGAGCCCTGAAAGGTCATTGCCAAGGTCCCTTCCACTTTCAGCATACCTCTTGGGAAAGGAAAGGCCATGTCCTGCTGCTTTCTAAGCCACAATGGTTCAGGGTAGCAGTTCTCAAACTTAAGGGTCCACCAGAATCCCCGGAGGGCCCTACCCTCATAGTTTCTGAAAAATAGGTCGGGTGGGGCCCCTGAATTTACATTTCTAAGTTCTCAGGTGATATTGGTGCTGCTAGTCCAGGGACCATTAGTTTAAAACTTCAGGGCTTTTCAGTGGACTATGGATGAATGTAAATACCTATTCACTTTAGTTTAACTTAAAGTGTTCTAAAACATATCAGACTAATTGACAGAGCTGAGGAGACTCCTCTGATTAGGGAGGAAACCGTTCCTTTACCTTAGAAATGTATCCTGTAAAAGGTGGGTGGCTATCTTTTTTTTGTTTTGTTCATGTCTTTTTGGATGTATTCCACCAAATATTTTTGAGACTGATAAAAATGGACAAAATCACATTTGTGCAGAGGTGCCATGGGCATATTCAGGCACTTGACCTGATCAGGCTTCTGAGTTTGGGAAGACATAAGCCGAATCTTTCCTTTTCTAGGTTCTGACCTACATCAACAACCTACCAGAAGCACGTTCCTGAAGTCAGTATAACACAGTGGAGCCAGACTGCCTAATTTTTCTTCCTTAATACTTAGCAGCTGTTCGACCTTTAGCTTCCCATGCCTGTTTGTGTCATCTATAAAAATGAGAATGAAGATTAAATGAGACACTTGGTGCAGGGTGCTCAGAATGTCTGGCACATAGTAAGTGCTCAATAAAAGCTGAGCTGAAGCTCCAAAAAAAAAGACTTCATAACACAGTACACACATCACAAAGAAAATACAAATCCCATCCAGTCTGGAAACATGTGTGCACCTTAGTGATGCCAAGTCTGTGTCTCTCTGGCTGGGAGACAGTGGGAGGATTGCCAGGTTGTGACCAATGTGAGAGGAGGTACAATATAAGGACACCTATGATCACCATTTTTATAAAGTGCAACACCCTTTTGCAAGGTGACTGTGAACCTTCCCCCACACCATGACACCCCTGCTTGCCATGTGAAAACAGTTTTTAAAGTGTAGGATACTGTACCTCACATTTTCTCAAAGTAAGATCCACCATTTTAAATAAGTCAAATTTGGAAGCCTCGGCCCTCTAGGTGATGCCCAAATTTCTTCTTGTGTCTATGTTGTTTCATTACGTGGTATGATGAAATCGCTGTCAATGAGCAATAATCCCTCTGGGAATGATGAGAGCAAAACCCTTTAGTGAGCTTTCATTCTCAGATCTAAGCAGGACCCACACAGGCCCCTAGCCTAAGAAGGGTTGAGAGCTGTACAGCTGTTAGAACTGGGCAGGGCTGGCCCTCTTCAGGCTCAGTTCCCTGCCGGGTCCAGGGTGTGACAGATGTGGTTGGCAGAGGGCCCTGCACTGTGGAATCGCCCTGCCGGTGGGCTAAACCGAGGAGGCGCTGCTTATACAGCGAATTCCCACCAACCTGCCTCCTGAGCCCCCCTCTCTTTGAAGAATACACTTTCCTGTCTTACGGTTTTGTGAATGGGAGGCTCCCTGGGACCTTTTGTCTCTTTCTTTCCCGAATTCTCATCTTTTTTGGATCAGCTGCTTCTTACTCCGCACTTTTATGTGGAGCTTTCTTTCAGGTTCATCCATTCCCTCCACATTGCCCTTCTTTCTCACAAAGGTTAGAACAACCTTTTCATTTTCAAAGGGCTCAGTTTAATTTTGAGGAAACAAATTAAAATGTCTCCAAAAGGTCTCTGATATTGGAATTCGCACCAGCTTCTAACTCAGATTTTTCTTAAAATTGAAAAGTATAACTGAAAATGTTTGTTTTTCTGAGATCAATCACAGCACCACCAATACTAGGATGACTATATGCCTCCTGAGAAATGCAATCTGAAGTATGTGAAGTTCCCTATGTTTCCCTTTATTGGGGTACTATTTATATACTATACAACTCAAGGTCATTCAATGAGTTTTGAAAAATCTGTGCACCCATGGTCAAGATATAGAACTTTTCCATCACTCTAGAAAGTCCCCTCATGCCCTTTACCATCAATCAGTTTTCCCTGTACTCAAAGTCCACCACTCTTTTGATTTCTAATATCATGAATTCACTTTGCAGGATTTTGAACTTCAAATAAATGAGGCGATGTAGTATGTGTACTTTGTGTATAATTTCTTTCATAGAGTATAATGCTTTCAAGATTTATCCATATTGCTATGCATATCATTAGTTAATTTGCTTTTAAGTAGTATTCCATTGTATGAATATTTTACATTTTGTTTGCCTACTTTCCATTGATGGATATAAGGGTTCCAACTTGGAATGATTGTAAATAAAGCCATTGTGAACATTCTTGTAACAAGATATTTTTGTGGCCATGTGTTTTCTTTTCTTTTTTTTTGGGTTATATATGTAAGAATGGAACTGTTAGGTCCTCTATGAAATATTTTGCCAAAAAATATTTAACTTGAATCTAATCAGATCTATAGACACAACTTCCAGTTTACAGGAAACATGAGAAATAGAAGAGTTAGACCACCAACAGAAAACAATGTGACATTCTACAGGACAACTGCCTACAGTCATATAAAAAAGTCAGTGTCATGTAAAAAAGGTAATTGTTAATGGGGTTGGGCAGTGGATGGATGGTATTGGTTTGGATGACAAGAAATTTAAGAGTCATAACTGTCAAATGTAATATGTAGTCTCAATTGATCCTGGTGTAAACAAATTCAGCTATAAAATATATATTGGTTAAGTTGAATGTGAATTAGGTTTTAGGCAGTATTAGAAAATATTTGTTAATTATATTAGTTGTGCTACTGGTATTGTTGTTATACCAAATATATTCATATTTTTAAAGATGCATAATAAAGTGTTTAGAAGAGAAATGTCATGATATATCTGCGATTACTTTGAAAGGCTTCCCCAGAAACAAAGTACATGAAATAAATATGGCAAGTGCTAAAAATTATTAGATCTAAGTGATGGGTACATGGGTGTTTATTATAGGGTTCTCTCCTATTTTATTATGTTTGAAAATCTTAATAACAAAAGGACAAAAATTATTTTTGATGACCAATAGTAATTTACATTTTTATTTCCATCTTGTTTTAATTCGTAGAAAATAGGCCCTTTTACTTCTCCACTATATTCCTCCAAGTTTAAATCGGTGGATGGCAAAATAGAGAGCCAGTGAACTGCAGTAACATCTTAAAATAAGTTTGCATTTAACGAATACACAATTTATACTATAAACATAATTGGCAATTCCTTAGCCTAAATTTTTATCCAGTGAGCTATAGCTAGTCTTGAAGCAGAGACAAGATAATAGATTTAGATTCAATTCATACAGCCCTTTGCAAAAGCTGCAAGAATTTCAACCATTAAGAATTTTCAAGCCATCTCTCACTGTCTCTCCAATATGTTGCAACACCACAGAAAGTTTACTTTACACGAGCAATTTCTGTTCACAATTTTCTAATTATGAGTATTAAACAGAGTTTCACCTTCCACCACCCCAGTGATTCATAGCAGTCTTGTCAGCTAAGTTAAACTCTGTTTTGTCTGGTTAAATGATTTGAAATTTTGCACAAACAGATCACAACTTCTTTCTTCCCCATTCACAAAGGAAGTCTCCTTTGCAACTCTCGGAGTGGCATTAAAGCAGCTCAGCCCTTCTGCTTTCTTCATCAGCTGGCCTGCTCTGTTTCCCTCCAATGCATTGTCACCGTTTCACGGCATCCTGCTGTTTTCAATTCAGAGAGCCCCCACGGTCAAGGACAGTAGAGTTCTCCATAGAGTGCCTTCCTGAGGTTTGTTGATGAAAGTCACTTACTAGTGATTAAAACAATAGGGACATGGAGGAAGATATGGTTTAAGTAAGCATTTGTTAGGGCTCAGACCTTGTCCTTAGGTCTCTGGTGGGGACAGCAGGGTATAGAACAGAGAGCGTATTAGAAAGTTAGATCATATCAAAGGCTATGGGCTTTTTCATGAGCTGCTACGTGACCCTTGGGTGAGCCACTGAACATTTCCGAACCTCAGTTTCCTCAACTGCTCAGTGAAGAGTTCCAAGAAAATGATCTCTAAGATCATACAGGTTCTAATATTTATTATTTAACCACTCAAAAATGAGAGGTCTGTTGGACTTCTCCGGACGGCAAAAAGCCCATTAACAATTTGAGGGATTTAATCAGCGAGCCAGACCATATCAAGTCCAATGCATTTTTGCAGCGGCACACTTGGTAAAAATGGGATTGACCAAATTCACATTCAGGTGCATCATCATAGTGGGGCATTCCCTCCACAGGGTTGCTTTCATCTTGCATCTATTTGTATTCATTAATACTCTCTCATTGTCCTTAATTTCCTCCCAATTATTATTATTTTTTAACTAGAAACAGACACAACAGATTAAGGATGTAAAGTTGAATAGCACAGAGCATTAGTCAAAACAGACTTTTGAAATGACACACAATGGTCCCCCATGGTGGTTTGTTTTATCCCCTTTCAGAGCTGGGCTTCTCCCTCACTCCACCTTTCCTGTCTTAGTCAGGTTTCCTACCAACCGACTTCCCTCGGCTTGGACCAGGTAAGGTCAGCAGGAGGTGACGCCCCGGTGAGGTGATGGGAAAGGAAGGGCGCTGCCTGGCTGTGTGACTGAGCTCTCTTGTGGTATCATTTTGAGGTCATGGTTTTCATCCCAGCAGATTTTCATAGGTTGCTTCATTAAAAATTAAGATTCAACTACATTACAAAACCAATTGGCAGGCTGCTGGAAATTGCTATAAATAATTTATCAGCTAGTCCATTCTGATTTCTTCCAAATACTATCTTTGTTATTTTTAGCACAAAAGAAATCATATCTAACTATTGAACTTAGTGGAAATGGAAGAAAAGTGCCTCCAAGTATTTCACTTAACCAAATTAAGGGGAAACATGTTATCTTCATATCTTATTATAATGATGAATGATAAAAACAATATATGATTGAATTTACTGGTATGGACCATGTACTTGACAGAAACATGTCATTTGAATTAAGAGAAAGCAGACTATTGAAGTAATGAGGCTGACAAAGTTTTTCCTATCTCAAGGCCTTGTTGGCTAAAATAGATGATCCCTACAATTATATGACTTAATTCAACCAACATGAAGTGAGTCTGTCTTATGGAGTATAGAATGAGTGAGTCAAGTTCTCCTCCATATAGAACTCTCAGCCTGGCAGATACTGCTAAAGAAAGTGGTTGGTTGGAATATCAATTTCATAGTCCCATGAGAATGATATAATCAATGTAATAAAAGTTAGATCACAACAAAATCACTTTGCCTATACTGTAGCTCCTCTAAAATTCTGAGAGTTCTTTGGAAGCTACACAGTATGAAAAACATTATTTCCATGAAAAAGGGGTTTCCTTGTTTCAACTCAAGACAAAAGGATACTTCCTCTTGGGGTCATTCAACAGTAGTGGAAACTAGAGCCAAAGAGGAGGGAGAATATGAGGTAGCTTTGGGCCAGCATGCATTCACGGTCATCCTGATGGCGAAGGTAAGTGAGTGAGGTCAGGTCAGAGAGAGCATTTAATCAGCAGGATTGGTTACATAGGCATAACCCATGGTTCCCCAAGCCCTGGAGAGTGGTTTGAGAGGGTTACATTAATAAAACAAAAAAAAAATTTGTCTGGCTTAGTCCCCTCCCACAGAATAACGGCAACTCCAATCTCTCTGAAATTCAAGGTGTCTTTAAAGCACATTACATGGCTGCTCTTGAACCTAGACCCCTCAGCCACCACAAGGGGTCTGCCCCATGTGAGCTCAGAGATGACTGGCATGTCCCAGGACACGAGACCAACTCCTCCGTCACTGTGGTCCTCTTCTGCTTCTAATACTGGCCGCATGGGTCCCAAGTCACACCAGGGAAATCGTCAGTTCCTTCTGATTATAGCAAAACTTCTGATCCTTGCTTTAATTTGGATTTTAGTACTCTCCAAACTAGAGAGGAAAAGATACTAAGCCTCTTCTTCTCTCCATTACAGTTAGTGGGCTCACAAAGCAGTTCTGACTTGCTATCCTTAGCATTTTTCTGTAGTAATTCAGCTATTTGTATGTACTTTCCCTTTATGTTAAAGTGGCAGTATGGAGCCTTAGCCAGGAAACCATATGAATAAGGTACAGAATGATGTACCATTATTGCCGGCTAGTGAAGTTCCTCCCCACGGGATTCCTCACTCTCTCCTGCTAAGAAGTGGCCTCTCCCGCCGGCCTTGTAGACCTGCCTGAATTTGTAGCGGCAAACAGCTGAAGTCCTTGTTCTAGGACCCCTGTTAAGAATGGACTCTTCAGAACTGGTGTTTATACATTAGAGACTTTCTTCATACAGATATTTCATACAAGAATACCAATGTTCAGGACATAAATTGAATTAGAAATGCTTTCAACCTATTAAATATATCACTAAATTATAAAAGCTCTGGAATACAACTTTGTGAAGGCAGTTCAGTTTTTCTGCTCTTCCAGCTCTTTCTAGTTCTTACTGGAGAGGGTAGAATAGATAACTTGGAGGGCTTTGGGGAAGGATGGGATGATAAATAGTGCTTCCAGAATGTCATACAGTGTGACGAGGAGATAGGAAATGGTGCTGAGCTAAAACTGCCTCAGAAGCAGGCTACCTGCAACGAACTGACACCAAGAGCAACTCCGACGACTGTGTAGATACAGGTCTTAAGCGCCAATCACCATTACTCACATCGCCACAGTGCTCACAGCTAATGAAGCACCAGCACATGCATTAGCTCATTTCATTCTCACAGTAGCCCAGTGTAGTGACTTAGTGCTACTTCCAGTTGACAGATGAAAAATTGAGGCTTAGAAAGACGAAGCAATTTGCCCCATATTTGCCCCAGTGGGAAAGAAAGCCAAGGCCCAAATCTAGATTTTCTAAGCTTGAGTCCCATTCCCATGTACTGCGTCAGCGTTCACTCACGGACATTCGCTCCACACCCCTTACCAAGAGCATACAGTTTAGTGCCAGTCACAGTCCTGGGGGTGGGGAGGTGGGGGTGGGGGGGTTGGCGGGGGCTGTGTATAAAGATGAATACTGTCCCCAGGAATTTTTTTTAACTTAACTGTTTATTTTGAAGGAATTACAGATTCACATTAAGTTAAAAAAAAAAATAGCTCAGGGAACTTTTGATGTACAGAGAAAACAGAGTTTATCCATAGGTGTCTACAATGCAATGCAGAATGTGTTAATTGAGGGACTCTGGGAGATTTGGGTAGAAGTGATCACACTTGGGTAAGTGGACAGGCTTCTTGGAAGAAGTGGCACTTGGATTCACCTAGAAAAGATAGTGTGATTTATATGGTGGACGAGACACAGAGGTGGGAAGGAAAAGCATTCTAGAGGCAGATACTAACTTGGGCAAAGATGCAGAGGTGGGAAAGTACAGGCAGGCTTGGGAAAATAACAACTATCCAAGGGGGAGAGAAACGTATACTTTTTAATAAGTTCAAGTGCCAAGCTATTCTCTGTGGTGTATTCTGTTTAAAGGTCAACACGAATGGAGAGAGAGATGGACTTAGTTCCTTTTCTTGAACATCCACAGGGCGGGCCCAGAACTGTCAGGGCTAAGAAAGCCACAGCTTTGTATTTTCCACTGGCACAGTAATCCAAGAGAACTTTTATTTGTAGAGTGAAGAAAGTATACTCAAAGTTGTTCTTAGAAACGTAGCACAGTGAGACCGAACTGACACTTCGAAAACTAAGTTAAAATGGGGCTCCAAGAGGCTGGGTCTCTATTTCCTACTTCAAACAGGTATATTTTCTAGCTCCCCACTTAACTCAACTTCATTCCAAAGAAATCTGAGGTTTATACAACAATGCGTACAATTCAGCAAGACAGTTTAAATTAAAAATAAGAAAAAGGGCAAAGCATATTTATCCTAAGGACGTTGTACAGATACCCTTTCTTCTAAGATCAGCTATGGGAGACATTTCTCTCTAGTCTCAATATCTATATTTTGGTTCTTTGTTTCGGATATTGGTTTATTTTTTGCTTTTGATGTATACCCTGGGCCTTGTCACTGGCCATGTTTCCCTCCTTTCATTGGCTGTTAGAAATCACAGAGACAAATGTGTGTCTCACCTTCTGGAAATACACAAGATCTCATGTCTTGAATTTTGTGTATCAACCTCACTTCTTGCTCTATAGCCATGAAAAACATTTCCCCCTCGATCAATCTAAAGTTAAAAACTATAGAAATTATTCTAACTTACCTTTGAAGGGTTTTCCTTAAGAAAATTTGCAAGAGTGTTTTCAAGCAGGACAAATATAATTTCACTAAGAAAATAGAATTTGGGCATTTTCACTATGAAAAGCTACACGTGAGTCAGAAAATGGCAAATCCATTGTGTCCCATTACAAAAAGAATCAATCTCTGAACATTCTCCAACAATTCCCCACCCACATCCTTATTCCACCCTTAACAGTCTTCAAAGGAGCATTTGGGAAACAAGTGTGAATAATAAAACCAATCTTTTCAGTCACCTTTGCACGTGCAGCACCACTGTCGGGTTGACTGTCTTTAATAAAATATAGTGAATATATACAGTATATAGCATGGGCTCTATTGAAAGTCAAAACAATACCTCATTCAGAGTAGATGCTCAATAAATATTTGTTATAGTTAATATGTGCGTGTCCATTATATTGCAGGCCCCCCTCCCAGCCAAATAAAGGATTTTTATATTGGAAACAAATTTTGAATATTTATTTATAATCACTCAATGTCATCCTCACCTCTAGTATGGCTATAACTGAACTTAGTTACACAGCAAGCAGAAGCTTTCTTTTAATCCAGGTGAGTTATAGCTTTGATAAATCAGTCCACCCTGCCTGCTACTTGTTTGCTGTAACCATTGCCCTGACTATGGGCTCTTGGTAATAAAGTATTTACGGGTCGTCCATCAGGGAAAAGAGCGTGGAGCCACGGATGTCACTCTCCTGGTTACTGCACCACCCTACCTGTTTCGGGGTGTGGAGGAGAGGGAGCTGGAGCCCACAAAGGCTTCAGCCCCAGGTGTTCAGCAGGTGGGCCCCAGGTGAGCTCCAGACTCCTGGGTTCGGCGGAGACACTCTGCTCCTTTGTTTGAACACCAGTTGCTTTCTCTGCCTGTTTGTTTTTCTGGTTTGGTTTCCTGTCCTGTTCATTAGTCAGTTAGTCCTTCCTTGTTTGTTCTGTGTCTCTTGTGTGTTTCTGCAGGTTACCTTGCTCCTCAGCACCGGAAGGCTGATGTCCTTTGTTCCTCGTAATTTGCTTTACCTTGGTGGCAGGGAGCGGTTCGACACACGCCTGCATGCTGCTGTGCAAGGTGAACATGATCAGTTCGTAGAAAGGGTCAAATCGTTCCTCCTTGACCCTAAGGCTTCACAGTGACCTCTAAGGAGAAATCTTGGGCATAGGAGGTTGACTCCCTCAAGTGCTGGCTTGGTATGTTATGCTTTGTTTTTGTTTTTTATTGTTAATGCAACACTCTCTTTACCAGGTAACTAACTATATAACTGTGATGTTTAGAGAGTCACACACGACAACAAACTGGCATATAAAACTGCTCTCTGAATAACTCTTCCTGTAACCAACTGCAAAAGGAGTGAGAGCGATTTCTGCGGTCCCAGCTGACATAGAATCATTTGTTACTGGTAAGAACCATCATTTAATTTGTAATCATTTATAAAACACTGGGACAAAAGTAGAATGAGATGTTTTTAAGTGTCACTGTTTCTTTTTGAGCTTGTGTTTAAATTTAATTTGAACAGACCCAGGGTGCTCAAATCAGACAATTTGGCTCACAAAAGACTCTTAATTATTATGGACTGCCGCTAATTTGGAATTTTTCAGAATTTGGAACCATTCAGATGCACAGAGCTAGAATGTACTTTGTGTAATCTGAGAAAAAAGCAAATTTATAATTTTGAATATAAAATATAGCTATTGAAGTGCTCAGGTGAAACTGTTTTCAAGTTCCATGGATAGTATCCCAAACCTCCTAAGCCACAGGAGAAAAATGTAAAAATCCCCATTTCTGGAGATTCTAGCTCACCAGGTCTGGCGTGGGAGCAGGAGAGCTGGGTTTTTAGCAAATGGCCCTCAGATGACTCTCAGACCAATTTTGGAAACGCTGCTCTGGAGGCATTGACTGATCATGTCTATAAAATTTACAAACCAGTAGCCTCTGTTGAGAAAACCAGCTTCCCTTTATCCCAACCTTATTACAGTTACTGATTCTACCTGAAAATAACAATTCAATCCCCATGGCAAGCATTTATGTCCACACCTCAGTGTGCAAAACATTGCCCCCGGCAGTGAGGATTAATAAATAAACCAGATATAGTTTTTATCCTGGAAGTGTTACTAATCTAATGATAAATTGAATTTATTAATTTAGTAATTCTGGAATCCTGAATAAAATGGTACTGGCTTATCTATTCATTAAACCAATTATACTGAGAGTTTCTACTCAATTGCAGGCATTGGGCTAGGTGCTGGAGCTGTGTGTGAATTAAAATATCTCCCTGTCTTCAAAGAGCAAGTGTGGAGAAAGTCAAATAAGGTGACAAGTGACAGTATAGGCTTCACCTGCTGTGGAAGCAGCAAGTCCAGAGTGCTCTGAGAACACTGAGACAGAAAGGGGCCCTGACCTAACCACAGATGTGTATGTGTGTGCCTCTGTGTGTGTGTCTGTGTGTGTGTTTGTGTGTGTGTGTGCTTGTGTATGTCTGTGCTGGGGTACCTGGGGGCTAATCAGAGCCTAGTGGATACGTAGAAGTCACTGAGAGGGTAATTCAGGCAGGGAAGAGGGTCCCCAGCCATAAGGCATCACGTGAGTAAAGGCATAAGAGGGCTGTGCATCGGGTGGCGTCGAGTAGTTGAATGCAGAGGCCTGATCTTCCTCCTGCTCAGGAACACCAGCATCGCTCTCAGTATAGTGTTCAGATTTTAATCCGCTGGTCAGTGTCCCAAACCAACCAAACTGGATTTTATAAAAATGTTATCTGTTCACTTGTATGCCAGGATTTAATTCCATGTTGGAATATTGTCATAAAGCTATTGCTTTGGATAAGAAGGTAGATCTAATATATAATCAGATAAATTTATGAGTGAGGAGGAGACAGGGAGGGAGGGGAGAGGGGAGGGGAAGGGAGGGGAGAGAGGAGAAGAGGTGTCATATACTTTCATAGGTTCCGAATTCAAATCATTTTACTACTTCTGTGACTTAAATGTAGTACTAAGAGTACACTTTCCCCACAACTATCAATAGTATTATAAAATTATGTTTCCACACCAGCCTGTTAGTTGTCACTAAACAAAGTTGTTTTCTTTTTGTATTTAACAATTCCTATGTAAACTTGTTTTACTAATAAAATCAGAAGCACTTTAGTTTCATCCATTTCCACCCTTTCTCAGTTTTGCCCCTCTGAATCATTTATGATTTTAGCTGGAACAAAAGGAAATTAATAAGTATTTGGGTTGGAAATGACTCTAATATACTTTAAATCCATAGTCCAAAAGACTTCAAAAAAAGCCAATTTTATTTTAATTATTTTACAACATATAGAGGTAATATAACTTTTTAATATTGGGGAAAAAGTGTTTATAAATCAATTTTTTTATATATTAAGGGTTTGTGATTTGAATTTTAGAATTATTAATCATACTATATAGCTATACAATATCGTCCAGAGTTAGCCTGTTCTCATTAGCTATATATAATATACCATAAATCGTCCTTCAGAAATTAGAGCCAGATAGCCAGATCTCTCCCCAAAAGCTGCCCCAGGATAGCTATTAGAAGAATGATGTACTTTTATTTCAGTGTCAATCATTCCCTGTTGTAGACAACATCATATTACTTTCTTTATACAAATCAGACAGAATTCCCACTGCAATGAATTTCTAACAGAAAATAGTAGTAATACATCACTTTGGTTTTTCTTCAGTCCAGGAATCAATCAAACATTTATTGAAAAACAAATATTTATTGAGCCCAGTAACCGCTAAGAAGGTCCATATCCTCAAGGATTTTACTTCTTTGGTACCTACTTAGCGCTGCAATCAATGCATTGGGAAGTTTAGAAGACACATAAGGTGTAGCCCTATTTTTAAAATGTAAATAATCTGGTTGAAAGATCAAACCAACACAAAGGGAACTATTATCAAGAAAAATAAACTGGGCACTGTGTGGCTTTGGTACACTCTAGAGTGGACCATTGCTGTTGGTGAGTTGTGAAAAATAAGTCTAAAGACAGAGGATGTGGAGCTGGATTATAGACTATCTTGAAAGTTACAAAGAGATGCTTATTAGCAGCAGGGAGTCACTGTGGGATCCCGAGTAGGGAGTGACATAGTGAAATGGCACTTCAGGGAGACTTTTAGGTGTGTGATTATTTCCTCCCACCTCTCACTCATTTGGGAGCTAAGGAATAGTATACACTACATATCTCAAAACTTGTCATCTGATCTAGCTAATGGACTGTGAAATGTAAAACACAGTCCCTGCTCCCTGCCATCAAGTAGTACAGGATTTTAAACCTTAGACTCACTTACAGGTGGTGAAGCCAATGGCTCATGGGATTAAAGTCTAAATAAAAAGGCCTGAGATGACTTTAGACCTCAGGCAGATAAACTTTAATCTACTGAAGACGGCTGCAATTAGTAATAGTAGCCAAAAACAAAAAACCTTCTTGTTTCTGTAATCAACTTGTCCATTTTAAAAGGTTAATAAGTGTATAAATATGTGCCAATCCTCCTTAATGCTCAGGCCCTTGGCAGGAATCACTAATCAAACACAAAGTTTTTTCTTGCTATGTTCTGATAGGCCTTTCAATACTTCTCAAAAGCTCTATAGAAACGTGTTAGCAGTTGGTCGTAGTAGGGCCCTGGAGATAAAAACTGTTTGCTACCCTATATTAGCAGGGAACTCTGCCTAAGATAGTGTTGATGAATTCACTCGGTTAGCTGTGTTCACTTACTACAGTATAATTTTTTTAAAGTCACAAAATCTTTATGACCCTTGGTTTATTGTTTAGCACTAGAAGAAAGAGTTGAGTAGTGCTCAGAATCCTCTCATATTTAGAAGCTATTTAATATATTGAAAGAGTGATTTATGATACCTATACAGTTAATAATTCAAGTAAACAAGCACAGGAGATCTAAAAACACCTCACTGGAGAACTCCAGAATGGACTCCAAGTGACTAAGGGATCACAGGCAAGACCCATTCCCCACATTATCTCATGTGATCTTCATTATGGCTCTACACATAGCTATTGTATCCCTATTTTACAAATCAGGAAGCTGAGGTTCAGAGAAATTAAGTAACTTTTCCAAGACCATTCAGCTATTAAGTGTTGGCACCATGATTTGAAGTAAAGTCTGTTTGATTCCACTACCAGTGTTGCCCCAATGGAATTTTCTGTGGTGATGGAAACATTCTATATCTGTGCTGCCCACTAGCCATGTGTGGCTGTTAATAACAGCACTTGAAATGTGACAGATCCAACTGAATAAGTGAATTTTAATTTCATGTGATTTAAATATAAAGAGCCATATGTGGCTAGTGGATACCATAGTGGATAGCACAGTACTAGACTATGAGTTCCATGTGGGCAGGTACCACATGTGTTTTACTGATTACTGTGTCCTCAGCGTTTAGCACAGTACCTAGTATATATAAGATACACAATAACATTTTTAGATGAACAAGTAAGTTTAAAATCTGTGCTCATAATTCATGTAGAAATCATGTCCCTAAAATGCCAATCCATTGAAAAATGCACCGAGGTTCTTCATGCTTTGAGACTCACCATCACCACCAGGATAATATAGGATAATAATAAAGATAATGTTATTTACCTCTCTCAGTATATAAGAAAAAATTAATCAAAATAAACCAATTTTGTAAAGAAAAGTTTTACCTGTAAATCATTGCTCAGCCAGAGGACAAAGCCTTATCCCTCTTTTCAGCTTTCTCAGCAGGAGAAAATGAATTTTTACTTGATATAAAGAAGCCAAGTAAAATTAGACGTTTCTTGCCATTTTTTCCAAATATAGGAGAGAACCATTTCTCTCAGTAAATGTTTATAAGTATGGCAAAATCCATCACTGGCTCCAAAAGGAAGTTAAGATGAAGTTTAGGTGTATGTGGATAATTCCAAGAGCATCCCTTAAAATGAGAAAAATGCAGTGCAAAATTGTTTGGCCTGCATGGTGCCAAAAAGCTAGGCTTATTTCCCCCATAAAATTATGTGTGTGTATGTATACATATACACATATTTATAGATATATATAATTTCATAGATAATTTTAATAAAGATATTTACATTTTACTAAGATAAAATAATATCCATTTTAACATCAGATGCAACTAGGATGGCAACTATTGGTAGCTATTTTTGTTCAAGACAGTTTGCAAATGTACTGTAAGAAATTTTGTTGAATCTTTCAAGGCAAGAAAGTCTCCTGATACCTTTACCTTTGAGCAAGTTCCTTCCTGGCCATAAAAACCACCCAGGAAGTTTGTTAATAATGCAAATTCCCATTTGCCACTCACAGAGATTATGATTCAGAAGGTCTTGGAAAGGGCCCAGGAATCTGCATTTAAGCAACTCTTACAATTTTGGTCTGTGAACTACACTTTGAAAAATACTGTAAATGCTCCTAAGATAATTCAATTAAGGAAGCAGGGAAATCATTTACTTGATGGAACATCTTTCTCAGGAACCCTGCAGAACTGATTGACATGCTTGGTTAATGGGACACATTGTGAGCCAACTTGCCACATCTGTTCCATCCCCCCCCCCCCCCGCCCACCACCACCATCATTTTGCAGTTTGAGGGTCATTGATCCCTTACTCCCAATTCCAGACATGAGCACTGAATTGCTCATCAGTTTTGAGCCCATTCCCATTACAAATGTAACCTACACTAGGCCTATCAGAATGAAATCCGGACTTTTGTTTGGTTCAGAGAAAGATAGTCAACCTCTCTCTCTCTCTGGACATATAGGAGAAAAAATGCCATCCCAGGAGCTGTTGGAGCCATCTTGCAGCCATGTGTGAAATCAGACTCAGGATAAAACTGACACCACGAACAAAAAGCCGAGGAAGGGGACAGAGCCTTTAGAAGCATTGCTGAGCTGATCAAACCAGTCTTGAAGCCCGCACTACCTCTAGACTGCTCAGTAATGTAAGTCCATAAATTCTTCCATTGTTTTAAACGGTTTAAGTTTTCTATTTGGAACATTAAAAGACCTAATTGATACAGGCTGCCATTTTTTATTTTATACACCCATTTTTCTTTCTTAGCTTTGTTCTCTGGGTCTCCAAGATGTTCTGCATTTCTTCCCCAGCGCTGCCGTGAGCATGATGTGAGGCCACGGCTGAGTGTCAAAGTTCTCACCACTCATTTACCCCCACTATACAACTGTCACCAAAGCCCCTGCTTTCCTCTTCTTCCCCTGCCACCTTCTCTTCTCACTAGAGCTGAGCCATCAGATATCCAAGTAGTTCTACCTCCTGGCAAAAGAGAGCTATTAAAACCCTTTGACTGATTTAATGAAGTCCATATCTTTACAAGAAACTGCCTTTCCAAAGGCTTGATGAATGCATCCGCTCCCTCTCAGAACCCTCTGTGCACTTTTTATTCTCGCTGCTCTAGGATTTTAGGTGCATTTCAAAAGCATTTAGATATTCTTCACCCTTTGGTTCTTTCATGCAATATCTTTTCATATTTTGTCTTGTCACAGTAGAAAAAGATGAAGATGCAGAGGAAACGACCCTGGACGTCCAACAGAAGTCAGACGAGACGGCCCCTTGCAGGGGTCTCAGGCAGTTGAATAGATGAGCCCACCAAAGAAAAACCCTGGGCTGTCAATGCATCTGTGCGAGAAGTCGCAACTGTGGGGTTCTCTGCTCTAAAGACAGAAAGCAGAAAAATCCACCCTCTTCCCCCCCCCCCTTTCACTTAAGGAAATGAGAGCATATGAAATTTAAAAAAATAATAGTGGAAACTGAATCCAGGAAGTTTGCAAGGCAGAAATTAAAAAAACAAAAACAAAACTCAAATAGAAATTCAACCAATTTTTCCCCCAACAGCTTTGGGAATATAGGCGGGAGAACCTGTACTAAAAACCTCCTTCTAATTACTGCATGGGCCAAAGAGGGGTAGAGACAACTAAGGACTACAGAATATTTTCATTAATCTCCTGTTTCCAAAGGAAAAGACCAAAGAAATCAAGTGTTCATCTAGAGAAATGTTATCACCAAACTTATTTGTCTGTCTATTTATTTAGTTGTTGCTGTCTGCTTTATCACTTATATAATGTTAACATTCTTTTAAAATGGGCAGATGGACTTCATTCAAGTTCTGACAGTAACTCTTTGTTATTGGTACAAATGGCTTCAGAGGTATTTAATTACCATTAGTAGTCATCCGTTTGCTCCTAGCTGGTGACATTTGGAATAGTAAGCAGGCAGAATTCTTTGTGTCCAGTGAGTTCATAGAAAGTTAAACCTACTTTTGACAACAGACTCAAGCTTAGCTACCATTAACCCCCCTCTTCAGTTACTGGATGATGTGTTTGAACAGTATGAATGATTAATGAAGGCTAAATAGTCCAGTTTCTATCTTAAAACCTTTTTGTTAACTGCCAGATAGCTGAGTGACTGGCAAGGTGAGTTGAGCTCAAGTAAATATTCATGCAATCTGTTGCTGGTGCTAAAACAAACAAACAAACACAACATTAACCTGTCAGTTATTTTTAAGAGATGTAATACATTAGAAACTCTCATCCTTACCCTGTATCCTTGCACAGACTAACACCAGGAACCATGAATTTTAGCCAGGTTGCCATCAGAAAGCAAATTTTGCTTGTATGTCCAAGTGCATAACTGTTTCCTCTCAAGGAAACCAAGATAAAATGCTGTCAGCGAGTAGCAACACATAGCAAAATGCCTAAAAGTAGCCTGTGAATTTTCCTGCAGCAAATTCTAGGGGAAGGGCAACATATCATCCATTAAGTTGAGAAAACCACTTATATCTGATAACTTGTTAGAGATACGTGTATAAAGATGCTCGAGGCGTTTGCTGGTTGATCTGTAAGAGGCATCCCTACTGCTAACTCCTCCAGAGACATCTCTTACAAAAGAGACTATGGAAGAGGCCAGACAGAGCTGGAAACTGAAAGGAGGCCGAGGACCACAACAGTGATGACCATTGACTTCAGGAGAGGGAATTACGCAGGACAAGGAAGCTGGATTTGTAAGGAGGTAACTCAGTCTGGGAACACAGTTAAAACATATCTTTATATAAATTTTTAGAGATTTCTTTGGCTACGCCTTAAATTTCCTCTTCTTCACCTTGATAACTTTATGGCATTTAGGGCATCACTTATGACACATGTGATCACCCAAACAGCCCACAACTTGAGATCCTTGACAAGTGACACAGATACATCTATCCAACAACATTTTCTAAAACAAACTGACAAAATCCTGTTATTTCTTGTTTGATGGTCTATTTGGCATATATCCCTAACAGTTTAGAAGCTGTTTATTTCCAAATGAAGTGCCTTGAGGTATTTTAAATTAATTATTCCACATTACTTATTTTGTAATGTGCTTTCTCCATCATTTTCATCAATTATGTATTGATACAGCCCAGGCATCTCCTTCCAAAGAGAAGAAAGTGAAGTGAGATTAGAACTAGTGTTTTCTAAAGAGAATTCACAGGTCTACCTCATTCAGTTATTAATTCAACAAACATTTTGGGGGCCCTTATTATGTGCCTGACAATGTACTAGGCACTAGGAATACAGAGATGTTTAATATACAGCCTTTGGCCACATGGATCCTACTGTTTGTCTATTTGGAGAGACAGATGTACCAGGGTACCAGCAACATAGAGGGTGGGGGGGGGCAGAGGAGGGAATTTTTTAAAAAATCTAGCCTGGAATGGGGACTGCGGGTTTGAAGAAGTCTTTCCAGAGAAGCCAATATTAAGCTGGGTTGTGCAGTGTGATCCACACCTGGATTTCAGGGACTCCCTAGGCTGAACTCATTTACCTAGGACTCAGCCTTACCTGGAGGACCTGGAGGACCCTGTTCTGTAGCTGACACAGGGATGGGTTGTCAGAGGAAACCAGGACCCACAGTGATGCCCAGGGCCCAAGGAAACACAATTCTGATGGCAGATTATCTTTAAATTCCAAGTGTGGCGCCAGTGTAAATCAGCAACAGTTGAATGAGCAGAATAAACAAAATACAAGAGAGAAAGACGGATGGAAGGAAGGAAGGAAGGAAGGAAGGAAGGAAGGAAGGAAGGAAGGAAGGAAGGAAGGAAGGAAGGAAGGAAGGAAGGAAGGAAGGAAGGAAGGAAGGAAGGAAGGAAGGAAGGAAGGGAGGAAGGGAGGAGAAGGGAGGGGGGAAAGAGAGAATGAAGTCAAAGATGTCACTCTGAAAGGAGTGAAGTGAAAGGGAAAACTACACCACCCAAATGATCTACAACATCAATCTTGAGCAAAGCTTGTGCATGTTAATAACGCTTGACACAGCTCAGGGCACGCAGACAGAGTCCAGGAGCAGCACATTGTAAATGTGTGGTGGGTTAGAAAGAGGATTTTGCAGAACCAGCAAATCATATAAATTCTGATGAAGGCCTGATTAGCCTTCAGTGTGGGAATCTCCACCCCAGTGGATTTGTGGGCGCCTGGACAGCTCATAAGGTAAGCTGAAGGGAAGGAATTCCCTGGGGCCAATCCTTTTAAACCTGACAACCACTAACTGGAGATGGAGGCAGGAGGGAGAGGAACAAGGCAGGCTGAGTCTGCAAAGTGGAGGGGAGGAGTGGGCCACCCAGAAAGTAAAAAGGGCACACCCATTCCAGCACACTGATGACCTGTAATTGGACAATTTTACTCTTGGCAGAGGCCTCAGTCTCAATGGCTTCTTTATTAGAAGCTTCAATATTAGCTCTTAGAATAACTAAGGATCTCACCAGAAAGAAGAAACCCTTTTTAGAATCAAAGGAGGCTTAAGTTTGGATGCAAAAGTTTACCCAATACTATTAACCTTAGTTTGGGGCTGGATTATGAAAAGGAAACAATTCTGGCAGGAACAAGTGAGTGGGTTATGACTAGGATGGGCCAGTGCTCAGAAATCCTACACGTGAGGCAGAGAGCAAGCCTCAGGAAAGCAGGGTTTCCCTGGCTGGGTCTCAAGGGGAGAGCCTGAGCTGAGCAGGACGTCCAGCTCTGTGCCCCCCGGGGTCTGATCTGTGGCTGGATGGAGTCAGCAACCCTGCATTCAACTCCTCTTTTCGTCTCACTGGCTGTTTGACTTTCAGAAGATTACTTGTCCTTTTCTAGGCCTCAATTTCCACATCTGCAATATGGCAAAGGAAGACAGTACGTCATGCAGTTGTGAGATAACCCACTTCAAGTGTTGGGGCTGTAAGTATTGTGCAAGTTTTCGAGAAGTAAGCTAATCGTATCTGCAACCCTTAGAACCCTCCTGCGACACCAGCACTGTGCCCTCCAACAAAGAGATGAGGAAACTGAAAGTGAGAAGATCTGGATAAATCACCAAAGGTCACAGGGCTGTCCGAGGCAGAGTCAGAATCTGCTCCCATGTAAATGGCTACGTTGTCTCTACCCTCCTCCATTAATCCCACTCTGGGCTCACTGATTTTTCTCCAGTTGGTCCTCTTGCTTTGTTTATATATAAATATGTTTATATTTATGTATACTCTTATTTCCCAGAAATTCTGCTCTGGGTCTACAACCATAAGGATCTATAATGCGAGGCAACTCTAATGTTTCTCACTTTTTTCTGTGAATTTCCCAGAGCGCTTCCGTAGCAGCACCTGGGGGTATGTATCCACTTTACTTAAAAGAGCTGCAATAGCCTGGATCAGCCTTGCCAAGGATCAGGGACCCACAAAACTGGTTTTCAATCCTAAAGAATGGTACTGTTATTTACCCCATGATCTGGGCAGTGCACGCAAAGCTTGGAATGTGCAGGCAGGAAGGGATGGCAAGACGCGCTTCCCGCTTGGCCAGTTTTTACTCCTTTCTGCAAGGTCGGACCCATTCCAAAAGGCTGCTACCTTCTGTGAAGAGAACTGAGGCCCAAAGAGAACACATTCCTCAGAACCTACCCAAAACAAAGGGCTGCCTCTGCCTTAAGTCCCTTAAGCTTCTGGGAGGAAAGGTGTCATTAGAGGTGAAACGTGCGGTTGATACTAAGCCTTTGGCCCAGCACGATCACTGCAAACACACTCATCACTTTCCTGTTCAACTGTCCTTGGCTGTTTTGTTCTAAGATACTGTTTCCGCACCTGCCCTGGACAATTTCGGCTCACCTATGAACCCTCTCGGGCAGCAGCGTTTTGTTTTGTTTCTAATTCAACCTCTGTTTTGTTGAAAGAACATAAATTTTGTATCTGAGAAGATGTTTTGGGCTGCAAAAGAAAAAGTAGCCCAAGCACAAAGGAAAATGTATTAGTTCACATAACAAGAGGCGAGGTTAGGACAGCCTTAGGCCAGAGAATTCAGCTAATCAAATACACCATTAGATACCCAGGGACTTTCCATCTTTCCTCCCTTTTAATGTCAATAGGTCAATTATATGTCTCCTGATTACAGGTGGCAACAGTATCCAAAAGCTAAAGGGTGTCTCTCTTCTGTGGACCTATCTTTAAGAGCAAGAAGAATCTTCCCAGAAGCCTCCAGAACAGGCTTCCCTTCATGTTTCATTGGCCAGGTTTGGGTCTTAAATCCATCACCAGCAAGAGGTGACAAGTGAAGGTTGACTGCCTGGGCCTGGTGAGCAGGCCTGAGTGGGAATGGATGTTGACTAGGACACCAACAATGTCCCTGTGATATTTGAAGTCATACACACCTGGGTTTGAATCCAGGCTCACCATTTACAAACCTAGACAATTTTATCTCTTGAAATTTTAGTATCCTCACTTGGAAAATAGGGTTAAAATATCTACTACACAGGTGGTTGGTGAGGATTTAAACACAGTCATGTTTGTGAAAGGTATGGCGCGGTACATGGCACATGACAGTTACTTAATGCCTGTCGGTTTCTCCTGTTTTCCTCTCTGCCTCCTTTTTGGAAAGCTTTTAGCATACGTGATCCCATTAGAACGAGAGGGCTTTCTCTTGTCTCTTCATGTCTGTAGCAAGTTCTCCTGCCTCTTCTAGTGATTTCTGGTTCCATGACACTATTAGTAATGCTTTTAAGAATGTGATTATTACTTGTTATTATGACTACTATTGGAGTAATTGATAAATGTGTAGTATAAAACGATATTGACCCAAAGTTCATATCTGTTGTCGTATTTGACCCTGATAATGTGGTCAATTGGGGATGCTCCAATTAAAGGTAATGAACCAATTTATTTCCTTGTAATTTGTTATGTTTAATAAGTAAGAGTCTTCCATGCACTTTGTCCAGTGAATATACCCACACATTAATCTTGATCAACTGCCAGCAAGTGTTTAATGAGGCCTTTGTTGCATGGTTTAAGATGCCCCTTTGCTCTATTTACCATTTGTGGAGAAACGTAAGAAAGGAAAATTCATATATCTTGTCACTAGAGAAGTTTTCCCGCTGCCCTGAGAAAGAGACAAGTATTCTGTTTGCATAAAAGAACACAAAAAAGGCTAATGAGGATGCATTGGTTTTAATCATTATTGAGAGACACATTTATTTTTAAAAATCAAAGATAATCTTTGATATGCACAAGTTGTAACTGCTCTTAGGTAAATGCTACAGACAATATTTATTCTGCAATATAGCAGAGCTGATGATTTTTTTAAAACTTTCTGTACTATTTCTAAACAGTTCTGAATCTGTCAGTCATTTTTTGAGAACCTACTATGTGCCACAACATGCTACATGAAGCAGAGGACACAAAAGTCAGGGAAGATCTGGTCCTGGCTCTTAAGTGTGATAGTCCAGTTGGACAGAGAAGACACACACAATCAGCTGGAACAATGCAGGACAGGAATGGGAAGTGGCAGGAGAACTGGAACAGCTTGTGAAGCTGCCACAGCTAGCTGGTGGCCTTGAGCAAACTACCTGTCTTCTTTGGGCCTCCCTTTCCCTTTTTGTAAAATGAGTTATTTTAACCAGAGGTGGTCAAAGTCTAAAATTCTGTGGTTCTCAAAGTGGTCCAGAAAAAAAAATCACTAAAAGCTGGAGTAGTCAGCAAAGGTTCGCCAAGATGAGCTAGGCTGGAGGTGGTTTTGAAGAATGAAGAAGATGGGACTGTGTGGAGGGAATCGGGAGAGGGGACAGCACATTCGGGGCAGCGGGAATTGGAAGGAATAAGCAGTGATTCCGGGGTCATGAATGTCATCCTAGCTGGAGCGAGGGGGCGTGCTGGACAATGACCACGGGAAATCCAGCTGAGCAGTAAGTGTGGAGCCAGACCCAAGGCTGAGCAGTTAGCCTTGACGTGACTAGTGCGTAGGAGGCTTCACCCTCTCATCGCCTTTTTTATTTCCGTCTAGTTTCTCTTCCTCCTTTTCTGCCTCTTCTGCTTCTTTTTTCTACCTCTTCTTTATCTTGCTCTTCCCCTTGTCTTCTTCTCCATGTTTCCTTCTTTCTATTATAAGGGTGTTTTTTAGCTACAAAGCACTTTTCCCTATATGATGCTTTTTAATAAGAAAACAATTCACACCATTCTCAGTCTTCTCGAAATTCAGACTCTGGAGCTCGAGAACCTGGTGGTTGGAGTCCCTGGTGATGCCATTTACCAGCTGTCTGGTTTTAGGCAAATTCTGATCTCTGTGCTTCAGTGTTCCTTCCTGAAAAACAAGGGTGGTAGTGCCACCCACCCCACAGACTTGTAAGAATTAAATGAATAACTGAAGCACGTATAACAGTGCAGGGCGCTTGGCAGATCCTAGGCGCGTAAACTATTGTTTGGAAAAGACCTGTCAGGTCATTTTCTCTTCTGCCTACATGGGTCATAATGGGCACGGTCTTCATAGTTTTCGTACCTAATATTCACATTTTGGGACCTACTGGCAACTTTTTACTTGAGCACTTTGGAGCACCAGCTGAGTTAATCATTTAACTGTGCTAACCAACATTTCAAGAACATTTTAAAGTCTTCTGAGCAAGGCCATGGCCTGAAGTTCCAGCCATTTTAATTAGTTTCACCCTCTCTGCCCCATGATCCAGAAATCTCTAATTGCACTGTGGCAGCCTCCTGCTCCCTGTCACAGATCTGACTTTACCTGCTATTATTTAAAGTTTATGAATCATGCTCCCTCTGTTTGAACTCCTGAAGCCTCTGAAACGAAATGAGTAATTTTCAAGATGCAATTGTCATGGTTTGTAAAAGATGCTGTAAAAAGATTGTTTTTCCTTTTTGTGTGAACCTGCTTTTTTTCCAGTTGTCTTCAATTTGCAGCCATGAACCCGAAGAAAATGTCAGCTATTTCTCCAATGAACAGAGAATAAGGTTCTTAGGACAAGAAGCCTGATATCTGGTAAGCAAACACTTCCTCCTTTAAAAGGTGGTGGAACCCTGGCCGGTGTTGCTCAGTGGTTAGAGCGTAGGCCCATGCACCAAAGAGTCTTGAGTTCGATTCCTGGTCAGGGGCATAAATCTGGGTTGCAGCAACCAATCAATGTGTCTCTGTCACACTGACATTTCCTTCTTCATCCCCCACCCCTGCCTCCTTCCCTTCCACTCTCTCTAAACATCAATGGAAAAAAATATCCTTAGGTTAGGATTAACAAGAACAGCGAAGGTGGTGGAAGTGTGCTGTGGCACCTTAAGACTTGCCTTAGTCCCTGCCCCATGCATTGCCTCAGTGGGGCTCCTGGCATGAATGTCAGTGAGGGAATAGCTAGCGCCAGAAGTCCCCAGTAACACAGGGAGGCTGTTCCTCACTGCAAAGGCATCATGCTCTCAGTGATGAGCTCCTCACTTCCATGACCTGGGCATATTCTGATTCTTTCCACTTGGGCAAATATTAGGTCTAATTCTATAGGCTGTATTAGACTTAATACATGATAAAAATGAGGAAACATTGAAATAAAAGCAGATCACTTTTAATCATTTGTTGTTTTCTCTCCTGTTTTATTTACCATTGCATTTTTAAATTTCTGAGAGGGAAAAACCACTCCCTACTTTCAAAATTCTTTCATCTTCTGATGTCTACAGTCCTAATTTCTTATTCATCTAGTCATTCATTTGTTCAAAAATAAAAAGGTGCCTAAAAATAAGCTGATCATGCTCTCCTTTGCCTCAAACAAAGCAATGTAAAGGTAAAAAAAAAAAAATTATTCTATTCATTTTCCACCGCCTTGAAGATTATCCAAAGTTCTTAGCCTGACACACTGAGTCCTTCACAATTCCACCAGAATCCACCTCTTCAGCCTCATCTCTCACCCAGCTCTACTATACCCGCCTTATGCCACAGTGATCATTTCCTCACTGGTGCCCAGAAGTACCAGGCACTGTCAGGTCATTACACATTTGTTCACACATTCCAGCTTCTTCACTTCATTCTTTGCCTATAGATCCTTGCTTATTACTTTACCACCCAACTGGCTCTGACTTTCTAGGCACTTCTATGAGCGTATGCTCATGTCAATATTTTTAAATCTCTCGTTTTATTATGAATGATCCAGTAACATATCTATCTATCCTTCTAGGATGAAAACTCCTTGAGGGCTAGGATCGTGTCTTCATCATCTTTGTATCCAAAGCGTTGTGCGTAGAGCTCGGAACACAGCAAGTTCTTATTAGATGTTCATTGCATAAATGGGTGAGTGGGTGGGTGGGTGGATGGATGGATACATAAATGAATGAATGGTTTCTATTTCCTCTTTAGTAGGGAAGTGATTAACAGCATAAAGTTTAACTTTATGTGTAGGACTGAATTCTTTCTGCTATAAATGAAAAGACATCTAATTCAAGCTAGCCTAAGCAAATATCTGGTTCACATGGTTGAGAGATTCACTGATGGAGCTGGGCTCAGAGACTGCAAGGGACTCCGAAGGTGCCAACAGCTCTTTTTCCTCATATACATACATGCACACACTCACTCTTTTCACTTCATCTCTTGTCTCTGCCTTTCCCCCTTCTCTTGATTGTTGGTCTCATTTTCTCTTGTACCTGATAAGCATCCTTCTACCACTGGAACCAGAGAGGCTGGTCAGCCTTGGGATTGTATCATTGTACTTTAATGACCCCAGGAGAAAAGAGTGAGCTTCGTTTCCTAAAATATATCTGTAAAACCCCCATGAAGGATTCTAGTTGACTGTCTGATATGACCAGCACAATGGGATACTCTGATGGGCCAGGCCTAGAACACTTTCTTAGCGTTTTAACCTGGGGAAGGGGGTGGTGCCCTTTGATGAGCTGTCCCCCAGAATCCCACCCGACGTGGGCAAGACAACTACTCAGAAAGTAGTAATGTAACTTTATAAAGGGGGGAAGCGATGCTGAGAGGCCAGAAGAACGGATTTCCACCACACCCTGGAGTTTCTTTATGCATTGAGCTGCAACTTAGCACACTTCAAAATGTAGTGATGGTATTTAATGTTTAAAAGATAGGCATTTAAATAGTATTTTGCCAAATAACTTATATAAATAGAAGTTTTGCTTTTGGTTTTGAAGATTGTACATTTGAATTCATGCCTTTGTTTTAGAATACCTCGAACAGAAGTGTCAAAATGAGAATTCTCCTGAATTTTCTTGACCTCGTCAGAAATTAAGAAGACTCAGGAGTTTCACCACGGGTCTTTGTCCCTCTGAATTTCAGGCTTGTTTTCATCTGCATGTTTTTGGAAATATCTGAAATCAGAGCTGCTTTGTAGTTCTCTCTCAAATTGGCAAGTTAAAAATCTCATCTTCATATGCATTTTCTCAACTTAATTCTTCCATGTTACATGTTGGCCCTTCCATTTGTGTCTTTTTGACAGAGCAATGCATGGTCTATTTGCCAGAACACATTTTTTGGTGAAGATTCAGGTTATTGCTGTTCCAAAGACAAGGGTCCCTGGATCAAAATGGAACTACAAGTTCCATTTGGCATCAATCAATCCACCTTATCAGCGAAAACCAGGGATGTTTTTCTCTGAAATCGCGGCTTTCATCAAGACCACAGAGCACAAGTGAATCCTGCCATCTGCATTTGCAACATTTATTACCTAGAAACGAGCCCCAGGTAGGCAGGAAGACTGACCCTTTCCACTGCACCAAAGCCCTCTGCTTGATAACTTCCTAACCTCCCATGACATGTCTTGAAAATGGATTACATTTGCTGTTCTTTAATTATTTACACTTAAATTGCATCTTCCAAATTATTGCCTAAATTATGTTAGGGCAGGAACATACAATGTCTTTCTGTGTCCTGCACAGAGTGCATGGATCCTCAGGAAATACTTGGTGAATAACTTAGATCTTTTCACATCTTTTCAATTATATCAACCCATATAAGACAACCTAACAACAGAACTATGGGAGAACATATCCAGTCTATGTTCTTTATTCCAGGACCCTGAAGTGTAGCAAATGTGGTTCCAGACTAGTAAGTACACTGGACATTTTTCTGGAGCTCTGCCATTGTGTTGGAGTGTTTTTACTTTGAGATCTTGACCTACTAATGGTAACAGAGAGTGGGTGGTTTCTTAATTGCTAGAAAGATAACTCTTTAGAAGAATGGGCAAATGACAACCAATCATCCTTGCAATGTCTCTGCATAATTGGCATCTTCCCTAATTATCCCCATGAAAGGTGAATTGCCTTTCTTAAATTTCTGAAATATGGCCCAAGGTGTCTCATGTAACAGCAGTTAGCCACTGGCTAGTCAACTGTGCAGATACATAAAGTATATTCTGCTGCATTTCAGTGAGGCAATAAAAACCAGTATTTATTTTCAAACTTTTTATTAATTATATCCTATCAGTCCCTTTCTCAAGAATATACCAACAAGATTCTTCAATTTAGACAACCTAACTTTGGTTCATTTTATATTAAATTGGACATTTTTCATATATAAGCTTTTGGAAATAATTAGAATTCACACATGGCTTCTTTTTGTAATCAGAATGTTTAAAATTGCACTATATAATTACAGTGTACTATGAGAACCGATCTAGTGGATGACCTTGTTGCACTGCAATGTTTTTGTTGTAAACAAGTCTATCTTTTAATGGAATATTTGTCAGTGCATGTATTCCAAGAAGCACTCCCAGGCATGTACTCAGAAGTTAGGAAATAACAATATTTTCAAACAGAATCTTTTCTAATCATTCCATTTAGTTTTACTTAAAAATAACCTGGGAGTATCTAAGACAAGTACAATTATCTTTGATCTCAGATATGAGGTATCATCCTTCCAGAAAATGATATGGGGGGGGGCAAATAAACTCATAGATAAACTTTTCTTCTCCTTTCCCTGAAAATCCTCAATCTAATTACAAATAAATACACTAACTAGCAAGGAATAGTCTAAATTTTGCCTCTAGCTTTTTAAAGAAGATCAGATGGAAAGCACTGAATTCATAGTGACATTTAACACCTCATTCGTGCAGTTTTAATACATAATTCACTAGTATATAGACAAGGCTCAGTTCAGTTCAACAAACTTTTATAGAGTTTGGGGGGCATCGGGGTGAAAATAATCAGGTCCTTGACAGATAGCAAATATGCAATTCCAATACAATGGCGTAAGTTATGCCTAAGATGATATGGGAACACAGAAGAGGCAGGGGTGCTGACAGGGTTCTTAGGGGGACTTCTTCCATACACAACGCCTGGGCTGAGCTTGGAGAACTAAGTGTTTTATAGATGGGAAAGGTCATGAGCAAAAGGAGCGACAAAGACAGCCCACCCGGTGGTGTAGGGGACAGTCTGAAGTGTCTGCAACAGCATCTCCTAGATCGGGGCAGGGTGTGGAGTAGACAAGCAGGTGTCAGGTGCAAGGCCTCTGTGTACCACAGTTAAATAAGAAGCGTGCTTTGCTCCAAGAACTAGTCTCTGGCCAGGCCCTGGTCCTCCAGGATGTTAGGGCCATGAGGCCAACCCCAAACGGAGCTACTGGGGGCTCCTTGAGAAGGCCTTTGTAATGCCTCCTCTAGCCCTCGGGACCCTATTCCACCTCACATGTAAAATCCCCAGGCTGTGGTCTTTCTTGCCACCATCCTATTTAAGGAAAGACGATTGAGCACCTGCCACATCTTAGTGACTACAGGGACACATGATAAACAATCAGACCCTGTCCTCAAGGAACTCACAAGCAAGTGTTTATCCTGGGTCCCATCTCCTCAGGACTCCGAGGGGCTCAGGGTGGCAGTTAGCCAAGATGCCAAACATAGTCAAGCAGTATTACGGGGAGAAGGCTATTTTTTCAGTCCTCTTTCCCTTTCCGAATAACATATATGCATTATGCCAGCGGCCCTCCTAAGGACACTGCCCCGTCTTCAGTCTACTCAAGAGAAATATAATTTTTGAACTATCTAGAAATGTTTTCATATTAGCGTCTTTCTTTAGAAGCTTTCAGAGTGTTTTAACACTTAAAAAGTCTTCACATTGGTTTATTTTTATCCTAAAAATGATAAAAAAGAGAGATGTACAAATATGTAAGCTGTTGGCAAAATGAAGAATGCCATTCTGCACGCACTTTATACCAGCTGGAGGGGAGAGAGGCGCTGGCATCAGGAAGACGGGGGTATTGTTCATAAAAGTTGACATCATCAATAAAAAATTTCTGAACACCTTCCAGGTGCCAGATGCTGGGGATACAAAGGAATCTGGTAAGTGCTGCGTCCTCAGGGCTGACCTCTTACCAGGAGACAGGGAAGCCTGAGGGGGAGCGTGGGAGGTGGGGTGAGAAGGGGAGCACAGAGCTGGAGGGGTGAGAAGGCTTAGCTGACTAGAGGGTTTGCTTCTAGAACAGTGGGCAGCAACAGCAGGCCTGGGAGACACAGTGCAATGAAGAGGATACTGTGTCGCCCAGAGAATGAGTCGCACCCACCCTGTTGGCTATAGTGCAAAACCCAAGACCTTTCAGGAACCAGCCATGGCCAAGAATGAAGACATTCTTCCAGCCCTGGCAGGAGTCAACTGCTGTCTGAAGGACTGTGTCCGCTGTGAGGAGAGGCTTCAGGCTCAACTCTTAGTGGGCACATCCTCAGGGGGAGGCTGTGGCCTGGAGCCAGGGTCTTAAAGCTCCTCACAGTTTAAGGCCTGGCCTCCAGGCCCTGAGGACCCCTCACACTTCAGCTCAAGTTCTGCAAAGTTGTATTAGCTCTGGTTAGGATGACCCTGTAATTTGTTGATTTAAATGGGGATTTTCCCAGCTTGGGACACAGAGTCACCCCAGCTATTAACCTTGAACACCTAATGTGCAGCAGTGCTTGATGACTATTGCTGTTTTAGCATACTTTTGTCAAATACCCCTTAATAATTAGAAAAATCAGAAATGTTTAAGGGACTGACCAGGAAACCCTAAGGTAGGGAAGCCAAGTTTTGCAGCTAGAAAGAATCCAAACTGAGTACTGTTGCTAAAATAATCCAAGATATTATAGAATCACTATTTTTAAGTAAATAAAACCTAGTTGCAACTCACCCTAGACCACAACACACAGAGCTGCCCCTGTGCAAAGCCGTTCAGCTAGTCACACTTGCTCTTTTGTGACTTCTGGATGGGGACTCCTACTGGCTATCTGCACTGTTTACTTTGTCCTCTGTGTTTCCTCCATCCTTGGTCTCTGCCAGCTGCCAGTCTCATAGGCTTTTCCTGGTTCCCCAGTTTCAGTTAATCCACATAATCACTGCCTATATCTTTTGTTCACCCCTAAACCTCAGGAAATTTCATGTGTACCATTAGCCTGTAAATCAAGTCAATCCCAAACACATTCTTCAACTTTGGTAAAAATCATCCTAGCCATTTTTATCTGCTGTGATAAGCAATAAGCAGATTGCAATTTAATGTAATTTACAGAGATTATTGGGATATAAGAAAGATTTTTTCCTGGAGATCACTAATTTGTGAAGGAAAGTTTTGCTTTGGGGGCAGAGTTCAAGTATTAAAAAATTAAAACTTTACAGAGAAGCCAGGAAGCCCTTTTATTTGAGAGATGCCCTAGTGTGATAGAAAAACTTGGATTTTGGAGTCTGACAGATTTGAGTTTGACCTAGCTATGTGACCTTGGAAATAGTTTTCTTTATCAAGGGGACCAAAATATTCTGGGGGAAGAGGTTGTCACATTCTCTACCTATTTATTTTGTAATTACCCCAAAGAAGGTCCTTGTAGAAAAATTCCATTTGAAGGCACACAATTTAAATTTATGACATTGCTCTGATTGCAGAAGTTTGTTCAGATGAGCTGGTCAGAGGATTAGCGAGCTGTCTTTACTATGACGTAAGTTACCATAACCTCCCCTTCTGGAGCTAGGCACTGGTGTTGCCCAACTGAACGAAAATAAGGAATATTCTTAAAGTCACTGTGCCATGTCACTTCCTGCGTGTGGAACCCATTCACGGGCCAGGCGGATACAATGAAGACTCTTAGGGCAACAGAGGGATGAAAGGCTCACATTGTTCCCCGAGTCCGTGGCACCAGCTGAATAGTGGCGTTTTCTTATGGACGGGAGCAGGTTTGCTTTCAGAGCAGTTCTCTGTATTTTCCTTGGATCCAGGACTTGTCAGCGAGGACACAGTAAAACCCTAGGATAAGACTCAATCAGCAATAACTCAACACTCATAGGAAGGGTGGTTTTCAAAGACAATTAGGAAGCTGTTTGTAATCTGAGCTTCTGAAAGCACTTAGGAAGTTCACTAAGTTGGAGAACAGCCTGAGCGTCTCCCTTTGTGACCAGGTTGCATAATGCTGTGGAAGGCCCACGGTGGGGAACCTCAGTCGTGTTACTTCATGTTTGGTCCTTATGTCTCAAACCTACCATGGCTGCGATGAAAAGGACCCTAGAGAGGGTTTGTAGTTTACAGGACTAGCACTCTCAGAGTAGATGTCTACATATGTGGAATGATTTCAGGACAACCCCCTAGTGTTCCCCCAAAGCTACCCCTTGTGATTTAGTCCCTCCGAACTCCTAAGGGGGTCAATGCCTCTCACTTGGTTAAAACGGTCAAGTTTATTGCTCATGTTCTGAGTGTTTACAATTTAAATTATACATAAATACTTTAAAGTTAACAAGGGCTCCTCTCCAACAGCATTTGTTCTTCACCACAATCCTAAGAAGTGATAGATAGAAAGATATTATTACTAATATATTATTGTTTCAAATTATTACTGTAAGTTATTTAGATTAGCTCTCTTGATAGGAGGATAGGGAGATCAATGATGGAACTGGGGTTGAAGGGGGACACAGAAAAGATTCAAAGTAAAAAGAAATATGTCCTTCAAACCAGCAACTATATTTCTGGGAGTGTACCCTACATGAGTACTTGTGCGTCCACTCAAGTACATCCACCCCAGATGGATAAATATATGCATATAACAGTGCTCACTGATGCAGTGTTTGGCATCACAAAAAACTGGAAACAAACCAAGATTCAATTAAAAATAAATTGCAGAGCATCCACAAAATAAGAGAGTATGGAATAGTTCAAAAAAAATAGAAACTGTGAACTGTAGGCTACTGTGTAAAGATGTTAAGAACAAATCGCATATCAGCATGTATAGCATGACGTCATTTGTGATTATAAGAAATGGGGAACTAGCTACCTAATTAGATCCTTAGATATACCAGGAGAATTTCCAGAAAGAAGCTCTATGGTTACCTAGGGAACAGGCCTAGACTTTGGGAAGCAGAGTGAGAAGTCGAAGTTATACTTTCCATTGTGGACATACCAGTGCACACTGGAAATCTTTACATATGGTAAAAATTTTACTCTTTTTAAAAAATAAAAAAGAAGCCAACGTTTAAGTGTGTGTAAAGATTTATATGAAAGGAAAAAGGAAAGAAAATTGTCACAGAGTGCGTACACATGCTGCATGCCCAACTCTGAGCATGTTATCTCCTCTACTCTTATGACAGCTCCTCGAGCTAGGACTTTTCTTCACATTGTGAGTGAGAAGTAGAGGCCCCAAGAGGCTGATTCTTTCCCTTACAAACTACACAAATAGATTCAACCCAATTTTCTGAGGCCCCCAAAGCCCCGTGGATGCATTTCCATAGGCCACACTGAGATAACTGTGCATAAAGGCAATGAGAAAGACAGCAAGCAAAAGCAAAAATGTTCTAACTTCTGGAACTGGAAGCTGAAACATAAGCCTTGGCCCTCAGGGTCAGCCCATGGTTCTGTAAGGCCACACCTTGACCTCTATGCTAGCCAGTAATAACTGTGGTGGTGCACTTGTCCTTATTAATTGGTTTGCAAATATGCTCCTAGGGTTGTTGCCTTGAAAACAATTAAAGGCAAATCAGAATGCAGCGGATCCAAAGAACAAAATGGGAGAGAAGGAGTCCAGGCCACAAGGAGCACTGGCTTTACCATGTTTCAAATATCTTCTGCTGTTCCACTCAGGATACTAAAGTAAAGCAAATATATTTTTTTCTTTCAAGGCTACATGGTAAAATGAAAAATTAATTTCATGTTGCCTTTGTATTACCTTCAATTTAAAATTAAAGTCACCCTTTTATAGAAATGGCTCACCTTACCAAGGTTAAGAAATAATCGAACAAACTCTTATGAAATTATTCATTTCTCTGTGATTTTCTTCTTTTGTTCTTCTACTGTTCAGAAAGCTTATTGACTTGTAAGTGACTCCTCATGCTAATATGCACAATATTTATACACCTATAAGTAATACCCACTTGCCCAGTGGCATTCCACACAGGAAAAATAGAATTTTATGTATCATTAAGCAGTTCCCAAGGTGTCAGCAATTTCATGCAAAGCATCAGTATAATGACTGGTAGCAATACTTGCTAAATAGCAAGTATGTTTGGACATTTTTAAACCCCTGCACTGAATACACCTGGACCCCCTGATTGAACTAAGCTCTCCCTCCCCCATCCTCGTGGGTTCTGCAAACATGAGCAGCCCCAGCCCCTTCACAATGGTTTCTCTCCAGGGAAGTCGACCTGGGAGTCAGAGGCTCCAGTAGTCCCAGTGGCTGTCAGCAGAGACACCCAGTGACCAGGGCCACTGCATGTTTACAAGACCCAGTGCCAAATGAAAATGTGGGGTCCCTTGCTTAAAAAGCAAGAAGAATGTGTCATTAAAGATGTTAAAACAAAGTGGATTTTAAAATTTTTTTTCTGTTATCTCTTTCAACTTGTCATGGTGTTTTTATTTGCTATGTAATATCTTTCTAAGTAAAGAACAAAATTAAAAATTTAAATTATTAGCATGAATTTGACAATTCATCTTTATATTGTGCAACAACAGTTTTACGAAGGAGCATCTAACTCAAATGCAAAATCATTGAAATTACACAACTCGTTTCTCATAGCTCATACATGCATATGTATACTGTTCTTATCACAACAGTGAAAACATTACACAAAACTAACTCAACTGTTTTCATTTCATTGCTCGATACGTCCACATTCTACCAAGACTTCTCCACTTGGCTTATGGTAAGTAAGGAAAGATCGGACGAGGAGTCGCCCTATTTTTCATGTTCTTTCTGTCATCACTTTCAACATTAGTGGATGACTAATACAAAGAAGTAACACGACTAAGAGAGGGTTTTGTTTCTGGATTAGAAGCAAGTTCTGTACTGAGTTTGAGGCTCACTGAAGTCCCACATATTGTGGGTCCAGCACAACTCTGTGCTGACGGGGCGTTACGGATCCCATGTGGGAACAAGGAGGAGAGGAATGGCGACACTATTTTGTGTGTATTTCCTTTGCTTAAGCTCATGCTCCATTGCCCCACAGGTTTGACTTAGAAAACACAGTTCAAAGATAAAAGTTTTCAGGACTTAAAGACAGTAACAGGAGAGTGTAAAGCCAAGCATTGGCCCTCCTGACTTGGAGGGAGGGGTCCTGTGTGACTGCTCAGGTCACACGGTCATAGCCTCGCTTTTGAGTCACCAGAGGCAAAATTATGTCCCTTCCCATGACCAAATGTTCAGGGGTGCTAGCTGTGCAAGCGGAGGATGGGGTGCAGAGTGAGAGAAGGGAAGAGATCCCCCCATTCAGGAAGAACTACATAATGGCACACACAAAAATCATCCTAGTCCAATCCCGGCCTAGACAAATTAAGTTGGCCAATATTTACCAGAACATTCAAATGCCTTCTGGTTCTTCACAAAATGATAGTTTGTTATCGATAGTATTTCCAGCCTATATAAATATATTTTTAATTTAAATATATTTAAATATCTTTTTCAAGCACAGGAAAATGTTCCTATGTGTTATAATCAGTGGCAACAATTCTCTCCTGGGATGACAGCTGTACTGTGCTCAAATGTCAAATGTGTATATGGGACCCTCACCATTTGTGAGGGAAAATCCCCAAGTCTCTAATCATCCCAGATTAGAGAAATGTTTTTACATGGCCCCGGATGTCCCATGAATTATTTTCTGTGCATATCTTTGCACCACAAGTTTACTGTCTTTTCAATTGTCAGAAACATATTCCTCATTTACTGGGTATTGTTGCACAAATAAAGTTTCTTTTTAATTCTTAAGAGTTACTATATTAAATAGCGAATAGGGGAAAAAACATAAAAATTACTCTCTTTCACAATTCAGATGCACAGCTCATGTGATTGAATTTTATGCCTCAGAAAAATTGCAAAATACTGCATAGGCTAGGCTGACTCACTGAAATGACAAGTGTTAAATCTTTGATGTCCACGGCATGTCCTCTATATTTCTATGTTCATCACACCTAAAATGTGCACTAACTCTTCCTAAGGAGCTCGAAAAAAATAAAGAATATTTGCTACTGAGAGGACTTTAGGCTTTTTAAAATTCATTTTTCAATTATAGTTGACATGAAATATTATATTAGTTTCAGGTGTACCACACAATGATGAGACATTTATATAACTTACAAAGCAACCACCCCAATAAGTCTAGTACCCATCTGACACCATACATAGTTATTGCAGTAAACTTTTATCACAGTTCTTCTAGAACCTACATTCAGGGGGAATCCTCACGGATGCTTATAAACTTTTTTAAAAATTTAGTATGACTAACTTCTAACTAAGGTAGAAACAAGCCCCCTAATGGAGCCATCAAGAGTCACTGAGTGATGAACACTGTAAATATCACAGAGACACTCTTTATTCATTTATTTATTCTTAATTAAGCAATATTTTCTGGCACTTTGATAGGCGGAAAGGGTGCGACAATGAATTAGAGAGTTGGGGCATCTACTTTAAGGCACTTAGGGATCAATGGGGAAGAAAAACATGAAAGACTCTATTGCTGGAGGAAGTACTTACCTATGTGTGCTTGCACACATGTACACATGCATGTGCATCAGATAGCTGAGGCATGGGAGGAAAAATAAAGCTGTGCAAGGGGTGTCAAGGAAGGGCCCCAGGGAAGGCACAGAGAAAAGGGAAGAAGTCACAAGGAGGGGGTATGGAATGAGGAGCTGGAGATTTTTCAAGGCCAAGGTACCAGTGCGTGTGAAGTGGCCGGCAGAAGCAATAGGGCACACTAAGGATGCTGAGGACTCAGAAAGGCACCTCACAGGAGGTGGTGCCATGGACACACTGGGTCTTCCAAAATGGTCACATAACAAGTATATTGTAATTCAACATAATGAACTGGACCAAAGCTCACCAAGTCCGGGATCTATCCTAGAAGAGCTTCCACAATCTCTGTCCCTTGGCATCTTGGTTTCTCTCTTTCTAAAATGGAGCAGATATCAACTGCTTGTTCTCCCTTAAAAGAGCACCTTGTGCCACAGATAAGGTTCAGTGCCTGTGAGCTATAAAACTGCTTAAATGAAAAGAAAAAAATCTTTATCAGAATACCTTACTAATATATTATGAGTTATAAGCTACCAATGTAAAGTTAAACAGCAATTTATCTCAGTTTATATTCACCCAGATAGTATAGATTAAAATTAACTGGGTAAAAGCCTAACAATGAGCCACAGTTCTTAAGATCTTATCTCTTAGTAGAGGGCTGCATTGGGAGTAAGACTGAGTCGTCACAGAAGATTCACACAGAAGATGTAAAATGTGTCTCTCCCTTGGCTCCTGGGAGCGTAACACCATCTTTCATAGGGTTCCGTGAGCTCTCGCAATCTGTAGTCTTTTCCAGTACGCCTTTATTCAGTTGCCATGATACACCAGGTTCTGATGGATGCAAATGGAAGGAGAGTGGGCGCTAGCTCTCTCAATTACAAGCACCAGAATCTTTCGTTTACAATATAGTTAGTACCACTCTGTTTAGCGCATGGTCTCATCTCTAAATGCTCTCTTTGTGTTGCCTTTGACTCCTTAGCGAGGTCATTCCCATAGCTGCTGTCAGCCTCAACCCTCCCTGTGCCCAGAATGACACTCAGGGATTCATTTCAAGAGACTCGGCCCAGGCCACTGCAGTCATCTCTCAGGAGGGCAGCCTGCTCACAGCGCGTCCTGCTCACAGTCCTGGAAGGTGGACAGAACTGGATCACAGCCAGTATTTCAGGGCCCAGGCGAAACTGAAGAATAAAGGACTATAGTGACCACAGCTGTGGGTCTGCAGAAATCACTTCGAGCAATGACCTGGTACAGGTTTTCGCTAAATTTCATAGTTGAACAAAATGATTGGTAAATGAATGCTTTTTTTTTTTTCCCCACTCCAACAAATTAATTGACTACTTAACAATGGATTTTGATATAAAACTGTGAATTGAGTGAATTCTGTGTTTCACATCTGGAGAAGCACAGTCAGCATTTTGCTAAGATTAGAGCAGGAAGTATGTTTAAATACTGTCTTTCTGACAATCGGTTTGAAAAAGACAATCAAGTCTTCACTAATTATTCTTCCTCGCTACTGTCTTTGGTCTTTGTAACAGAGCCAGAAAAAGAGCCTACCCACTTTATTATCTTTTATGATTTCCACTGAAATCTTTTGCAAAGTATGCGCTTTCATAACTCTAGTCTTAGGAGATACTCTCTGAAAAACAGTTTCATGAAAAAAAAGAGTTCCATAGTCAAGTAGGTTAGGGAAAGACTACAAATTATGTCACTCCTTGGATATTCACAATAGACATTAGCATACAAAAAACACTGAGAAGTTCTACAGTGAGAAACACGTGATTTCATTTCACCCATAGACACCCCAAACTACCTGACCACAAAACCCTGTTTTCAAATACCACTTACTAACATCCTGTGAACCAGTGATCCATGGCATGTCCTTTGGAAAGAATGCATTAGAGCAAAAGACATCCAAAAAAGCCAAGGTATTTTCCAAGCCTCAACATTAATTAATAGATGCCACACTTCAATTGCACCCAATCAATTGTCTAAATTATAATTCACTTTACTGATTTATTTTAATTAATCAATTTTAAATTTATTTGAGAGAGAAAGATCAGTTGCCTCCCACAGGCACCTGACTGGGGATCAAACCCACCACCTTTTGGTGTACAGGACAACTAAGCCATCCAACCAGAGCTATTTTTTATATATATAATTCATTTTAAAAGCACACATTTGTAACATTTACTATGTTACACTATGGTTCTAGTCATTGGGTACAGGAGCTGTATCAATATAGTATCTACCCTTAGAAGCTTCTAGTATTCTTGGAAAGAAGAGATACATCTCCTCAGAGAAAATTGCACAGAAAGGTCACATGGGATTGTGTAAAAATTAGTGGGGCAGAAATAAGTGCTATGGGAGTTGAAAGGGGGAGGGCAAATGAATGAACTTTATCTACTTTCAGAGACAATGGCAAAACATACACCCCCTTTGTTCCTTTCTGCCTGTCATTTTCTTCTTTTCCCAGAGACACTCTGAATACAAAATGTGTTATTTGTTCTGTGCCCACAGCTTTGGCAGTTTGGGATCCCTACATTGTTAAGCCGAAAGACATTCAATATTAGAGTTTATTGTCAGGAAGTCATAGATCTTAGAACCAGGGTGGAAAGAAACTGTCACTCTCCTCTAAGCTACCAGAATCCCTTGAAGGGCTCCCAATGGTCCCCTTACTTCTAACCTGGCCCCCTTATATACAGTTCCCCTGGCAGCAGCCAGGGGGATGCTTTTCAAAGATAAATTGACTGGGTCTTTTTACAGTGGCTTCCTATCACACTTAGACTAAAACCCAAATTCTTTACCAGAGGCAACAAAAACCCCTGTGGTGATCTGGCCGAGCCACCTCTCCCACTGCTCTTCCTACCACTCTTGGCTCACTAAGCTCCAACCCCACAGGGCCTCGGGGCCCATGTATTTGCTGTTCTTTTCCCCTCATTTCATGAGGTCCCTGCTCATCTGCTACCTCCTCAGAGAGGTTTTCCCCAGACCCCTCGTCTAAAATAGCAGCCTTATCCCCACCTCACTCCCGCTGCACCCTCCATTCCCCTTGCCCTCCTTACTTTTCTTCAATAGCCTTATTGCTATTTTTAAAATATCCATTTATATATTTGCTTGTTTACCTCTGTGAAGGCAAAGGCATTATTCTGTGTTTCTGTTTTTGCCATAGTCTATATGCCTGGCACATTTTAGGCACTCCATAAATGTTGGTTGAATGCATGAGTCCATCAATGAATAAATGACTAATAAATTTACAGTAGAATAAGCCTGTATAGAAAAACAGGATATATGTCAAAGAATAGCTGAATGAATTGGAAAATATATATATTTTCTCACCAAAATCCAGCAGGTAACAAACTTCGGTGGTAGCACAAGAATTTTAAGAAGTTGTTCTAGAGAGAATCTGTCACTTATAGCTGGATGGCCTTGAGTATGCTACTGAGATTCTGTGTGTCACAGCCTCTTATCTGAAAAAAGGAACACTAATATCTACCTTGCAGGGGTTTTACAAGGATTAAATGAGATAATGGATATGAAATCCATGGGACAAGCGCCTTCCACAATGGATGGTATTATTAATTCCCAAAAGCCTCTTTCATAGAATTTTCTTAAATAAAAAGGTGCCTCTTATTAATTCTAAGTGGAAGTCCTTTGGCTTGCTAATACATGAGAAAGATAATCAGATACTCATGAAACACAGAGTTAGTACCAAGCAAAGAAATTTTTTAGGCTATTAACTTGAACTATCTAAACACAGAATCCTCAGCATTTTAAAGACATGGATAGGTGAATCACCTTTCCACTAATGTTTTTGACTTCTTAGCTTTCTAGGAAAAAGCTATATGAAGAGTTGTTTGTTGTTGTTTTATGTGTGAATTTAATTTTGAAATAGTTTAGAACTCCAAAGAAGCTGCAAAGATAGTACAGTTTCCATGTAGCCTTCACCCAGCTTCCACCAACAATTACTCAGACATAACCATAGTATAGTCTTAAAACCAAAAAATTAACACTGGTGAAGTTCTGTTAACTCAGATACATACCTTATTTGAATGAAGATGAAGGGATGTTTAATCTTAGGGTTAGGAACTAATTAGGATAATATCTTGGCTCCATAAATCAAGCAAATGGGGCACATGTATTAGTGTATAAAAACTATAAATTATACATTTTCTTTCATTTTTCAAAGAATTTTAAAATTTATAAAGCTGTGAGTTCCTACCTACCTAGAATTCTGGTCTACTCATTCTGTAAGAGCAAAACACAGAGCCCTTCAGTTTCAAAGGGATGTAGACGAGAATCCCTGATTTTAATCTCTGAGGTCAAAGCCCTTCTTTCCCTGAAAAAAGAATCCCTCCTTTTTTATTAGTTCTGGACATTTCCATGCATCAGTGTTGAAGGGGAAATAAAGTTGAGAGCAGGACCAAACTGAAGAAGCATTTTAACTCCCGCTAGCTGAGGATTAGGGTGAAGATACAGGGGAAATCCAATTGCTGATGGAGGGAAGCCATCCCTTGTGCCTAGAGAAGGCCTGTGCTCAGGACCCACTGTCACATGTGCTCCCTCAGCCTGCGCAGGTGCAGAAGCCACCTGCAGTCCAACTGGTCACACACCAGGGAGTACATCCCCGCTGTCCTTCATCCAAACCACGTTCTCTTTACCCCACAGCCTCCCCTCCCACCACTTTTGGAAAGAACCCTTTAGAGCAAGGAAACATCTCCTAGCTCTGAATGTGTACAAATTAGCATCAAGTTAAATTAGTTCATTGGATGGAGCATAAAGAGGTACAAAAATGTTCTTTAAAGGAAAAAAGAAACTTCTGGAAGTACAAACACAAAGTTAGCTACAGGTGACACACTCACACTTTTTGTTCTTTTGGTAACTAAATGCTTTCTGCTTTTCTCTTTTGTGTAATCCCACCCCACAGGGTGGTCCACTTGGAATAATAAAATGGAGCTTTAAATATACCAGGTTTGAGATGAACTCACTCTTAGTAATGCGAGTGTCCTGGGACTGAGAACATAGCTATTCATTTCAGGTCTATTCTGGTTGAATTTTTGATTCCTTATAAAACATTCCCAAAGTGTGACGATCTTGTTCCAGAGAATAAAAGAGATTGAGCATGGCAAAACGTCAAGGTACCTCCTTCTTTTGCATGGGGTAAAGAAACACAGAATTTGGAACCAGAGGACATGGGTTGGAGTCCAAGCTCCACAATTTATCAAATGTGTAAACTTGAGTAAATCATATCTTCAATTTTCTCATCCAGAAAATGGGCACTATAACAACAACAACAACAACAACAATAACAATACTAATAACTATCTGCAGGGTTTGTTTATAGAATCAAATAAGATTATAAATGTGAAAGACCTTTACAAATGAAAGATTGCTGCAGGTATAAGTTACTGCTATGTCAGAAATACGTGACGAAGGAAATACATGATCAAAAATCCTATTTAAATCCACTGGGGAATTTTTATAACAGAAGTTTAAATGCCATCCTAATGAAATGATTTAATAAGCTTTTCCTCTCTTTTTTTTTCTTTCCTCTTTTCTTAATTGTATAGTGAAAAGAATGTATAGAGAATCGATGGAAGTTCTTCATAAAGTTTTCAAAAAGAAATCTTCAAAACATTTTTCTTCACAAAATGCATAAGGTTTATGAAGTCTGTAGTGTTATTTTCTCTTCACGAGTATTCTTTACAAAACCATTCCCTGGGTCCTGCTTTTATGGAAAATCTGGAGGGAAAACCTAAAGCTAGACTGCACAAGAGTTTTCATAAGTCTTCATGGTAATGAGAAAAATAACCACAAGTTGGTGAGCTAAATTAATTAAATTTACCTCACTGTCATTTATCCTGAGATTATGTCCTTCCTACATTATTTAGTATAAAACTACCCTTTCTCTTCTGAAATGATGGTGATAGTGGACGGCAACTATTTTGTTTGTTTTCGACGTCCTTCCTCTGCAAAATAAAAAGTTAGCTACCCCATGTCAGGCCCCAATTCCTTTTGGAAATCGCACTGGCCCCTGACATGCCAGCCCCTGGGAACGCTCGGCTTGGAAGGTTAATTGGAGGTGGCAGGGAAGCCAGCTCAGCGCTTCCCCGGGGCCCCCGGGGCCCACGGCCCCACATCCGCAGTCGCCAGCCCCCGGCCCCCCATCGCTGTCCGCCTCCCCCCCAGCCTCCTGGCTGGCGTCCTCCTCCCAGACACAGCTCCCTAAGTTTGCCATGTGCAGCGACCCCGCGTTGCCCCCGAGCCATGATACAAACTGTGGGATGGTAATGAGCCTCTAATTGCCCGCAGCCCCTCCGAGGGGCCACCTGCTGCTCAGCCCTGTTCCTCAGCAGCCTGGTTGTCACCAAGCATCCCCAAGGCAGCCAAACTCGGCCGGAGCTGGGCCCCCCCTTGCTGTGACTCAGAGAGGGCATTTGCTCATGACTCAGTCCGCTCTGTGTGGGGACCTTGTCCTGACTTTTCTTTATTCCAGTAGGTCCGGCTGACTAGATGCTCAGGAACTCAGGGTCTGCCCTTGGGCAGAGGGGTTAGCATTTTTAATTTCATGTGAGAATTATGAACTCCTACATCTTCTCAAGCCAAAAAGGGATATTGCTTAGGTTTAATAAAGTGACAAGCAGCTGGTCTTGATTTTCCAGCAAATACGTCATATTTTAGGAAAGGTGGAAACAGCTTCATGGCAATAATGAGCTGCTCCGTGCGCCAGGCTTGTGCTACAGGTTTTATATAAATTCTGGCTGATAGTGGCTAAAACAACAAGGGCATTTCACAGATAAGAAAAGTGAAGCTTGAGGTTAAGTAGTGGGTGAGTTTCCAAACTCACACAACTAGAAGCAACAACCTGCCTTGCTCCAAAGCACATGTTCTTTAGAAGTATTTTATAGTTGGAACTGGACAGAGATGACTGGTCTCAAAGGGTAAATGGACTTTTATTTCACTATCAAATCCCAGGTGGAAAATTACTCCTAGTTTTCAAAATAACTCATAAAATTGTATTTTTTTAAAGAGTAAATGAGATAATCAGTGTGAAAATATTGGCTCGAGAAAAAAATTAGTAAGACACTGAGAAAGTGCTTTATGAACTCAAAAATAAATTCAGTTAAAAGATCTCTGGCACAAATATTAAGCATCCTCTTGCCAGTGAAAGGTGCTAAGTAAGTAAAGATAAATAAGACAGTTTCCGCTTTTAGGAAGCTCAGAGACCATTATTGTTATTCCAATTCCCTACTTAATATCGTGTTAAACATTCTATTTATAATAGCACCACATTTGAAATGTTTTAGAGTAGATTGCTCATATTTCTCTGGCTTTCTAAACACAAGACTTGTCATAGCATGAATGATGTCACACTGTCCAACTTGTGTGGGTGGAGAGCAGTTATTGGCACATGCTACCCGGGTTATGGCAAGCAGTGTGAAAAATATTTTTCAAGGAATCAATGCATGTGCTCAATGGCTGTGTCTTAATACCGAACTGGAGGAGCCACAGAAAATGGTCATACCCTGCGTTGCTGAAGCCAGCCTATTTCCCTAGCTTTAGATGTTTTTAGTCCATGGGTGTCTTGCAGTCCAGTCGATTTCTCTAATGTGCAGGTAATTTCTACTTTTGTTGTTCAACAAAGCTTTGTGTTTAAGATAGTAATACTTTGTTCTTGAGACTTACAGCTTTCCCCATCCTCCTAGAACAGTCACTGGAAAGTACGTTGCTTCACAGGGAACAATTTCTCAATTGAAATCCATAGTTCCTAAACCCAGTCTCTGAATTACGCCATCTCTCACCTCATCAGTAAACTAATAGGAGGTTTGCGTTAGAGGAGAATTTGCAGATTAGCTAACACTCTCATTTTACAGATGAAGAAAATGGCACAGAAAAGTGAAGTGACTTCAAAGACACATTGGCTCACAGGATGCTGATGGGATATAAACACATTCTATTTGGGGTAAGAAGTTTGCATTACCCTATTTTTGAAAGTTTGCTCCCGCTGTGATATTTCCTTCAAGTCTCTGCAAACATGAGGACAGTCTCATCTCTCTAAGGGAAGGCCATTTCCCAGGAAGCCTGTAAACATTTTGGAAATATGGGTCTAAGCAAACCCTACATAAGTTGAATATAATGTAGGGTTCCTAATACCTTTTAAGAATTACAGTTAATAACAAAGCTACTGTTTACTGTGTGTTTTTTATATGTCACAGGATGTATTATGAACCCCATTTTACAAAATAAAGAAATAAGTAGTATGCTGAGTCATGTAACTTGTAAGTAAAATCTCAGGTTCCATCTGCCTCTATAAAGCTCAGATCTTCCCCCCCACCCCCCCATATGTGAACTCAAGTGCCAAAATGAGGAGAAGAGTAGTCTCACCCCATTTTCAATGCATGATAAAATGTTTGTATCATGAATTTAAGTCTGGGAAGAAGTTTAGACAAAACATCCTTAGCTAAGTCTCTACCTGCAAGGGCTTCACCCTGGATCATGGTCCCCTCTGACTCACCACAGCCAGAGTCAGCAAAAGTACTGCTCTCCAACTCAAGGCAAGAAGACACTAGTTACCCCTCCAATTCCACTTCCAGATCAGCCTTAAAGGAATGAGGAGCAGTCAATGATTAGGAGGGTCTCTCCAGGCAAGGATTTGCCTTTAGTATTATTCTCTTGCCTGCTATTATTGTTTCTTCTTGACAGTGGGAGCCTAACTTCAGAAAGTACTTATTAAAATTCACACATACATCAGAGAGTTAAGGAGGATTGGCTGTTCCATTTTTAGTCCCTCTAGCACTCACCTGCAGCTGAAGAAAAGAGACAATGGGCCTTCCTACAACTCTGCTGGAAAAACAAAAGAGCTCGACTACATTGTGTAAGAAGTCAGATGGCGGAGATAGCTGTCTGAAACAAGGCAGCTGGGGGGGGGGGGGGGACCAGCAGGATAGACCGGGGTGAATGTTGTCTGTCACACCGTTGTGTGCAAAGTTTTATCAGGCTCCTATGAATGTCCCTGTGTAGTCCATACCTGATCTCACCCTAAAATGACTTTTAAAGGAGAAATGGATGATTCCATATGTAAGAAAGGTCTATTTGTGATGAAATGGTGATAACCAAAATTTGCATAAGATTTGCATGCTAAGGAAATTCCCTAGATGGTACAGTGGTGTGCTGAAGCATCTAGGCTCTGGAGCCAGATTGCCAAATCTTGTAAGGAAGCACCAGGCTCCTGATAAATGAATTGCCTGGACATGCACTTCTAATGTTCGCCTTTCTCAGGTTACCACAATATACATTTGTTGTTGCTGTTGTTGGTTGGTCTTTAAATCAAATTGTGTCCCGTCAGCTTTGCAGTACACATTATGGATTTGAGGGTTTCAAATTATTTTTAAAAGCCTGATTTATCATTATATAAATGTTAAATCATATATAACACCTTTGAAGGGCTTATGAAGAAGAGGTTAATTATTGTTCATAAACTGAAGCTGGTAAATCAAGGACTTAGAAATGCTGAGAACATTAGGTAACAGGTAGTAGCTATCACAGGGACCATAGTATATGATCACCAAATCTATTTTATTTTCCTCTTTGCTGGGTGCCCAGGAAGCTTCGCTTCCCAGCCCACCTGACAATAAGGAAGTTAGTGTGCCTCCTGACGGTCTATGAAATGTGTGCAGAAGTGATGTGAGTCACTTCAGAGCTGAGGCAGTAAATGCTCTGTGTGATCTCTCTCCTGTTCTTTTGCTTTAGCAAATGGCCAGGTCAGGAGTCAAGATGGTGACAGTTAAGCTGCATCTCATAAATTTTGGTTGGTAGTAATTTCATTGTTTTTTAATTTCCATTATATTTTTATTTGGCCTATCAACCAAAACTTGGGAGGTGCAGCTAATATGGTACTTGAAAGGAGATTTATTATCTAATTAGCATTAGAAAGGAAGAAGGGCTGAGGATAGATAAATTGAGTATCCCTCGTTAGTATGTTAGTAACAGCAGAACAAGCCAAATGAAATTGGAAGACTGAAACACTAAATTCAAGGAAATTAAAAGGGGAGGAACAGTAAAGATAACAAAAAAAGCTCGATGTAATAGGAAAAGAAAGATAAAAACAAAACTGGATCTTGAGAGAATGAGAAGACAAGTTGCCACAGACTGTGAGAAAATATGCGTGAAAGACATAGCTGATAAAGAGCTGTTATCCAAAATATACAAAGTACTCTTAAAGCTCAACAATAAGAAAACAAACATCCTGAATAAAAATGATCTATAGAGCTGAACAGATACCTCACCAAAAAAGATATGCAGATGGCAAATAAGCATGTGAAAAGGTGACATCATGTGTCATCAGGGAAATGCAAACTGAAGTGGCAGTGACATACCACTACACTCCTACGTAATGGTGAAAATGCGGAATAATGATACCAAATGCTACCAAAGCAGTGGAGCAACAGGAGCTCTCATTTATTGCTGGTGGGGATGAAAAATGATACAGTCACCTTGGAAGATAGTTTGGCAGTTTCTTACAAAACTAAATGTACTTTTACCATACAATCTAGCAATCACACTCCTTGGTATTTACTGAAATGGGTTGAAAACTTATATCCACGCAAAAACCTGCACATGGCTGTTTATAGAAGCTTTTTGCATAATTGCCAAAACTTGGAAGCACCCAAGGTGCTTCAGCAGGTGAATGGATAAATAAACTGTGGTACATCCAGGTAATGGAATATTATGCAGCACTATAAAGAACTGATCTATTGAGTCATTAAAAAAAGGGAAGAAACTTAAATGCATATTACTGCACAAAAGAAGCCAATCTGAAAAGACTACACACTGTACAATTCTAACTATATGACATTCTGAAAGGGGCAAAAATATGGAGACAATACAAAGTTCAATTGTTGCCAAGGGAGTGGAGGTGGGAAGGGATAAATAGAAGATTTTTAGGGCAGTGAAATTATTCGGTATGATACTATAATAGTTGGTACATATCATATGACATTTGTCAAAACCCACAGAATGTTAACACCAAGAGTGACCTGCAATATCAATTGTGGACTTTAGGTTAAAATGATATGTCATTGTAGGTCTAACAGTTATAACAGATGTACCATATAGTGTGGGATGTTATTAGTGGGGGAAGGTGTGAGTATACAGAGACAGGGAGTATATGAGAATTCTCTATACTTTCTACTCAATTTGGCTGTGAAACTAAACCTGCTATAAAAAAATAGAGTCTACTTAAAAGGAAAAAAGTATCAACAGAGCTGACAATTAGTTCTTTGAAAAAATAATAAAATTAATAAACCATTGTCAAAGCTTATCAAGACAGAGAAAAGGTACAAATGAAGAATGTATGAACAAAGAAATATGGAGAGTCCAAAGACAGATCTCCAAAGTCCAAAGAGAGATCTCCATTATATGTGGTCAACTGATTTTCATCAAAGACAGCAAGGTAATCCTATAGGAAAAGGAAAGTCTTTTCAACAAATAGTGTTGAAACAACATGATATGCATGTGGGAAAATATAAAACTTGACCCTCTATCACACACCATGAAAAAACAGTCATTCAAAGTGAGTCATAAATCTAAATGTAAAGGCCAAAATTATAAAACTGATATAACACATAGGAAAATATCCTGAAAATCTTGGGGTAGGTGCAAGGATTTCTTAGGGCCCAAAAACACTAACTCCAAAAATTTGACAAATTATAAATCAAAAGACACAATTAGGAAAATAAAAACACAAACCATAAACTGGGAGTATATATTTGCCATTTATATCCCTGACAAAGGACTTGTCTTTAGAAAATATAGAGAACTGTAATGAGTGGGGGAGGGGGAAGGGAGACAACTTTGTTTAAAAAAAACTTTAGGCACTTCATGAAAGAAGACATATGAATGTCAAATATGCACATGGAAATGTGCTTAAAATCATTAATCGTTAGGCAGATAAAAGTTAAAACCATGAGATATTACTTGAATGGCTAAATTGAATAACCTAACAATACCAAATATTGGCAAAACAGGTGATGCATCAGAATTCTCCTATATTGCTGGTGAAACATAAAACAATAAAACCACTTTGGAAAACGATATGGCAGTTTCTATCAAGCGTATCTGTCACCTATGCTATGATCCAGCAATTCTACTCCCAGCTAGTGAGTGACCAGAGAAAAATGTCCACAAACAGACTTGCACAAGGTTGTTTAGAGCAGCTCTATTTGTTTTTTTAATTTATTTTTCAATTACAGTTGACATACCATATAATATTAGTTTCAGGTGTATAACATAGTGAGAAATTTATATACCTTATGAAGTGATCATCCCAATGACTACTATTTGTAATAGCAAAAATGGAAACATTGTCCATTGTTAAGAGAATGGACAGATTGTGGAATATTCATACAATGGAATATTATTCAGCAATAAAATGTAACAAACAATTGATACATGCAGCAATATGAAGAATCTCAAACAAATGTTTGAAAGAATTCATACTCAAAATAGTGCATACTATATAATTCCATTTCTATAAAATTCAAGAACAAACAAGATGAATCTGTGATAGAAATCAGAACCAAAAATGTTTCTTAGAGTCAAAGGACAGGATTTCCTGAAAGTGGCATGAAAGAACCTTCTAGAGTCATGAAGATATTCTATATATTCATGGATATTCTTCCAACTGTCTGTCTTCTAACTACATATAAATTATATCTCACTAAGAAAATTAAAAACTTAAAAATCAGGCAAAAACAACAAATTTCTAGGAAAAAGTAAATGATCAAAACTGACCCAACAGTTACAAAAACTTAAATGGCTCTAAAATAATGGGGAAAATAAATTAACAGTTCAAAATCTTCCCAAAAACAAACTACCAGGGTCTTTCAGAATTGAGAAAGACTGGGCTGAGATTAGTGACAGTGTGACAGGGACAAATCAGATAGAACAATAAGAAAAAGTTAAATTGCAGCACAAGTTCACCTGTAAAATTAAATGTAAAAACCCTAAATAAAATATTATTAAGCCAAGTTTAACAATTTTTTAAAAGCTACTATTTATAGCATGTTGAAAGCAATGCAACTTCAAAGGAAAAAGTTTCTTATTGTTTCTCTGTATTAACTGGTTAAAGAAAAATCCATGTAGTAATTTCAATAGATGCAGATAAGAAGCATGGCCAAAGACCGAATGAAAAGGTGTTCAGTTTTACTAACAGGGGAATATGAGTTAAAACCACAATAAGATATCACTTACAAACATTGATTTATCAAAAATTAAAAATACCAACGGTTCACTAGAATGTGGACCAAAGGTAAGGTACACACTGATAACAGTATAAACTGATACATTCGTTTTGGAAAACAATTCAGCATTACCTACAGAAATGCACCCATCCTCTGACCCAGGAATTCCATTCCTAAGTATATACCAAGAAACGAAAGAATGAATGTGACCATTAGAAGTGGGTGTGTGTGTTCAGATGCATGGGAAGTGGGGGTGTTTCATCCGTGGGGAAAAGAGAGACCCCTAGAGACAGATATTGGTAGTGTCTACCCTTGTGCTGTCTTTGGGCCACTGAAGAGGAAGTCTTAACTACAGGGTTTGGGAAGATATCTAGTGCCTGGTTTGGAGATAAATCAAAGGTCAAAGCAATTAGCAAGATTATTGCTTGTATTGTATAGATATCTCAAGCTGATTTTGTCCGGTTCTTTTAAACAATTTCTTAATATAAAACTCCATGTTCTGATTCTATGTTCCCCAAGCAGACCTGCCTATAGGAAAGGGAATATACCATTCACCTAGGCGTAAACTATTTCTGATTCTTGAGGATAATTTATGGATAAATCTAAAAGCTGGCCTCTGATTATGATTTGGCTTCTCATATACTTTGCTTATGGGAAAAGAATTTTATGCCAACCTGAATGGCCAGGTTATATTTCTCATTGAATGCATAAAATAGGCATTCTGATTTGTATGACTGCATGCCCTTGAGTTAGTGTGAGTTCCTCTCTCTGGGGCTGGTCCTCCTGAGGCTGGTGTATAAGCATGAGATCCAGGTCCTGAACAGACTCCACATCTGGCTGATCTCGCATTAGGAGACGTTGCTATCTCACATCCATTTTCCAACCCTTTTTGTTGATTGCTGCATGCATTACATCAGGGTTCAACCAGTAACGAAGATCGAAGGTTATGAGTTAAAACTATAACATATAAACTCATTCCTGAAACGCCACAAATTTTGAAAAGTCAACTAACTTGTTCTTTTATAAGCATATTCAAATTTTGATATGCAAAATTGCTGAACACAAACAAAAGCAGGTGTACACATAAAGTTATGTTTCAAAGTCAGTTTTATGAGAAAGTTATGATTTGGGGGGGTAAAGTTTAGTACCTAATGAAGATAGGCATATGCCGACTGAGCACTGACAGTGGGTGATGGCCACATGCAGATTTACCTAGTGATGGTTTTGTTATGAGACAGTAAGCAGCAGCACAAATAGCCATACGAAACCAGCCGAACCTGTTAGGACTTGAATATGATAAGCATGTTTCTCAGCAACCACACCTTGCACCCCTTTTAGTTGACCTTTTTTTTTTTAACCTGACTTTTTTTTTTTTTTTTTAAACCTGTCATCAAATAATACCAACTCAGCGCTGCCTCTGGTCCATTAATTCTTCTTGGCTCTCTTTGAAATTTTGGACAACATGCTTCTCAGGTGATTGCAATATGAGTCAAGCAGAAAAAGACATTGTCAACAGTCCCAGTGAGGTCCTGAGCCTTGGCAGTGGGTTTCCTGCAAGCCTCGTGCTGTCACCGCATCAATCAGGCCTGGAGCACACTGTTATTATCACAACCAGTCATTCCCGCTGCCATCACGACAGGGGAGAGGAAAGCCTTCTCTTCACAACTGGCTGCAAGCAGCCTGATCCCTGCAACCTTGAGAAGCACGGAATGTTACAGGTGGGAGCTGCCCTGTGGCTCATCTACAGATCCTCTCCTCCCTGCACTGCCCCCTCCCTCTCCCAAGTCTTCATTCTTCTCACACTGGAAGATAGTCATGAATGAGGCTGTCTGAGCACAAGGATTTGGCTACAAGCCAGGAGGACAAACAAAAAGTACCAGAGAGGTGAAGCAAAGGTATAATTTTGGATTTCTGTGGAAGAGAACACAAAATCCAGAGGCACGGTCTCTGGGAGCACTCGACAGTGCTCTTTGTGAACGAAAACTGATCACTAGCTTCAACCCTTGATCCTCAGCAGGACCTGTTTCTGAGGAAATAATAAAGAAAGTAAAGTTTATCCTCTGTTTACCATGACCAGGTATTTCCCTTCTTGCCTATCCACTAATAAGGATCTTTTTCTCTCCTGGTGATCAAACTGGCCCTTGACTCTGATGCTGGAATCATCCATATTATAATTCATGCAAATGATTAAGGGACTGCTATACTTTACTGTGATGCTTTTTCTAGAGGATTTGAATATGAATGGGGGATAATATGCCAATTCAGAGAAATAAGGCTTGATTAGTGAACGTTTGCTCCTCTCAATCTAGGCTCCTTTGCTGCTTAGTCAGTCTAGAACTAGATGTCATTTTCTCATGTGTTGGTGAGAATAGCTTGCAGACTAGGCTCATTTAAAGCTAATAACAATCACAGCCACAGCTGCTATCTATTAAGTGCCACCTATTCCACTTACCAGATGCTTTAATAAGTTATCTCATTCAGTTATCACAAAACCAATATTAAATGGATACTATTATTTCTATTTTGCAGATAAGAAAACCAACGTAAGTAATTCTAAGCAACGAAATGTCAGAGCTAGCGAAGGGCAGAGCTGGGCTTTGCAAGCCCTTGACCTCTCCACTATATAATATCTCAGGAAGCAAAAACTTCAGTTGAGTTTTAAAATGAAAACATTTAAATCAGATTTTCAAAGTAGCAATAGAATATAATTAAGACACTGAAAGAGGTGATTAGAGCATATTTACCTGCTCTACTCACCTACCTCAAAGGACTACTGTGGTGATTAAAGAACTTCTCCAAAACTCTGGGCTTTTGTTCCTAAGATGAAATTATTGGAATAAATCTCTGTTTCATTCTTTTTTAAAAAAATAATTATATTCCTATACCTGGACCACAAAGAAAACCTCAATGCCTTGTAAGAAGAAATAATACAAAGAGCATTCTCTGACTAACATGCAATAAAACTAAAATTAACAACAAAATAAAAAACTAAAAAGGAACTTCCACCTAGACATTAAAAACACGTTGTTAAATAACACACAAAAATTATATTGAGTGGAAGAAGCCAGACACTAAAAGTACATACTGTATGACTTATTTATACAAAATCAACAAGCAAGATTAATGCATGATGATAAAGATTAGAAATAATGATTACCTCCTAGTATTGGCTAAGAATGGGCACAAAGGAACTTTCTGGTGGATGAAGATAGTCTAAATCTTGATCTAAATGGTTGTTCTTTGGGTATATACATATACCAAAGCTCATCAAACTGTACACTTAAAATTTGTGTATTTTAATGTATGTAAATTATAGCTCATTCAAATTTAAAAATCAATTAATGTAATTCACCACATTAAAAAGAGTCCTTACTTTTTAAAGATACATATTAAAATATTTACAGATGAAATTATAGGACATTTGAATTTGCTTTAAAAGAACCAAGCAAAGGGATAAAACAAGTGGAGATGAAACAAGGTTGGCCATAAATTGATAATAGTTGAACTTGGATGATGGGTCCATGGGAGTTCTTTATACGATCTCTCAGCTTGCTCATGTTTGAGATTTCTATAATAAATTTTAAAAATTTAAAGCATAATTGTTCATTTTCATTCATTCACCCATTCCTTCAAAATTTATTGAGCAACCAATAAGGATTTGAAAGGAACAGCAACAACAAAAATTTAATTTATATAAATCTGGAGGAAAAGTTGAGTGTAATAATATGAAATAGAAAAAATAATGACAGAATCAATAAGGATATTCTCCTCTTCTCTATCTGGGTAGCATTAAAAACATTCTATTTTATCAGAATCTAGATTAAACCCCTTTGGAAGTGCCACTTGCTCTCTCCTCATTAAAAACAACAACTCTTGGATGAGTCTTTAGCCATGGATAAATTAATGAAGTAGGTGAGTAGATTTTTATTAGTTTCAGAATGACCCTTTCAGCCCCTCCAAGCTTTTTTTTTTTTTAACCTTCACGGAGATGCCTTTCAGACCTAACACAGTCCTACTCTCATTTGGTAAACTTGTCCATCAGTGTTACCTTTATGAGATTATTTGATTAAGGTACACAATGCACTATATTCCTTGTTGAGTACTCAAGATATATATTTTGAAACACACATAGCTATGTGATTTCTGTGCAAAACCTCAGTTATGGTTTTTAAATTAAAATGTTTTTGAGAGCATCTGATATAATTATAAACACTCTGACCAACATTTCAATTAATCCTAGTTATGATTTACCTTTCATAATATATTCTAAAAGATTGTTACTTCTCTCCAAAGAACTCAGCTTGATTTTGTCACTTAAAATTATCTTACTTTTTTATGCTGTTATTATCCTGTTTTCAAACTAAATACCAGTTCAGGAAAGTAAGGTACATATTGAAGCACATTGAAGAAGACTTAGATTTTAAATGGACTTTTTAGACATATTTTAGATGAAGAAGAGAAAATGATGAGACTTAGGTCAAATTTCTTAAAGAAAGGGACTGGATAATATTTTCCTAAACAAAAAAATCAAAATATACACTCAGGTAAGGTGGCTGTAGTCTGTTTTGCAGGCAGAAACAGATCTGCAGAGCCTTGGACACCACACGTGAAATGTGTCAAGTACAGAACTAATTAAGTTAGAAAGAAAGCAATTATGTATATTGTATATGTATAAATAGATATATAAATGTATATAGATATACAGATATATAGAGATATACATAAATATATGTATAAATAAATTATGGAGGATATTTTGAAGTAATTGCTTTGATTATTTAGTATTAGGGGTTGGAGAGGTAGGTCGGCACAAGATCCAAATCCACTGGGTGGTTCTTGGGCCAGTGTGGAGCAGGAATGACAGTGCAATCCAGCTGAAACACAAATAAGAAGCCTGTGTATAAAAAGCAGTGGGAAAGACTCTCAGCATATGTTTAAGATGTATGAGTGAGAGTTGTATGGTAAATTGTGAAATATTTATTATGTTTGTTCCCAGACTTTTAGGTCTCAGAGACACGTAAGAAAATGTTTTAAACGATGACGTTGGCATAGGATTACCAACTTTCTCTTTTCTCAAGTAAATGTATTTTAAATTACCATCGGCTATCTTTGTCATTTTATTCAAAATGATATTTTAATGAAAAAAATAGAAAAGACATAATTTTGAAAAGAAAAGGAGAATAGTCCCTTTTAAATCACATAGACAGATTAATGACAGGTATCAGTCTGGATACCATTTTAGCAGAGCTGGGTTTTCTTTTATTAAACTCTTTTAAAACTCAAATTATATAAATAACCTATATGCACAGTACAGAAAACTTGAAAAAACATGGAAAGTCATGAAGAAAGAAAGTTTGAATCTCCCTCATCCAAAGATAACCACAACTTGGTAAGCATGCATTTGGCATTTTTAACAGGTAACTGATAGTTTTCATTACAGAAGCTTTCTTTCTATATATACTGTTATCTTTTTTATTTAGCACTATGTCACAAATATTTCTCAAGAAAATATATATTCTTCCACAACATAATTTTTAATAACTGCAAAATATTATACAGAGGTGGGCAAAAGTAGGTTTATAGTTTTGAGTACATGAAATATGGAGTTTATTTTTGTATTATGATTTGTTAATTATTGTATTATTTTCCATACAAACAACTTTAAACCTACTTTTGCCCACCCCTGTATTTGTATGAGTATGGAATAATTTACTTAGCCAATTCTCTCATGGTTGAACATTTGTTATTGGATTTTTTGTTACAAATTTTGCTCTATTGTAAGCAATACTTGACTTTCCTCGGGTCTCTTCAGCCAGTGAGTACAACCAGGGCCTACTTAACAGAAGTCCCATACCTGTCACCATCTCTTGTCCTCCACTCCCATTCATGCAGACTCTCAGCCAGAACATTTACAGAAGTCCCTGGGCATAGAAGCCTCCCATGAGCTCACTAACAACTTGGCTCCCATTGGGTAATGGCTCTTTTTGTGAACGTTCCCTGAGCACACTGGCATCCTCTGGAAACCGCTGGTGTCCCCAGTAAGCTTTAAGTGGTTCACATTCTGTTTCATATTTGGGGGAAGCCTAACTCCCATGACCATTTGTGTTATTTTGTGTTAGAGGAATTCAGACCACACATTGCTGCTTAACCCACAAGGGTCCCCCATAAAAACAGTTCCTTCAGCTTCTGCCTGCAGGCCCTTTTTCTACAGACCTCAGACACTACTGCCGGGATTGGTGAGGGAGGAGACAAAATGTGGTCCTCCTAGAGTAGAGGTGCCCTACTTCCTCAGGCTCACCCAGACAAAGGTTTGAATGCCTTTTATTTTAGTTTAGTTTAGTTTAGTTTAAAATATTACAGATGTCCCTTTTTCTCCCCAATGACCCACTCCAGCCTGTCCCACTCCCTTCCCCAGTCCCTCTCCACACCACTGTCCGTGTCCTTGGGTTGTGCATATATGCATATAAATTCTTTGGTTACTCTCTCCCCCTCCACCCACCCACCCACCCTCCTCCAACCCTCTGACATTCATCAGTCTGATCTATGCTTCCATGTCATTGAATCTATTCTGTTCATCAATTTATTAAGTTCTTTAGATTCCACATATAAGTGAGATCACGTAATGTTTCTCCAGGTCCATCCATGCTGTCCCAAAAGGTACCAGATCCTTCTTCTTTACAGCTGCGTAGTATTCCATGGTGTAAATGTTCCACAGCTTTTTAATCCATTCATCTACTGATGGGCACTTGGGCTGTTTCCAGATCTTAGTTATTGTAAGCTGTGCTGCTATGAACATCGGGGTGCATATATTCTTTCTGATTAGTGTTTCAGGATTCTTAGGATATATTCCTAGAATGGGATCACTGGGTCAAAAGGCAGCTCCATTTCTAATTTTTTGAGGAACCTCCATACTATTTTCCATAGTAGTTGCACCAGTCTGCATTCCCACCAGCAGTGCACTAGGGCTCCCCTTTCTCCACACCCTCGATAGCATGAGTCTTTTGTTGATTTGTTGATGGCAGCCATTCTGGCAGGTGTGAAGTGACACCTCATTGTGGTTTTAATTTGCATCTCTCTGATGATTATCGATGTTGAGCATTTTCTCGTGTGTCTCTTGGCCATCTATATGCCCTCGTTGGAGAAGTGTCTATTCAGGTCCTTTGCCCATTTCTTAATTGAGTTGTTTGTCTTCCTCTTGCTGAGTGCTATGAGTTCTTTGTACACTTTGGAAATTAGCCCCTTATCAGATACATCCTTGGCAAATATGTTTTCCCAGACCGTGGGGTTTCTTTGTATTTTGAGGCTCTTTTCTCTTGCTGTGCAGAAGCTTTTTAGTTTGATGTAGTTTCATATGTTTAGTTTTTCTTTTGTTTCTCTTGCTCTGGGAGATAAATCAGTGAAAATTCCACTATGTGGGATGTCTGTGACTTTACTGCCTATGTTTTCTTCCAGGATTCTTATGGTTTCGTGACTTACATTTAAGCCTTTTATCCATTTTGAGTTTATTATTGTGTATGGTGGAAATTGGTGGTTTAGTTTCATTTTTTGCATGTACCTGTCCAATTTTCCCAGCACCACCTATTGAAGAGACTGTCTTTACTCCATTGGATATTCTTGCCTCCTTTGTCAAATATTAACTGACCATAATGGCGTGGGTCTATTTCTGGGGTCTCTGTTCTGTTCCATTGGTCTATATGTCTGTTGTTGTACCAATACCAGGCCGTTTTGATTACAATGGCTTTGTAGTACAATTTGAAGTCTGGTAATGTGATCCCTCCCACTCTGTTCTTTTTTCTCAAGATGGCTGCAGCTATTTAGGGTCTTTTTTGGTTCCATATAAATTTTTGAAATGTCTGTTCTAGTACTGTGAAATATGCTCCTGATATTTTAATAAGAATTGCATTGAATTTATAAATTGCTTTGGGTAGTATGGACATTTTAATGATATTAATTCTTCCAGTCCATGAGCATGGTATATTCTTCCACTTGTGTAATCTTCTTCTATTTCTTTTTTCAGTGTCACATAGTTTTCAAAGTACAGGTCTTTTACATCCTTGATCAAGTTTATTCTTAGGTATCTTATTTTTTTAGTTGCAATGATAAATGGTATTGTTTTTTTAGTTTCTCTCTCTGAAAGTTCATTGTTGATGTATAAGAATGCCATTGATTTCCAGATGTTAATTTTGTATCCAGCTACCTTGCCAAATTCGTTTATCAAATCTAACAGTACTTTGATGGAGTCTTTAGGGTTTTCTATGTACAATATCATGTCATCTGCAAATAATGACAGTTTTACTTCCTCCTATCCAATTTAGATACCTTTTATGTTTTCTTCCTGTCTAATGGCTGTGGCTAGGACTTCCAGTACTATGTTGAAGAAGAGTGGTGAAAGTGGACATCTCTGTCTTGTTTCTGATTTTAATGGAAAAGGTTTTAGTATTTCCCTATTGAGTATGATGTTGGCTGTAGGTTTGTCATATATGGCCTTTATTATGTTGAGGTATGATCCCTCTATTCCCACTTTCCTGAGTTGAATGCCTTTTTCAGCACAGGCAGGGCTCCTGCTTCAAAGAGCATTTGGGGTACCTATCTCTCTCTTCACCTAGAATAAATTTCTACAAGTGAATTTCTATGTACATTTTTAAAGGCTTTTAATGTTGTTATGGGCTGAATTACATCTCCACCAAATTTATGTGTTGAAGCCTTAACCCCCAGTAAGTCCAAATGTGACTATTGGGAGACCAGGCCATTAAAGAGGTGATTAAGTTAAAATGAGACCCTTAAGGCAGGTCCTAATCTAACCGAACTGGTGTCCTTAGTAGAGGAGGAAATTTGGACACAAAAACAGATACCAAGTGAGCACATATCATGTGAGGACACAGAGCAAAGGTGGAAAAACCAAACCAAACTGGCTGACACCTTGATCTCAGACTTCTAACCTCCAGAACTGGGAAAAATAAACTCCTGTTGTTTAAGCCACTCAATCTGTGGCAATTTGTTATGGCAGCCCAAGAAAATGAATACAAATGTATATTCTAGAATTGGGCAAATCACTTTTCATTTCCCATATCATTTTCTTCTTTTATTGCTGCCATGAAATTGCAGAATGTCAAATTAAGAAGGACTTGAAGATCCATCAAATGAACACTGACCACAAGCAGTTCTCGCTGGGATGGAGCACAGAGATTTGTCTATAAAAGTGCTGAAGCCGCACCCAGACTTTGGAATCACTCTACAGGAATGGGACCCAAATATGTATTGTACAAAACCCTTGCTCTTAGTTCCAGAACCTTCCCGTTAAAAGACCCTGGCAGCTAATTAATGGCTGAGCAGGCAGTGAAATGGAGAAACCACATCACCTTCCAAGAAAACGCATCACCTTCTTCTCTGTGTAATGTGGGTGCCAGTTCCTGCCTCCAGTTCATGTCAATAAGGATTTCTCATCAACCCACCCCTAAGATGTTGCTTGCCCTGAAGTGACAATTACAATAATGAAAATGTTGATATTATAATAGGTGCTAGCATTTATTGAGCACTTTCATGCTAAGCACTCTGAAAAAGGAATTGCAAAATTATCATTTAATCCTTATTACAGTCCAGAGAGAAATGTTATTACTCCCACTTTTCAGATGAGGAAATGAAAGCAGAAATTTAGGTTTATGACATAATATCAGAAACAAACTACAAACCCTGACTTGGAACCCCATCAAAATGACTCAAAATGAGAACCTTAAACTTCTAAGGAGTTTTCAAAAGAAGGGGGTCATATTCAAAACATAGGTGTGTGTTCTCCACATGAACTGACGCCAACTATGGGAGATCAGGGATAGATATAGATCCACCCATTTGAGAGGGCAGGTAGTGAGTGTGGGTCTTGAGAGGCAGCTCAGATCATAGGAAACCCTTGGTACCCAAAGTGCTTGACAGCAGATGAAAGATGGTAGCCCTTGCAACCTGGGGCATGAGGTACACCAAGAGCATTAAGGAGCTTCTATGGGTCAAGGAGAGCCAAGGCAAAGCAGACTCTCATTCTAGAAAAAGAATGGGACAGACAGACTGTTGGAACTGGGATTTCATACAGGGAAAAAGACAGGGGTCAAGAGGCCATGACTAAGGTAAAACTAGACTGGCTGCAAGAATGACCTGTTGCAGTGTCACTAAATGATTGGACTAGAACTGCTTCAAGTCTCTCCTTAGGTAGCCTACAGGTGAGTGTCAGTGTGTGTGTGTGTGTGTGTGTGTGTGTATGTGTGAACAAAGGACAATAATATTATCTATAAAATCTATATTGCTTCTTCATTCTTAATTGGGGGATATTTAGCTACAAGAGCTCATTGATGAAGCAATCCGAGGATCATCACACTGGAACCAAGAGCACATCTTCTGGAATCAGACAGAGACAAATGTGAATTCTAGCTCCTTGCTTACTAGTTTTAGGACACTCACAAGTTATTTAACTGATCCTGAGCCCAGGATTTAGAGAATTCTGTAAACTTTCACATTGGGTTTTCATCACAATGCACACATTTTTCTTCCTAATTAAAAATATTTATAGTTGTATTGCTATAATTTCACTTTTGAAAGCTTATTAGTAAAACAGTATCTGTGATGTGATGGAAACTCAAGAAAGGATGTACTGAAAAGGATAAATGGATCAATGCATTATTAGATGAGTGTAGCCTCAAACACTCTTCACATATGGGTCTCATAGCTATCTTCTTTGAACATACTGAATTCTAGCTCTCTAAACTCTAGATTGTCTTTGGTGTTCTTTTCCTTGACTGGTAGGGATACACTTTACCCATTCCTCCCAAAGTACTTGTCATTTCCATTTCATTAACTCTTTCCTTCCGGCTTCTTTCATCTTTGCATTTCAATCAAGAAGATACTTGGCTTGGAGAAAGTTTGGAATACATTCTACTTCTTTTAATTATAAGAAAAAACTATCATTTTACAGATTTTAAAAAAGATATATTAGAGAGAGCATTATTATTATTGGGATTAAATGACTATATTGTCTGTTTCTGGCATAGATTTCAGAGAAATTCCTAGCGTGGGTATAAATTAGAGTTAGTCACAGGAAAGGTACTCCAAGTGTTGTACTTCATCACAGCACTGAGCAAGCACTAAGTGCTACTCTAGTTCCAACTTTCATAATATCCCGCCAATGATTTTCTTATCATCATAGGCATTTTTTTTATGAAATTCATGTTTCTGTATGTCACACACTAAAATGAAACAAAGACCAGCCAAATGTCACAAACCACCCAGAAGCCTCTTTGCTCCTTTAAGGAGACCAACAAATCTATTCTTATTGGTATTCCTGTTAAATCCTTATAAACAGTGGTTAGTCTTCCGTGGCCATTTAAGAGACTTTTATATGGTTTTTGAAATGCTCTCCAGCCATACTGCTTTTATCTTTTTTTTTCTGTATTGATTTTTCTCCTTAAGACTTTAATTCACTCTTCTGAGGTTGCTACAGTGAAGAGAGAAATTCTGAAGATCACATAGAGATAACATTCTCACCCAGACTGGGTCACATGCATTGCACATAAGAATACCAGCTTCCTGCAGATAACTGGTCCTTTCCTGCATTTCAAGCCCTTTTGGTCTCTCTTTTCATTTTTTTTTCTGTCCCTTAGTATTTGAGACTTAATCTTTCTTCAGTTTTATTCTTCATGCTGAGCTCATCTGAAATGTCCCAATAATTGCTACCAGCTAAATCTGGTTTCATCATTCTGAAAGTTCCTCATTGAAACCAGCCCTGTAGAATATGGATCTGATCATTTCTGCAGGTTAAAGTGGCATTTGGGGTGTAGCTTTGCCAATGCACTATAGTATAAGCACAGATAATTCCTGCGTGAATTTGATAATATTTCTGAGAGGTATAAGCATATAACATTTAGCTAACTGCTTTAACAAAATGCCACTTAACTTGATTAAAGCATCATCTAAGTGGAAATATTTTTTAAATCATGTGGTGACTAAACCTTATAAAGTTTAATACTCTGCTGAAAAATATCTTTAGTTTTGATCGTTAGATAAACCAAGTGCACTGGAAGAATGATAGCTTGATCTATTTTATATTCCAGATGTTGTATCTATTAAATTCTCCAAGTTCTTATGATGTGCTAGGGATTCTGTGAGGTATTGAATACAGAATTTAAGAGTGTCAAGTCACTGTAAATGTGGATATATTACAAATAGTCAAACAAATGAATGACATCATAAGAAATATATATTTAAAGTATATACTATGGTTGAGTCTATCTGGGAAGTCAGGGAAGGTTTCCTGAGGGAGGTGACATTTGATATATTAGATTCAAATATCTTTGAGGGAGACCATTAATTTATTCCTTTACAAGTTCTACTTTTATCCCTTAAGCTGAAGTCATCATTATTGTTACTGTCACATTAAATTACTTATAGTCCTGTTGTTTAGAAGGTACTGGCAACATTTTACAACTTATTCCAATTGTCCTCCCAGTATTAAGGATAAGAAGCATACAGGGCACATCTGTAAAAAAAAGTAAAGTTGATTTGAAAACTTTGTTTCCCTCCTCCTGGTACCCGATTTCTTCCCTGAGCCCACTGGCATCAACCCTGTGTCTTAATCTGGTTAAACCCTGTTAAAGTACTAATTGCTGAGTAAAGGTCTAACTTCTGTTCTCCATATGTTTGCATTTTTACTGAGCAATAGAAAAACAAAATGCCTGGGAAATGCAAAACAGTAAAGCTGTAATGGTGGCGTAATTGGCAGTGGGGTTGACATTTGGAGAGTGGAGTGTCATTGGGGCCACTTCTACAGACTAAATAATGTAGGAGGCCGAGGCACAGTATACTCATGAAACTAGTTATAGGATAAACATCTGTTCCAGTTTAATGGGTACACTGATTTTTCTCAAAGTCACAGAACGAAAAATTCAGTTGGCCGGAATCTAAAGTCTCTGAGCTTCTCTGTTTCTAGTTTTGTCTATTAGAGAATCCTGCATTACCTCTTATTAGTTGTTAATGTTATTGATTTAAATGATTAATTTCAATTAATTCCATTAATAATGATATCCACTGTGTGGTGATTTATAATTTACATTCTTGCTCAAATGTATCTTATTGAATCCCCTGAGGAAAGTGAGAACTGAGGCAGTGAAGGGTTAAGAGGCTTGCCCAAGATCACATAGCTGGTGGTAGAGTTGGCCCTGGTCTGATATGTGAGGGCCTGGGGTCAGTCATTGTCACCTCTCCTTTGCCAGGGAGGAAGCTGCTGATCTGTTGACCTCAGCATAATCCTACCACTGTGGCCAATAGAAGAAACCAGTCTCCTATGCAGAGGCAGCCCTTCTGTGGTCAAGGACATAAAAACACCTATGTTCTGAGGCAGGATTTCCCCCAAATCCTCTTAAGGTCAATTCCAAGAACACAGCACTTATGAAGCCCAGGTTTTCCAACTTGATTATTTTTGCACTTATTTTTCGTTTATAGAAAGGGTATAGAACATGTTGCGTATTTATGACACCAAAATAGAAAGCATGCAAAGCCCGCTGCAACCAGTAAGTTCCAACGCACAGAGGCCCAGAAAGCCTGGGGACAACAAATCCTCACCCCGCCTCCCTCCTCAAGTGGCATCAGCGGGCTTCCTGTGTGATCCTGACGTGGAGTCGGCCGAAGTCGTAAGAGCTGGCAACCAGCTCCCCTCCGTAGATGGCATTCATTTAGGAAGCATGACTGGTGGCTTCATGGGACTGGAGAAAAGGGGGAGGGGGAGCCAGAGAGAGGAGGAGGAGCCCTCGGCAGAATTCCAAGTTCCGTGGCACTGGCCCCACGGAACTTTGGAAACAAGAATCGGGCTCGGGCTGCACAGGTTCCAAGTCACAGGGCTTCCATGGCTGGCAAGCGTCAAGCCGGAAATTCAGCTGAATAGAGCCCTAAATGTTTTTTTGTTTGACATTCATGCTTAACAGAAAATGATGAATCCATTAGCAACTCCTTCCGTTGCCAAAAGAAACAGACTTGCACTTGTAGATTGCTTTCATTCTGCACTATCAAGCCACTGCATGCACTGCTTTCACAAAGCTGACAGTCATCTATCATTTTTAAATGGCTTTAGAGGTACAGTCGTCTTTGTCTGGAGTGTGTGGATGTGTCAGTGTGAATGAGACTCATTAAAACAGACTGATCCAAACAGTTTAAATAGGATTCACAGTAGGGGGAAAATGTTTTATTTGAGGTTTGTTTGGAATTATTTTGAAGTTTGTCACTAATTTTGAAAAACAATGGGCTCATTTTCCTAACTTCTTTTTTTTCTCTGAGATGTGTCCAAGAGAACAAATGGCTATATTATATGCGCTGTCTCAAAAACATGCTCTTTTGGAAATGAAGAAAGATTCTATGATTATGAAATTTTCAGAGTTCCCTTGTGCTCTAGAACATTTCACATGCTTAGATGACTTCATGAAATTCCCCCAAGTTTCTCTGTCTCTCCTCAGCCCCTGACCCCCAACCCATAAATGACATCTTTGAGCATAATCTTCAGACCCATTTTTCATCATTTCAATTAACCTCTCAAAAAATATCTTTTGAAGTCAATGATTTAACATATGGATTAAATCTTCCATAAAATGGGTTCAAATATTAGGAGGAAAGCACCTGGCTATATGCCTCTATGCATCTGGGTTCCATAGGACGTTGTTTGTTTTAAATGCTTCAAGATGTTCAATAAAATTGAATGTGGCCAAACTCATCCCCAGTGTGAGCCTATAAGCCTTCAACTTGCTTCCCAATGGCTCTCTCTCTCTCTCTCTCTTTTTCTCTCTCTCTGAACACTGATATTATGTTCCTAAAGCAATAATAGAAGTGCAAATTGCAGGAATTAAGATCCAAGAAGATATTCACATATCAATGAAGATGAAGGTAATTGTCAAGAGTTTCAACGCAACTAGTACGGTTGAATTTTTTAGTTTTATACACGGTTACAGGGGGATATTCAAAATATTTAACACCTGCACATCCTGGGCACAGTCGATCAGAACAGTCACCAGAGCAGGGTTCTGGAATCTCCTTGCAGGGGCAAGTGCTAACCCTTGGGTTACTGGATGCAGGAGATTCAGAGGGTCCCAGTGTTGATATCAAGGAGGCTAAGGCAGTAAATAGGAATAGGTGGGCAGATGGGAACTGAGGGTAGTTGCTATTTATAGAACAGTACAGAAGTATTTTAAAAACTTAATGCACTGCTCTACCAGTGTGTATCAGTTGCATTCCAGTCCTGTTTTTACCATTTGTTGTTCTTCATTGCATAGATTCCTTGGGTTAAGGAAGAAAAAAAAGCAAGGATACCCCCTCATGTTTTGGCATTGCTCTATAGCCTACCACTTCTTTCTGTGCAACCCCAAATCAACCAAGCGAGTGCTGTTCAAGCTGCTCCCATAGGAATGAAAGGCTGTTGGAAAGTGAGGGGTGAGGGATAAACCATAAGAAGAAGGTGAAATCATGATTATGCTATTATGAAAATATTTTAAAATAGAATAATTTCTTAGTCTTCACCCCATTTTACCCAAGGACTTCTAGATTTTTATCACTGCAAGGCCCATTTGCGGAATAAAATGTGTAGATTAGATATTTAACGTTTGTCCTGTGTCCTTGACGGAGCTAAAGTAATTTGACATAAATTAACCTATGCAGCCATTTCTCACCACCGCCACTCCCGCAAAAGGTACACTCAAGGCAAATACTGTGACACCCATGCCCTGGCCAGGGGTCAGTTGGTTGGAACGTCATCCTGTGCACCAAAAGGTTGTGGGTTTGATCCCTGGTCAGGGTGCAAATGGGAGGGAACCGATTGCTGTCTCTCTCTCTCTCACCCTTCCCTTTTCCTCTCTCTCTCTTGAAAAATCAATAAAAACATATTCTTGGGTGAGGAATATATATTTATGTGTGTGTGTGTGTGTGTGTATGTGTGGATTATATACACTGTGATACTCATTTTGCAGGTGAAGAAATGAAAGCAATTTTCAGGACCCTAAGGCTCAAACCAACCAAGGACCCATTGAAGTCAAGTCTCTTGCATCCAAGGCCACTTTGATGAAGCTGCCAAGTCGTCTGAAAACAAGTAACATTCATGTATGAAGAGGAAGGGGGAATGTGGCAATTCAGAGACCCCATTCTTTACAGAAATATAAGTAGATGTCCCTAGTGTAACTTACTTCAGAGCTTGAAATACACATCAAATGCAAGGAGAAAAAGAGAAATGTATTGCTTTTATAGGAAAAACATGAATAAAAAAGTTTCTACTTATATGCATACAAATATAATTAAATCTTCTGATAGAGAAAGAGAGCATAGGAAGACCACAAGAGAGGGATGAAGTGTTACATTCCTTTAAAAGTCGCTGGGAGCCAGATTGTGAACATTACATCTGATTTTCCCAGGCAACTTGCATTATAGCAGGAGATGGCATTTCTGACCAAAATCTCAAAACTCAAGTCCAAAATATTTTATTTAAACTATGAATTGATATGCTATACACATTATAAACTCAATAATGTTTATGCAAACAGATATATGCTTTATAAAGATTCAGAAGGGCTGAAACTGTAGCAACCTCACGCCTTTTGCTTAATAACCGAAGATTAGAGGCAGGCCCTGGAGTTGGACTGCCCAGGTTAGTAATCTAGCGTTACCGTTTTGTGACTCTGTAACCTTGGACAAATTACCCCCTTTGTCCCAGCTTATAAAATGGTGATGTTAACAGCAAATGGAGAGGTGGTGGGGATTAAATAAGACACTTCTGTCAAGTTCCAACAGAACGATTTGGTGGAGAGTAGATATTTGGGTGCCTCCCTCTCACTGAAAAATCCTCCCCTTTTTCAGTGACCCTTTCCCTTTAGCAAGCGAAGGCATTAATGATGGTGTCATTGTCTTTCTGCAGGGTTCAGTCTCCTCAAATGCTACGCCAGCGTAGCTTCATGAGAGCACGGCTCCTCCTCTTGGTCCTCGCCACCCAAGTCTTGCTCATCCTGGGCTGCCTGCCTAGTTCCCACTGTCATTTTCTGATAGACCCAGAACTTGGCCACCATTCCCTGGCACGCTGCTGCCACCTCGCCGATCACGCGGGAGCTCTCATGTGGAGGAGATGCACCCAGGCTTTCCATAGAAGCGGATTTGAGCTACCAAACTCCCCCTCCCCCCTGTTAATGTCTTATGAACAAGCACAACACATCTTTTTTTGAGTTTAGAGTGAGCAACTACAAGGAAAGACAGGGAAGAAAATTGTCAAATAAAGGAAAATTTCATAAAATATTGATAAAATCCCATTCGTTAAGAATGAATTCTGCTTTTGACTGAATTGCAAATGGAACCAAAGTCTTTCTTGGTTCTCATATATTTTTCTTTTGTAGTTTAGGTTCTCAATATCACTGACTTTATTAACATATTCAGAAAATATATATTGAGCACCTACTACACACCAGGTCCAGAGTCATTTAGATATAGCTCCTCGACTTGAGATAGGTCAAGTCTAGTCTTCTTGCCTCTAGTACAGTGGTTCTCAAACATTAGCAAAACAGGATCACCTAAAGGGATTGTTAAACTACTGATTACTGGGCTACTTCCTCGGGTCCTGATTCAGGTGTGGGTAGGGGTCTGAGAATTTGCATTTGCAACTTGTGGATGCTGGTCTGAGAAAGACTTTGAGATCACCACCCTAGGCTATGCCTATAATCCATTGTGTGTAAACTTTCTAAAATATAGTCAAACGCTTTGTAGAGCAAAAGCACTATTTGTTTCTCCAATAGAGCCAGACCTTCCAGATCTGCCATTCAAAGCTGTTAGTTTTCTAGCCTCTTTCTGGTGATGGTTAAGTATGAGGAAATACTCTTCACTGTATTCTAACTTCTTAGTTAGGTTTAACTCAATCCCTAGCAAATACTATATAGGTCCTTTCGAATAACTAGCTTCTTTGGAAACTAAGTCTTGGACTTTCCATTTATTGAAAAAAGGAAAGAGAAGTGGTATTACTTTTGTGGGTATATTGGCTCATCGGGCACACAAAACAGGCCTTAAGGAATAGAAGGAAGATGGCACTGCACTGTGAAACACAACCCTGTCGTGAGGCCCAAACATTGAAAAAAGTTGTTTAAAAAGTCTGAGTTTAAATTGAAGAAATATCTGATAACACTACTCACTCTGCTCATTACGAGACTGTTTTCATTTTACAATTGTGTCTAAAAATAATAACAGGACAAGAGACATCATTGTGTAAACATTAATATGACATTAATATGGCAAGCAACTACATCAAAGAGGAACAGGGAATACTAGCTTTCATTTTCATTCAGTGAGATTAACCTAAAATAACTTACTTGTGCTTTTGTTTGAATTCACCAGGCAAAGTTTCAGCATGTTGCAATTCTTAGGAAGCAACATTAAAAGTATTATACCCCTTATTGCTAGGGCATAAACTTTCTGTAATAATATACTCTCAGAAATGTTGCTTGTATTAGAAATATACACCAAAATAAGGCATTTCTAAACAACTTAAATAAATACTCAGGTATCACAAAGATGTGGCTTATGCTACTGGATTGCTGAAATCATCTGATCTGAGGACTTAAAAGTAAGAGAGAAAGAATGAATAATACGCAGAATGACCATATATAATAATTACCACTGTCTTCCTGTCCCTGAAAACAGTTGTGTGGGCAGGCTTCTAATTTAATGCTGTAGAGAGGTGGAAGAAAATATATCAGTAATAAAGACAAACTTAATAAAAGTGCCCAGAGTGTATGTGTGTATAGGAGGCTGGGGGCTGAGTGGAGCCGGAGCCATTGCTATTCACACTTGGTCTGATGTGCTACTTACATTTGTAACTAAAGAGTCAAGGGTAGTTTTCCAAGTCCACCTACCATGTCAGCCAGTAAACCGGCCATATCCATCTATCCACCCTTGCTGAGGTTTTGTACAGGTTCTGGAAGGGAAGGGGGGCTCTGAAAGGATTTCTGACCAACTGTAATCAAACAGCACATTTGCAGGATTAATGCACAAATCCCACTAAATGCCATTTGATGGCCACTATGTCTTTATATCACTGGAAAGACAGCTGAAAAAAGACAAGCCTGGAATTAAGCTTTTTATCATTAGTTATATTAAACATATACATGCAAAGTAGTAACAGAAACCAAAGGCCTTTTAGTAGTAGCCTGGTGTGTGCAAAGAACATTGGATTTAAGTCAGGCACACGTGGGGGTGAATCCCGGCCTCAGAGCTGTGACCTTAGTCTTTTTTCCACTTCTGTTCATTGTAAAATAAAAAGTGTCGTGTTGGGAGTGATTAAGCGTGCTAACATACACAAAGCATTTGGAACAGTGTCTGGCACACAGTAGGCACATAATAAATAACAGTAGTAGTGGTACAACAGAAGTGAGTGACTTGAACTTTTGTATGCAGCCCTCCCTGGCCAGAAGGCCAAGGGCAGGGCTCCAACTCGACAAACTTTCTTCTTAACTGAGGCTGCTCAGTGCACATGTGCTCTCTAAAGGAATAAATAAATGTGACAAATATTCATGTTCTCTAAACATTATCTGACAGAATGAAAGATTTCCCAATAGCTCCCATGCCAGATGTAACTGTAAATATTTTTTAAACACCTACGAGGCGCAAGGTACTGTTCTTAAAGCAGAGAAGGATAGATAAGGGTGACCTTAACCTTCTAAAGACAGTGGCTTAACTTTCTCGGTTGTGGCTGCAGCAGCATCACCTAAGAAAATTTCAAAAACCTTCCTACCCAGGCCACATCCCATACCAGCCAAATCAGAATCTCTGGGGATGGGATTCACACGCCAGCATTTTCATATCCCCACTTGGCGATTCCAAAGCAAAGTCAACATGAAGCAGTGGCTTAGGCAATAGGTGGGGAGACAACATGAACATGGATACTTAACAACAATGGGACAGTGATAAAGGAATATTAGTGGGAAAAATGAATGTAGAGGAACTGGAAAGCATCTAGCAGGAGAGGTATATACACAGAGGTTTCAGGGAGGAGGCTGTGTTTGAGCAAAATCTTCACTATGTTTTAGCAAAATCTTCAAAGATCATTCGCAAAGGTGGAATTGACAGGCATATAGCCCATGGTTGAGGGATGGCAATATATTGTGTGAAAGAGAAGAGATGCATGCGGTGTTTGTGTATAGAGAGAAAACTTACATCTATCATAAACTTACATTTCAACACAACAACCTTGCCTCATTTGACTTTGGTTTTATAACAATTTGCACAATCTTAATGGCCCACATTTCTAAATTTATCTTTAGATCTTAAGGTCAAGACATAGAAATTATTTTAATAATTCATACATATTTTTATTTTATGTAGAAATTAGACCCTTCATAGTTCCACAGAAGATTTGAGGTGACTTAAAATTTTACAGTACCTGTAAGCTAGCAAATATTTTTTAAGGCAGATCAGAAATCACCTAGGAAAAAAGACATGACATTGTTTCTGAAATTAACTACTAAATATAGCCCTGAGATTCCTGGCAGTCCATGCAACAAGGGAAATGTGAAATTTTACTGTCTGATAAAAGAAAGTATGTAGTTTATTTGAAAAGGCAAATACTATCTTATTGCTAACATCTGTGAGGAATGTATTCCATATGAAAAGCACATTGCATAAAATAACTAGAAATGCCTTTAACTCACTTGTTTATCTATAACTTTGTCCTCAACTACTTGGAGAACTTTGCTGACTTCAACTCACTCTGGGACTAAGGTCTTCCTACCCATTTTTTTTTTGTAAGATCTTTTATTATTTTTCACAGAGAGAGGAAGGGAGAGGGAGAGAGAGAAACATTGATGTGAGAGTGAAACATTGATCAACAGCCTCCTGCATGGCCCCACTGGGGATTCCAGCCCACAACCTGGAATCTAACCGGCAACCTTTGGGTGCACAAAACAAAGCTCCAACCAACTGAACCACCCGGCCAGGACTTCCTACCCATTTTTAATTCACCTCTGTTGGCTAAGATTAGTCAGGCGGAATTGATATGTCCATTCTATGTAGAGAAATGCATTCTCTCTCTAATCGCTCGACACAGGAGAAAATGCCTGCACTGATCTTTTCACTCTCTAGTTTTGTTGATATATTAGCATACGCAATCTGTAAACCTTATATTTTAATTCCTCTTTGGTGCCAAGTGTAATGCTTAGAGAATCATTTGCCCACCTATATTGTTCCAAGTGCATCACATTCTTAAAAGAAAACATGGGTAGTAAAACCCTCTTAAAATTTAAGGCATTTGAAGGAGTTATATTCTTAAAGCATTAAGTCACTATATTAAGGTATATAAGCAAATTCTTATAAGCTTTCACATGCCCAATTTGGCAAGGGATCATCTATATAAATAGTCCTTTGTTTTCACTCCCAAGATATGTACAGGTTTTTACAGAACTCAGATTGATTCTAGCAATTATTTAAAATTCCTCAGAAATACCTTAAATCTCGTATCTTCATTTCTGAGTAGGGACAATGCCAAAATGCCAACAGCTGAGTACTTTTAGATTAAAGGCAACATCCCTTTTGACAGCCTTTCACACACACACAGGCAAACAGCAATTCATATAAATTGCAAGCGTCTAGTCTCTCACTCTATGTATCTTGATGGCGGAATCCTGTGGTTGACTAAGATGTGAGCCTGGGCCATAATTTCTGGAGACTGATTTAAAGCCAGTCTAACTCAAAACTGCGCTACAGTCAACAGGTCATGTTTTAAATGGAGAGTTGTACATTTAGGTCTATTACTGCATTGCCTTGCAAGATCACATATCAACTCCTTTGTCACTGTTAATTACAGCTATAGCGGCAAATTATCTCATAGCGATCTAAATGTCTACATCTTTAAAGCATTGCCCTTTATTTGAGAGATGCTGATGACAAATATAACTGAGTTATTTTCTAAGACCTACTTTACGCTGAACTGTGCTCTCTTGTTCTCTTCCTTCAGACTAACAGCTTGTCATGCACAGTAGCTGGATGGGTGCAAGATTTAGTCAGTGAACATGAACAGAAAACTATGGAAACTGTTTCACATGGAAACGCAGGTCAGAATCAACTTATTGAATTTTCTAGGACAGGAAAGGCAAACACAGCCAAATACACTCACGCTCCTTTATAGAAAGGTGAATACTGACCAATTATCACAAACATTTCTCCTGAAGAGCTTGGACATGGCCTCAGAATTCTTTTCAACCAAGGACATTATGTAGGCATTATTAATTGATCGAAGAAGCACTTTGTTGAAACTTATTTGCTCTCCCTCTCCTACAACTTCAGGTTGGCAGAGACCTTCAAGGTAACACAACTCAAACCAACATCTGGTGCTTAAACCCTCTCTCAGGCATCTTGGGCAAGTGACCATTCAGCTTCTTCTCACTTTCATCAATTCGATAAGTGAACCAGCCACATACAAAAGGGTCTACAAACTCATGTGCAAAAAGGATGAACAATTAACTGATGCATAAGTAAGTAAAAACAGGTAGGAAGTTCATGAGCTGTCTTCTAGGTAGTCTTCCCTTGCTGTAGCCAACTATTTACTCTGATCACAGGTCTTTGAAAATGAAGGGGGAAAATAATTTCTCTTGTGCTTTATTTCCTAAGAAAAGCATTTCATATTCAGGAGTAAACTCTCAACTCTTTGGCAAAAGGAGACTTTGCATCCTAAAGAAGTTTGTAGAGCTTTCCAAGAATAGGGCAGTCTGAAAATTCTCACAAAAAAGAAAAAGAGAGATGAGTTGGGGAGGGGCCAGGAATAAAAGAATCTTGGGAGGGAGCAGAAGTCTGATCCCTTGTGGCCCAGATCTCATTGCCACTATTCTTGCCTATTCAATCCCCTTACCAAATCTCCATATAGTCAAAAATCTCCACTTTTCCTCCCCATTCAAAATACTCAATTTAATTAAGCTAATTAAAGAAATTACACTAAAGAATAACTAGCCCTTTCAGAAAACATTTGAATCCAAAAGGAAGACTCGTTAGTGCAAATGAAACTCTAATTTTAACGCTACTCATCAAATAGATTACTATCCCTTACTTCTCCCACCTAAATCAATTAGAGTTCCAGGAAATGAAATCCATGTGACTTGTCATCATTTCCTAAATTGCAGCCAAATGAGAGATTTTTCTAGAACTTTTAAAGTTACTGTACTTTCTAGCATTCTGGTATTCAAGAATACCTGTAAACTTTTAGAATGCTTATATTAAAATATCCTACCCAAGGAACTATAAACTTCAACAAATCATTACTGTTGGGTGGGTACATATTAAATAGCAACTTGCTACGTGAGATTTCTAAGTATTTTTCATTTATTGTAGATCTTAACCAAGGGCTAGTCTTTAACTGAAACACATACACATTCAAAAGCTAGCACACACAAAGAAACAATGCACTTCTAAGACCCAAATGACATTACAGAGATCTTTCTAATTGTAGTGTGGGCTGAAAAGACCACAGTAACTCTTCTAGTGTCCAGTATAAATTTTATTGGCTGAATCATACTTTTTGTTGCCAGGGCATATTTGGAAATTGTTGCTGTGAAGGTGTACTGAAGGTCTTCATAAATATGGTATATATATTGTTTCATCTGGTAGCTGTTCCAGTTATTTATAAGAGCAACCCTTTCTTTAAGTGATTCAGTGAGGCATAATCATTGAAGTTCTTTAAGACTAACACAGACCAGGCAAAATAGAACAAAAGTTAAATCGTACACCCAATATTAAATCTGGAGTTGATCTGTTTTATGCTTAGGATTTCGTTCAGCTCCTTAGATTGATAATAATAATTAATGGCATGCCTCAAAAGATTAGAAAACCAGCTCGTCTGCATCTCAAATAAGCCAAGTCTCACAGAAGTACAAAGTATGAACAGGTAATTTTCATCATGAAAACATTCATGTATTTCTTTTTGAACAAATGTAAAATTATCATGTCTCATGCTGAGTTGATTAGGACATAATCTCCGATCAGCTAGTACTTTAAGAGCAGATTCTAGAGGACTTGTGCATTCAACAGGTTTGTATGCATGGTATAATTTATAACTTTATATTCCCCCTGAACCCCGGGGCAAAATGTCACCTTCTGTTACTATGCTAATTCAAAAATAAGAGGTGGATAGTTGTCCCTATGGTAACAGAGGCTCATTTTACCCCTAGCCCATTTCCAACCTGTTACTAAATTACTAAGCACTGGAGCGATGCATCAAAGAGCACAGGGAGATGCTGTTAACCTAATGAAACCAAACACCATCCACTTAAAACATGTTGCGTCAGCTTGGAAATAAGGACGGATAAGCCCCTACTTTCTACTTCCACCCTTATAGCTGACCACCTAGCAACTGTTACATTTTCTAAGTTACAAGACCAGCTCTTCCCTTTGCGCAACAAACGTTACTTCCCAGAGGCAGAACTGACCCTCTAGAGCTCTTGTGGTTTGTGCATAGGAATATTGTTTATTATGCTAAAAACATGTATTTTAACTTTTTCACTTCTCTATTATTCTGTATTAATTATCAACAATTAGATATATTTTCTTTGGAGGCAATTTCTAAGTGTCTATTAGCTGCAAAGAGCAATTACATTTCTTTAGAGCACCCATGAGTACAGGAGGCCAAGAATGAGATTTTCCCTCAGTCAAAGTTTTCAAAGCGTCAGCCAAGAGAATTGGGACAGGCTGTGCTCCTTCCTAATGGTGCACCATGACACTCTAATATCCTGCTGAGAAGAATTTTCACTTTGAAATTTGAAGTCTCATCTTACAGAACCTGTGTCCGCAGGAGCCTCAATTTATCTGCTCTAGAGGAAGAACATTGGAATCCAATCTGAGGAAATCTAAACCTTGTTTCCATGGTGAGGCCTCCAAAAAGCTACTGAACATTCAATTCTGTCCACTATAGTTATGGGTATGAGTATATTTAAGAATGTAACCTTAAGTTAACACAAAGGTACACAAAACATCCCTCATTTCTGCAACTAGGAGCCAGGTCATTGTGGAAAGACATCGTGGGTATTTACTTTGAAAGGTATTGGGATTGTGTGCACCTGTTAAGTTAACTTGTCTGAAAAATGAAGAGGTTGAACTAGATGATCTCTTGGGTACCTTTTAGGTCTGCACTTTAACTAGGAGATTAGCTAGCTCTGTGACCTTGGTCAAGTCACTCAGCTTCACTAATGTGTGAATTTCCTTCGAGTTCTAAAACAAGTCCACAAGTTCCTATATAATTTTGTAGATTATATTTTCCCTTAAAATTAACAGATAATTTTATAAATAAGATTAGTATTCTACATACCATCTGAGCCTGGGGGGTGGGGGAGGTAAAGAGTAAGGAGTAAATTTTTGTCCTAAGAGTCAATTCTATTGGGCAATCAGGTGGGCAAATAACTAACCATAACAGGTGCTTAAGTAAAAAGTGCTTAAGGCTGTAAAGTTATAATGAATCAATTGATGAAGAGCAATATTTCCCATTAAGCTACTATCAATAGATCTTCACTTATTTGTCTTTTTCACATCAAAAGTCTCTTCCCTACCTACCAGTCTTAAGTTCTACAATAATATACAATAGGCTGTTTTGAGAGCCATTCCTTGCAATGGCTCCTCTACCAAGTTTAGTTAGATTTGAGTCCAGTATGAGATTTCTCTATCAACTTGGAGATACATTAATTGACAGAAGCCCCACACAGTAGAATAAAATTCCTGAAGGCAAGGGAGTGTGATACAATGAAAAGGATATAGGATTTGGATTGAGAAGACCCAAGCAAAATGAACATTATATCCTGTCTCTGTCCCTTTCTAGCTGTGAAGCTGGACGATGCTTTTGATATCTCTGGGTTTTAGTTCCATCATATGTAAATTCATGATACTAATACCTTCTTCAAATAATTTTCATAAGGATTAAATGAGATAATGGCTGGAAAGTGGTAAGACCTCAATAAATGCTTGAATTACCTATTGAATTTATTCAATTTCAATGCAATAATCATTTACTAATGGCCTACCAGGTGCCAGACATTGCATAAAGTGCTGTAGACTAAATGATGGAAAAGATTTACCCTTACTCTGTTGGTACACTTTGAATAGAAATGATCCAACATGGCCATTGGAGCCTGGAAAACTGATTTGCCTTCAGATTAGAAATTAAAGTCTGTGCTATTCACCTTTTCCATGGTCAAATCCTTGAGAAAACAAAAAATGGCTGCATAAGCCAATCAGTCACACCCCTTTTTCAGAAGCATAATAGTCTCATTTGCTCAAGAAATATGAATTGATCAACTGTTCTCTGTGGAACACAAAAGTCTTATAGTTTTTGCTAAAATGTTTATAATCTCATAGACAGAGAAAATGTAAACCTGTGGCAAGTTAAAGTCAAGACAAAGAATTAATTAATTAAATTCAGAATATACCCATTATAACCTCAGAATCTTGCTAGACCTTCTAGAGGGGAGAGAAGTAGGAAATATATATGGCTCCTGATCCCAACGTAGTCACAGTCTACGGGGAAGAACACCAAGGAACATAAATTGCTAGTACAAAAACGTACATGATTATATGTCAGCTGAATCAGCTGAGATGCCCAGGCAGAAGTTCTATTGCAACTCTGGAGGAACTGTGAGTTGCTCTCTTCAGGAAATGCAGGAGAAGGTGGGGTTCGGCTTAACTTTGAAGAATGGGTGGGATTTAAGTACATGGACATAAGACAGAGGAAAGTCCAGATAGAGAACTTTTATTTAAAAGTCTCACTGTTAAGAGAAAAACGAGCACAACATGCTCAGGGGTCAAGGCGCACTACGGAAAGACAGGGCACCTTACAATGTTAGAGCATCTGTAAAAACAGTTGTTTTTGCTTGGTCTAACAGCAGATGGCAAACAGGCCTGCTGTTACTGAGACCTGTCAACTGTACTCTTAGACCGCAAATGACCAGTTCTAAAATGCATCAAATTTTCTGTTACTGAGAACACAGCCAAAGTCACAGCCACTCAGTTGATAAAAAGGCACTATTATAGGGCACGATTTCCATTTGACAGAGAGTAAAGTAGGGATATATTCAGACAAGGCCCAGAGTGGAAACTGGATAAGATGCAAGGGATCTGGGTCCCAGAATTGGGGTTGTTATTACATTACTATTTCCTATCTCAAAGCAACAAATAGCAGGAAATACTAGAGCCAGGGGTAAAGAAAGAGGGCAAGAGTGGGCTTAGGAATATGGGTGCTTCTTCTGAATAGCCTACTCCTTTCAAGCCTTGTCTTTAGAGATTGCGATCTTCCCAACACATGCTTTTGCAAGTAATTTCTAAGTATATATTAACTGAAGACAAGTGTAACCTTTTAATAAAAGATTCAGTGAGATATGTATGAGTGGATGCAATGGTTTGTATTACAGATATGTGCATGTATTTTTTGACCATATATTGAGTCATCGAGGACTTTCAAGTTCTTCTAGAGCAGGAGCAAATGCCCAAGGCTCTTCTACTAATAACCCCACCTCAATGACCTGGAAATACCAGACATATAGAAATAGGGAATACATAGAAAAATAGAAATGCTTAATGTAAGTAATACAACTCATTCCCCTCTCTTTCACTGTCTAATTTCAGCACCTTCACTTTATTGACATTGTCACTAATATAATGTGGTTTAGACTCAATTTGACTTAGAAGTGGATTCTAATAAATCTATCTATCTTGGAATGGTTAAACTAAATATTGCCAGGAAAGTATATATAAAAGAAAACCTTGATTTATCTGTTTGTAAGGTGAGAAAATTTTATTGTTATTTGAAGATTCCTCTAGGTCTTTTTCTCCAACCCAGCTACCTAAAAGTATCAGGAGATAGAACCAAAGAAACAATAGCTAGGTAATATACTAGTATTAGATTTCTTTCGACAACTGAAATCCAGAATTTAGCTTTCAAATGGAATACAGCTTTTCCCACCTCTGCCCCCTAACTGGCTTTGCTGTTTCTGAACAAGTCCTTCAGTTGTAACCTTACAGGCCCCTTGCCTATAATTCCAATTCATTTTGGGGATTGTCACTTTAAAGGTGAAAATGTTTTAGCCAGGTGGGTTCTGCCATTTTGTTATTGCTTCTGTCAAGAGATTGGGGGGAGGGAGGAAGAGCACATGTACTGTATTACAAAGAAAAAACATTGCATATATAATTTCCATATTGGACACTTAGAGCAGAGAGCTGAGCACATGTCTCAGAGGCAGGCTATAGAGTCCAGATCCATGTTATATTATGACTTACTAAAGGCTTTAAATTATATCATTGGAATTCAAAATTATGGTATACCTCTTTTTGATTAAAAAGTGCTGCTACATTGGCAATACATAATAATATTGAAGACTGCTTACCTTCAACCCCACAATTCCAGAACTTGGTATATTTCCAGAGAAATTTTCACACCTAGGCACAAAGAAACATGTGAAAGATTTTAAAGTAGTATAAACAATGCTGTGATGAGCAATTAGAAACAACACAAATGCTCATTGTTAACAGAAGAATAGATACATCATGTCATGTTTACACAATTGATGGAGAAAAATAAATTAAGTAGAGCATGTGAATCAATGCAGGAAAAAGTCTCACAGATACAATTTGCAGCAAAATAACATTTGTTCAAGGATATAGTCAATATATTACCATGGGTATATAAACTTTAAAATCATCATGCAAAACAATACTCTCTAATGATTATTGATACAAACATATGTAATAAAAGCATGAAATCACTATAGTGTAGCACAGCGATTTTCTTTTCTTTTTTTTAAAGTAGGAAATAAACACCTGTCTTTTATTTTATTTTATTTTTATTTTTTGTAATCTATCTTTATTGTTGAAAGTATTACAGTTTTCCCTTTCACAGTGATTTTCAACCTTTTTCATCTCGTGACACACATAAACTGATTACTAAAACTCTGCCACACATGAAAAAATATATTTTTTGCTTTTTTGACTGATCCAAGCATTTGAAAGTGAGTATCTGTTTGCTCCTCAGTCATCTCTATGGACTTTAACTTTCTGAGCTTGGCTAAACACATCTCCTATCAGTGTCCCTCTGGATAAACAATATTCTCTGTGGTCACGTGTATACTGTTCATTATCTGCATCCACTCTTGTGAACTTTCAGTAATCGCTCTTGGGACTACAAGGTAAAGTTTGCCATTCTTGTTTACCTGTAGGGTAAACAGAATCCAGGTAGAACATCTTACAAATAGCTGGTCCGAAGCCTCCCCCCATCCCAACCATGAAATTTCCATTTGCAGATCAGTATTTTCCACCTAATCAATAAGAACTTTAGAAGTAATCAAAGCAAGCCATCAGTCTAGACACTCCTCTTAGTAAATACACATTTTCCATGGTTATATTCCTCTATCCTCTTATTTTTATTTCTGAGTTCAGAGTCATGTAATCTTTAACAGAACTGAAAATTCTCCAACCAGCAATAATCCAGGAAGACAGCAAAACGCCCAGACAGAATAAGGCTAATATTTCCTCACCAGGTGTCCAGCCTCTTAATCTGGTGACAGTGTCACATTCCAAAGGAGAAGGCACCGGGCCCGCGGCGCCCCTAAGCCCGCTCCTTCCCCAGGATGACCCGCGTGTTGCGGGGGACAGCCTCCCCTGCGTGGGGTGGGGCCGGTCTCCCGGCGGAGAGGGGCAGCTTTGGAGGGGTAAATCGGAGCTCAGGCAAAGTGTTTCTTTAGGAACCAAAACCCAGCAGCAAGCCTGCCGGTGTCAGGTGCGGGTGCCAAGTTACGTGGGGCTTCACTTATGCTTCCTGAGACGGCGGCCCTTCTTTGGAATTGGGGATTTAAAAGGCGGTCTCCCCTTAAAGGGCCTGTTTTTAAAAACGCTGTTTCAGAGGTACGTTTAGGGATCGGGGATGAAGCTGGGCCGACCCGTCTTCCTTGTCAGAGGATACATCTGGAGATGCCTCTGCTGGTGATTTGGCTCCAGAGCCTGAGCAGGGTCCAGGGTCTTATCTGACAGAATGCTCAATGGTGAGAAGTGCAGGGAGAGAGACAAAGCAAGGACATTTTTTTTTTTTTGGATCCGATTTATCGTCCTGTGGCCATGAACTCACCTTAAACAATTCAGTCTTCCCTTTGAAACAATTCCATTTTCCCTTTGAAAAGGGGCTATTAGAGGATTCTTCCTAAGGTTTCTGAGTGCTTATGCAGAAGCTGTAAGGAATCATGGGTTTTAATCACAATTCAGCCACTAAATTGCCATCCACAGCGTGCTCATCAGTACCATCAGGAGAAGGGCCTACAGCACGGACTGGCTGCTCCACCTTGGAGTCAGGTGGGAAGCTAACAAGCAGTAACAGCAACGTCCTGCCTGGCCCTTCCCTGGACCAACAGAACCAGAAACTCTGGAAGGTAGTGCCTTGCACTGATATTTGTAAAAATCTCCCAAGATGATTTTAATATAAAGCCAGGCTGAGAACTAGAGTAGTGTTTCTCAAGCTTTAATGGGCAAGCAAGCTGATCATCGGAGAGCTTATTAAAACCGCGATCTGACTCAGTAGGTCAAGGATGAGGCACTGCTGACGAGCTCCCTGGTGATGTGCTGCTGGTCCACGGAGCACACCTTGAGTGGCAAGAAACTAATGATTTCTGAGCTCCCCTCCAGCACTGCGATTCTGTGAATCCACGTTAACTTTCAATTTCAACAGACTCGCCAATTTCCCACCTAAGAATACACATTTCAGAGCCCGGTTCCTTTTATAATGCCATGCGCCGCGCTAGGCTCTGGGAAATAATGGTCTTTGGAAGTGAGGAGCTACTTCAGAATCTTCCAGCGTCTGATGCAACACCACGGACATTAATTATCGCTGAACAGTAGGATAGATATAAAAACTACAGGGGGCTTGCGGGGGAGTCACAGAAGTTAGGCATTCCGCTGCGATGTGGAGAATTAAGTGCTACGAGGGGGTGTGTACGGGGACATGTCACTCAGGAACGTGTGTGCATGTGCGTGCCTGGGGTAGGGGCGCGCGTTGAGTTTGGGGTGGTTTAGGGAAAACTTCCCGTAAAAACAACTACTTTCAAGCTGAGCCCTAGAGATGAGTGAGATTCAGGAGCTGGGAGGGATGTCGACAGAGCTGTGTGTCAATACCTACACATGTGTGTGAAAGAGAGGCTGGGGCAGTCAGAGGGCTAAAAGTAGCTTCACTCGGCTGGAGCATAAAAAACATGAGGAAGGGGCTGGGGGGGAAGCAGGGCCAGACCCAGGACTTCATAGGCCCTGCCCAGGAGCTCCTCAGCACCCTCGAGCAAGAGGAAGCCTTCAGAGCACTTTACCCAGAAAACGCAGCATGACTTACAGCTTCGGAAATAACTTGCTGCGTTGCGAGGGCAGTGGGCCATGGAGGGAGGCCTATCCGCCAGGGGACGTTTCTAAAGGCTGCTAACGGCTGAGAGTGAATGTGGTCAGCGATTCCACTTCCCAGGAGCTCTTCTGCAGACTCATTTGTGTACACAGGTATTTGGGCAAGTATGTTCACTGCACTATTGCTTTTAATAACCCAAACTTACACACCCAGCTGGTGTCTACCAACTGGACACTAGTTGTATGGTTTTGGGCATATGTATTCTCTGAAATATTAATAGTCATTAAAAAGAATACAGTACATCTATATGTAAAGATATCCAAGACATATTGTAAAGTGACAAAAGGAAGTCAAAAAATAATTTCTATAGTATGGACCCCATTACATAAAAACAAAAATATATTCCCTATCATCTGTATGTGTGTATGTAAATTAACAGACAAAGGACAGAGAGACTGCGTCACAAACTGATGCGATGGCCTCCTTTAAGAAGAGGGATGGAAGGCGAAGAGCAGCTTTCACTCTCCATGCTTCTGTTCCATTTAAGATATTTCCAAAGAGAAAGTATTTGTGTGTCACTTGTGTAATAGAAAAAAAAAAGAGAAAGGACTGAATGGCTACATTGCACATCTTTTTTTATTCACCAATAACATGAATTTTGCCTCCATTCAGTCTAACAATTCCTACAATTTTTAATTCAAAGTTTCTTTTAAAAATAAAGCTCAAAAAAATCTTTTAAGAATTTAAAATTCTAAAAATGTCTCCCCTCTCCCTTCAAGGCTGTGCCCTAAGGTCACCCCCTCCCCCCCCACAACAGCCTCCCTCATTTAATCTTCCCTCCAGCTCTCATCACCCGGCTACCTAAACCTCAGATAACTCCGGACACAATCTAAACTTCCAGCAGTTGAAAATCATTAAAAAGATTGAGTAACAAGCAGAAATCAACAGGGTTTGAAAAAAAAGAAGTTTTTCTCTTTACTCTTCCTGGAGCTGAGAATTTTCAGTGCTGCCATAATTTTCTAGAAAGATCCTCTGATGACCTCTGAAAACAATCCAGGACCCCCCACAGCTGCTCTTGGATCCCAGTATAACCAATTCAGCCGTGCACTAAAGGGAAAGTTATAAATTGCTTAGAGAAGGAGGTTACAAAAGGGAGCGACCAGCCTGGCTTTTGTTAGGGTAAATCTGGGCTCCCCAACCTGTTAAGATGCTTTGAAAGAGGTAACAAAATGATCTATAAAGGCGAACCAGTGGGTGTCATTTCTTTAGATAATCAAAAACCTTTTGATTGGGGGATACACAAAAGGCTGAGGAAGGTTAGTAACCCTGGGATAAAAGAAAAATTTCCTTCATCAATTAAAAAGCAGTTATGGAAAAATGGGGACTAGAACTCCAATTTCCCAAGTGGGGGAAGATTAAAATATTGGCATCACTCAACAGTTATTATGTTCAATGTGCAATTGAATGAAGATCTCCTGTAAGAAATCAATGATCTAAAATTGATTACAAATTTTATAAATAAAAACATAAAATGTAAAAACAAATTTTTATTTCATAATTAATTAATAAGAGTAACAAATATTTATTTCCATTCCAGTGCATGCATTTTGGCTAGTACTGGTACAGTGTCACCTTCTAATGTGCTCCTCCTTTTCTCACCAACCCTTAATTTTTCACTTGAGTTTTATTTTAAATAGTGTAGAGGCTTCTTCTGATATTTAACCTGGGTTGTTTTTGCTTTTTACCTAATTCAAAATCGCTAGGTATTTGTCCTATCTAAACAAAGTCAACGCAAAACAACAGCAACACTAAGCTTATTGATAATAACATTTGTAGTATACTTTTCTCCGGAGGAACTAAAAACTCTTTAAAGATACTTGCCATTTAATAATCATTAAATATGAATGATGTCCTGAAGTGATACATGTATTAGAATGAGAATAACAAAATCTGTGTCACACCGATTTAAACCTACAGTCTTCAGGAAACTTCCAAGCTGGTGAAGCATCAAGCCATAGAGGGGTTGTATTTGCACTGGGAGCTTTGAATTATTTGGTGGCAAAAGAGGGCAGAGCAAGGAGAAGCCAACCGTATATAAAAGCAGAGTTAACATAGTGACGGCAGAGCAGTATGCCCAGCTCATCGGCTGCTCCGAAATCGCAGGCCAAGGACTCTGCCTTGATGCTTTACATCGCTGCAGAGCAGCTGATATGGAAAAACAGCTGTGGTCTCCAGGGCTGAATGGCAAGTAATAAACAAGGCTGCCCCAGGCAGATCAGGTACAAGAGAGTGCCCATGGTGCGGAGGGTGTTGCAATGATGGCAAAGCCTGGACCTTCTTCCCAGAAGAGCCCGTTAGTCTGAGCCTGATCATGGTTCAGCAGCTGGTTGCGAGCACTGAGTTCCTCCTGCTGAGACTCATGCATTTCCAGCCCCAACTCAACACCTAACACCAGCCCCTGCTCAACACTTGTCTGTGTCCCTGTTTTCCCCACTCCATGGTAAAATCTGAAAAATATGGGCAATGAGGTGAGGTGGGTTTAAAAAAAATAAAACTGCATTTATTCATTTAAAAAAATTCAAATACTCTTTCCTTATGAAATGATGGTTATAAGAGATACTGGAGAAGTAGTCGCAATCTTTTATTGCTAAAATAAAATGTAGGAAGTCATGTATTTTTTCCATTTAAAAATTATTACTTTGTTAAATCGAAAAATCTGGGCACAACAGTTCAAAGTTCTGGCTGAAATGAAATGGACTTGGTTCCAGTCCCAGCTCTACCACGAACTGGCCATATGACGTCCTCTAAGCTGCCATTTCCTCATTTGTTGAATAGAAATAACAGTAGTGCCTACCTAGTAGGTCTCGTGAAGATTACGAAGATAATGCAGAAAGGGTTAGCCCAGAGCCTGGTACATGGTAACACTCGAGTGTTGGCTTACAGTCATAAGAAAGGTTACTCAGCAGATACCCTCAGTTTGCTCATTTCTCAAATGAGCATTTGACCTCAAAAACTTCTACATCCCCCTAGTACAACATCCCCATTCTACACCAAAATTCTAGTCCTTCTAGGCTATTCAAGCACACAGCTGTTCACAAGTTCAAGTTAAACAAAATATCTTCCATCCATATAATGAACTACCATCCAGCCATGGAATGACATTCATATATAGTACTGAGTGGTAAAAACATAGTTACAAACCAGTTAATAACAGCATGATTCCTTTTTTTCAATGAAATACATACATACAAATACATGCACAATGGTAATTTCTAACTCAGCCTCTGAACCCTCCCCAGTTACTCTTGGCCAGTGCTGTTCAATAAAATACGATATGAGCCACAATGTGGGCCATATGTAGAATATTAAATTTTCTAGTAGCCACATTAAGAGAAACACATGAAATTTGTTTTAATGATATATTTTACTTAATTCAATATAAACAAAGTATTCTTGCTTCCACATTTAATCATTACAAAAATTATTAATGAGATATTGTATGTTATTTTTTGCATTAAGTCTTTGAAATCCAGTGTGTATTTTATAGTTACAGTACATCTTAATATGGGCTAGCTGCATTTCAAGTGCTCAGCAGCCTCAAGCAACCCATGGCTACTACATCAGACAGTACAACTCCAGGCAGCTAGTCCCTCTCCTCACATTGAATTAGAATTATCATACTGAAAGGAGACTTATTTTACTTATATGCCCATTACCTAAAACAATTTCCAATACCAATTGGGTATTCAATAAATGTTAGTTTGAATGAATGCATTTAACTTCAAGTATTCTTGAGTAACTTTGCATTTTTAAGTGCCATATGAATCACAGAATAAAAACACATTGCACCATTCCCAAAGAAAGAACACAGGAATTTTGGAAAGCATCTCCCAAAAAGCATCACACCTCACAAGCAGCCTCTTTGTCTAGGGACAAAGCCAGCCATCCAGAAATGTAAGATGCCCTCATCAATTAACTAAAAAAAATTAGAACTAAAGCTAATACCAAAATGTATATTATAGACAAATAAATGTTTAAAGATAGCAGGAGTGGGAGAAATGAATAATAATAAAAACTTTATTAAGTACCTGCTATATCTAAACACTTTACATGCATCATTTATCATCCTCACTAGCACTCCTTAAGGTAAGGTGGAGGAATAATGACACAGAGGGGAAAAGATACTAGCTGTGGAATCATTAAAACAAAAACTCTTTAGATTTGAGTCCTATCTCTGTCCATTTCTAGCTTTATGACCTAAGATAAGTTTCTTAATCTCTCTAGATTCAGTTTTCTTATCTGTAAAGTGGGCATTAACATAACTATCCTTGATTATTGTGAGGATTAGATTGACACATGAACTCTCAATAAATGGCACCTAGTATTACAATGGTGAGGCTCAATCAAAATAGGAGCAATTGGTGAGGGTGTAGAGAAAGGGCACCCTAGAACACTGCTGGTGGGAATGCAGACTGGTGCAACTACTATGGAAAACAGAATGGGGGTTCCTCAAAAAATTAAAAATTGAGCTGCGTTTTGACTCAGTGATCCCACTTCTAGGACTGTATCCTAAGAATCCTGAAACACTAATCAGAAAGAATATATGCACCCTTATATTCATAGCAGTGCAGTTTACAATAGCTAAGATGTGGAAACAGTCCAAGTGCCCATCAGTAGATGAGTGGATAAAAAAGCTGTGGGACATTTACACCATGGAATACTATGCAGCTGTAAAGAAGAAGAATCTTGTACCCTTTGGGACAGTATGGATGGGCCTGGAGAATATTATGCTGAGTGAAATAAGCCAGGCAGAGAAAGACAAACATCACATGATCTCACTTATATGTGGAATCTAAAGAACTTAATAAACTGATGAACAGAAATGATTCAATGACATGGAAGCATGGATCAGACTGACAAATCTCAGAGGGATGGAGGGGGTCGGGTGCGTGGAGGGGGAGATATTAACCAAAGAACTTATATGCATATATTCACAAGCCAAGGACACAGACAATGATGTGGAGAGGGACTGGGGAGGAAGGTGGGGTGGGGTGGAGTGGGACATTGGGGGAGAAAAAGGGACATCTGTAATATCTTGAACAAAAATAAAAAATAATAAATAAAAATTAAATTAAATTTTAAAAAAGATTCCAAAGGGACAATTCTTTCAATCAGAGAGAACTCCATGTTCATTTGTTTAAACGAGGAAGGGTTGGGGGAAAAGGGTGTGGAGGGGTGGGAGAAGTATGTGTTACTTGTAAAATGTCATTGGGGAAAAAAAAGGTGTTTCTGTTGTTAAAAAAAAAAGGGGGGGGAGCAATTGTTGTTATCATCCTTGGTTTACAGATAGGGACACTGAGGTTCAGAGGAATTAAACAACCTCAATGTCATTGTAGCAAAGAAATAGATGAGCCGGGATTAAAACTCGGGTCTGGTTAACGAAGCCAGCCCATGCACTTTGCACCATGTTATACCTGGGAAGGCCTCATGGCAGAGGCCATAGTATTTGGGTACAGAGAAGAACTCTGCAAGGGCACCCCCACGGCAAAGGCTGCAGGTGAACACTATTTGAGGAGAAAAGCACCTCCCTTAACCAGATCAGATCAGAATACAAAGCTGGAGGAGCTGAAGCTGAATTAATACAGGGAGTTTGGCTTACAGGAGGCCTTGAGCCAGTTGGAGGAGTTGAGACTTGATTACTGGCTAAATCCCATCATAAATCTGTGAAACAGTTGATCAGTCTCCGTGCAATTATGAAGCTCTTCTCTTTTTAACTTAATTCTTTAGGCTGATAGGAACATTCCTTTACTCAAGTAAAGGCTGAACATATGCTTTTCTACGCTCCTCAAATCCTACCTTAAATTTGCCTTAATCCTTTGAGTCTACGCGAGGAGTGGCGTTCATGTTCCCATATGTTAACCGGATTGTGAAAGAGAAACCAACCAAACTCTTACCTGTGGTTAGGCCTTTGCAACAACTGTACTCCAGGTAGATCCCCCAGCAGGCCCATTAAACCAACACAGCTGCTCTCCGTGTTACCCCTCTCATCTGGCTGCTTGCCTGAAGCGCCTGATCCACGGGTTACGAGCACCACACCTGCCGTGCTCATGTCTGAACCAAGTCATGTGAAGAATGTTATCCAAAACTTTAAAAAAAAATGAATTAAGTGTCTGTATGTGTATTAGAATCTGTATATAAACACATACGTTCACATATTCATGTGATTAACATATCTATTCAAGGAACACATGCAAGTAGGGGCCCTCTCCTATTAAAAATGGAAACAACTCAGTTGGTTGAGAATAGACCTGTGCACTGAAAAGTTGCCAATTCGATTCCTGGTTGGGGCACAAAACTGGGTTGTGGGTTCGATCCCCAGTTGGGGTATATAAGGAAGGCAACTGATCGATGTTTCTCTCTTTCATCTATATTTCTCTCTCTTCCTTCCTCTCCCTAAGCATGTCCTCAGGCAAGGATCAAAATAAAAAAAGGAAACAACAGATTATTTATACAAAAATTTCCCTAATTATTTTGTTTTTCCAAAGATGGTACTCTCTTTTTAAAAATGTGTAATTTTTTCGCAAAGTATTTACTTTGACATATATTATTTACTCTGTACACAAAATGAAATGGAAAATCTACTAGCAAAAGTGACCAGTAAAAGGACAGAAAATGAAGTTTTAGGGAAATTGTCATTAACAATGAGAATGAGTCATTATTCCCTGTGATAAGTTCATAGGCAATTATTTCCCATACTTTTCAGGAAAAATATATATATATATGCTTATTAATTTGAAAGAAACTGCTTGGAAGATTAAAACTGGCATCTTGCCATCTTTTGAAACTTTTCAGTCTTCTCTACAAGAAAACAAACCAGAAATTACTGATAAACTGAATCACTGGTTGAAAGCCGGAAAGTGTTGTAATTATTCAAGACATGTCCTCCTTCCCTGGCCTGTTAGAGTCTCAGTGTTTTCATTATATGACACTTTTCAGCACTTTTAGCTGGTTTGTGGCACAACCTCCCCCAAAGAAATATGAAGAGTAATTTTCAAAAAGAACTTTTATTTTTAATATGGATTGATTTTTGTAAAGGCAGCTCCAAGCAGCCCAGTGTATCACACAGGAGCCATCACACCGATCCCAACACATCAAGCAGCAGTTTTAGCACGAGGGATTTGTTGTTTCTAGCAGGTATCCATGTAGCCAGAGAGGTCACCACTCAGCAAGGTGCTTTCTTTCTGGTGTATAAGAAAAGAAATCACTAGGAATAAGGGGGGAAATGGGCTTGGGAAACAGGAGAGGAACTTGTCAATCTCCAAGATGCTAGAAAATGATTGTGGAAGTCTTTTGTTAGGGAATCCTATAATGGTATTGCTGCTCCTCTCTTGTGGACACGAACAGCAAGCAACTAGCCTAAGATGGTGAGGGCGACAGAGGATTAGACAAATCGTGAAAAGGCCCTGGAAAGGACATTACTGGTGTTTGGAATCATAAAGGACAAAATTGTATCATTATTTACCTTCAACAGCAGTGTCTTTATAAACAGGATTTGTTGGGGGGAAAAACCTGAAGGCAAATATGAAATGTTTATTATGAGTGTATGTGTATAAATTATTTTACAAATGGAGAAAGAAAAAGGCCTTACAGCACCATTCTTATATATTCTATGGGCCATACACTGATTTTTTTTATATTAAGAATTTATACTACTTCCAAGATAAGGGCATCCAGCTTGTTCCCAATCCTTTTTATTTTAAACATATGAATCAGCAGGAAGGTTAGCATTGTGCTGGAAATGATTTTGATGCATATAACAAAGCTGTATTTAAAAAAAATACACAACAGGATGAGATGAATCAATTGGTTTTTTTTGTGTGTGGTTTTTGTTTGTTTGTTTTTAAATATCTTTATTGATTTCAGAGAGAGAAAAGGAGAGGGAGAGAGAGAGATAGAAACATCAATGAGGAGAGAGCCATTGATCGAGCCCACAACCCGGGCATGTGCCCTGACCAGGAATCGAACCCCGATCACCTGGATCGTAGGCCGACGCTCAACTGCTGAGCCACACCCGGCCGGGCGAGATGAATCAATTGTGAGGTTTCAAGAGAGCTGGTAAGACTATAAGATCACACGGCAGTGTCCCAGGCATTATGCACCAGTTAGGATAACAGAATATTCCTGAATTTTGAATTTTAGGCATTCAAGATTGTAAAGAGCTAAAGTTTTTAAACCCTCAAGTCAGTCTCAGTGTATATCTTTCTCGATCCTTCCACAGACACTTTAAGGAAAGGGAGAATCTTTTATCAATGTTTCTATAGGGGTTAGAACCCAAGTTTTATTGTTTAATAAAGACAAGTGCATTTTTGAATACGATCAAACAAGATGTCATTAACGGATTATATCCCTTCCCCCTGGGTGTTTTCTCTACATTGGTTGTTACGGACAATCAAAATCCATGACTTAAAGTAGGTTAGACAGTTGTTCCTTCAGATAATAATGATAAAGGCAAAAGCAATACGGTTACGATAGTAGTCATGAGTGTCCATGTAATGAACGGGGCAGATGGTCCCCTGTGATGTGCCAGGCACTGTACCTGAGCCACTGTACTTGGGAAGCCAGGACAGGGGTGTCACAGAGAGGAACTAGCCCCTGTCCTCACAGACTCCAGACTAGGGAAGGGGATCAACAAGGACATAAATGATTATGATTCCACTGGGTAAGCAGTCACAGAGTTAGCCTTACAGCACAGGGCGACCGGGAATCCTGGGTGCGCAGGAAATGTCTGTAAGTGCTTCAAGGGGAAACGAGGCGAGGTGGCCTTCTGCCTGCCCGGCTGCCACCTGCGCGCCGTTCTGACATTCTTCCTCTCTCTTTTTTTTTTTTTTAAATATATCTTTATTGATTTCAGAGAGGGAGAGAGAGAGACAGAAACATCAATGAGGAGAGAGTCATTGATCGAGCCCGCAACCCGGGCCTGTGCCCTGACCGGGAATCGAACCCCGATCGCCTGGATCCCAGGTCGAGGCTCAGCCGCTGAGTCAAGCCAGGCTGGCCCATTCTTCCTCTCTTGATTGGCCTCAACGTACAGCCCGTTTGACCTGCGGCCCTGGCAGTTAGAAGGGTCTCCCAAACCTAACCCATTCCAGCCACTAATACTCTATTATATCAAAGTATCCAGAGTTCTTTCTGCTGAGGAGAGCCAAATCAAAGCTGTCCCTGCTGGCAATGAGATATTTCAGAAATCACATCAACTCTTTTCCATAAGTTGGGAAGCAGTGCAATCTTATTATTAAACGATCAGAAGAGCCCTGGGCCTGGATTAGGAGACCAACCCATGGTGTGACTACAGGCAAGCCGTTTCACGAAAATCTACCTGAGATTCTTATCACCGTTGCACTTATCTGGGTTGACAAGGCTTTTTCTTCCCATGCATTTATGTTGCCTTTAGGATAAGAAATCGTGAGGTAGATTCCTGAGTCTGTGTTATAGCCTCACGGTCCAAACAGCTAGGCTTTCTACATGTATAATTCACAAAGAAATAGAGATTTTTTTTTTTTGCCCCATGAAAATAAAATTTTTATTAAAACAGTTAAATGAAAATGTAAAAAAATATAAGAACTTTATTTTTAGAAAGGACACACAACATAGAGCAAGACTTGGAGAAATACCACCACCATAGATTTTTAGAGCTGGAAAATCTCTTTCGTCCAATTCAAGTTCAGAAATGATGGCCCAGAGTGGCTTAGTGACTTCACTGAGGCCACACAGCCAATTCTGGGGAGAGCTGGGAGGGGCACCTAACTTGTGCTCTCCTATTAGGTCTCCCTCCACTGAACACATTCGGCACTTAACTCTTATTAGTGACTCTTTAAAATCCACTGAGGGCCCTAGCTGTGTGGCTCAGTAATTAGAGCATCAGCCGGAGCACAGAAGGGTCTCAGGTTCAATTCTCAGTCAAGGGCACGTACCTGGGTTGCAGGTTCGATCCCCAGCTCCATTCGGGGCATGTGCAGAAGGCAACCAATCGATGTGTTTCTCGCACATCTCTCTCTCTCTCTCTCTAAAAAATCAATGGAAAAATATCTATCCTTGGGTGAAGATTAACAAAAAAAATAAAATCCACCGAGGGCTCTCTTTACACTCAAGGGGGACAGTAGGGTGCTTCCTTAAGTTCACCTTGAACCTCTTCATTCTCGGTCTGTACACAACTTTGGGACTTTTCAGGACCCCCCAAGCCCTTGTGCAGACCCCAGGTTTTAACTCACTCGCAAGACAGCACTAAGCCTCCTACTTACGACGCCTTCAGAACCAGCCCAGTCTCCTGCGTGTGCTCCCTGCTCTTTTCCTTGTGTCTGTGCGAGGGGCAAAGTAAAGAAGAAAATAAAAAAGTAGGTATAATAATATTTGTTCACACAACTCTAGTAGTCAGAAGCAAATGGGGGAGGTTTTATTTTTTTTCCACCTGGATTAATTCACCCCCAACTTCTCCGTATTTTTGCTTTGTGATACTCTCAAGTGTAAACAGATTGCTTAGTTTTACTCATTACACTTTTGTTCTTTGGAGAGAAATACGTCAAGCGCCTATTATGTGCCAAGCAGGGATGCCAGGTACTGGAGATACCGCAGAAATCACACCACGCTTGCCCTCGGGGCTGACAGTGTGGAGCCAAACAGCTCGCAGCCGTGCCTGTGGATGTCTACCTTGGACTAAGCGCGCAAGGAAAACACCAGGGGCTGCGGGACCGAATACTATGAACATCTACCGCTTCTTGCCTGTGGTTTTCTAATTTGTCTTCTGACACAAGCTGTACTTTTTAAAAAGAGGTGCTATTTGTTTTCTAGGAACAAAGCTTTCAGCAGAAGAAACGAGATCATTTCTCTCTATCACCTCAAATTCATCCTTCATAACAGATTTCCAACCTTTTCATCTCAGGGCACACAAACTAATTACTAAAATTCTGCGGCACGCCAAAAAATATTTTATATTTTTTCCCAATATGACAAAAAAATAGGTATAATTTTGATCATTCACATAGATGGCTATTGTTGTGTTGGCTGTTGTCATTTTTTCATTTGACAATCTAAGGGAAAAGTGGTCAGTGCCCCTGACTAAATAGTCAGGTATTGCATGTTTTTAAAATTCTCGCAGCGCACCGGTTGAAAATCGCTGCTCTATAACACAGATGATCATAATGACCCTCACCCTACTCACTTCATACGGGCTCTTTGTGAATAAAATAAGACCATTAATGAGAGGTTGCCTCCAACATTCCACATATTACTTAGAACACCAATAGAGTTTATATTTAAACATAGTTTTCAAAAATGGTAAGAATAGCCACAATACTTTTGGAAACATTGTGACAAACTGAAACTTAAACATCATTTCTCACCACGGGCTTTGATGGTAATAAAAGGTGCCAGCTTTCTAAAAGGGTAACAAAACTTAAGGATTTCCAAGTGGACCGGCAAATACGCCGTTAGCTCCTGTGCCAGTGCTGTATTATCAAATCTGCCTTTCCTTTTGCTTAACCGTAATAAAAGCCTATCACGCAGCCAAATCCCTACAGCAATGTTCTCAGCGGCTGTGCGTGTGGAAGCCTGCTGCCTTGCAGCTTCCCCGTTAAACACTGTTCTGGGCTTGGGCCATGCTTCTGGTTTCTCGCTCAGGTGGAGAGTCTTGCTTAAGGGGACAGGCAGGTATTTTTGCTGTCACCAAAGACAGCTAATTTGGGAAGCCTAATCTTGCAGAGGGGCCAAGTTTCAGTTCTCAGAGTGTTGGGTTTAGGGTAGAAGGAACTCCGCCCAGAAATGCAACCTGAATACTTCCCGATTTGCCCCTCTCTTGTCTTTGCTGAGAATCCCCTCGATAACTGACATGTCTCGGAGATTTCAGGCAACCAGGTCTACAGGCCGTAGCTCCCATTCTTTCCTGTCACCCGGCTAATTTAATACTTTCCTCCTCCAATGGAGAGAGCGACTCCTGACAAGCAGTGGCCTTGTGGTTGATTTCAGCTAATTCAAACACAATTATAAGTTGAGACATTAGTTATGGGGATTGAAGGAACAAGGAATTTTACAGGTGTGAATTCATAGCCATTTCTGATCCAAATATTTCCAAAGGAAGCTTTGCTGAGCAAATACCATCTCCTAACTCTCAAGGCCTCTGCCTCTCTTAATAAAAAAAAAAAAAAAAAAAGATGTATTTTACAGGTTATCATTTTGCAATTTCTTTTAACCCTAAGAATTAACCTTTGCTAGTCCGCCTTCCAAAAGCACTATACAGGAATAAAAAAAAAACCAACAACTTTCATTCAATAGTTGTTCTGACAATAAAAGGCCGGTGGCACCAGTCAATGATTTCATTTCAAAACTGTGACTTAAAATGCACAGTGGTGCTGGTGGCTGCTGATCATCTCAGTGCTGGTCAGAAACAAATGCAGTTACTCTCTGTCTCGGAGGATTTTGATTTTAGAAAGGAAAGTCTGTGCATAGAGCATTAGCTTGGAGGATTTTGTCATTAATCTTTTGGACAAAGAGAAAATAATTCCTGCCTACTTGGTCATAATCACATTGCTCGAATGGGGAAGTGCGGGGTCAAGAGGTCACACGTGATTCTTACAGCCCTGAAGAAATTCTGCTGTAGGATCAGCCCTGAGAACAATTACAATGGACAACATGGCTGGACTCCTGGTTATCCACTTATTGAAACAATATTTATTGAGCACCTACTATGTTCCAGGAACTCCAGATAATCAGTGAGCAAAACAAAGATCCTTGTCTTCCCAGAGCCTGCATTCTAGTGGGTAATGTCCACATAGTTTTGGTTGAGTTTGTCTCCATTAAATGTTTCACTGTTGTTTTGGTTCTACTCTCCTAGAAGATAAAACCAACACACCTGAAACTAAAACAAAACATTTACATGAGCATGTTTATAAGAATTAGAATAAAATTGGGAGCCATAAGAGCCTCCTAAGATTAATCAGGAAAAGCCCCTGGGTTTAGTGAGCCTTGAACTTGCTTTAAAGAAAAGGTGATATTAAATGTGAGGGGAAAGCAGGGAAATGCCCTGGATGGGAAAGCAAGAGGAAGAACACACAGAATGGAAAGAGCAAGTGATTCCAAGAGACAAAGGAAACTATGAACCAATGAGGCCAGAATTCAAAAACAACCTGTGGAACTTTAGTTACCCTATCCTGCTTACAGAAGAATTAATAGTAACACTATGATATAATATAATATATTGACATATTATAAGATGACCTATGTAGGATGACTTTTATATAATGACACATAATATTATACAAATATAATGACATATTCTATGATGACTTCTCAAGAAAGAGATGTGCTTTCGAAAAGAGCAGCCATGAATAAAACCATAGGTTAAGGTCTAATGTCAACAAGTCAAAATCTTTTTAAAAAGAGTTAACAAATCTTTGTTGTCTCCTTTGGCAATCAGAACATGTCTTTTCATTATTTATCTGTTATTAAATTGAAAAAGATGTTATATGCAATATAAATGTTTAAGATGTGAAATGCATTCGTTGTAAGGCAAACACAAAGGATGTTTTGATAAAATATATTTAGGAGTAATGTCACCAATAACTAGGGGGACACTTGAAAGACTATGGTCGGTCTCCAGAGCCCACTGGGCTTTATTTCAGATTGTCCACCAGCCCTGATGATGATGGCTCTGTAAGCGGGTGTTTTAAAAGGTACCAGTGTTTCTAATATGCAAATCCTTTTTAATACTAAAAAAATAAATCCCCCCAAATTATAGTTCTTTTTTTATTATTCACTGTTCAGACAATACTCGGTGCTTGTGCATTTTCCAGGGACCCCATGATACTGAGGTAGAGATGTGAAGCCCCACTTTTCTGATGGTGGCCTCTCACCAGCTCACCTTTCTGGTGATCACAACATCAGCACAATGACACGACCGGCTCAAACTCTTCTGCATTTATTCTGCTCTCCAGTAACACTTGAGGCACTCAAAGTAGAGGCTCATTGACTAATAAGTTTGATCTCCTTACCTCCAATTACATAAGCATCTGTTGAATAAAATACTAAAGAGTATACTCCTTTTGGCTTTAAAAATAGTGTTAAACAGAAACCCAAATTGATGGATTACTTATTCCAAAAACCATGTGAAGGGCATTTGTGTTTCCTGTGCATATATGTTTCCAGTTGATTTTTACAAGGTTATCTCCACTGTAGAAAAGTCAAATCTTTATAGAGTCTTCAGAAAGGCTTCTATGCCATCCAACCAGACTTTCATTGGTATTTCCGGTGACTTCCTAGAAGGTGGAGCAATGCATGGAAGCCTATTAGTGATGAAAAGAATGCAAGTGTTTAATTCTGGAGCTCTGCCTCCCTCTCGGACATGTCCCATTGCGCTCAGTCTCTTCGTTGTAGAAGGCAGCACCCGCAGGGAAAGGCAAGGGCTATAGTCTGACCCCCGGGCTCGCTCCGCTATTTAAGTACATCATGCTCCCCCTCCCCCAATCAACTTTTCAAACAACACCATAGTTAGTGAATTGAATCTGAAGCTCTTTCCATCCTTGCTGCCCAGGGCCTCAGCGTCCATCGCCCCCTGGCTGGTGGGATGGAGGCTGAGGATTTCTACCTCTAACCTCATCATCCCTGGCTCGCTGCCTGGAAGGCAGAAGCAAACTCTTCATGATGGGAGGAAGGATTAGCCTGCCTAACCCCTCATATACTTCCCTTGATAATGTGAAAACAGAAAGTCTAGTAGAAAATTCTTGAAGAAATATACACGTGATGACCCATCTTATCAACATTTAATTCTAAGTGCAAAGTAAGCTGCATTGCACTGAATCCCCACACTATTTTCATGGTTTTAACTTTGCAGTTGTTATAGGTACACAGCTCTGTTCATGCCACTGAGCATCCCCTGAACTCGGCTTTTTGGATCACGAGCGTAAGGGGACAAATGACCTGGCAGGCTGGGCCACTCCCAGTGGGAAACCGTTGTTGCCTCCCAATAATTGCGTTGCTCTGACCTCCCCACCCGAGCTCATTACAAAATTGTGTCAGCTGAAGAGGAGTGTGAGGGTGATCAGGCAGCACCCCAAGCCAAGTAAAGGGGTTGTTCAAAACTTCTTCAAGACCCAAGTGAAGGAGAGTGATGGAGAACCACCTCGCTAAGACAGGAGACCTAGCCGCAGCCCCATGTCACAAATCGGGTTTAAATGAAGCCATGGCACTCGTGGGAAAACTGTGAGTTTAAAACAATGCCCAGCCAAGTGCTCATCTTTATGTTACATTCAACTGTGAACATTTTTCATAATATTGTTTGTCCCAATCCCTTTGATGTGGAAGAAAACTGGCCAGGACCAGGTAAAGATCTGCAGTGCTCTTCAGATATCTTTGAGGAAGATCTGGAAACTGCACCTACTTGCTCTCCCCCTCCTCCCACGTATCTCACTGAGCTTTCGTTTCCAGAAAGGCACATCCGTGACTCTCCTCCTGCCATAGGACATCGTTGAAAGAAGTGCCTGCACCTCAGAAAAGGCTTCTTGGCAAAGCAGTAACCCAGGGGCCAGCACCACATTGCCCTTTTTCAACTTCTGTAGGAATAGGATTGTTTTGGGGTCCCTGGTCTGGAAAAGGACCCCTTCCCCCTATACTAGAGCATCAGGCCACGCAGCTACTGTGACTGCCACAGGGTTTGTCCCCCTGAGCAGAGTGACGAGACACCACAGCCTCATACAGTTTCTACACAATCTAACAGAGACCCACAGCCTGGGGTGAGGGGGGTGGGAGATGAAAGCTGGAAAAAGGCTGTATCATCCTGCCCACTTGAGAGCCCAACCAGAATGCCCAGAACTGTGCACCCCCTTCTCAGCCCAGATCTTCAGGCTGGCTTCTTTAGTCTCACTTTAACCAAGACTTCCTACTTCCAAGGAAGAAAAATGGATGAAAAATACTGAAGACATGGCAGGCTCTTACAAAACAACTGTCCGATGGTTAAGTGTAAATTAAATAATAAAACATGTGGATTGAATTTTCTTTAAAACACACAGGGGTATTACAATTAAATTCTCCTGCAAAATGCATTTTGAATTTGTGGGGGGGGGGGGGGGGGGGATTGCCATGGTCCAAATATTTGCAACAGAGTAAAGGTCTCAAAACATAGTTTTAAACTTCTAAGAAATTCAAAACTAGACTTGGCTCCAGCATCCTGGGATTTATAATTCTGCTACCATTCTTTACACTATAGCACTGAAGTGATATTCAAAAGAGTCTTGCTATAAATCATTATGTAATTGAATTCATTCATTCACTTTAACAAACTTTTACTGATTGTCTACTGTGGGCCAGGCACTATATGCTGAGCTTTTTCTTTCCAGCTGTATTAGATGACACTGCATTCTAACAGTGGTTTGGTATTGGAATTAGCTCTGAAAAGAGTAAGTCCAAAAGATGTTCCTTTAATACTGTACTAAATTTCGTAGTGGTAGAGGTTGTGTTGTTTTGAGAAACATTTAGCACATTTAATAAAACTCTGCCAGGTTAGAGGTAAGGAAATAGCTATCATGTTTCCTAACTATAATTACTCATGTGAGCTATGGGAAGTAAACAGATAATTTTCTGTGGTAAACACAAAAATGAACCACTCAAACCCCCTTCAAGAAATGGTCGATACCCAGCTGTGGGGAGTGTGGGGAGCTGACAGCTTTCAGCTAGAGGGTCCTTTGGGACCAGCCTCAGTGGCAGAGCCAAGGTCACATTTTATTCCAGGGCCCGTTGGCCAACAACAGAACAAGGCAATGACACAAGGGCCTGAGCCAGTGAGGCACAGGCCAATGCAGAATTCCTGTAATGAGAAATCTCCGTTCCAGAGCTCCCTCTTGGGTTGACAGAGACCTTGGCAGGCCTACTGCTCAGTCTGACGGGTCCCCTCACCCGCTCCTGCCTCTTCCCAGGTGTAACTCAGGGTCGGCTTCCTGGAGAACCCAACCTGCGGCACGTCCTGACAACAAAGGGATTGATAGTTAGGGTTGAAATTCTAATGAAAGTCTTCATTTAGGAAAGTGTCATTCCCTACACTGCAAACACTACTTTTCTATGTTGGAAAATAGCCATCTAGACATCTGCTACCTGTTTGACGGGTTTCTTTCTTTTTCATTCCTCTGACATGGAAATTTCAGGACAGGCATTCCAAAAATTCAACACTAAAATAACCCAGCAACAATGGCCACATGGGCATCTTAATAGAGCATAAGAATCAGATAAATCTCGGTATTATTTTCCACATCTTATGGCTTACAGAAGAAAGAAGGGAAGAGAAGGGAGGAGCTTAGGAGGGAGGGAGGGAACACACAGGTGGCCAGGGATACAAATAACCTGTATTTTTCTTCTTAATCCAACCGCCAACTATGGCACTCAGATCAATTATTTTTCTTTTCTTGTCATAATTTCTTAAAAGTGGAAAAATCTGCACCCTAATTATAAAGTGTAACAAGAGAGTTGATTGGATCTTTTGGCTTTCCTGGAACAGGTATTTTATACCTGTAAGATTTCTTAAAATATTCAACATGAGATTAGGCCTTTTAAAAATGTCCTTTAATGCCATCTTGAAGTCATAGAACATATACTAATCACATTTACATAATTTTGTACTTTTTGTTTGAATTCTTTAGGTACAGTAGCAGCTTGTGAAAGACCATTTGGTTGATAGCATCACGCACAGCCTTCTTCATCCACATGCAAATGATTAAAAACAATAATAACTGGCCTCCCTTTCTTTTTGCTCTTCACTTTCCCTTACGTCAGTGATTTTTCTTAACCTTTGCACATTTAGAATCACCTTCAGGGAGGGGAGGTATCTCAAAAAATATGTAGGTGCCTTATAAAACACCCGAATAGACATTTCTCCAGAAAAGATATACGAATGGCCAATAAGTACATGAGGAGATGCTCATTAGTCATTAGGGAAGCGCTAATCAAAACCACAGTGCAGTACCACCGTACAGCTTTATACCCATAGAATATCTGTAATTTTTTTAAAAGGAAATTAACAAGTGTGGGTAAAGATATGGAGAAATTAGAACCCTGGTACATTGCTGCTAAATTGCAAATGTTTCAATGCTGAGGAAAACAGTTTTCAGTTTCCTCAAAAAGTTAAGCATGGAAGTACCATATGATTCAGCAATTTCACTCTTAGGTATATATACAAAAGGATTTTTAAAAATGCATGTTTATAAATGTTCATAAAAGCACTATTCATAATAACCAAAAGGTGGGAAATGAACAGATGAATGGATATTCATACAATGGAATATTATTTAGCCATAAAAAAGAATGAAATACTAATACATGCTATAACATAGATGAACCTCAAAAACGTTATGCTAAGCAAAAGCAGTCAGACGCAAAAGGCCACATATTGTATGATTTCATTTATACAAAATAGGTAAATCCATAGAAACAGAACATATACTGATGGTTGCCAGGGGCTAGGGAGAGTGGGAAGCACTTATTTAATGGGAATGGGGTTTTCTTTGGGTTCGGGGTGATGAAATGTTTTGGAACTAGATGGAGGTGTTGGTTTCACAACATTGTGAATATGCTAAGTGCACTGAATTGTTCACTTGAATGGATAATTTTATGTTATGTGAATTTATTTTTTTATTTTTTTATTTTTGTTCAAAATATTACAGATGTCCCTTTTTCTCCACAATGACCCATTCCACCCTGCCCCACACCCTCACCAGTCCCTCTCCACACCATTGTCCATGTCCTTGGGTTGTGCATATATACATGTAAATTCTTTGGTTAATCTCTCCCCTTCCACCCACTCACCCACCCTCCTCCAACCCTCTGACATTCATCAGTCTGATCTATGCTTCCATGTCATTGAATCTATTCTGTTCATCAGTGAATTAAGTTCTTTAGATTCCACATATAAGCTAGATCATGTGATGTTTGTCTTTCTCTGCCTGGCTTATTTCACTTAGCATAATATTCTCCAGGTCCATCCATACTGTCCCAAAGGATACCAGGTCCTTCTTCTTTACAGCTGCATAGTATTCCATGGTGTGAATGTCCCACAGCTTTTTACCCACTCATCTACTGATGGGCACTTGGGCTGTTTCCAGCTCTTAGCTACTGTAAACTGTGCTGCTATGAACATAGGGGTGCATATATTCTTTCTGATGAATGTTTCAGAATTCTTAGGATATATTCCTAGGAGTATAATCACTAGGTCAAAAGGCAGCTCCATTTCTAATTTTTTGAGGACCCTCCATACTGTTTTCCATAGTGGCTGCCCCAGTCTGCATTCCCACCAGCAGCGCACTAGGGTTCCCCTTTCTCCACACCCTCGCCAGCACATGTTGTTTGCTGATTTGTTGATGGAGCCATTCTGACAGGTGTGAGGTGACACCTCATTGTGGTTTTAATTTGCATCTCTCTGATGATTAGCGACGCTGAGCATTTTCTCATGTGTCTCTTGGCCATCCATGTGTCCTCTTTGGAGAAGTGTCTATTTAAATCCTTTGCCCATCTCTTAATTGGGTTGTTTGTCTTCCTCTTGCTGAGTAGTATGAGTTCTTTGTACACTTTGGAAATTAGCCCCTTATCAGACTCATCCTTGGCAAATATGTTTTCCCAGGCCATGGGGTTCCTTTGTATTTTGAGGCTGTTTTCTTTTGCTGTGCAGAAGCTTTTTGGTTTGATGTAGTCCCATATGTTTAGTTTTTGTTTTGTTTCTCTTGCCCTAGGAGATAAATCAGTGAAGATTCCACTACGCAAGATGTCTGTGACTTTACTGTCCATGTTTTCTTCCAGAATTTTTATAGTTTTGTGACTTACATTTAAGCCTTTTATCTATTTTGAGTTTATTATTGTGTATGGTGGAAATTGGTGGTCTAGTTTCATTTTGTGGCATGTAACTGTTCAGTTTTCCCAGCAGCATTTATTGAAGAGACTGTCTTTACTCCATTGTATGCTCTTGCCTCCTTTGTCAAATATTAACTGACCATAATGGCTTGGGTCTTATGTTATGTGAATTTCAACTTAATTTTTTAAAAGGTAAAAAAATATATATACACCTGGTTGCTTCCCTGGATTGAGTGAATCAAATTATCTTGGAGCCCAGGATTCAGTAGTTTTTAAAGTTCCCCTGGGTGATTTTATTGTGCAGCAAGTGTTGAACTTGGACCTGTAGTTGTATCTTTATTAAGATGACTAGCTAGATAGTAAATATCTCAATAATTTGGATTTTGAAAATTACTTTTTTTTGTTATTTATTCAGAAAAGTAGCAGAGCATCTACAATGTGCATTGCACTATGTGATACTTTGCACAGATATTTAAAAAGAAAGGCAAGGGAGAGAGAGACAGAGAGACACATCTATGTGAGAGAAACATTGGTCAGTCGAACCTACAACCTAGGTATGCACCCTGACTGGGAACTGAACCAGCAACTTTTTGGGGGGCAGGATGATGCTCCAACCAACTGAGCTGCCAGGGCAGGGCAGGAAGTTCACTTTCACTGAGAGTCCTTATCCAGCCCAAGAATTTCATCAGACGTTATCTCAGTGACTCACAGGCGCTCTGGGAGGTAGACACTGGGCTCTCTATGCCCATCAGGAAAGGGAAACTCAAAGAAGTTACATGACTTGACTGGGCTTAACCATCTGCCGAGTGGCAAAGCAGGGATCGCGTTCCGTTCTTAAGTGTATAACTGGAATCCTGAGATTCCTGACATAAAGGAGATGTCAGCTTCATCTGGGAGTTGGGCAAATCCACGTGAACTGTGGGTGAGCGCAGAAGCTTTGGATTGGGATCGACCTGGATCCCAACCCCAGTTCTGCCACTATTTTACTGGCCGGGTGGCAGGAGCTGGGCTAAGTAACACAAGTTTCCTCATCTGCACAAGGCTGTCATTCTTACCTCCTACAGTTCTTACAAGGATTATATGAGATAATGTCTGCAAAACATTTTGGTATAGTGCATACCCAAATAAGCACTCAATAAATGCTACCTGCTATTAATTTTGTTTTTATTTTATTTATTTTTACTAGTACTGCTACTAGTACTGCTGCTAGGGGAGTAAGAATTCCGACCCACTAGCCGTCCCTTTTCTACTGGGCAGTAAATGTCACCAGCCCTGGAACCCCAACCATCCCATTCAGTCTCCTCTGGGCCGCCGAATACTACTGTTCTCTCCTATTGTTCTGTCCAAATGCTAATTTTTGAAAGACTGAAAAAAATTTAAAGAGCAGAATTTACTGGCACAAGTTGATCATAAATTCAACAGACATAGGAACTAAAGAAATGCAGCTATTTTAGGGATAAACAAGCTAATTCTAGTCTAATTTTGTTCATTCTTATGAACACACTTTTTTGGTAATGTGAACAGATGAATTTTACTGTAGAGCTCAAATTTTTTCTTATTAAAGTTCCTTTCTTTCTTTCTTTCTTTCTTTCTTTCTTTCTTTCTTTCTTTCTTTCTTTCTTTCTTTCTTTCTTTCTTTCCTTCTTCTTTTTTTTTTTTAGATGTGCTAAAGGACACATTCCAAGAAGCAAGAGTGTAATTATAGACGGAGCATCTCCTGTATGGCCTGACAGAAGTCTACCGTCACTTAAGAAGCCATTACAGCATATACTTAATGTCAGCTTGATAGAAAAAACCACTTTCCGAGGTTCTCTTTGATTGACACATTTGAAATGACATCAGTTTCCAGCTTTAAAACCTACTGTTATTAGGTCTCTGTTGCTATTTATGTTAGAAATATGTGCACGTGTGTCAAAACAATATATCAACTTTGCTGATTGGCTGCATCTAGATTCTGTTGCCAAGGGTAACAGAACAATTGCTTTTAATCTTTCCTAAATTGCTTCTTGTTGGTTTTTTTTCCCCTAAATACTTGGTGTTTTCAGAGTGTTTTTTGTTGGGTTTTTTTTTTTTCACTCCAGAGCAAAAATAAATTTTATGTAGGGAGAAAACAAATGCATATTGTCTGTGTGTGTTAAAAGGAAAATTAAGTTTAAAAGGCATCCTTGGTACACATGTTACTTTGTATCTCCACCTGTCATAGACACTGGTTCTTAAGGCTGAGCTGATTAAGAAAAGACCATCTCCACTCCCAAATGATGCAGCACCCAACCATTTTTTTCTCCAAGGTCTTCTCGCTTTTGGCAAAAAGCCTACTTCCCAGATTATTCTTCAAAAGGCAGGAATGATTGAGAAAAGAATGTCTTCGGAGCTTTGCACAGTCTTTCCTGCTTCACTGGGTCATGAGCAAGTCCTTATTGATTATGAATCTGAACCCCAGCCTTTGGAATTTTGAAAGATTAGGAGAATGGATCTGCACGCTCATATATGTACATGGTGTGCCTACAAATTACCCAGATAGGTTCCTTTGTATAGCCTGCTTTATTTTATGCTAATAGCCCTCACTCTTCAATCAGGTACTTGTTAGAAAAGTCCTGGGCAACACCCTCAGAGATTTTGGTTCCTTAGGCCTGAGTTGGGGGCCCAAGAATTTGCAAGTTAAACAATGATTCTGAGGCAGGTAGGCCAAGGTCCACATATTAAAAAATATTGCTTTGTATGTACTTTCCAAATGCTACATTCTTTCCTGAAACAGCAAAGGCTCCCATTATGGACAGTTCTGTGCATCCCCTAGTCCTTAAACTTGACCCCTTCCCTGCAAAATTAATGAATGAATTAATTATAAACTACATATTCCAAAATATATCTCACTTGATGCCGTCTTCTACTGGTTTTATTAAAATTGAAGACTTTAAGAGAATGCAAGTATTCTTAGAAGTTGTAACGCCTCAAGCAATGATTTACACATCTCTCAAATGCACTGGTGGTTCTGGGGTGACAAAGAAGGGAGAGAAAAAATAAGAAAACTGGATATCTGATGTTACGGGGTGAATTGTGTGCCCTCCCCCCATTCACATGTTGAAGTCTTAATCCCAGTACCTCAGAGTGTCACATTATATGGAAACAGGGTCACTGTAGATGCAAGCCATTAAGACAACCTCATTAGGGTGGACCCTAACCCAGTATAAATGGTGCTCATATGAAAAGGAGGAAGACACCTACAGAGGGAGGATGACATGAAGACAGGAAGACCATCAGCCAACCCCGGACAGAGGCCTAGAACAGATCCTTCCCTCCCAGCCCTCAGAAGAAACCCATTGAGTATGGACTTCTAGCCCCCAGAATTGTGATCCAATAAATATCTGTTGTTTAAGCCACCCAGTTGATGGTACTTTGTTAACAGGAGCCCTGGAAAACCAGCACACCTGAGTTAAAGAGTCAGCAAAGGAAGAAAAGACCAAAATTTAGTGTCTCCAAACACAAACCCGTCCTATTTATGCTTTTGCTTCTGTCTGTAGCTGTCTTGCTTAATAGAGTAAAACAAAATTAGTATTCCTGGTTAAATTTGATCCTATAATCCTGGAAATGAGGAGGGCCATTAATATCTAGATAAAATCCAAAACCCCTTACTCTTATAAGTTATACCTATTCTAGAGGCTGATCCCTGCCCAGCAATACCACCCAACGCAGTGTTGAGACACTGGGAGCAAGAGTCTCATGTAAAAAATAAAACAAGTTGTTGTTTAGCATTTAGTGAAGGGGTGTAAAAGAGAAATAATTGCATCCACTCGCTGTGGGAACCAGCTTCTCATGGCAAACATTTCATTTCAGCAAACAGTAAAAGAAATCATTTGGCACTTTCCAGGGCAGCTCCCCAGGAATCAGATTTCTCTGAAATTGTGGTTGGCTTCGCCAAGTCTGTCTTTAATGTCTCACCACTGCTTCTACTTTCTACCCAGAGATGTCTGTTATGGCACAACACTTGGCCAAGAGCCGATATGATCTCAATCACCGAGCTCAGACCGCAATCTAGCTGCATCAATCTGCAGACATAGGGTTTCAGGAAAAGTCTACTGGGGGAAGGGGGAGCAACAAGAACGCAACAAGGGGATTGAGTTATAGACTTAAAAACAAAAGAGGGTGTAAGGCAAGCTATCACAAATTTCACCAGTGAGTTAATCAATGTGCAAAGCCCTTATCTGTGACAACACAAGGCAAAAGCGCTACAGTGGCAGACTTCAAGCAACCTAGTAAAAAGGAGAAAACAGGATAATCAGATCAACACGCAAAGAGCAGCAATTAAAATGTAATAACACCATGTTCTTTACTTATAATGTGAGGCGTTGAATGGCATAGAGGACCAGTTCTATATGCAATAGAGTAGTAAAAAATGGCAAGCTTGGAAGAAAAAGAGAATTTAAGTCTCATAAAAAGAAGGAAGTGATGAGAGGTGAGAAATACACTGAAACATCTGTTTCATTTCATAACCGTAAAGTAGTTTACAGCCTTTTTATTATACCTCCAGATGCAATTTGGTGTTTGAGGGTCAGGAAAACAACTTAGTTTCAATGTTCAGCACATTTACACCATTGACTGTCTATATATTTATTTATTCCAGCAAGAGAATGAGGAAGCCCTGTATTTAAATTTTGTCCCCTACTGAAATGCAAAGAAGCAGAAAGAATTTAACCCTTTCCCACAGCAGAATTAATCCTAACCAGGTAAATAGGAGTCTTTTTCTCCTTTTCAGCAATTACCTTAAAAAGTGAAAACAAAAACAAAAAAGAGAACGCCCGGAGGCACTCCCTGTTACAATTTGCCTTGCCCATTATGATTTATTGTAGAGCAAGATCTAAATTCCTTCTTGTTGAAAAAGACGCCAGCTTCGTCTTTCCAGTTCTTTGACTTAATTCCCTTACTCTACCTGTCAGTCTCCTTCTGTTTCTCCCTCTTTCTCTCCTTCATTTGTCTCCCCAAACCACTTTCAGATTTTAAATTTACCCGAGTTCCCAGCACCATGAGGGCAGAGAGCGGAGCACGGCCCAGGGCGGGTCAGGGCTAAGGTGGAGAAGGAGGCACAGCCGCGGAGCGATGCTCGCGTGACTGTCGGCTCTCAAGAATTATCATTATCGTTTCGAGTTCTGCTCCTCCAATTTCTTTCCTCGGTTCCCAAGTTCATCTCTTCAGATCCAGGTTTTATTATGACTGTCTGAGGCTCGTTTGGAAGGAGGGGGTGTCAGGTCAGTCATATGCCCAGGGGGGACTGGGTTGGGTGACCAGAAATCTCAAACATGTAGAAAGGAACAGCCAGAGAGGCCGATTCAACTGTGTGTTTGTGTTGGGGGTGGGGGGAGGGGGACCCACTGGTCAGGAAGAGACCACAGAGAGTCTGATGGGCTGGGACATGGCCATTCACTGGAGTGGAGGAAGTAACGGAGGCAGCTGCGGGGCTGTTTTGAGGTGAGGCTACCTTTAAAGGGGGTAAACCAGGGCTTCTTGTGGCCACCTGCCCTGGGCGCAGAGGCCTGTGCTCGCCTTCACTGCCAATTGGGTGTCTGCTCCTGTGCTGGCAAAGGCTCGGGCATGTTCCAGCCTGGTGTTCAACTCTGCTCTAAGCCCAGGCTCTGCTGGAGGCAGATGAAGACAGAGGGTCCCAAGCCCACCCCCCCATATCCCATGCCCTGGACCATAACCTCTTTCCTCAGTAAATGCTCTCGGTGTCTGCTCAGGACTGACTCCTAGTGGGTGTTCAATAAATGCTGTTTGGATGTGTAAAGGAGTAAGCATCCATGAGGTACATTACAATAATCCTTTCTCTGTAGTTTCCCTCTCCCTTCTTTTGACAATAAAAATCTAACACAACCTCCAAAACCTTCTTAGCTTCAGCTGGAGAAAAGATGAGCTCTTTCTAGGTTCCCTGCTGAGTCCCAGAGAGGAAGGTGGTGCAGGTGAGTGCAGTGAGCAGACCCTTTGATGTTGGTCAAATCCAGGTTCAAATCCTAGCTCCACTTTTTGGAACTTCTCTGAGCTTTGCACTTTTTCACTGACAAAAATTGAAAAAAAGAACTTCCAAGACATTGCTCTGGGGGTAAATGAGGTAGTTTTACATTTCTAGTGCAGTCCCTGAAACATAGCAAGTACTCAGTAAACATAATTCTCATCCCATAACAGCTCTGGTATTTAACCATTTTACCATCTCTCCAATATCAAGGATTGCCCCCATTTTTACAGGTTAAAAAATGCAAGAAAACATCAAATTGACACATTTCATGATAGAGATTTTGGGAAGTAAAATGGTGAGGCCAATAAAATCCATTAGCCTGTTGAAGATCATGCCATTTTTAGAAGCAACTAGAGTTAACCAAGGGATGAACGGGCTTCCCCCAGGAAAACAGAACCAATATTATGAGCACAGAAAACAAACAAAACAACAAGAATAGCCACATAGATTAGTTTAAAGTGAATCTAACATTCACCTTATACCTTTCACAAGAATTAACCTAAAGTGAATCACAGATCTAAATGTCAAATGTGAAAGTATAAAATTTCCAGAAGACAACATAAGAAAAAAAACTAGGTGACTTTGGGTATGGCAGTGAGTTCCTGGGTACGACAGAAAAGCCCAATAGATCAAAGAAAAAAATGAAAAGTTGGATTTTCTTAAAATTTAAAAGTTCTGCTCCGCAAAAAACAAACAAACAAACAAACCACTGTTAAGGTACTGAAAAGACAAGCCAAAACTAGGAGACAGTATTTGCAAAACACATAGCAGATAAAGGATTTGTATCCAAAATATACACAGAACTCTTAAAACTCAACAATAAGAAAACAAACAACACAGTTAAAAATGATGAAAAGACCTGAACAAACACCTTACTAACGAAAATATACAGATGGCAAGTAAGCATGTGACAAGACACTTCATCACAGGCCACTAGGGAAACGCAAATTAAAACACAGCGCGATACTGCTACGTACCTGTCAGAACGGTCAAGACCCACAGCAGGGCACCATCGGTGCAGGTAAGGATGCGCAGCAACGGCACGGCCACTCTGGAAGACAGTTTGGCAGTTTCTCATAAGAGCTAAACCCAGGCTTATACGATCCAGCAATCATACCCCTAGGTATTTACCAAATGAGTGCAAAACTTCCATTCACGTGAAACCCTGCACATGGATGTTTATAGCAGTTTTATTCATCATTGCCAAAACTTGGAAGTAGCATAAATGTCCTTTAATAGGTGACTGGATAAACAAACTGTGGTATTTCTATATATTAAGAAACTAACAGTGAAAAGAAATGCTCTGTCAAAGCAATGAAAAGACATGGAGAGCCTTAAATGCATATTGCGAAGTGGAGGAATGATTCCAACTATATGACATTCTGGAAAAAGAATACTACAAGGACAGTAAAAAAAAAAAAAAATCAGTGGCTTCCAGGATTTGGGAGGGTAGGGAGGAGTAAATAGGTGGAGCACAGGGGACTTTTAAGGCAGTGAAGCTATTCTGTATGATACTGTGATGCTGAATACATGACATTATGTTTTTGCCAAAACCCATAAAACTATACAACACAAAGAGTGACTCAAAATGCACCTCAGTTTATAGTAATGCATAAGCTGTAACAAAGGTGCCACACTCACGCACGAGACATTAAGAATAGGGGGAGCTGAAGGGGTGGGGAGGGAGCATATGGGACTTCTCTGTACTTTCTGCTTAATTTTTCTGAAAGCCGAAAACTACCCCTCCCCACCCACCAATAAGGCTTATTAGTATAAAAGAGAGAGATGAAAGTAACCAACTGGCACCTATGAAGTCTAGTTGTTTATCTGTTTCTGCATAATTTTCCTGTCCGAAGCCCTGTTTCTATCTACACAACCCCCAACCTACACGAATGACGCTCAAACCTCTTTATACCTTCCTTTGTTTTTTAAACTTATCCCTCACTTATGAAGTAATAACTTTGATCACTGTTGGAGATGTGGAAAGAGGAGTAAGGTCAGACCTGAGAGAATCTGAATCGGACAGTCTAGCGAGACAGGCATGCTCCTTACAGTGGAACAAGCATGAAGTGTCATAAACAAAGGCAGGAAAAAATCTCTTAGAACCACAGTAATCCAGTATTTTAAACTCTCCAAGGCATTAGGAAACTATATTAAAGTCCACATTTCCTGCTTTTTTTTTAATACTCCCCTGCCTCACCTTTAAAATTTCTTTTAAACCTTTCCCTCCTTCAGCCTTTTGTGTCTTCCTTAAGATTGCAAACTCTTGATGACTTTCCAATTTAGTCAGACTTCTAAACCAATGTGTGCGTGTGTTCAGCCAACACACCAGTCACTGTGATTCCTCCACCTGCGAAAGAAAGAGAGAGGGAGAGAGAGAGAGAGAGAGGAGGGGGGAGGGAAGGAAGGAAGGAGGAAGGAAGGAAGGAAGGAAGGAAGGAAGGAAGGAAGGAAGGAAGGAAGGAAGGAAGGAAGGAAGGAAGGAAGGAAGGAAGGAAGGAAGGAAGGAAGGAAATGACCTTTACTTAAGGTACAGTGTCCTTAAGCAGGGGGTCGGGGGTTACCAACGTGCAGTCTCAAGGCCACGTTACAAAGGGAGGGTGGTGGGTGAGGAGGGAAATGATTCGGAGCCTAGAGCGCTTAGAGTTCGGCCTTCCCTTCCCCCTGCAGGGCCCTGCAGCAGGGTCCGAGCTCCCCGTGTGAGGTAGAATGGGGTGGGGGAGCTCTGGACAGCGAGCACCTGGTGACAAGGCCCCCGTGCCAGGTCTTCCCTCTGCCAGGGACGAGGGGGGGATCAGGTGCTGTTTTCCATGCTGCAGAGGCAGGCCATGTTAAGCATTCCTGTCTTGACCTTGGAGGCCATCAGCCACCGGCTGCTGCACTGAGCCCCCTGCCTCGGTGCGTTCATCGCGGGCGACCGTCCCCATTCCCACTCTGCATTCCGGCCGCACCCTGCGGGGGACGCTCCTCGCAGCCACGCCATGGTTACCTGGCTTCCTGCCCCAGCTCACGCTTTCCTCTCTCCTGAACCCACCTGCCCTAACGTCCACACAGCCTTCTCCTGGCCAGGCTGCTTTCTCCGGAGATCTTTCCTCAACCAGCCTCCGCTTCCGCATGTCCTTCCTCTGTGTTCTCTTTCTACTGAATTAACCTGTCCCGAATCCGATCTCCCACTAGACTGAACAACTTAAAGTCAGGGGAGTCAGTGTCTGGAATTTTGTCAGCAACAATATGTCTGCTGCCTCCCTCCTCTCGTCTGTAAATATATGTATCAGAGCATATGTTGAAAGTAAAAAATTTGGGGCTACCCTGCCGGAGTTTGAATCCTGACTGCCATTTACTAGTCATTTACTCTGAGTTGGGGGGCTGTATTTAATGTTAGTGTCTCTCAGTTTCCTCAGATGTGAAATGGGGATAACACTTACCTTATAGGTTTTTTGTGAGATTTGACTGACTAGGTAGATCACAGATAGATCAACATTTTGATTGCCACCTAATACATTGTAATTAAGTGCTGATTAAGTATTAACTATCATCATTATCATCATCATATTTGTAGCCCTGATGGTAGGTGTTTGGTGCCCTACACGCCTCCTTTAGGATTCCCGTGATACTCACTTGGATTTATCTGATTTCCAGTTATTCAGATTAAATAGTTACTACTGACCCTTCGTGTTCAGGTCCTACTGGCACAAACTCTAACCAGAGGGTTCGGGTGATTTAAGTAAAATAGAGCCAATCAACAGCATCCCGGACAAAACCCACAAACTCTTCTCTCGAGGCATTTGCAATTCAAGAAGAACTAGTTCTTTATAAGGAGGAGAAACACCAAGAAATAAAGGGGGAAAAGAAAGAAAATTGTGGCATTATTGGTAATAACCTTGGAAAGATAAATGTTTCCTTAAAGAAGAATTAGTAAGGCTGTTAATTTTAGCAGCTCGTGTTCAAAATGCTGGATTTCTTTAGAATGACACATTTGTGGGGAAGAAAAGTGCTGGGGAAGAAAAAAACCTTAAAAAGAAAAAAAAAAAAAAAAGCTAGCCAGGGAACTGCAAGAAACTCAAGCCAATATGTAGCTTGCATCTGCTGGCAATACCCTCATCAAAGGAGGAAATAAGATACAAAACTGAAATTGCTATTCAGAGAAACTTGATAAACAAAATAATCCATTCAATATAACAGATGGCTGTACAATAGTGTGCCATGACTAAAATATCTGACCCACCCACCTACCCACTGGTAGTGCTACCGAAAACATCGCTTGAAACTGGGCAACCTGAAGTGTACAGAATAAAAACTGGCTATAGCTACAATGTCAGCAAAATATATTCATGCTGAAAAGAATGGAGATACTGAAAAGACATCATCTAACCAAGTGCACGTCCTAATGCTATATTCTCTCTGCCCGGCCCAGGCGCACGCTCGGCCCTGGTGAGAGTTTTACCTCTCGCCCAGTTAATCAATCCTGTCACTCGAATGACATCATCAAAGCTGTGCTCAACCTAGTCACCCTCAGGAGACACTGATGTTACCTCTGCTGTGTTCCAGGCCCGAGATGTTGCTGGAGATCTTAAAGGTTATCCTCTAGTGCTGTTTATCCACTTAGCAGGAAACCGAAGTATCGCTTTGGCTATATTTAAGCCTCTATAAATCTGGAATTGCCAAATTAATGGTTCATATTGATTCATTTGATGAAAAATTGCGGTCGGAGCTCTCTAGCCTACATGCCTCTGTGAATGCCACCTAGTCTAAGGTGGCCATGATTTGACGAGTCTAAAAGATTTGAAATAAGGCAAAAGAAACTTTATCGCTCTGCAACCCAAATGTGATCAATAAGAAAGTTACTTTTTCTTTTCAGTGCTTTCATGTGTAAAACTGCATGTTTGAGTGATGGCTTTTTATACTCAGTATAGTTCCCGTGACTACTACCTGGGTGAAGCAGTGTCGTGCTTCAGGAAAAACAAAACCCAAAGCACAAATAAAAAGTGTCCAAAAAATTAATCAGCACATTTCCCTGTTGCCCGATTTCCTGATTAACTTCTGATGGGCTTCTGGGGCAGTGAATTAAAATGCTCAGACAACAAGGACTTTAAAAGGAGGTGAACTTTCATTGCATAGTATTTCTGACAGCTTGTTCCTAAGCAAAGCAACTGGTGTCCCTGGGGACTCATTCAACATTCATTCGAATCCTGGAGAAAGAGGCCCAGTTTGGAAGATGTTTTTCTGGAGTACAGAGGGGGACTTTGATCCTAGCTCAGATAACAGCTGCCCTCCACAGGAGGGTTTTCTGGTCTCTCTATCCCTCAGGCCAGGTAAGTCTCTGGGGAGGTGTCTAGTTGACCTCAAAGCTCAGCCAAGCAACTGATACCTGAGGGAGGGTCTTTGAGTGGGCAAGGGAGCCTGGCATCGAGTGTTATCACTCTGTCAGTCTCTGCTGGCTAGACACAGAGCACACAGGAAAGGAACTCCTAAAGGGAATCGAGTCTCACCTTGATTTTCCCCCCATTGTAAAATTAAAGGAAGGCAGGAAGCCAAAATACCATGATAGATTTTAGTCTCTACCATTGTGTTTTCTCACTACTCTGGAGTTGTAACAAAGTGTTTCCTTTGAAATCCCTGACCCCTGGCTTTTAAATACAAAAGCAAAGGTAAATATGTATGATTAATACCTTAGAAGGAAATAAATGTGTTCTGTAGTTAACAGAGTAGGCATTGCTGAGTACAAGGCTACGCCACTTTACAGAGAGCCATTTTTCTCTCAGAATGAAGGGATTCTGCAAAAAAATTAAAGTATATCCTTTAACGTGTATGAGATTAATCTAAACATTGAGGCTGTGAGGCAAAATTATGCCTTTGTCATTTGGGTGGGTTTCTTTTTTTTTTTTTCCCTGTATTTATGATATAGAACGTCAAGGGAATCACTAAAGTTACAAAGACATTTAAAACTTCTTAATGATAATTTGTTTGAAAGGGTGAACATCAGATCTCCAGCCATCACAAAATGATCCTGCCATTCATGATTAAAGTTTATTTATCCTTTATTCATGTACTCATTTAATAAATATTTATTGAGCATCTATTATGAGCAAGGCATTGTTTTAGGCACTGTAAGGAATAAAGATGACAGTCCCTATACCTAGTAAGAAAGGATGAATGCCTCGGAGGAATGAACTAAAGGACTTAACAGATCTCTCAATGACCACCATACCCATGCACAACTTTGACTCCAACTACTACTTTAATTCAAAGCTAATTTCAGGATGGCAGGTTAGTTAGCCAATCTCCCCCCATCACAGAGGGGCAAATGGGCCTCTCTGCCCACAGAGAGAGGACCTCACCCCTCCCCAGATTTATGAAAGCAAGGGAAGGCAATTTGCCTGCCTCTCTCCCCTCTCCTCTCTTCTTCTAACCCTTACCGTCAGGCGTGAAGTGTGACCTTGGCTGCAGTAGACAGCTGAGACGACAGGAGCACAGCTGTGCTCCCCAGTCTTCTTCAAGCTGCCTTCAGCCTTGGGCAGGCCTCCCCGGCTCACCTGGGGAGCCCTAGCACCTGCAGAGGATCTGGCGTCACAACGGGCATCTTTAGCCAAGTTTCCTCAATGACAGTCACGAGCCAGAGGCTGGATGAGGGGCAGAGAGGAGATATGTGTCCTTTCTCCCAAGGAAGGCACCTTCCTTTGAGTCCTCCCAGGCTAAAAAAAGGTTGTTATCAATGGGAACTATTGGCAAGCATTCGGCGGGAGTGCGTGTCAAACACAGACGTGTAGAATGCGGGCTCCAAGCGATGGCGTTGGCGTTCCAGCCCGAGACGCGCGGCATCGCCTGCTGGGCGCCTGCTCAAGGGCCCTGTTTGCTTTAGAGGAGATTTTAATACTTAAACTAACAAGACCAGCAGAAGAGCCCACAGTTTCACTCTGGCATTTACAGCGATTAGGCCCAGATGTGTCCATTCCGTCTCCTTTTTTCTTACTGTTTTTAACACTTCAGGTTGCTGTGGAAGGATTCAGTTAGGCAATCTCCTCTCGGCCTTGACTGGTCCATCCCTGTGACTGCGCTTGGATTCCTTAACCTTTTTCATTTGTATCCTTTTATGAGGGTTTTACACTTTTTTCCCTTTTCTGACATTTTCTATCTGGAGACTTTCAGTGTGAATATCTTTTTAAATCATTCTTGTATCATAGTGCTTTTTTCACATACGTCCCTCTACCTATAGCTGTATCTACATGTCACTGGTACATGTGCGTACGTATCACACAGCCACAGAGGCCCTGAGGGTCCGAGCCCTGAGGCCTTGGAGCCCCTGGCTGCCTTGCTGTGAAGACGCCCTGGATGAGAGATCATGTGGGGAAAGAAGCCTGCCAGCCCCGTCATTCTCGCTGTCCCAGATGACACAGCGGATGTGTGAGCGAGACCCTCTGGGACCACCAGCCCCAACCGAACTCCAAGCTGAGTGCAACCACAAGAATGAGGCCAGTAGAAACCAGCGGAACAGCCCTGTCAACTCACAGAATACTGAGAAAAAATAAACTGCTGTTGTGTTAAGTAGTGAAGTTTCTGGTGGCTTGTCACTTATCAATAGATAACTGATACAGCCTCAAATGTACCTAGTACCCTACTCACTACAGTAAGTGCTCAAATACAGGATTGAAAATATGTATGCCAACAGGCCAACAGGCCTAGTCATACATATTCATTTGCTATTTTTGATATATATATTACTAAATTTTGATATCTGATGGGTCTACAGTAGTCCCTCAGTATCTGTGGGGATTGATTCCAGGACCCTCCCCACCCACGTATACCAAACTCAGCAGATGCTCAAGTCTTTTATATAAAATGGTGCAGTAATTGCGCGTAATGTACTCTCATTCTCCCCTATGCCTTAAGTCATCTCTAGATTACTTATAATACTTAATACAATGTAAATGCTATGCAAATGGTTGTTATATTGTGTTGTTTAGAAAATAATGACAATAATGTTATGTCAGCAACAACATAACATTACTTTTCTTGAATATTTTCCATCCACAGTTGATTGAATATGTGGATGTGGAACCTGCAGATATAGAGGGCCATCTCTATATACAAATATATAATATACATATCATACACATACATACAAACATGTAAAAAGTCAGGCTCAACCTTCATCACTGAGGTGCAAGATAAAGAAAATGTTTTCACTATCAGAAGTCTCATCATCTAGTCAAATGTAAATCTGAATTGAATTACTTAGCACATGAAAATTGTGGTAGAGTACTACAGGAACACAAAGAAAGGAGTGATTCGCCTTAACTGAGAGAGGAGAAGTGTGGGTAGGGAAAATTAGGAAGAAAAAAAATCAGACAGCAGTGAGCTACCGAGTTAAAAGTGGCTGCAGCAAGGAGTTCAGAACTACATCTGGGGTGGTGACACATATTTCCAAGAGCCCTCTTCTGCCATAAGGACTTGGAGTTGAACTATTTGAACAAGAAATTCTGAAATTCTTCTACATGGTATCTTCACCCTCTCTTCCCTTGCCTTTCAAACACTTTTTAGTATTATATGATTACCTTCTAATACTTACTGAATGAATCTTGCTATTGGTTAGCAATATAGTTTAACACCATTTTCTCATAATATAATATACATCTGTTTATCTGGTTGGTACACCAGGTGCAGACTGCATTAAGGACACTTTTTAATTAAAATTATGTTTATTACATTCTTAGCAAAAATAAAAGGACTGGTGTAAACATTTTAGAATTTTTTCACAATTAGTAATTTCAAAAACTGTTTAAATCTTATTTATCCAAGATATCCAGAATAACCCATTCTTGTCTTTATTCCATTTAAATAAATACTAGTTAAAGGAACCGTTCATTCAATAACTAAATGCTATACAAGCTGCATTCTACACTAGATCCTATGACATAAGAATTATTATTCCCATTTTACAGGTGAGAAAACCAAGGCCCAGAAAGGTTAGGTACATCACCCAAGGACACATAGCTAGTAAGCAGCTAAATAGATATGTGATATGCAATACCATCATTCATGTCATTATCAAAAATTGAATGACTAAGAATTCATAAGATTATTTATTAATAAATTGATCTGTAGGAGTTCAGCTTGAGTACTTGCTTCAATTCACAAATCTGTATCACAACTGAGTTTCCTCTCACAGTGAAAAAACGTTTAAAATAATTGCTTCACCAAGATAACCTCAGCAAAAGCAGAAATCATCCAGGACAAAATATTTCTTATACAGTGCCTCGCACATTTGCTAATAGAGGCCTAAGAATTTACGAAGTAAACTCTCAGGAAAATGCACATAAAGTTATTGCTATTTCTCACAGGCAGTCAAGAACTGAAGAGCATTTTAGTTAGGATCTAATAGTCATCACTGCCTACAAACAACAATGGTTCTTCAAAATGAAGACATACAGGTACACCAGCAATGAACTTAAAATCCAAAACAACTGCTAGATTAAATATATTAAGGGGAAAAAATAAAAATATAAATTTGGAGGCAATTTTAATGTTAAAAAATAGATTAATATTAACATTTTAAACATTGTAATAGTTAAAACACTAGAAATGTCCCGAAGAGTTATTTATTTAAGGGCTTTGTTTTTGAAATTCATTACATTATTCCAATAAAGACTAAAGAGGTTATTTTCTCTAAATTATTTAGGTGTAAGAGTTAGCCTTCAGCCAGGTGTTCTGTATATACAGATGGCAAAATAAATTATTCAGAAATAGAGACAGGTAAAACAGATGGAAAAGCAGAGTAAACCAAGAAAGCTGTGGGCAGCTGCTTAACAGGCCCCCAATAAAACACCCAGCTACACGTCATGGTCCAAGTAACCCAGTTAGGAAGAGTCTTATGTACATACACGGTTGTCCACTTCTCCAAAACACCTTTGGGATCTTGCACTCACTGCGGTGATGTTGTATTTAAAGTATGTCATCTAAAATTCTTCACAGAAACAAATGTCTTAATGTAAACAGTAAATGTTCCTGAGGGCATTTTTCCTCCCAGATCAGAGACTAAATTGCATTTCCAAATCACTTGAGGCTTTTTCAAAAGTGATCTTACATTTTATGTAACAAGAACTATATATATATATATATATATATATATATATATATATATATATATATATATATAATATCTTCCATTAACTGATGGAGTTGCCTGTAAGACCCGCTTTGAACAGCTAAGGTCTGTCTCTTAGTTCGCTGATTCACTGAGCTAGCCCCCATAGGTAAAGAATGCCAGAAAGAGCGACTTTTTGGTAATTTCTGCACTAGAAGAGTGTTATAGTGGCAGACCATCATATAATGTGGTGATCTGCTGAAGAAATTCTGGGAGGTAACCTGCTTACAGAAATGAACCATTAAAGGGGAAAATGCCCAGAGCTCCATACATACCCACCTTAGGTCAGCTCATCTAATAACGCAATTTAAAGATTACCCTCTTGCGGGAGGAGGTCAGTTCAGGCACAGCAGTGGCCTGGACAGGAAGGACGGCCTGCTCAAGGAAAGAGCGCAGCATTCCCTGGAGTGGCGCGCACTAGCCTGGACGCCAGGAGATCTGGCTCCCAGTCCCAACCCCGCATTAATCTGGCCTTAGGACCAAGGCATGTTAATCTCTCTCAGCTCCGGTGTTTCTAATGACCAAAGGAGAAGGTCAGGCCGTCCCCAAATCCTTTAAACTCTTTTACTCACTCTACAAGTCCATATGAATTTGGAAAAAAGATAGCAGTGAAAGCAAATGAGATCCAAGGCCATACAGCCATAAATAAAAGCACTTAAGGAAGCATCTTGTACTTTAATGTTTAACCTATTTTGTTGGATTTAGAGCTATTATTTCAGAGGGCAATTTTATAGAGATCAAAAGAGGAAGGCTACGACGTAAGCTAAAGATTCAGTCTTCTAAATGATTTCTATGATTTAGATGCTTGGTACTATGAAAGCTAACCATCCAAACAATCGACCGAATTTTTCTATTTTTACTGAAATATTTTGGTGTTACATAGGCACTGCCTAAAAAACTTGTTTCATCCAGTTTCCAAAACACATGTCTAAATAATCACTGAGGCATTTCAAAGGTTGGATATTGAAGATGCTATCTTTATTGACATTGCCATTTTGTCTAAACATCACCTAGCAATTACCATTAATCCAGGCCGTTGTCCAGACACTATCCAAACTAAATTTGTCTGACTTCATTCACTCAGAAAAATAAAATAGTTTACTTTCTCTTGTGGCCAGATTGTGACAGGGCCATCACTGTCCTAGAGAAGCTCACAGTCTAATAGGGGAGACAAATAGGTAGGCAAATAATTACAATTCAGTGGGATGGACTGTGGTCTTTGTTCTGCTTTCTCAATGTTGGCCTTAGACCCATTTCGCCTATACTGTCCTTTACTTAATATTCTTTCTTTAAATGAACTTGCTATTATAACCTAAGATATTTATGCCAAAAGTACATTTTATATCATCTCTATGTGGAATATCAGTACTATTTTTCAATAACAGACAGCAACTCAAAAATATATATATAACCACTAAAGCAAGTATATTTGTGAACTACCTAAAAACTCTCTTACAAATCATTGGTGAAATGCATAGTATAGAAGTGGTAGCTTATTGGTCATGATAAGCATCCTGGCTTAACAGATTCACCTTTTTCTTTCATTTAATTAGTATGTAATAACTACCTATTATGTGCCAGGCACTATTCTCTGATGACGATAACAATCTATTTAGGGAACTTTAAATAGTAAAATAGAAACAGTTTTGCACTTCAAAAAGTTTGATTTTCAATTTGATTTGGAAGATTAACTGAACAGATATGGAGACTATGAGAGTGGGGGTTAGGACCCAAATGATGACAGTAACTGTTGACATAGAGGTGGAGAGAATCACTTGAGCTCGTGTACAGAAGGTCAAGTCAACAGGACTTGGGCATTATTTGGTTGTGGGGAGTAAGAGAGAGGAAGGTGTCAAGGATGAAGGCCAGGTTTCCATCCTGGGTGACTGAGCACAGCTAGGTATCACATTCCTGGATTCACTTGGTACCTGGAATGTTTAGTGGATCATTAAAGGTCCTTATCTCCACCTAAGAGATTTACTGATGAGATATTATGGTTTTAGTTTCACTGTGTACTATAATAAGGGTAAGTTTAGCAAAATAACTGTATGGATATGGGCTTGTTGAGGTAGGAAAATAAATTGAACCAAATGACTTAAGACATGAAGTAGACCCCAAACTGCATTTTGCTTTTCTGAAAAATTAAATGCACTCAAAGACTTTGTATGGAGGTAGTCTCAGATGGCCTCCAGGCTCAGGTCTAAAAGAAAATAAAAATCCAGTGCTCTAAAGTAATAATGTAGTCTTTAGTTTGCTCATTCCCCTTTTAAAAAAATTATTGCAAATGATAAGGAACAGATGGAAAAATTGTTGATATTCCAGGTAATGTCACTGGAATCATGTCCCCGTCCTTCAGGTGTGGCCTCCACTTGTGCTGCCTCAGTCAATAGACGATGTCCCTGATGAAGCCAGCAAAAGTATAAAGATACTGAATTATTAGTCAGCACAGCGAGAACAGCCACACTGACCTTCTGTTAACAGGAAGAGGATCCTGTTACAGTCGCTCTTTGCTGCGAGATCCAACAGGTTATTATCTAAGGCACTCTTCAGAGTAAAAGCAAACAAGTTAAACACATAGTTCCTTTGGTAAACATATAAATTATGGGACACCTTGTGCATACTCTTAAGGTAATTACTTTCATCATTACAAAAACATCATTTAATCTTCTAGGTAGGGCATATTGTAAACTGCAGATTTATGGATATGACTGATTGAGTTGATTGGAGAGTCAGAAACCCAAAAACCACTAAGATTGTTTAAATGTTTAGGATCTTGGACTTTGAAAGGTACTTTTTCAGTTGAGATGAGATCCAGGGAGAATAAATGACAGGCATAAGTAGCAAGTAGCAAGGGCGGAGAGGAAAACACAGACACGAGGATGTCTAATCCATTCCACACTAATAAGAAGCAGTTCTCCTGAACGTCTCCCAGGCATGCATCCAGCTTTTAGCCGTTAAATTCAAACACATACCTACCCTTTAGGAAGACAGGGGCCTATACCCCAGCCCCAGGCAGTCATCTTTCAGGCATGGCTCTAATAGCATTGTTGAGAAAACAGCTCAAAGTGCCAAAGACACTGATTCAAAGTCAAAGCATCATCTACCATCTTTATGTAGGAAGCACAATGCATTAGGTTTTTTTTAAAAATGTATCTATTAATTTCTACAGTGAGTTCTTAGAATTTCACTGTAACAAAATAGACACTTCACCATTAAGAAAAGAATGATTTTCAAGCAAATCTTTGATCCAGGAAAATCATTCTGGTTCTGTGAAAGAGCTAGTGTGCATACGCTCACAAAAAATGAAGCAAACATTTAAACACTTCACAGAATCTCACTTGAGAAAGGGCGGTTCATAATGGCTAATCAAAAATTTTTTCCTCTAGGAATTGCTTTTTAAAGAAAGCTAAACACAGATCCCATCAATTTTTAGTGCTGACATAATTCAGAAGCTTTTCTTCTGCAGGAGACTGGGAAGCTCTGGCTCTACAGTGCCCTGAAGAGCAGGAGCTGGAAAATGAAGCATTATTCTGATATTCCTATGAGCAAGAAGTACTCAACTAATTTTTTGTTAATCCTTGAAAAAATGTATGGTATACATAGCATAACCATATCAAATTTAATATCGCAGTGACATTTCTTAATTAGGTTGGACAATTACAAAAGCTATGCTGGATTATGTCAGTTTGTTCTGTTTAATGATAGTATAAGGGCCTACTATGTGCTACACAGTGCCAAAGGAAAAGATTTAGAAATAAATGTCACCAACTCCCAAAGACAGATGTAAATACAAATAATAGAAAGAGATGCTGAATATTTGAACAAAAGTATTTACATTCTGTCCTGGAATTGTGTTAGTGAGTCCTATCTCAGTCTGGAGTAAAGGAGGAAATATTTTTAAATCCTCTCTAGGAGCATTAGTTCATTTGTTTAATCATTTAATCATTCATTCAGCAAATATTTATTTAGGAATAACTGCAAGAACAAAATCCCTGGCCCAACAAAGCTTCATTCTGGTAAAAGGAGACAGACAAGAAACAATAAATAAATAAATATGGGGTCTTTTTCCCACCTGCTGATATGGAAAAAAGTTAATAGGGTTAAATAGACTAGGGTTTGCAAAGGGGCCCAAGTGATAAGATGGGTTGAAAATTTTACTACTATATAAAGAAAAGGTGTAAGAGTAAACTTTGCTGATGAGACCTGAGTGAAAAAGGAGAAGGTATTGAGCGACACATGTGAGTATCGAGGGAAACAGTGTTCAAGATAGCAAGTGCAAAGGCCCAGAGGCACAGCAGGGAGGCCCGTGTGGCTGGAGCAGAGCGAGCTGCGAGCAGAGCGGGAGCAGACGAGGTCAAAGAAGTAACTGGAAAAAGATGCGGGTTTAGAACATCTTCACTGGCAACAGTCACCAGCTTAACACTAGGCCATATATTTACATGAATCTCTATTATGGTCTAATAGTAAAATAGTACATGATAAAAATCAGAGAATGTGATTAAAAGGTATCACAGGAAAAGTATACTAAAATTAATATGTAAGTCCCCAACAATCTCGTCACACCACATAGAAGGTTTGACTGAGGAACAAAGGTTAATAAAAATTAAAAGTGAAAGATGAATAAAATGTAATGCCAGCTTTCAAGAAACTCACAGTCTAGGAAATTTCTTTACCCTCACAAAACCCTAACAAATTAAGTATTATTAGCCCCAATTCATAGTCAAAGAAACTGATGGCAGCTACGTGCTCTAAATTACACACATGGTGGACAAGCAGAATTTGGAGCCAACATTTTTTATGTCTAAATCTTGTACATTTTTACCTGGAAAATGCTGCCTATTTAAAAATATTGCCTTTTCTCTTGGCCTTACGTTTGTAGAGACTGATTTAAGCCAATTCCGTTTTAAAGAAAGCCACATACAATAGAACTATTTTATAACTAACAGGTTGCTTCTTTATAGAAGAGAGAGAACTAAAGCCAGAATGCTTTTAGTAACTCCTGTAAGGTCTTAAGTATTTACAGTTTGATAGTGTAAAAATGAAAAAGTCCCTGCATTGCATTCAAAGGTACCCATAATTTGTTTCAGAGAAGTCCACCTGGCTTGTGATACCAGAAAAAAAGGTGGGAAGTCTATCTATCTAGCAATTTTCATTGGTGGAGCAATTTATACAGAACAATCTCTCTTCAAATGTTAAAAAACAAAAACTAGCAGAATCCCACTTTCCCACTGGTTTTTTTCAAGTCCCTAAGAACTATTTTTAATTGTCAAGGAAAATATTCAATAATTCTTTCCTAATATCCTGTGCTGTCTCACTGAGGATGTGGTTAGGAAGTTTCAGAGGAAAAACAAGTACTTTAAAATTAATAATGGAGCTAGAGCTTACTTAATGAGCTAATTTCCGACAATTAATAATATCATTGCAAGGCTAAAATATTCGTAAGGTTAAAATTCACCTTCTATGAGCATCTCCTTCTTTCACTCTGATGGGGCGGGGTTGCCTCAGGGAGAAGATAGTGAAAGAAAAAAAAAAACACAGAAAAACACACCCAACCTTGGATCTGTCCATTCACAATTGATAAGACACCAGCTCCTTCCTTGAAGAGCTGAAATTTCCCCCGCAGTTAGAAGATGTCCCTGTCTGCTTTATCGTCCTTTGTAATCAGATAAGTGAGTGAGATCACAAGTGTCACGTCCCAACCCTGCGGCAGGATCAGACTGAGCAAAAAGCTGCTTTCTTTGCTCCAGCTTGCCATATGCATTTTCACATCGCCAGGTTCTTTAGGGCTTGAAAAATTAACACTGGTGAATCCCCTTAATTGGCCCTGACTGGCTGAACGCAGGAAAGGTGCCAACTATACAATCTTCCTGATTTCCAAGGTTCACAGAGCACACATTGTCTGCGGGACAGCATTTTATTTTCTGATTGACTTTTAAAGGTGTTTACCGCCATGCCATAAAACTGCTCAGGCTATTTTAATTGAGGGATGTTAGTCATTTAGCCGCTATGGGTTCAGAATGAAAAGAATATGAAGGACACATTAAGTAGGAATGGGAAATGTAGAAGAATTATTGTCTGGGAAAGAGAAGGCTCAAACTCTGGTTGTCTCTGTGCAACTGGTGACGGTGGTGCCCATGAACAGTTGTCTATCAGAACTCCCCCCGGCCCTGGAACCCCCTGCTCAGATGGCCAGGGGTCCCTTTCACCTACGGCTTCCCCGTAAGCAGTGCTGAACTGTGACTGGATCCCTGTTCCAGAGTTTCTGGAGCATATTCCAGTTAAGTGGCAGTGCCACTTGTCATAGGAAGTTGACATTATCTACCTAGAGATTTTTCTTTCATTCAAATGATTTCTGAAGAGGGGTGTGTGCTTCTCCCTAACTTTGGGAAAGACGATACTTTAATGTTTTATTCCTCCAAATGTAAATGCAGACATATTTATATCTGTTACCATTTTTAAACCACTTCCATTATTTCAACAATTTAATTTTAACAAACATTTGGCTGCAACTGCTCCAGATAAGACGAAGTTCTTAGTGCCCCATTCTCTGACATTTCCCACAAATTAGCCGCTTTGCAATAAAGATGACAGCCCCGGGGAAGTTTTAAGTTTGGGGGTACTCCTTGAAATCACAGTTGCCTCCAAAAAGCTTTTAAGGTCCTTGTCTTCCCAACGCACCAGTTCACTGAAGTCAACCTCGCAATTTCAGTAAAATGTCCAAGTTTTGCTATTTTCTTTTCATTGATTTTAAAGAATAGTTTGTATGATCTAAGTGGATAGGTGTTTGGAGTGTTTGGAGGGTGGGGTTATTTTGGGGGGTGGGGTTGTTTTTTATTTTGTTTTGGGGTTGTTGTTTTTTTGCAATTTTTATTAGTTTCTCATTTTATTGCTTTATGCTCAGAAAATATGGTTTGTATGGCTTCTGCTCTCTGCAATTAGTTAAGATTTTCTTTATACACTAATTATATGGTTAGTTTTCTGTGCTATATGTGCTTGACAAGACACTATATTCATTGTTTTTTGGATGCGAAGTTAAGTATTAAACATGTTAATGGTGTTATTTAAAACTCTAGATCCTTTCTTGTTACTGTCTAATTGTTCTGTTTATTTCCTGGGGAGCTGTCTCCCACTGTGATTGGAGATTGATGGTTTTTCTTTTGTACTTTTAACAGCTTTTTGTTTACATACTTAAAGCTATGTTGCTAGATACATAATGTTCATGACTGTTACACGTTATTGTGCATTTTTCCTTTTCTCAGTATGAAATATTTTCTTTGTCCCTTTTGATGCTTTTTTCTTGGACTCTATTTTGTCCTATGTTAATTTCACAATACTTTAAAAACTTTATTTTAGTTAGCATTAACCTGGCATATTTTGCTTGTCCATGATTTTAAATTTACCTAAGTAATTTATTTTAGAAATCTCTTATAAATAAAATATAGTTGGAGATTTTTAACCAAAGTGAGAGTTTCTTAGTAGTACAAATACACTTATTGTGATTACTTATATACTAAGACCTCTTCTTGCCATCATAATTTAAATTTTGTGTTTACTTTGTTACTAATTGTATTTTTCTTCATGTTTTCCTTCTGATCTATTGATTAAGGGTGGAGTAGAACTACTGTACTAACTGGGGAATAGAAAGATTTGTCCTATTGATCTTCCTATATGGTGTGAATGTTATGTATTTTATTTCAGTTTTTCCAGCTCTTACCCTTATATTTCCAACATGCATATTTAAGGAACATTTTCTATTAGTTATAATATTTAATTAGAAATGAGATCCCTTACTATAACTTTCATGATGCCATTCAACTCATCTGTTGAAGTTTTTATTGCAATATCACTTTTGAAAAACAATTTTATTTTTTGAATTGGTAATTCACACACAGAAAAAAATAAAAAAGTATAAAGAGGGATATGGTCAAATGTAAGTCTCCATTCCCTCCCTGTCTCCTAGCCTTCCGGTTCGCCTCCCCAGAGACAGTTGCTGGTATAATTTCTCGTGTGTCCTTCCAGAGATCGTTTATTCACATGGAGTCTTGAAGTCTAGCTTTTTTTTTTTTTTAAACACAATGGTATTATACTCCATACACTATTCTGCTTTTTTGTTTTGTTTATTTATTTAGCTTTGGTTTTTCTTAGCAATATATTTTGTATATTGTTCAACATAAATACATATGGCATTTCATTGTTTGTCTGATTTTTGTTGTTTTTCTTTTAAAAATTTTTAAAGAGAATATATTCATTGAAAAAACAATATATTCATATTGTTCAATATTCTAAATTAGGATATACTATGAAAACGCTTGAGCTCTTACACCCTTTTCCCGGTTTCCAGCACCAAACCAGGGAACTACTATTTTTATTTTCTTGCAATGTTCTAGAGTTTTTCTATACAAATGTATACATTTTCCTCCTCCTTACTCATGGAAGATAACATAATGTATACTTGCCTCTTCACTTAACAGTGTATCTGAAGAGAACTTTCAGTATCTTATCCACAGTTTCTACATTCATTTTTACAATGGAATGGGAATTATTCATTTCAATACACCATACTTTATTTAATCAATATGCTATTAATGGGCATTTGGTTTATTTCTAACTTATTGCAATTATAAGAAATGCTTCAATAAATAGATTTTTTTTCATATATTATTTCATTCATTTTATAAGCATATCTGTGCAAGCACATCACTAATATGCAAGAATATTTGTAGAATAAATTTCCATCCTACAAATTTTGCCATCTTTTTAAGGCATGGTTTTCCCTTTTATGAATTACTGTAACTTATTTAATCAGTTTACTATTGGTAGACATTTTGATTGTTTCCAGTACTGTGCTAATCCAAAAAATTCTTTGTATACAATTAATATCTTTATATACATGCAAGTAAAATTCCATTGGCACACATGCACACCTGTGACCTAACTTCCTAGCAGTGCAATTGCTAGGTCAAGGGCTTCTTGTAATTTGGCTAAACTGTCCTAACTGCTTTTCATACAGATCATGCTGATCATGCTCTCAATCAGCAACATATGGGAGCTTATGTTCTCATGCTTAAACCAAATCAGTGTGTTTTCAAAGCATTCAAACTTTACTAATTTTATAGGTGAAAATGTTACCTAATTGTATTTTTAGTTTGCATTTTTCTTACCATGAGTGGGGAGGAGCATATTGTCAAATATTTAAGAAACATTTATATCCTTGCCTATTTTCCCCATTGTTGGGGTTTTATTGATTTACAGGAACTCTTCATATATTGAGGATATTAGTCCACTGTGACAAATATTTAATCTCCAAAATCTCTAGCTGTTAATTTTTGATGGATGCAATAATCTCTTGGAATTCTCTGATATTAATTGTACTTATTTTAAATTCTTCTTCTGTTTGTTCTATTACTCAAGAATGTGGGCTTACCTTTGAAAATCCCTGTGCACCTGTGTGCTGTTTTTATTTAAGCCAGATTCAGTAATTACGAGGAAAGATAGGATGTGCTGCCAAGGGCTTACTGGTATCTTATTTTCTGAGGGTAGAGGCTCCCCAGGTTTCCTGGAGGGAAAGGAGTAACTGCTGGTGCAACTCTGTTCCCTGACTCCAGAGCCCTCCCACTTAGCCTGTGGGCCAGCTCAGCTGCTGCCCATGATCAGCACAGGCTGGAGAGAAGAGAGGGAGACACTCCCCTGTAGGAACAGAGGGGGCTGCCAATTACACACTCAGATGTGTGCCCAGGGACCCTTCCTTCTCCTAGTAACTACTGACTCTGGGCTTGGCTTTCTCCAGAATTGTTCCCACCTGGATAGAGTACTCTTTTGTGCATATTTTGGGCCATATTTTCAGCAGATTATTTCTCCCATGATCTGATCCTATGCAATTGGTTTGGTCATTTGTTGGTTAGTTGTTTTTAATACTTAGGAATTCCTCAAGATTTTTGGTCTGCTAATAGTATTCTTCCTCGATTCTCAGCATAGTTACTGATTTTTTACTCTAAAATATTGTTTCTGTCATTCTATGGCCTTTTGGGTAGCAAGAAAGGTGTGTGCTTAGGACACTATCTTGATCTAACCTTCCCAAATTACTTTGAAGGCCCAAGAGGTAGGAACAGGACCCACCTTTTCAACTGCATGGCTTTGCTTGTGGGCTTCTTGAAATCAGGCAGGATTAATATGTAACATGGCACTTGCTTAGCATGGTGTCTGGCTCATAAGAGGGATTCAATAAGTGTTTATGGTAAGATGAAAGGAAGGAAGAAATGAGGGGAAAAGAACTTTAAGAATAATTTCTATTAGGGCCAATTCAACATGTTTTTATTGAATATACTCCGTGTAAAGCACCACTAGGCACAAATGTTATAGAAATGAAGAAAACACTCTCCTCGCCCTCCTTAAGTATGTGTGTGGGCAGGGAGGTAGAAAAGATTAGAAGCATGCTCCCTAAAGTCCAAGAATTAATATCCTACCAGAAAAACCTACTAGAAATGCATTGTAGCTCCACAGGCTTGAAAGGAAAGCAGAGAAGGTAATTACTTGGTAATCTGGACAAATAGAGAGGGCTATTTCACGGTGACAAAAACTAGAGGTGGAGGAGGAAAGGATAGAGGTCTAAACCACGTTTTATTATATGCACAGAAAAGTTTTGGGAGCTATATCCCCAACTCTTCCATATACTCAGTCCTGAAAATGAGCAATAACTGCATTTTTTAAAAGATGGTCTAAAAGAAAAGTCTCTTGGAAAAATGGGTGACAGATAAACAACTGAATGCCAAAATCATTTCAAATATTAAAATAAATTCTCTTTGAATTTTGTTAAAGCTAAAGTAAATCTTGCTTTTAGAATACATTAGGCTTGCACTTTTAGGTAGTGTATTGATGCAACGAAGTTGTGCTAGAAAGTGGCTCAATATTAGTGAGAGAGGGGTTTGCAACTAGTGGGTATTCTACTCAGAAATTTTTTTTTTTTCATAATCCCCACCCTGGTATATGTTTTAATTTATTTTAGAGATAGAGGAAGGGGGTGAGAGAGAAAGAGAAACATCCATCCATTGCCTCCCGTACACACTTCAACTGGGGATCAAACCCACAACCTAGGTATGTGCCATGACCAGGAATGGAACCTGCAAACTTTCAGTGTATGGGACAGCACTCCAGCCAACTGAGCCACCTGGCCAGGGCCACTCTGAACATTTTAATAGCTCACTTCTACCTTCCAGCATGAATACTTCAGAATTTTTATTTCTATATATTTTTATTACAAAATGATAAGAATATTTAAAGTATAAAAATAACTAAAGGGAAGGATTAAATATTCTATAATTAAACCATTCAGTGATAGCCATCATTAATATTTTGGCATATATCCCTCTGATGTTTAGCTCATTCATGCATAATGCATATAGAATTAAAATGGAATGATATGACATATAATATTTTGAAACATTTTTTTACTTAAAATATACATAACATCTATCCATCTCATTAACTGCTCTACAATAACCTTTATAAAGACTGCATTATCACTTATTTTATTAAGCTCCTGGTTTTAGACATTTACATTCTTTCATGTTATAAACACTGTTACAGACAACATCCTTTTTATACGTACTTGATTATTTCCTAGAATAAATGCCTAGAAGTAGAATTACTGTGTCAAGAGTATGCATATTTTTAAGGCAATGTGTAGCCAAATTGCTCTTCTGAAATGTTTTGCCAGCATATATGTTAGCAGTTTACATTTGACACCCTTGCTATTAGCCATTACTTCATATCGTTGCCAATCTGATAGCTTGAAAGTGGTATTTTATTGCTGTAATTTACATTTCAATTACTAGTATGTTGACTATTTTTTCATGTGTATTTTGGCTTTTTACATTGGCTTATACATCCAGTTTCACGGGATGGGATGGGATGGGATGGGATGGGATGGGATGGGATGGGATGGGATGGGATGGGATGGGATGGGATGGGATGGGATGGGATGGGATGGGATGGGATGGGATGGGATGGGATGGGATGGGAAGGAGAGAATAGGGAGAGTAGGATAACCTAGGATAGAGTAGGGTAGAGTAGGGTATTGTAGGGTAGGATAGAGCCACCTGAGTCCCTGACAAACAGTGGTATCCACAGGGTGCTAGACAGGTGTGGGCTGAAGCTACAGAACTGTCAGCAGCTGGCCCAGTCTAAAGTTGGACTGATACAAGACATGACCCCAGGATGCATGACCCTCTTATTCCTTCTCTCCTAGACCCTACCTGGGGCTAAAGTAAGTGAAAAAGGGCCCATGAGGAAGATGCTGGAAAGAGTTAAGCAGAGCAACAGCCCCCAGAGAGGACCATGAAGGACTCCAAGGAAAAGACACCTAATCCAATTGTATAGCTCAGTCCACACAATGGGGGCCAAAGATTTCCGCAGAGCCAGGCCCACATCTCACACCACGTCGATGGCAGCAGCTCCTAAATCCCCCCTATCCTCATGAAGACCGGCTAAGGAAGTAAGAGGAAGTAAGTTAGACCACGGATGTAACTAAGAGGAGCTGGGGATGGAGAGGCCAACTGATTATCAGCCACTTCTAACGGCTTCTAATGCCACTAATCTCACTCTGCCCCTAAAACTCCAGGCAGAATCCTGCACACAGTGGGGCCTGCAAATATTTGCTAAATGAAACAAAAAAAAAATAAAAAAAAATGAGTAAGTAAATGAATAGATGAAACCTGCAAAACCCATACAACTAGGTAACAAAAATCAGTATTCTTAAGAATGCTTGTTAATTCCTCAAAATAAAGATTTTTTAAAACAAAAATAATGGGAAAATAAAATCTTTATCTCCACTTATATCAATGGTCATCACATGCATTTAAAGTGTCCCACCAGGAATTCTAATAAATATTTAAGCCATTCCAATTTACCTTGCCAGTTGGTACTTAAGGGGAATTAAGCAGTGGATTACAGGAATGGTTTCTTCGGAAGCTTTGAAGTCTACTGTTTCAGGCTGTATGATCACAGGAATGTCTCATCCACTTCCCTTTCTCCTTTCTTTTCTAATCTTTTGTTAAAGAAAAGTAGCTATAAACATACCAACCTGTGTTGCTATAATGATTTTCTTAGTTAACACTATAGTTAAGGTTACGTACGGACTTTTATTGTAATCCCCACCTTCACTAGTTGCCAAGGTTTAGAACATCCCTTCAGCCTAAAGCTTCCCCGGCTTTGTTCCTCACTCAGATAAACTCTAAACTCAGTCTGTTCAGCTGCTTCTGAGAAGAGAGAAAACAAGAGGTGTAATGTTTTGCCCGCGAGCGTTAGAAAGACTGACTTTCAAAAGCTGGCATATTCCTCATGGCTGCTGGTGACTTGGGAAAGACGGCAGCATCCAAGGAGCTATCAGGAGCCACCAGGCCGGGAGAGAGCAACCAGGTGATGCCTGAAGCCGGCCGGGCTCTTCTGACCGAGCGCACGCAGGTACCTTCCCAGCTCCAAAAGCTTGCACAGCAGCCGGCTGCTGGGGGGTATCCCACCTAGTAGGATTTTCTACTCAAAGGCTGAATATTGTTCAATGTGAGCTCTTTTATGCACTCGAGGGTAACCTCTGTCCACAGATAATGCTATTCAGTTGTTTACTTTGGTTTAAAAATTCATATTCAGTTCAGTATGATTACAAAAGCAAAACTTCTTTATGCTTTTGAATTCACCACACAAAACTTATAAGCCTAGCACATTTCAGCAAACACTTTTAGATTAAGCTTATTGGGGTGACATTGATTAATAACATTCTATAAGTTTCAAGTGCACAGTGCTATGATACATCATCTGTGTATTGCATTGCGTGGCCATGCCCGAGGCCCAGGCTCCTTCGTCACTATGTATTCGACGCTCTCCATCCCCCGCATCCTTTCCCCACCCCCTTCCCGTCTGGTAACCAGCATAATGTTGTCTGTGCCTATGAGTTGGTTTGTTTAGCAAACATTTTTTAAAGACATCTCTGATAGGGGTTGTTACCTAAAACATACAAAGAACTTTTAAAACTCAACAATACTTGCTTTATTGTATTTAATGAAGATTGTATTTAATGAAGATTGTATTGTACTTAAGAGTTCAATAATCTGGGGTATGTCAGGAGATCCCCTTTAAAAGGAAAGACAAGTTGCGCCTTGCATCTCCTACCAATAAAAAAAAACACACCACAGGGTGCCCAGTGACCCATTTTGAATTTGGGAGCAAGGTATACTGGTCTTAGGAACACCAGACACTGGCAAGGATACGGAGCAATAAGAATTCTCTGATTTGGTTGCTGGACAACTTAGAAGGCTGACAATTTCTAATGGAGCCCAGAGCAAAAAGGCGGCTCAGCAGCAAATCAGGCTGCGCTGCGAGCTGCCCTAACTTCCAGACTATATAACCCAACAGGTTCAATGGCACTAGGGACATCCATGGTGGAGCCATAGATCCTTGGTGAACACAGGTGAGAATCTCTGGTAAATGATAATACAAAAGCTACAGCAAAAAAACATTTCCGATTTTGGAGTAAAAATGTCTTTTGTAGCAGAAACTACATGTGTTTTGCAAAGCAGCCCCTGGCTGACACCAAGCTCTAATAGAGACTAAATGCCTGGCTGAATGGCTCTGTCAGTGCTGCAGCCCACCGTGATCTGATATTTTCTGATCAACCAAGTTATAAGTTCATACAAACGCAGCAGCAACACGTCATCGTATGAAAATGGTGCAAATCCCGGACCAAGCAAAGTCAGAGGATACAAAAGGGTTGTATGAACAAGGCTTTTGACTCCCACACACTTACTACACCAATGTCGAACCCTCAATTCACAAGCAACATTTTGTTGAGGGGATGGGAAATATTCCTAAAGTCAGCTGATAGAGGAGGAAAAATCTTGGGTCTGGTTCACAGCACAATACATTAGTACAAATTGAAAATGGACTGCTGCTGCATTATAGTCCTACTTGGGGACAGCCCTAAATTTCAGTTGTGAGGTATAATACAATACATTTGATTTTTCACTTTTTATGCAGGGAGAAGTAGCTTGAGAAGGATATACATGGATTCCTGAGTATTGGCAAATGGCTTCGCTGGTGGGTCAAGGTCTGAAAGAAGCAAGTTTGGAAAATCAAAGAGTACAAATGGTGCAGGGAAGAAGTGTACAGCGGATCCAGTGGAGCGGGTACAAAGTGGGCACAGATCTCATGCTACTGCCAACCAGAAGGTCATCAAGTCAAGGGAGACACTCAGCAACAAGGATGCCTCGTCCTGTGGATGTCAGCCACCTCCTCCATGACCCCCATGCTTGCACAATGGATCCAAGAATGGAGTCTCCATGGTGGCAAAATTGAAAGATATACATGGGCCCAATGATTTGGACTCCCACTCACCAAGGCTAATCTAGCTGCTAAAGTGTTAACCTGATACAAAGCCCTTGGTTGATTACACCAGGCTCCTTCCACCCTGGAGGGAGCAGTGATTCAACATTATTGGAATTGATACTAACTTCCATATGGCTTTGATTTACCTATCAGCCAGCACCACCATTCAGGGGCATATAAAATGCTTAATTTACTGTCATGGGATTCCCAAACAATATCACTTCAAATCAAGGGACCCATTTTACACGGAAGGATATGCAACAATCAATGCACAAGCAAGGGATCCATTACTCCTACCACAAAGTACATCACCAGGAAGTAGCCAGCCTACCAGAATGATGGAATTACTTACTAAAGGCTCAACTAAGGTACAAACTCAAGACAAAGACCTCTATGTAGGTGGGACACTGTCCATCAAAATAAAGTATATGAGAACTAAATTAACAGAGATGCTGTTCTCCCAATAACTAGAATCAAGTGGTCTAAACACGAAGGAGTAGAAGTAGAATTTGTCCCTCTCACCTTCATTCACAGAGGTCTACTTACAGAATATGTGCTTCCTGTCCCCACATCTTTAGGTTTTACAGGATTAGGGGTCCTGGTACCCAGGGGAGTACTATTTCCACTGAGGGGAACAGTGAGAGTTCCATCAAACTGGAAGCTGCCTGCTGCCTGTTAACTTTGGGTTCCTCACACAGTGACCCAGCAGCCAAAGAAAGGAGTTACTATACTGGCGAGAGGAGGAAAGTAATTGAACGTGATTATCTTGAGGAGTAGGGTTTCCCGCTACACAATGAAGGCGGAGAGAATATGTCTGGAATACAGGGCACTCGCTGGGTGTCTCTGGGTACTTCTATTCAAGGTGATATTGGTAAATAGCCAATTGTAGCAATAACAGCTCAACAAGGGCAAGGAAATAAGGAGCTCAGATGCCTCAAGGATGAAGGTGTTGGCACACCACCAAGCAAGCAATCTAGAGGAGCTGAAGTGCTGGGCGAGGGAGAGGGAAGTCTAGCATGGGAGTTGAAGTAGTTAGATGATGAATGCCAGTTATGACCTCAGGCCCAGGGCAGCAGTGGGGATTGTAGCATGTTACATTAATCCTTTGTATTAAGCTCCTTTTTGGAGTGACTGCAGCTGCCAGCACTTTGAAGATTCAGTGACAAATTGGTCTTAATGTGTGGTGCAAGCAGGAGGTGGACTGTATCAGCTGCTCCTGGTGCCCTGCCTCTCTCCCTCTTGGTCCTACTTCTGATTCCATTCGCAACTGTGCCTGTTGTGAACAGCTATATGGCAAAGGGTGACCACATCTTGCCTCAAACATGTCTTTGGCTTGCCATGGTGTTTTCTGATACTAAAGGAGTGGGATACCCACAGTTTACTGGACGTGGATGTTTGCACAGCCAGGGGGTTCACGTCCCATAACCCTCAATCAAAAGGAGATGGGAAGCAAGGACAAGTGCTTCCACTTGTTGAATCCTGGGATCACTTCCCAAATAAACTGCCTGAATGCAAGTTATTTTCTCAGGCTCTACCCTCTAGGTAACCCAGACTAAGAAAGAAACCAATGAGAGCCAATATAGCTGTTGCATATACGATATAAAATGCTGCACAACTGTAAAAGCTTTCATTCTGCAAAAACATCAGCTTCAAGACCAACAGAAAATACCAGTTTTGACTCATTCTAGCCAATTCTTCCTCTTCTTATAAGCCAAAAGTTAGGACAAATAAACTCCTTTGAAAATTCTTCCTCAGCAGAAATTAATAATAAAGATAAATTATTATAAAAAAGAAAATATATTTATATTTGTTTTCTATTGTTCTCCAAATTACCACAAACTTAGTGGCTTAAAAGCAATACAAATGTATCATCTTACAGTTCTCTAGATTGGAAGTTCAACACAGGTCTCACTAGGCTACAATCAAGGTGTGAACAGGGCTGAATTCCCTTTTGGAGGCTCTGAGAATCAGTTGCCTTGTTTTTTTCAACTTGTCAAGGCTTCCCATGTTCCTTGGCTCACTGTCCCCTTTTTCGATCTTCAAAGCAAGCAATGGTGTATCACGTCCTTTTTATATCATATCACTGTGACCTTTTCTTCAGCCTCCCTCTGTCACTTTTAAAGAGCCTTGTGGTTATACTGGGTCCACTCTGATAATGCAGGATAATCTTTCTATCATAGCCACTGGGTTAACAATTTTAATTCTATCTGCAAATTCCCCTTTGCTGTATAATGTAACATATTCATAGGTTCCAGGGATTAGAATGTGGACATCCTGGGGGGCGGGGTGATGAGTGTTATTTTGTCTACCATGATATTAAGGAAAAAGTGAGTTTATAAATTTTCTTTTAACTCTACCCTCATATTTATTTTAGACCCAAACTCTCAATCAATTTAATCCAACTTTAATTTCTTGGTTATAATTATATTGATTTGTAACATTTGATTACATCAGGGCGGTGTGTCCATTTTCATTTTATAGGTGAACAGAATGGGATATGAAAAGCAAAATGAATGACACAAAAAAGTAAGAGGGGGAGAGGGAAGGAGAGAGAGAGGAAAGAAGGAAGGAAGGGAGGAAGGGAGGAAGGGAGGAAGGGAGGAAGGGAGGAAGGGAGGAAGGAAGGAAGGAAGGAAGGAAGGAAGGAAGGAAGGAAGGAAGGAAGGAAGGAAGGAAGGAAGGGAGGAAGGAAGGAAGGAAGGGAGAGAAACAACTTTATTTTCACATATGGAAAATACGCTTAGCCACTGGACCCTGAAGTAATTGAGTTGTCATGATGGTTAATTTTCTGTGTCCCCTTGACTGGGCTAAGGGATGGCTAGATAGCTGGTAAAACATTATTTCTGAGTGTGCCTGTGAGGGTGTTTCTGGAAGAAATTGGCATTTGATTCAGTAGACTCATTAAAGAGATTTGCCCTCACCAATGTGGGCAGATTTCATCCAATCCATGGGGGCCCCAAATGGAACAAAAAGGTGAAGGAAGGGCAAATTCTCTCTCCCCCGTGAGCAGGGACATGGGAGCCCCTGGTTCTCAGGTCTTTGGACTTCGACTGGAACTGTACTTCTGGCTTTCCTGGTTCTCCAGCTTACAGATGCCATATTGTGGGACTTCTTCACCTCCAGAACTGTGTAAATCAATTCTCATGAGAAATCTCCTCTTAAATATGTCATTATATATCAGAATGGTTCCATTTCTCTGAAGAATACTGACTAATACAATTGAAGAAGACTAAGGAGGAAACACCCATTTGCTTGAAGTTAATAATCTTGGTCAAACTCAAAGTTCTGATGAGAGATTCTGGTCATCGCAGCTAGTCAAAAATCTAGTCAAATATGAACTTTCACTGCCCCTATTTGTTTAAAATTATAATTTAAATTATTGGCACACGTAAGTTTTTCCAGCTCGAATTTTCTTGAAATAACTCATATTCTTCTTGATCTTTATAATATATATATATATATATATATATATATATATATATCTCCTTTGGAAAAACAAATGGGTATTAACCAATAAAATTTATTTCATAGGCATCTTCAGTAATTACCATTCATTGTTCTCATGTGAATTGTTCATATTTTATAACCTCCCAAATCTGATCTGTAAGATTAAATGTGATGAAGTGTTTCAATTGACAACATGTAATATTTTATTTTACTATTGATCTCAATCCATGTGATTAAGGTTAATTCTGCAAGACATATTTCTTTTGAACCAGTAAATCCAACAAAAGTGATAAAGAAATGGCAGAGATGCAACATCCTGAATATGCATCACACTTCAAAACAAATGGATTGTTCAAAAGTTATTTGAGATTAGTTGAGCATGAGTAGGTATTTATTACTTTCGTCTTGGCCAGAAAATTGTTAGAGAAATGAGGCTAACGGTAGAAATATTTCGTCTTGTAAAGCATAATCATCTTTTCTTGAGAAGATTGGCTTTAAAATATCCTAGTGCTTTTAGATATTATGTCTTTTGGGTTATACCAAATGTTAGTTTACTTAGGAAGCCAGTAATATAAACTGTAATGCATTTAGTACAGGGGATTAAAAAGAAAACTGGAGCCAGAAAGGTGTTTCAGGAAAGGAAGTCAGTACCTGGGTCTGTATTTAACTATGCCACTCCCCACTAATTAGATACTTTGAAATTTTTTTGAGACTAAATTTCCACTCCTAAAAGCATCTATTCCTAGAGAAACTTTCCCTCTGCCTAACTCTCAAAATATTTCCTTTTTTAAAATTGTCTTGATCTCTATTGGCAGAAGTATCTACTGATGTTCAAACACTATTAAGGCAAGAATTATGAGCCAAATTGATCATACTTGTAAATGGGAATAGAGAAAGACTTCCAGGTGGAAAAAGTATTTAAATCCAGTAAATTGTGTTTTTTATGATTTGGGGGTGGGGAAGGTCACTGTTGGGAACTACATGCATGCATTGTGTAGGCCGTCTTGGGAGCCTATATTTACTAGTCCTTTTTTTTTTCTTTAATCCCCACCTGAGGATATTTTTTCCATTGCTTTTCAGAGAGAGTGGAAGGGAGAGAGAGAGAGAGACAGAAACATCTATGTGAGAGAGACACATCAATAGGTTGCCTCCCGCACATGCCTTGACGGGGTCTGGGGATCGAGCCTGCCACCAAGATATGTGTCCTTGGCCGGTATGGAACATGGGACCCTTCAGTCCACAGGTCAACACTAACCACTGAGCCAAACCAGCTAGGGCTACTAGTCCATTCTTAAATAATATTCCATCCTTAAGGACATTATTAAATAAACTTTAAAAGCAAGCAGACCCACTTCTTATTTACCCAAGGGTTAAGTTCTTGGAAAGTGGAAGGTAATTAAATCACAATTAATTTTCTCAGAAGAAATGAAGTTAAAATAGGTAATATATTCTAATATGTAGAAAATAATGTAAGTTGTCCTCTCCCCCCCCATGTTTCCTTAACATAAACAGTAATTAAAGGGTTTTGGAGAAAATAAAGTGAACATATAAGGAAATTAATCATAAATTACATTTTGAAAGTCACTGACAATGTCTGGTTAATCTGCAGACCACATTAGTCTCTTTAGCTATTTAATTTTTTATTATATGCATTTAAGAAACTCTGGCATTAAAGTCTTTGACATATATTTGTTCACCAAATTCTAGTGAGTAACCTTTGAAGGAAAAAAAAATCTAGGGCACAATAATTAGGACACTAAAATGAGGAAAATTTATTTTACCCAGGAAGACGGCAACTTAAGTAAATTTCTCACACTGTATAGTGTTCTGTCCATAGAACTCTTTGTTGTCCACAGTCTCACTTGACTTTCACAAACTCCAAATGAATGTAGTATTGCTAGGGAGGTACTTCCATGCATATTTACAGAACAAAAACACAAACTCAGGAAGTGTTAGTTACTCACCAAGTAAGTGCACGTTTGAGTATGAAACCCTATTTTGTTCAATTCACTGGGTTACTGCTCTGAGAACTCATTATCTAAAGGCATAATAGAAACTGCAAACATTAAGTACACCTGAAAAAAAGCTTAGATAAAATTCATATACACTTGACCCTTGAACAATGTGGGGATTACAGGCACAGACTCCTGAGCAGTCACGGGTACAACTTATGGCTCCTCAAAACTTAACTATACCAGTTGTCCCTCAGTATCTGTGGGGAATTGGTTCAGGACTCCCCACAGATACCCAAATCCACTGATGCTCAACTCCCCTACATAAAATGGTAAAGATCAGCAGTTTTCAACCTTTTCCATCTCATGGCACGCATAAACTAATTAGTAAAATTCTGTGGCACACCAAACAATATATTTTTTGCCAATCTGAGAGAAAAAAAAAAAAAGTTTAATTTTGATTCATTCACACACACTGGGCGGCCATCGTGTTGGCTGTTGTCATTTTTTATTTGGCAAGCTAAGGGAAAAGTGGTCAATGCCGCAGCCTAAGTAGTCAGGTACTGCATGTGTTACAAATTCCTGCGGCGCACAGTGTGCCTGTCACGCGCACTGGGTGCAAATCGCTGGCGCAGATCAATGCACGCAGTTAGCCCTCTGCATCAGCAGACTCCCAACCATGCATCAAAAACAGTATTTACTGAAAAAAATCTGCATACAAGTGAACCCACGCAGTTCAAACCCATGTTGTTGAAGGATCCACTGCATAACAAACCTTTAATTGGCTATAATGTATTGATTTGTATGTAGCTATTTAGTTCCCCTTTTAAGATAAAAATAATTTCCTTCATGAAATACTTTGCATATTACATAGCTTTGTCTGGTAAAAACACTGTATTTGCCATACGACATCTAGAACAAGTTTTAGCAGGAGACTTCTTTAAACGTAAGTGACATATACACATTCTCCTGGTGATGAGTGAGAAAATTATACTACTGTATATTCTTGGTTTGCTCACTTGACTTAATCACAGCTTGTTACTAATGGGAACATGAAGCGTGCCTCCACGCCAGTACTGACGTCTATCACAACATCTGCATTGTACATAGGGGCTTGTCTGTTCGTAAAGACTGAGTATAACCATCTTCATGTGTTCCCAAATCTATTAGCATTAGTAGATTAGGAGGCTGGCTGATTTGCATTTCCAAACATCTCCATGTTAAAAAATATTTGTACGTTATGATAGGTGCCCTTTTGTGGTTCTGAGAGTTTGCAATTCAGAATAATATCATTAAATCCCATCTAGTCAAAACACTAAAAAATAAGCACTGCTCTCTAGGACTAAAAATAATAAATTTCATCTAGTGAGTGTCTGTCACGTACAGCTGCATACACTAGTCAATTTACTTCACTTAATCCTCACCTCCTCAAACAAACTTCATAAATAGCTATTACTATCCCATTTTACAAATGAGAAATGTAAGACTTAGAGAACACTTGCCCAAGAATCTACAGCTAATAAAAGGTGGAGTTGGCAGCTGACCAGAGTCAGGTAACTCAGAATTATTGCACTACCAGTTTAAATAATAAAAGATACTATCATTTCAACAATTATCACAGACACTTTAATAAGAGTTTTATTTACCATGATTTTAAAAATGCAGATACTATAACACACCCAGTAACACCAACTTTCTCTGCAAGTGTCTCTTACACACACTGGAACTATTCTTTCTTCTTAGAAGATAGCCTGTTCTGTCAATATTTTGCTTAAATGATAAAACACAAAAGAACTTTCCAACACTGTATTCAAAACTGTATCACAGGAGGCAAGAAATATTTTGGCACACATATCTGATACACAATATTGGCAGATGACATTAAACTGCATCTTCGTTGTGGTGAATCAGAGATATTAACAGGATTATCAGTTGAAAAGAGACACAACTCTTCTTTCAAATCATGACAGACCAATCATGACCATGTGAAGTTCCATAGCAACTATGGAACTAGTTTCTATGCAAGATAAAACATGACTAGTACACAGAACCATCAAATTAAAATTTTAAATTAATATAATCTCAGCACACATTTGTAGAAAATGGGTAGAATGTACAGCTTAGCAGAACGAGCAATAGAAGTCTTCTCATCCAAAGATTTTTTTTTAAATTTATTTTTTAGATTTAGAAAGAATGAAGAAATTAGTAATGGTTTTCTGACTCACAGTGAATTGTGGACCCAATGTTGTAGCTGGCAGGTATCCCCAAGATAGGGTCATGTAGGTGCAACAGGCCCACCCACCAGAACTTTCCACCTGGTGAGTAAAAGAGTTTCTCTCCAGCACTTCTCTGACTGCGAGCTGCTAATTGGCCTTGCCTTGCATTCTCCCCAGGTGGGATGGTACTGGGGCCTCCCACGGACTGAATTCTGGGCTGGTTTTAGTTGAAGATCCTGTAGTCAAGGCTGCACCCCAGAGCAATCTGAAAAGGGTGAGGGGAAAGATCGGTGGGACAGATGACCTGGGTTCAAATCCTTACTGCCCCTTACTTCTGCATCTTTAGATAAATTACCCAAACCCTGGGAGTATCTGTTTGCTAACCCTGAAAAATGAGATTGAAAAATAAAACTATAAATGGCATTGTAGAGATGAGCTGATATAATGTCCAAAGCCTGGCACAGAGCCTTGACCTAGTGGACCCTCAATAACTTCTTCTCCCTCCCTCCGCCCCTCCCCTCCTACACATGTATGAATACATCCAGGGCTCCTCCTAGCTCCTGGACGAAAAGACTGGCAAGCTTTAGAGAATGCACTTCTCTCTCATTTAAGGCTTGCGCTCTTCAACTTCCTCATTCGGCTCCATGTCCACTTTTGCAGTTTTCCTTAAGAAGGGATCCTGAATGGAGACGTGAGAACAGGCAAACCTCCTGCTCAGTCTTTTTGTGGAGCCCCGGGGTCACTGTGAGCAGGCCTGGGGAGGCTTTTCTCACTAACGCCAAACTAAATGATGCATTAAATTAGGTGAGGGCTGCCTTCAGGTGAAGATGAAAAGGACGTGGCTGCCCCAGGAGAGAACATTTCCTCCAGGATGTCTTCACTGCACTTTTCCATTCCACTTTAAGTAGCACAGGTGACAAGGACTTTATGTGTGTAACCCCCTGAACCAGCGCAGCAGCCCTGTGGCACTTGCTGCTACAGAGAAAGGGAGAAGGGAAGGTTGTGCAAGAAGAGATGCTTTAGCTTTCCTTTCAATTTTTTTTTTTCTTCCTCACTCCCCCTTTGGAAGGAAAGAAAATACAAGCACAAAGAAAGTACCACTTATTTTACCAAAACTTCAAAAGACACCAAATCCAGGTCTCCAGGTAAGTTTCTGGAGCATTTCAGTAACCTTTGATTAGAGTTCCAATTAGGATAAGTTTTGCTAAAATGAGTTAGGTATTTCTCTGCTTGTCATGGTCATATAATAGAGACAATCAGTCATTTACTGTACGTGTCAGTGAGGACTCAGGGAAGACTTTTAGAACATGTGGGTCTCAGTCTCTCCAAAGGGTCAGAGGGTAGGTAATTTCACAATAAAGGGCAGTGAGATTTGGACCTCGAGGTTATGGGAGAAACCCTGCTATCTGATCAGAGTGCAAATTGCTCTAAGGTTTGGCTGTCAATCACAGCACAATAAGTAGACCATTATATTTTACTGTCTCCTGTGTGCATAGACTGAATGAGAGCAGTTTGTATACTTTTGATGACTTCTTTGTACTTTGGGCTGTTAAAAAAAAAAGAATATGGCATATATCCAGTTCGGTCATCAGAGCTTCAAATAAAAAGGCAACTGAAAAAATATTTTTGTAAAATAATTTTTTAAATCTTCCCTGAGTATATGAGATAAAGCAGTTTTTGAGCCATGCAAATAGAGAATACAGGAATTAGCCATACAAATATGAATACTGCCTACCTATATGCTTACATATTTACACAAATAAATGGTAGAGCAGGGTTTAAACGCAGGTTCGTCCAAACTCCTACCTCATGCAGCTGTTGTGAAAATTAAATGTGACACTTTGCCCACTGTGAGCTTTTAAGTGAGGCACGCTCTCTGAGGCTGTGTGTGTGTACAGGAACCCTATAATAAAGGTTTATTTATTTGAGGGAAAAAAAAATTAAATGTGACAAACTCTAAAAACTAACTTAGGCAGCGCCTGGCATGTAATAAGCACTCAGTAATGGAAATCGTTACCCCCAAAATTTACACATACACATACACACACACACACACTTCATTTTTACACCTATCCACAGGGCCCTACTCACTCCACACTCCACTGAGCAAGGGAGGCTGAGTGACACAGGAGCCCAACAACTGGTCAACCATCTGCAAGTAGACAAAGGCAAGGCTACAAAGAAAAGAAGAAATCATTTTTAAGGTGGAGGATCAACAAGACTCCGTGATAGCCTAGATGAAGATAAAGACAAAGTACTTGGAAAAAGACGCCAGGTAAGGGACATGGCACTGGCTTGGTGGCAGGTCAGGAAATTACAGGATGCAGCATGCAACTGAGCTCTGCCATACGCTAGAGCTGGATCAGAACCTACCTCTTCAGTTCCTTCTTCTGCAAATGGAGGTCACAGGGGAAAAGATGACACATCAAAACCCTGAGTGGGTATCTGACAGGAATAGAAACAAGGTCGCCTCTTTGTTTGCTCTGGGATGTAGCCATATTTCCTTACGACCAAGCGCCCAGTCTGGCTTGCAGACTATATATTTTTCCTATTTTCCCCTCAGAAATGACTCACAAATGCTATATTATTTTACTCTACACAAATTGCTTTCCATAAACCCAGAAGAAAAAAAGTGCTTGGAACCATCATTATAAACACAACACATCTGTTTTTAATAACTGAAGAAGTATAATAAAACCTTTACTTTGGGAGAATATCCAGAGTTTTATCCTGAAGAAAAATTGTATCCATCTGGTCCCAAGAGAGCCAGTTTTTGCATTAAGTGATATTTGTTGGTTGGGTGATTGGAGAGTGGGAGAGAGGAAGAGGGGGAAGTTGTTAGATCCAACACTTATCGTTAAGTGGAGTTAGTTTCTAAAAATGTAGCATCCAGAAACCGGTGAGTAATCCTGCTTCCTAGTGCAATATTATGTCACCAGATTTGCTGAGGCAGTGCACAGCGGAAGTAATCCTTCCTTCTGCACTGCTGGTGACACGGCAATCACAGGTGTGCTCACCAGGAGCCGCAGACCTAGCCAATTGTTGAGTTTCTGGTCCGTACTCAACTCCAAGCCTACAATATCTGAAGAAAGGAGGAGGTGCCTAAGGATTCACTAGACAGCCTTCCAATCCTTTCTATTTCCTCTCTTTCCCCAGAGTTGTAATTGCACATTATTTTAAATGTCCTGCCAATCTTGCAACACAGTAATTATGAAGATAGTATGGGATGGGGGGAGTGGAGTGGGAGGTAGTGGAGAAGCAGGTAAGGTGAAAGAACTGACATTCGTGGCCATGTACACTAAGTGAGGCTCTCTAGACTGAAACCTCCCAACCACCCATGGAGTTGGTGTTACATGCATTACACAACTATCCAGGGACAAAGCTTTACTGGGGACCCAAATCTGCAACTCCCAAGCTCTTTGCATTATACCATGCTGATCCAACCATTTTATGGCCTATGCTTAAATTCTTCTTCTTAATGATCACTATCAATTTATAAAAAGGGGCACCAGGTGAAGGAAATTTAGGGTCAATATAGTTTATCCATGGCAAGGTTTACTCATAGGTAACTCTAACTCATAGATCCAGTTCATTACGGCTGGTTGTGACTATTCCATGTTATCAGTTGTAGTCTTTTTCAGAAATTGGCCACATGTCCGTAGTATAAACACCCAGCTCTTCAAATATCCATGAAAGGGATTCTAATTGGTTGAGCTTGGGTCACATGCCCACTTTGTGGCTAGGAAAAGGCAGGATCCCTTGATTGATAGTCAACCAAGACTATATGCCAGGGAAAATCAGGTTGCTGTTACCAAAAAGCCAAAATAATAGATATCCACTGGAATATATAATAGATATCCACTGGAATATACAATTACCTTTTCCATTAGTTACCTGTCCCTCTCCATTTAAAGTGTAAACTCCATGAAGGCAGGGAAATAGTCTGTTTTGTTGCTCTCTGTAAACCAAACAGGTAGCACACAGCCTGATAGGTAGTAGGGGCTCAGTAAATGTTTGTTACATGAATGGGCTAGGCAAGATCCACATGTTGTCTGAAGCCTCATTATGAGACACTAATAAATAGAGCTTGGTGCTTAATTAAAACCGAGTGACTCACAGAAAGGAAGAAGTAAAACTGTCATTATTTGCAGATGGCATGATACCATATATAGAGAACTCTAAAGATTCCACCAAAAGAGCTATTAAAACTAATAAACGAATTTAGTAAAGTAGCAGGATACAATAATAATTTTCAGAAATCAGTTGCATTTTTATAAACCAATAATGAACTATCAGAAAGAGAAATTAAGAAAGCAATCCCATTTACAATTGCATCAAAAAGAATAAAATACCTAGGAATAAATTTAATCAAGGAGGTAAAAGATCTGTACTCAGAAAACTATAAAACATTGAAAAGAGAAATTGAGGAAGACACAAATAAATGGAAACATACACCATGCTCATGAATAGGAAGAATTAACATTGCTAAAATGTCCATACTACCCTAAGCAATCTATAGACTCAGTGCAATCCCTAACAAAATACCAATGGCACTTTTCACAGAACTAGAACAAATAATCCTAAAATTTATAAGGAACCACAAAAGACCTCAAAGAGCCAAAGAAATCTTGAGAAAGAAAAACAAAGTTGGAGGTATCACACTAGTGATACCAGACTATACTACAAGACTATAGTAATTAAAACAGCATGATATTGGCATAAAAAACAGACACATAAATAAATGGAACAAAATAGAGAATCTAGAAATAAACCCATGCCTATACGGTCAATTAATCTGTGACAAAAGCGGCAAGAATATACAATGTGGTAAAGAGAGTCTCTTTAATAAATAGTGTTGGGGGAAATGGACAGATACATGTAAAAGAATGAAATTGGATCACTTTCTTACATCATATATAAGAATAAACTCAAAATGGATTAAAGACTTAATTGAAGACTCAAAACCATAAAGCTCTTAGAAGAAAACATAAGCAGTAAACTCTTTGACATCGTTCTCAGTAATATTTTTTTGGATAACCCTCCTCCAGCAAAGGAAATAAAAGAAAAACAAATAGGACTACCTCATATAGAAAGTTTTTGCACAGCAAAGGAAACCATCAAAAAAACCTAAAAGATAACATACTGATGGCAGAGCATATATCTGCCAGTGATATATCTGGTAAGGGGTAATATCCAAAATATGTAAGCAACTTATACAACTTCACACACACACACACACACACACACACACACACACCCCAATCCAATTAAAAAATGGAGGAGGATCTGAATAAGACATTTCAGATGGCCAATAAACATGAAAAGATGTTCAACGTCATTCATCATCAGGGAAATGAAATTAAAACCACAATGAGATATTACCTCATACCTGTGAGAATGGCTGCCATCAATACATCAACAAACAGGTATTCATAGGATGTGGAGAAAAGGGAACCCTCCTGCAGTGTTGGTGGAATTGTAAACTGGTGCAGCAGTTATCAAAAACAGTATGGAGGGTCCTCAAAAAATTAAAACTAGCATTACCATATGACCCAGAAGTTTCATTTCTGGGTATTTATCTGAAGAAACCCAAACACTAATTTGAAAAGATATAGGCATCCCTATGTTCCTCGCAGCATTATTTACAATAGCCAAGCTATGGAAGCAACCTAAGTGTCCTTTGATAGACGAATGGATAAAGAAGTGTACGTATATACAATAGAATATTACTCAGCCACAAAAAAGAATAAAATATTGCCATTTGTGACAACATGGATGAACCTAGAGGGTATTATGCTAAGTGAAATAATTCAGACAGAGAAAGACAAATATATGATTTTACTTATATGTGGAATTTGAAAAACAGGATAAATGAACAAATAATATAGAAACAAACACATGGATACATAGAACAAATTGATAGTTTCCAGGTGGAGGGGTGGGGAGGATGGGTGAAAAATCTGATGGGATTAAGAAGCACAAATTACCAGTTATAAGAATAGTCATAGGATGTAAAGTACAGCATTGGAAGCACATTCAATAAAACTGTAATAACTATGTATGGTGTCAGATGAACACTAGACTTACTGGAGGTTCACTTTGAAAGTTATATAGATGTCTTAATCACTACATTGTAGACCCGAAACTAAGACTGTAATTGAAAAATAAAAAAAGAAATTTAAACCCAGTGATTCAGATAGCTCCCATTAAAACTTATTCTTCTGTCAGTTGAATCTCAAAACTGAACATGAATCCTAGCAAGCCCAACAACAGCAAGGAGAAAACAGCCCAGCTGTGACTTTAGCCCCTTCACAGAAACAACACTCACCAGTTCTTTGTGCTTAGACAGCCAGTCACCCCAGTCCGTAGAGCTACAGCAGTTCCCATTAAACATCCTTTTAGTCCAGCCAGTGTGGCTCAGCAGTTGAGCATCGACCTAGGATCCAGGAGATCACGGTTTCATTTCAGGTCAGGGCACATGCCCCAGTTGTGGGCTCGATCCCCAGCTGGGGGCAGGCAGGAGGCAGCCAATCAATGACTCTCTCATCATTGATGTTTCTATCTCTCTCTCTCTCTCCCTTCCTCTCTCTGAAATCAATAAAGACATATTTAAAAATAAACACATCCTTTTCATTTCAATTGAACATTCTTTATTTTTAAATAGCTCAAGAGTCTTACCTAAAATACAATGCTATAACTCCATTTCATGTATTTAGGACTGCTTTAGTTTGTGTCTCCATGCTATAAAACAAAAATCTCTTCTAATTGGGAGGCTGACACATTTTTACAGTGGAAATCAAGAGTCAGGGATTTCCTCCACCTCATTTTCACCAACGCCCTACCCCTTAAAAATGTTATTTTTGTGTTTCTTCTCATTGCCCTTCTCTGAAGCCCTCTGTGTTCAGACAGAATGTCTATCTCATTTCCCATTATATCCCTAACACCTAGTACAGTCCTTGCCCGGCACATAGTTGGCACTAAATAAACAGCTGTTGCACATTTTGCTTTTTTAAAAAATCAATTTCAATTAAATACAACTAATTATGGAATGCTAATCCTACACCAGGGAGGGCACTGTTGGGATCCCAGAGGAAATGTGATCTTGACGTTCTTGTTAACCCGTATAGGTATTATTTTCCCTCAAAGACTCACTCTAAGATCTACGGAAAACCATGGTAAGGAAGAAAAGGTTGTCTGATGAAATGATTTAACTTGTTTAGCACCCCCACCTAGTGCCATTGTCACGTGGCCTCTTTGGGGCAGGACCACATGAGGATTTTCATGAACCCAGGCATTTTGCCATTGCGGTTCCCCTCCCCCATGAGAATAACTAGAAATTATACTTTATGACTGCACTAGTGTAAAGATGAAATAAATCAGGCTGGATTCATTATTATATATTCATTAATATTATTATGTCCATTTTTTCCTTCTTATTTTAAACAGAATTAAAATGAAAAACATTTATATGAATCACTAAAAGTACCATGGGCCCCATAGTCACTGTGCTTAATGGATGAGTGGGCCCTGCTCTGGGGGCCACATATAGGGACCATGTCTCCACCAGAGAGAGTTCTCCTCCTTCCTTTCCTGATGGGATGAAGTTTCAAGGCAAAGAGCTGGTCCAAGCTTTCCAGCTGGAATCCTAACTCAGGAGGTCTCTCCTTTTCTTGTCTGACATAAAAATAAACTGAGACCTACGGGGGGGAAAAATCGTATCTGCATTAACCTTCCCCCAGGTCTCAATCATGCTGACTCTTACCTTTTCCGTTGCTAAGCTGTGGGAAAATTATGCCTCCCCAACACTACAGAGCCCTCCTCTTGTTTATGTAAAGACCCCAATTAAGCCAGAAATAGAATTTAGCGCTGCAAACATTGTTTAAAAAATGTTAAGACATCCAGTCCAGTGCTCCTGTTCATTACTCTCTGCTGAAACCTAATATTAGTAACAGCATGTACCGAGGACCTGGACCATGAATTAATAATGAAGCACTTGTACTGGAAAATATGTGAGCACCTAGTTACTTTCTTTGGCAGGCACCCGTGGGGACGGGAGTTCACTCTGTCTTACACAGCACTTTCAGTGATGATTTTGCAGGATAAAAGTAGTTATCAGTTATTTTGGAGGGATTACCTGCAGGGGAAAAGATAACCAAGCATTCGACCACCCACCCGCCTCCCTTCTCTGCTGCCCAACCAAGTCATCTGTGAAACTTTCACTTTCCTCAAGGACTTAGTCCAGTCAATGTTTTAACCTGTGTAATTTCAATTATTTCTTCATCTAGTTTACTCCACCATGAGATTAAAAATGCCCTAAGGACAAAGAAAGAATTGTACACAGAGGCAATGGGGATAGTGGCTGAGGACAGAGGCCCTGCATTAAATCAGATGGAGGCTAGAATTCTATCATCCTGGACAACCACCCAACAGGTGCATGATCTTGAGCAAACCGCTTAACTTTTCTGATCTTCAGTTTTTCCTCATTAAAGGGGGTGATAACAGATACCCTTCTGGATTAATATAAGGATTAGGATGAACGTGGGCGAGCACCCAGCACAGCGCGGTACACAGCGGCCCTTCATGAACAGCTGGTATCAGCATCAGCATCATTTTCCCGTCACCTTCTTGGTATCCCTACTATCTAGAACAATAATTAGCACACACTAATGTTTGTTGTATAAGTCACGAAACATATTTTACATGTAATCCTTTGATCTAAGAACAATGGCCTCAGAGGGCAATTTGTTTTGTTTGGCCTGGCTTTTGACAAAATGAACCTGCGTTTCTTCCTCCTTTGCAGCAGCACCCCTGCCTCCTGGGTGCAGGAGTCTGAACACCTTGATCACAATGCAGCAGGGACGTTTTCCAAGGGACTCCCCGTTTCTGATGGGTTTTACTTTCAAGAGAATTTGGAAGAAATTCTCAGCAGGAAACGATCGCAGCACCTGTGGCAGCAACCAAGAGAAATGTAAACCTGAGCAAGAAAATACATTTACGTACGGAGGTGTCAAGCCTCTGGCTCCAAATATGTTATTATAACTTTGAGAATTATTTGGTTTATTTCTTGCAGGGCAACCTACCTATCCCCTAAGACCAGGTTTTCTATTGCTTCCTGCACACGTAAAAAAAAAAGCCTTTCTACATCTGCAGAAAACAAGCAGTTGTTGTCATCACCCTCCTTGCCTGTGAAACCTTAGCAAGACGATCATGTTGCACATTCCGTTCCTTTAAGGGGAGCCCAGCGGTTCAGCTCCACCGGCCGGTGCTGCTTCCAGCGGACCTCATTAGCTGGGCTTTTGAGTTTTGTAGATTTAGGCATTAAAAAATTTTAAACTCGACTAAAACCCAAAACACTCTTCAAAAACAAAACGAAACAAAACAAAAAGATAAAAGGCAAAGGAAGGTCAGAGTACTCTCTGCGAAGGAAAACGAATTCATGGGGGAAGTTCAGTTGTTGTTTTTCAGCTATTACATAACCGAGTGTAGGAGGTGGTACAGGAAATGATTTTGCTCATGCACCTGCACAGAAAAACCCACATCAACAGGTTCGCTTCGGCCGTCAATCTGTGGGACCAGGAGCTAAGCCTGAAAGCAAAGGTGAAATAAAATACGAAAATTGCACAGCAGCCACAGAGGAGTCAGCTATCCAGAGGCCCTGCTGAAACCCCATCTTTAGGGTAGAGTTTCAGACACATTTTGATGTTTTGGTCACCTGACCCAAGCTCTCGAGCCCAATTGGCCTCCGAGTTTACAGGCTAAGTAATGATGTAACCAGAGTGTGTGGGAACCAGAAGGATGAGACAGATACAATTTTTCCCAGTCATTTATTAGACTTGGCTACTAATTCTGCTTGTTCCTCGGTTTGACTGCTGGTTATCAGGAAATTCGAACTACTTAAAGGACATAATGAGCTTATCTATACTTGGGGTAGAATTTAGTCACATTCATATAAAATTAAACCACAGTTACAGAGAACAGTAATTTGTCAAATTCAATTATTTATATTTGAATTTGGTAGTAGATATATTTTAATGTATCTATATTTTGTTATGTACTCCTTTTTTTAAACAAAACACTTACAACATCACTTACAACATCATTCTTATGATGTCTAAAAAAAATGCAACCAGATAAATATGTGGGTTTATCCATGATTTTTTTCTATTCCTTTTCTTAATTTACAGAGTTTTTGTCTAAATAGAATAAATGTTTATGCTCATGTAATTTGTCACTATGGCAACTTTTGGCCTTTAAAATGCTGACATATAGGAGAGACAACCAAGCAACCAAGAAGTTATCCTTGTTGGACAAGAATAAGCAGAACCAGTTTGGCAAACTTCAGGTATAACCAAACATAGCAGGGCAAGGATGTCTAAGGAGAAAAGCATTTGTTGTTCAGTCCTTACCACTTCATGTCAAGAAAAACGAGAGCATATTCAGGTTTCATGGTAAAGTCGAGAGATCTAAAGCTGATAGCAAAACTTAAAAGAAATTTTTTTCTCTAAATTTCCTATACCTATCCATGCCCCTACCAAAGAAATCACTTAAGTAATTTCTAACACTCACACGATATTACCTTCCTGATGTGTCAGCATGAGTTTGTGAAAAGTTTTCAACTCATAATTCTGAATCTCCTAAGGACAGTCTTACAGTTCTACCTCACAAGGTCTCATCAACAGTCACAACAGGCAAAAAAATGTCACAGGTCTCAAAGCTGATGGTGTGGTTGGTTTTTTAAATTAATTGATGTTATATTTTTAGTGGCATTCATGCTCATGAAAGGATTCTCAAAATACTGAATCTAGTCAGCAAAAATGTCTTTAGGAAAGAAATCCCTAAAAAACAGGTCCTTGTTCCCCTTGTGCACACCATGCCTAACACATACACAGTAGACATGGTGTCTGACATCTACTTAAACCTGTTGGGAACTATATCAAACATTAATGGGGATTAGTGTTAGAACCGGTGTAAACATAGCAAACACTGCCGAAAGTACATGCTCACATTTCCATATGTTATGCGGTAAGCAGAGTCATTTAACAAGTGAGGTACTCGGGGAGGCGGTGTGCAGGTAGCGAGTATTTGGCAGGTGAGAAATAAACACTCCCTGGATTGACCTACTTCGTAACACCAGCATCTACATACCCACCTACCTCTGGCCCTTCAGCTTTTCCTCAAGAGACAGGTCAAGTTCAAGACAGGCAATTTCATTATGAAAAGTTTCTACAACATAGATAAAAATGATTTAGTACTTCCAGGTGCACTGTAATTCTTGGCAGAAAAAGTTAATTCCAGGTGTGTAATCTCCTAAAGAAATCTGTTGTCAAAGCTGGATAAAACCATCACATTAGAAAAATAGAAGTCCACCCGTGAACAAAGTACGAGGCATGGCTAGGAAAACTCTCTGCTCCATGCAGAAATTACAGCGTAAAAGTGAAACTCCCTTTTACTTATGTAAACATTGCTTGGTTTTGGGCATCATTTCAAAAGAGGTAGAGCTGAACATGCACGAGCATATAGAAATATGACATACTCTTGGTGGGAGGTTTGGGGTGGGGCCCCAGTGCCAAGCCAGACTCGAACACACAGACAAAAGAAAAAAGAAGATGTATTTTATAGCTTACAGACTTTTTCCCCCATTTTTTTTAAGCAGCTGACCAACGAAACAACTCAATCAACAACAACAAAGCCAAGATTTGCCACACAGTGGAAAATGTTATAATAGCTTGAATAACTAGGGGGCCCTGGCAGGGGTGGGAATGTGGGTGGAGGGGGCAGGAAGGGAAATCCTCATATTATGGAATATTTAAACTTTGTAATTTAATGCACATTTATTAATTGATTTCCTTTTAAGAAGCACTTATTTATGACAGGTTTATGAACAATATAGCATGTACAGAACACTGAAGTTCTCCCATGACTTGTTTTTATTTCCATATGTTCAGATGAAATGAATATCACATTTAAGAGTATTACTAGCTGCTCTTGAAGTGTCTGCCAGTGCTACATCCCTGGGGAGTTGTTACCACCAGATTAATATCCTGTGGGTCACTTAATTTAAAAAACCACATTATAGAGGCATTATGTGATTAGATGTACATTTTACAAGCCAGTTGGGGTGTGTACTTTGCATCTGGTTCAGAAAGGCTGGTGAGGCCAACTTAGGAAGACCTCCAACCTGGCGTCTCCAACAGGCCAATGACTGCACAGACATATGGACAAGCAGAGAAAAATGTGTCCTCCATCTACCATTGGAAACTGCCTGAAAAACAGGATCTAAAAGGAACAACTCACTCAGTCAGAAACAGGCCTGAACAGCTGGTTTCAACTGGCTGCTTCAGCGACGGGAGGTGCTATCACTTCCCCATCAGGCCTGCTTGTCACCAAATACTCATAGTAAGTAGAGAATCATGCTATTTCCACGTTACGCCATCAACACCAAGTTCTATCAATTGTAGAGCATTTTACTTGCGAGTTTAAAATATACTCTTTAGTCTCCCTTTAAGCATGTTCAAAGCTAGGCACTGGGCAGACCACCCAAAACAACAGGAAGTGTGCCTGCTGAGTAAGAGGAGTTTGCCAGAGGCTCTGAGGACACCCGGGAGAGGATGCCCAGCATTTCCTGCAGGAGTTTTAAAGGGCATCATGTGCAGAGGCTCCAGGCAACACGGAAGCATCAATCATCATTTATGGTCCCCTATTGATTATCTGTAAGGAGATAATTCATTTAGGCTTCCTCCAGGCCAGGCCCAAAGAGGCCTCAGGCTACCATCAACAGGGGGAAGAAACCCTGAAAGGCATCCCAGGTGGGACACTGTGATCTGGAGAATCTATGTCTGAAATACATGGTGACTATTTCTGGTTACATTCACAGTCAAATTAAAATCATGTTTTCCTTCATCAGAACAAATGTGCAATAGTTGCTGTCTTTTTAACTGTCCTGGACCTCCACAAATACTGTACACTGAAATGATTGTTTTAAAAAGAGTCATTTTGTTCAGTCCTTTCAACTGCCAATGGAAACGTTTTTTCATCAAATATAAATTGAACTGATGGATTGTGAAGTACATCTCACTATGTAAAAGAAAAGAAATTTATTAGGAGTCATGACTGTATGAGATGGATTGGATGACAAAAATAGTGTGCCTATGGGTTTGCCAACCCAGAAAATCCTTAACAGCCTCCCTGAAGTTTCTTCCTTGGAGGAAGTAAAGTCTTAGAGCGGCATCTCCAGTAGTTGCTTTAGAAGCCCTGCTTGTAGGTAACAGGAGTGAGGATCACAAGTCTTTCAGCCCAACCACAACCATCCGGGGTTGCTCTTTTTTTTTTTTTTTTTTTTAACCTGAAGCAACGAGGAAAACATGCAGGTAAAGGGAGGAGTGAAAAGATGATACTCTTTCTGTGCTGTTCTACCATTTGCCACATTTCTAAAATACCAAGATTCCCAGTCTCAAAAGGATGCATTGAGTCTTTTGCTCTGTTCATCATTTGATAAAGAACTAATAATTCCCAATGGTTGAATAATTATTGAAAATAATTTCTAGTTTCTTGCATTTGTATCTTTAAACTGATAAAAAGGTAGAGATCACTCCCGATTTGTACTTATCTAGACATTGGAATACTGTCCCAAACTGGGCCACCCTGAGTGGGTCACAGAGCATCTCTGTGTTTCCTTATGTGTAAAATCATGATGTTATTTCACATGTCAAATTTATGAGGTTGTTGAGAGGAATTAAGTAACTTCATGATCATGAAAATACCTTAAAAAATATGAAGCACTGCAGCAAATTCAAGGAATGGGGCAATTATGAAGATGATGATGACATCAATGAAAATATGCAGATGGGATTGTGTATACCTATGAAATTATGACTTAGTATTTGTCATTTAGGAATTTTTATATTTTTTGCCATCCAGGACTGATACTAATAAATGTTATGAGCACAATGGAGATCCTGGAATGGAACATATTTTAAGTATACAATGTATACTTTTCAAATATACAATGTATACTGGATCATAACATGCATATTTTTACATTTACTAGTAATACAAAAGGTAGCAAAGAATTAATGCGAAGTGTTCAACATTTTGCAGGCCTCTGGAAGGTATCTTTCCCTGCTTTACGTACAGGAATCCCTCCCCTTAAAAGATGCTTGGGAAAGCTGGTGATGGTCATCTTTAGACCTTTAGTTTGACTGAGATACTGCCCTGTCCTATTCAAGTGTTGTGGCTTCTGTCAAAGGGTGAAATAAACACCCTTCTCAGTATCATCACCCAAAAGATTTTACTTTGACCCCCTGGGTCTGCTTCAAGTGGCTGCTAAATGATGGAAGGATGAAAAAGAGGAAGAGTGTATAACAGCGAGAACTAAAACTAGGCCCTAAAGGAAACTATAATTTTCCTAGTTTATCCCCTATGGGGATAAAGGCATCATTTTTCAATATTAGTTGCTGCCCTGTTAAGCAACTGCACTATAAAAATTTTATCTTTCCAGATATCTGCACGTATCTCTGATCTCTGTCCACAGCACCCTCCCAACACTAAGGCAAAGGAAAAGCATATTGATTTTCCTGGAAACTTACATACCTTTAAGTCGACTAGCTGGAAATCTGTTGTTTAAATAGAAAGCTATGTCCTGCTTAGATAGCTGAAGTTGCCAGGGGAGCTTTAATTGATAAGACATTCAAGGACAAAAGCATTAGGACAAAATCAAATGCAGGGAGCACCTTCTTGGGGCTGCTCTGAGAGGAATGGCAATTATTTACATTCTACCTTCCTGCTCAGACACACAAAATAAGGCTGGAGCAAGAAGTGCAATGGGATCCTTGGAAAAATGAGGATTAGGGCATTCTGGATGGACAGATTTTTATTATCCCTGTTTTCAGATAAGTAAATTACTCTGCGAACAGAGGGCGGTGGAAAGCCTGTGCCCTATTTTCTTGTCCAACTTCAATATCCTGTGCTAGGATTTCAAGAACACTTGAAGTCCTCTTGCATTCCTCCTTTTGCCCATTATATTCCTTGTCTACAGTGGGCATTTTCAGCTCTGCCAAAAGTGAATCTGTGAATCTGTGCTCTGGAAGTCAGGACCCTGCCCAGGAGGTTTACTAATTATCCTAACTCCCCCTGCTGGTGGGTTTAACTACAATCCAAACGAAAAACCCTCCTCTCATTTGAACACAGTAACTGTTAGAAATATTTTTCAAATGAATCCACATAGTAAAAGAATAGGTCAGAAGAAGCAAAAAAATTTTAAAAGATGACGAATGTTTAGAAATATTTTTCAAATGAATCCACATAGTAAAAGAATAGGTCAGAAGAAGCAAAAAAATTTTAAAAGATGACGAATGTTATATGAGAATGTAACTCACTATAATACAAATTGCAGGTTTGATACTATTTCTAAAACTAGCTTTTGTGACTAGATTTATGAACTATAAAATAGATCTGTTGGTCTAATTTTTCCCTTATTCTCTTTTTTGTTCCCACACCCCTTCTCATTTTTGTGGTTTGCGATATTTCCCTTTGTCTCTAAGCTCTAGACTTCTACTTAATAAGTACCAATAAAGATTGGATGTTATCCTTAAACAGTGGTAGCATTCCCCACCTGCTAATTGCTTTATTTGTACTCACTGTTTCCGCCCTCTCATCAACAGGGCTTTAGCATAAAGGGCAATGAAGTAGAAAGTGATGAGGCGAACAGGAGCCAGCCGAGTGAATGCTTCTATAATTACACGGTAGCCTGGAGTAGCTCTTCTCAAATCAAATTATGAGCCTGGATTACCTAAAACTCTCAGGACACGGCCCAGGTTTTCATTTGTCTGTATATGACTGTCGACAAGCAGCCCTCCTTCCTCTTGCCTTTGTTCCTCCCAGAAATTATCAAAACTCCAGTTCCAATGCAATAGTCCCAAAGCAATGAGACATCGTGGAGAATGTTTTTGTAAATGACTCACCTCATCCTGTGTGTTGCATAACTTAGGAAAATTTAAAGAAAAAGACATGTTTCTCATGTTTATAACCACCCATTCATTTGCATATCAAAGTTTAATCCCAGCTGGGCTGATTCATGATTCTTTGGCAAATATTTAAGCCTTGTCAACTCCCCAACCACCCATAAGGCCACTGGAACAAAAGTCACTAGGTCTGGGCAGTGTTTGGGTCCTTGTTTGAACACCTGACCATTCCCTCAGAAATGTACAATGCACCGGAAATAACAGTAATAAGAGGACCAGACCCAAGGTCAGGCCAGCTGGAATAGGTACTCAAAGCTTCAGATGACTAGCTGTGTGGCCTTAAATCAGTCACTTAAGTTCTCATTTTCTCCATCTGCAACCCAAGGAGGTTGACCTAGATACCTCTAAGGCCCCCTCTAGGTCTATGGTTTCATATATTCATAAGTACTATATAGATAATGTGCACAGGAGACAGATATATTTGGTTGCAATAGCTAAGCAAAGCAAGATAACAATCCACTTCTCAAACGGTTATTAAATCAAGATTTAGTGTGTCCAAGATCAGGTCGAAAAGTGAGCCAAATGTGGTAAGGCTTGGCTAATCTATGGCTCCTGGAGAGAGCTGGAGCTCAGCGCTTAGTCCTGCCAGGCTCTGTGCATTGTTGGGCCAGTCCACCAAAGCTCCCGAGAAGGATGGGCTAGATCATCTCTAAAGTTGTTTCCAACATTGAAATTATGGCTCAAACAGAAAAAAATGCAAATCACTACATTCCTATTCAGGTAATATTCGGTGAATTTTGCTCTATATTCTTGAAGAAAAATAAATATTGGTCTGAATAATTATGAAACAAATACTCTCTGTTCCATGTTGCTCTGTTTTGAAGAATACTCAGTTGGTTTACAAATATGTATTTAAAGCAGGCATCCTGATGGGAAAGACAAGTAAGATTATAACCATCACAAAGGTAAGGAAATTTTTCAGATATGGTCTTCATAGCAATATGTTCTGATATCACATGCCAATTTGTCAAGGTGACTCTTAGCTACCACCAAAAAGATAATGACATTTTTATCTTCATGGCCAAAACCTTAATTTGGAAAGTCACACCAAATTAAAAGGAAAATATCAGTTGCATGTGAATTTTTTCAAAAAGCCATGTTTCCTTTTGAAGCCCTCCATTAGCTAAAATGTCACAAAATAAGCTGAGTTTTAAATTGATTCCACTTGAGAACTGAAAGAGTAATACCTATCACCTAGAATAAATGTAATTATATTTGTTAATGGAATAGCATATTGTAGTTTGTCAATATTATTTTTCTGATACTCTACCCTCCTCTAAATTGGTATTTTTTGGACAGAATGGCTCTTAGAAGGACCAGACACAAAGCAGAGAGGCACTTTTAGCTTTTTCTAGATTTCAAAATGAAAAAGACCAGTCCCTCAATGTTCTCACTTCCTTTACTATAACTGTGACCCCTGAATGAAAATGTGATATTCTGTTCTGACAGAGACCCTGAAATGCCTGAGCATCTCTCAACAGGCAGAAAACTAAGAGAATCCTCAGGACCCTCTCACACTCAGAGAGCTGCACGTGGGTCCCCAGCAGGCTATGGTCGTAGAGAGCCCATGTGTACGTACTTGCCTAGATGGTGGACCGCAATCCAGGCTGCCTCTTGTTGCCTTTATCAGAAAGCAATCACTGTGGGCCAATGTTCCAATAACCTTGTGATCTGGCATCTATATCTTCACCAAAGAACTAATCGCAAATAGCTGGAAGTTCCCAGGATAACTTCCTTATACTGAAAACTCCTCACAGTTCCATTTCTCAAAGGTGGAAAAAGACATTTTCATGCCTCATGAAACAGAAGTGCAGTCCCTTTCAATATCTTCAAGGACATGCTCATAAGAGTCTGTGATACATGACATCAGGGCAAATCTGAGCAGATAATTACAACAATGGGTCTAGAGTGAAGAACTCTGGAAGTATAGATTGCAGGATCAGCATTCCTAAAATTAGGACCTGACTTCAGAAGGGCAGGATGGGGTCCAAAATACTTTGTCAGCAGCCTCAGCCCTTTTCTGAAGTTATCCTCTCTGGTGAGAAAACTTTTTACTATCAGCCTTGTATTTGATGGTTTAGATTTTAGCCAAATTGGTTCCTTACAGGTCCTGAGCATAGAGACTTTCTGGGAATCCACAGTTTTGTGTGAATAATGTATCATGATTATAATCCAAAAATAAGAAAGACCATATATCCATTCTACCATTCTAACTTGTACGTCAGATAAATGGGGGGGGGATGCATAGATGAGAAACACTGATTTCATCCAACTCTGAGCTAATATATACCCAAAGGGGGCAGAACACGCCCCCCCCCCAAAAAAAAGATGCCCAAATTATGTGAGATAGCATGGCACTGCGGCAAAAGCAGTGGCTTGGTGCCACAGATCCATTCCCCACCACTCGGGGGCTGTGAGGTTTGGGTCCAGTTACTTTAAATTTTAAGCCTCACTGTCTAGAAATGTGGGGATAATACCACTTTATTTTGAGGACTATCAGGGGTAATTAGATGATGTATAGAGTGCTTTAGCACAGTGACTACCACGGGGTTGATAGTCCCCAACGATTTGTCTTCTTTACTCTTTGGGTATTTTTAAATGATATTTTGAACATTCTGTTTAGCTTTAGGATAGACATTTAGCACAGTCTATCCAAAAATATCTATTTAACCTTTCACCCAGATTTCAAAAAATGGATGAGTCATGTATTAAGCCAGGATACCAATGTCAGCAAATACTGAGATTGGGCGATTTAGTACTCCTGGACCTCAAATAAAGTTCAGGTGGCAAGGATTTCATTTTTCCCCGATGCACGAACTAGGGGAGCAAGACATCCGTAACGCAGGCACTGGGCGCCATTCGCCTGAGTTAGTGCCGTTTCTCTTTCACTGAACAGCATGTTATTGTTACCAAAGACACCCTTTCCACGGTGGGTTTTCACTGCATCAACCCTCTTCTCTAGGATTTCTTACTGCCTTCGAATAAGAAATACCACTCTTGTAAGTGGCTCCTGAAACCTCTTTTGGGTCACAGTTAGACCCAAGGAGGGCCCTGACTGGCTCTCCTCACGCCCCCTCGGCCATCATCTTATTCCGTCATATACAAACTCCCCCCTGAGTGGGCCTCAGTGTTTTAGACGGAAAGAATTGAAAAACTGATTTCTCAGGCCCACTGCAGCTCTGCTGTGTTGTGATTTTAAAGTTACAAAATCCAACTTTCTAAACCGTCACTTCCTCCCCTCCCATCAGAGTCATTCTATTCTTTTCAACAAGTACCAAAATGAGAACGCATGTCCCCCCATACACTTGCCTCCACAAAGCCTTATCCAGCGTAGAAAGTAAACCTCTTTAGTTGCTCATTACTTAAGACTGTGATTTATAAAAATTCTTCCAGATCTTTAGCCACGTCCCTTGTAGAGCACCCAAGTCTGGCGCCGAGCAATGTAATTAGCACGCCGTAAATACCTGTTAATTGACTGACAATGTTAATATCATTCATTCCTTTCATTTCACATACTTGTCCAGTGTTTTACCTGTTGTCTATTTATCCACTACGCCTACCTCCATTGTTGTTTTCTCTAAAACTACAAGCTGCAAAGTATAGGGGCCACGTTTCTTTGACTCACTGTGGATAATGGGCCGTAGAGAGATGCTTAAACAGGCTTTTCAATTGATTGATTAATAGAACGATTGATGGATGGAGAGAGGAAAGGGTGAATGCATTACAGCATTCTCCATTTGCTATTCCAACAGACTAAATTTACCAAAGGGGTCCCGTTCTGCCCTTGCCCCCTGAACAAAGCAGCAGAGGTAGGTGAGTGAGAAGGTCAAGGAACAGCCGTCCCTACCGCACACAATGGAGGAGGGCATCTTGCAGAGGATACAGCTTCTTCTTCCACTAATTGCTGCAAAACATCTTTTGAGGCAAGGTGGTTATTTTCTATTATTTCTCAGTCATTTTCTCAGGATAACTTGTTGTTTTTTTAAGTTATAAAAGGAAAAATACTACACTTTTTTTTAACCCTACACTTTTTAACTTTGAGTCTCAGTAAGTGCAACTAATTCCCCTGTTGTTGATAACATATTTATTCATTTTCTAGTATACGTTCATTCTATAGATGGACCATTTCATAAATCTTAAAAAAAAAAACAAAAGAGATACACAAAATATTTAAATCTTTAAACTGCCAGATTTAATTTAATTTAGAATGCATGCTAATTTCAAGTCCAAACTAAGGGTCTTGGGTTCAAGTGTATGAATTCTCCCTCCCCCCCCCCCAATTGTTTTAACCAGGTAGAGGAGCATGCAGGACTAGACACATGAAAGTACACAAAAGATCTCCAGGTTTTCATTAATGCTGGCTAGAGATATAGAGCCATGTCTCTGTTCATGTTTATTTCTACCAGTGCTTGAAGTAACATGCAAGAAGGATGAGTCTCCCAGGAACTACACCCTGTAGGCATTCCCGGGGTACTTAACTAACTAGAAATCCATTACTCTTTGCAAGAGAATATATCAGAATCTCATAAGTGAATAAAGTAGGATAGAGCCAAACTTATTTTTTGATTATTCATTCATTTGTTCAAAAATATATATTGAGTACCTACTATTTGCCAGGCATGATTCTAGGCATTGCAGATACATAGGTAAGAAGATATACAAGTTCCCTACTCTCATGAAGCTTATATTCACATAGTTTGGCCCTTTCTTTGCTAGTAATTAATTGGATACAACTGGTCCACTCATTCTTCCTCTTTGGCTCCTTAGCACTGTTCTATGGGCTATGTAGAGAACAGACGGAAGTTGGAGCTGAGCTAATGGAGGGATTTAACTCAATCCTCAACAAATCCTCAATGTCCATTATATAGGTGAGACTGGCCAGGATTGTGCCTGTGTCCTTCCCTTTAGCGTTGGGACCATCATGGTAATATGGCTCTATAATCACTCTAAAATCTCCATTAGCCATAAATGGTAATTGAGACTCATGGATCTTAGTGAGGCTTAGTATGCCATTGTAGAAAAATATGTCACAATAGACTATGTTAGATTGTAAATGAAAAAAATCAAATTTATAAAACATATGCAGTATAATACAGTTTTGTTTAAAGACAATGAATAATTATACATAAAAAAGATGACTAGACTATATAGCGACATGTTGGCAATGGATAGCTCTGGTTAGAATTGTGGGTGCTGCGCATGTGTGAATGCATGTGTGCATGTACTTTTCAATGTTTTCTAAATTTTCCACAATAAAAGTATCTCTTGAATTCTCTAATCAGTGGGAGAAAAATCTGCTCCTCCCAAAGACTACATCAAAAATTACTGCAACAGAGGAACCAGCTTCCTTGTCCAGGTGGCCTCCTTTTGTAAGTTAGGAGGTGATGTTATTTGGCCTCGCACACTTGGAATGAAGCCCTGAAGTTTCTCTTGTCAAATTTCACTTAGACCCATTAGCCAGCAGCAAGCTACTGACCATAGTTTCTTTAAACCCTGCTATTAGGTGCAGCACATGGGTGGTATTTCATCACCTATCAATAGTTGACAATTTTTACGATAGCACTTACTCAACTGAAATAAATTATACATTTTTTCACAAATATCATCAAAAGAAACTTATCACAATGGTATCAAACACAAAACTTTTCAACAAGTATATTTTTAAAGGGGTGGGTGGATTTCTAAATCAGCAAAGGTACTGTCCTCACTTGAGAGATACACATTAAACAGAAAGAGTCTGCTAAAACAAAAACGATGGCATGACATACCTTCTTTCCTTTCAGTCTGTTTTTTCCAAACTTAATCACCCCCTTCCTTTTCACCTCTTGGAGAAAGTGCAAGGCCCTGCACCAGTGGAGAGAAAATAAATGATTGTGTAAACTCGTACACTCAGCTTATCATGAATTGGCAAATATAGTTAATAGTTAATTATCAGCAAAGACTTCAGTTGTGTCAATTTTCTGGTCAGTATCTAAAAAACGGAACCAACTTGAATTGGTAAAATAATTTTTTCAGGTCCTTATAAAGCTCTTGTCAAAGCTTGCTTTTGTTTTGCATTAGTGTTTTTTGTGGGTTTGTGGGTGTATTTTTTTAAGTTAATGTAATTCCCTTACTCCTATATGAGAGTTAAGAGCACTTGCACACTTAACCCACCTCTTTTAAAAAGATATTTTCCTGGTTAGGTTTTTTTAAAGCCCAAATCTAGGAGCTCTGAGTTTCTGCTGCCATTCGTCTTTGCTGAATGGCAAAAAGAAAGCCTAAACCTCCCAGATAGGAAGTTGTATTTGAGAGCTAGTATGAGGTTTGCTTCAGCCATGTGAATTATCTCATGATGATAATAATAGAATCTGAGAAGATGATATGTATAGCTAATATAGAATCAAAATTATAGAGATACATGTAGATAGTTCCAATTAACTGCTGGTTTCATTTAGAAAAGAATCTCCTCCTGAGAAAAGAGGGTTTGAGTTTATCTCACTGTTTGTCGCTCCTTTACCTTTGAGCTTTTGGGGGGCCAGAAACGCTAACTTTAATTAATGGAAGATCCACTAGACCTCAGGCAAGGGTTTGGGTCCCAGGCCTGGGTCTCCTCCTGTGCCTCTCCCGGGAGTAACGAGCAAGCAGGCTTCATTACTGGCAGCTGAGGGGAAGGGTCACTGGGAATGGATTTGCAGGGCCCTCATTGAGCGATCACTCCATGCTGAGAGGAGCTGGCCATGCTCTCGGACACCTGGTCATTAACATTGCTAATTAGCAGCCATTAATCAGGGCGCTCGCTTTTTTTTGTTGTTGTTGCATGTCACCGGCTCAGAGGAACCAAGTGAATAAGAAGATTGTTTCATTACCTCCACAAGAGGTGGAATGAAAGCAGTTCCCATCAGCTCAAGATGAGATGGATTAAGGGAAAGGTTAGACAACAGTTTGAGATGAGCTGGGGCGGGCGGGGGTTGTTGGAGGGGCCAGGAGACCCGAACTGTCTGTTCAGGGAAAATCAGTCACCTATAATTAATGAAATCTACTGCAACCTCATTCTAATCATCGTGTGAGCAATCTTCCAACAACCAAATTTTTGTATCTTAAGAGCTTTATTTTCTTCTGTTAGTGCAGGGACTTATCTTTAAGTCCTTTTAATTCTGTTGAAACGCAGTACGTTTCAGTTTGATATTTTCTGCCTTCTCATTCTAAATTCACTTTTCCTTCTAAAAGATTATGACATAATTTAAAATTTTAAGTAGTTATACCTAAAGCACTTTTAGAATATCTTCATGTACTTATCCAAATGGATACCTTCCAACCAACAAAGGATGAGGAAAAATATAATTCTAGTTTTTAGAATAGAAATAATAAAAATAAGTGGCTTATTGTTACTCCTAACTGCCCCTAAAAGGCAAGAGGCAATGAAAAGACTCTATACTGATTTGTATATTGAGAAAAGAGGGCTTGAGTTTATCTCCCTGTTTGTCACTCCTTTACCTTTGAGCTTTTGGGGGGCCAGAAATGCTAACCTTAATTAATGGAAGATCCACTAGACCCCAGGCAAGGGTTTGGGTCCCAGACCTGGGTTCCAAACACAGAGAATAACATCATTAAAAAGGGCTAAAGATGTGTGTGTGTGTGTGTGTGTGTGTGTGTAAGTTGTTTTTTGTTGTTAATTCAAATGCAATGTGATAAACATGTTTCAGTGGAGCGTTTTCTGGAATGTGGGGTGTCATGTGTGTAGAGCACATTATATTTACCTTAATTCCTGGAAAATGGAAATCTTGGTAACAGGTTGTATGTCCAAGTGTTGTTCACATCATCAGCGTTTTTTATCTAGAAAAAAATATTGTGAGAATACTTATTTAATTAGCAGTTAGTTAGCCGCTATGAATTCATTCATTTATTTATTAAAGTGTGCTCACCCAAGAGCTGCAAAGCAGATCTCTTCGACTTATGTGGGAAGTTCTCTTTATTAAACAGTGAGCGCTTCAGCTCTTCGCTATTTCTGCTCTAGTCTCTCTGTAGTGGGTTACAAAATGTGGTTTGCAGTGGCACTAAGTGACTAGGAAACAGAGATGGCCTAAGTATTTATTAGTGTTGTGGCTTCATTTGGACATGTGTAATAAATATACATTTGCACATGTAATGTGTGTGCACTTTCAAAGCAAAATTATTCATTTAATGTGCCCTACATTTCCAAACAATAAAAGCTAAACCTTTTTTTTATGTATTAATTTGCTCTGTTTACAAAAAACTAAGAAGTTGTTGGGGGAAGGAAGCAAGTATGTAAAACGAATCTGAGGAGTGTTTCAATTGTGTTGGAAATCCATAATATGATTTCTAGGACTTCATGGGAAAGTTGAGCGCTCAAGGGGAAGTTACACAAAGAACAGCTGAGAAAAAGTTGCATTCTGGCACAGAACCATGCAAATGGGGCACATTCTTCAGTTTTCTCATGACGGATTGCCTCTGAAACCACCGAGCCAAGCTGCAGCAATGCTAATGAGGGAGATGCATCAATGAACAGTGTCATCCCAGGGGCTTCCAAAGGGGCCGGGGTGAGGAGGGGGCCGGAGGGAGTTGGAGGGGGAAGAAGGAAGAAAGGGAAAGAAAAAAAGTGATGGGGGGAGGGAAAAAAAGGCCGGAGAGCAGTTGAACTCTGAATTATTAGGGCCAGGCCATTAAAAAGCAAAACTCACTGGCAGGTAGCTCTGGAGGGTACAAACTGAACAGCATTATAATTATATCCCGTTAAGATTTTATAGATTTTAAGAAACAAAATAGGATGGGAGATAGAAAACTTTTTAAACTGCCTGTTGGACTAAAAATGATATTAAAGTTGGGAGCGAAAATGCTTCTACCCAGAGAATAGCTTGTGGTTTCTTTATTGAGGACTCTAGACTATAGGGGAAGAGACTGGGGGACCATCTAGGCCAGGAAACAAAAAGTAGCACTTTTTAGTCTTCACTTTTTTGTGGTTGCAGACTTCTCATTTGAATATTTTTTAAATTTCTGTAAATGCATACATTTGTAGCTCATTTACCACAAATGAAAGACAGTCTGCCTGTCATTCCAATTGTGTTTTAAAAGATTTTTTTCTCTTTAATCGCATACACAAAAAGATTCATTTTTAAAAAAGGATGTTCCTCTTGAGATTAACAAATGATTACTTTAGTAGAAATCGGTGAGATTTCTCTTTCTTGAGTTGCTAAAACCAAACATACCACTCACCCCCTTCCATCCCACCTAATGAATGCAAAATTAATTTATTTTTTATTTGCTTTCCATTCTGGGCTTCCAATACAAATTTCTCATGGAAATCAAATCAATAGCTATTTATTGAGTGCTTATTATACTTAAGGTGCTTGAAAGTATTCTTAGAAAGAAACTTCTAAAAAATATCTAACACTGTTAAGTTTCAGACCTTCTCAAGTGGTACAAACTTTCCAAATCAGCTCCCTTTATAAGAACACCGCAGTGAGAACAGCCAATTTGGTATTGATGTGAATTGTGTGGTACACTTCCAAAATGTCCCACTGAAACTTATTCAGCGCTGGTTCAATCAAAAGTAGAGTTAAAATGTATTTTTCCTTTCAGCATCTTATTTTATGAGCATCCAGTTTTAAAAATGCAAACAGCCAACTGTGCCCCCCTGTTTACTAGCCATTTCAACCCCTTTAGCTAGGTAAATAAATAGAAAAAATAATGAGTGGTAAATTTAAATTCTTTAATCAGTGAGAGGTGTATAAGGAGCTCTGCTCTAACCCATCAACACAGACTGAGGCTAAAATCAGGTCCCTTTTATTCTTTTGCTCCATTTCAACCAATAGGAACTGCAAGATTCAGAATTAAAGCTCCCCAACTCACTCTATTGTGTATTACAGTTCATATGGTATAGTTTCCAAGACCACCCACGGTTCTGAGACTGCTTAATGGAAGATTGTATCAGCTGCTGTACCTAATGACAACTAGATGAGTTAAGAATGAAGTGTTAGCATTCATAGTACTTGTGGGCATAAAACAGATTATTCACATCATTTCAAAGATAACCTTTGTAGCAAAATGCATTCATTCGTGTAACACGTTTCTAACTAATCAAGTACATTATCTATTGAAAGTAGCTTTAAATTTTAAATTTCTCAGATAAAAAAATAAAAATATATTGCATTAGAGGATCTGTTAACATGTATTTAGACAATTTTAAATTATATATTAATGGAAACTGCAAAGCATGTTTCTGGCATCTCACAGTGTCATTTAACAGCATAATTATAAAGTGCTATTAATTGGTAGTTCACTATTGTCCATCACACACCTGAGATCCCACAGTGTCTCAAAAAACTTTTCCTCTGAAAAATCTCTAAAGGCAGAGAGAATATATTTGAACCACAAGACATCTGGGAGTAAAGGCTGAGGCAGCCCCTGCCTTTCTTTCCAAAAAGGACATTTCTTCAAAGTCTCCTGTTTTATTTACTAATTCTCTATGATTTACTCTACAATATAGCCATGTTCATTTTAATATAAAATTTAAATTACTATTTTGTTTGCTAGCTTGCTCAATTGCTTGCTTTTAAATCTTAGAGTAAAACTGATGTCCAGGAAGATGCTCTGTGTTAATCCCCCCAAAATGCTGTTATCCAGACTGAGAAGGTGCTGCGATCAATAAGCCTTCCTTTGAGCTGAAGGGCTCTGGTGTGAAGCCCTGCTGGAGACTCAGAGCGTGGCTTTGGGCACCTAAGTCCCTTAGCTGCTTTGGTCCTGGGCTTCGTCTTGTAAAATAGGGGTGGGGGTGGGGTGTGCGTAGGCTAGGTGCGTTGATCTTTAAAGTTGTTTCACTATTAGTATGCTATAATAATTCTGGTAGCACATTTTGTTTTTTCAATGGAGAGGGTTGACTACTAACAGATTAGTGAAGATGAATTCTGTGAATCTTTTCTAATAAAAGGATTTTAAGAGTGCATGATCTCCATGTGTGAAATATAAAAATAAAAGCCTATTTACTGTGTTGGCAAATTTATTCCCCCAAAACTCTAAAAATCAAAACCTGGGGGAAAAAAATGTCCTGTTTGTATTACCTTTTGTTTTTGTTTGTTCAATAAAACCGTGTTTAAATGGAAATAAGTAATCATAACCCTTTTTTAGTCAAACCTTTTTCTTGGAGCATAATTCCAAGAGGAAAAGGTAGAAAGAAACCAAAAAGCCTTGTGACAAGATTTTTTGTGTATGCCACTTAAAAATGTCTAAATTATGTACACAGCATATTGTACATCATTAACTATGGCATTTTGGTTTGGAGGTCAGGCTCTAGAATCAGCGCTGGGTTGAAATCCTACCTCCGCTATTTAGTTATGGACTTATTCATCCTTCCTAAGTCTCAGGGCTCTCCTCTGTAAGATAAAGATAATAATACCTCATAGAGTTGATTGGGTGTTAACTGAGATAAGTCAAGTGCTCAGCACAGCGTTTGGCCCAAGGTAAAGTGCCCCGCTGTTATTATAATACCATTACTAGATGGCGGGAATTGATGTTTCCCTTAACATTAAAGGCCCGTTGTCAAGGTAAGACATACGTGGAGCATACCAGAGATACTGTAATAGGAAATTAACCCAGATCACTTAGCCAAATATTGTTCAAATTACCTTCCAAAAATACCTTCTTTGATCAGAAACCAAAAGCTTCCATCTTCCTACTCTTCCCGTCTGCATGATCCCGCCCCCAGCCACTATCACGGTGCTCGGCCTGTGTAGACAGTCCAGTCGGCTGGCGCGGTGACTCCCTGATCATTCAAAATCAGTCCCTAGGGATCATCACCAGGGCACTTTCTGTCTTAGCTGACAAACCTGACCCACCCACCAGCACCTGCCGGCTGCCATCGCTTATGCGTCCCTTCCCTCGCTCCACCTCAGGGCAGCCTCTTTCTTCCCAGACTTCAGTTTGGCACCCTTCACCCCTTCATTAGCTCCCTGTGCCACTCAGTATCACACCTAAGCTCCTTCATGCGGCCTTCCAGGCCCTTCTTTCTTTCTCAGCCTCAATTTCCTTCTCTGCCCTCCACCCCACCACCCAACCTCCAGCCATGTTCAACTGCTGAAAGCTCTCAAAACTCCCCATTGTTCATCTGCACCTCCAGGCCTTCAGGGGTTCTCTTTTTTTCTAGAATACTCTTTTCTCCCTCTAACCTCCTCCTTCAGACTCCCCATAGCTAATTTCCATTTGGCCTTAAGTTCTCAGCTTATATGGGAGCCTTTCCAGACTGCAGATGTGATTGGGGTCCTGCTCCTGTGTTCCATGACATTCCATCCCCTTACCCTTATCAGAGTTTTATCAAATATCATTGTAATAGGCTGTGGACTTACTTGTCCTACTCCAAATAATAAATTCCCTGATAGCAGGGGCTGGTTTACCGCTGTACCCCCAGCTCTGAGCATAGAGCCTTTCCCATATTAAGTCCTTAGTAAATATTTGTTACATGGATTTATTTTATATCTATCTTCACAGAATCATCTTTGGTGCCCAACCTAAAACAGGTATATCAATAACAAAAGTCATTTTTAATAAATTGCTTCAACATTAGAAACTGTTATTAACTAGCCAACCACAGAAGTGATATGGTCCTAATGAAACACATCAACACTCACCTTCTTGCCATACTGTCCTGAAGGACCCAAGGAGAGGGGTCCTTGAAGAGCTACCGAATTTGTATAGAATAAAAATTTGCTAGCTTATTTATGCATCTTCAAGGCTGTCCCTTCCATCCTAAAGGCTGAAGCATGCAAGGGGAGAGTGTTTGGGGAAGATAAAGAGCATGGAATCAATAGGAAAACTGGGAAGATTTACATATTGAAGTGTTAATTGGCTGTATAGAAGAATTAGGAACATAATTTTTTTTAATGTTTTGTTTATGATTAAGAAAAACTGAGGTTTTCCAGCCTCTGTAGTGTGCTGGTATGGAGGTGGGGTAGGCAGTTCTCTTCACTGTGTCTTAGCACTCATACTAATTATTTAAGAGCTTTTATGTATATACTCTTCTACCCTGATTTTACTGTGCTCAACCCAGCCAGGTCCTTCCACACATCACATGCTAGTACAGGAACCCTCAAATACCTCAGCTCCAATCACAAACGCTTATTTCTGCTACACCCACCTTACTTCACTTTTGCCTTTATTCTCATTTCACTTTCTTCAGACTTTTGACCCCATTTGGATGTCCATTTTTGGCTCCCATTATGGATCCTGGGACTTGGTTTTTCTCAAGTTTTCCCCTTGATATTCTTTCAGAACTTTGTTTCCTGATTGATTAATTCTACTACTAGACCTTAATTCCCCTGAAAGAATAGATTGTTTTAATCTCCTTTTTACTAGAAACATATATTCCATAATATATGGAATCAAGAGCATTAAGAGCCAACATAAAAAATGAATAGCCATTCTAGAACCAAACATTCATGGTGAACTTTGGACCACCTGAGTCCCTGGCCACACAATGACTGGTGTTTCCCAAAGTGCAGAAAATGCACCACTTGTAAACGTGCCACCAGAGATGACTGGTATGGAGGTCGCACTGCAGCCTAGCACTGAATGCCAGTGGTCCACAAAGTAAGTGTGAAAGTAATTATTTTCAGTTTTCTTTCACTCCTTCTGATTATAGTAAGAACAAGTCCTCAGCTAATCTTTCAACACCTTTCCTGTATTTACAACACCTCCAATACAAAAGAATTTAGTAACAATTGTTTTCATCTGTTTACTTTGTTTTGTTCTCTTTATGGCACATCAGACTTGTTTACCAATTGTTTAGTGGAATTTTCATAGTAATAGTGTGATATTTTCATAGTAAATAGGTTCCCTTACAACTAGATTACATTTAAAAGGCAAGCCCACTCTATCCAGCAAGGCTATCACTCAAAATAGATTGTGAAATAAAGAGCTTTCCAGACAAAAAAAGGCTAAAGGAGTTTATCACCACCAAACCAGCCTTGCAAGAAATGTTAAAGGGACTGCTGTAATAAGAAGTTGAAATAAAGAGAATGAGAAACGTAAGCATAAAGAAATAAAATGGCAATAGATAAGTACCTATTAATAATAATCTTAACTATAAATGGATTAAATGTCCCAATCAAAAGACATAGGGTATCTGAATGGATAAGAAAATAAGACCCAAATATATGCTGTCTACAAGAGACCCACCTCAGAACAAAAGACTCATAAAGTCCTCTGGAGGACTTTAAAGGAGAGAACGACAGCTATACAGTCATTGTAGGGGACTTTAACACCCCACTGACTTGACTGGATAGGTCTTCCAGACAAAAATTCAACAAGGAAATAGTGACTCTAAATGACAACACACTAGATCAGATAGATTTCATTGACATTTACAGAATATTTCACCCCAAAGCTGCAGAACAGGCATTCTCCTCAAGTGCACATGGGACAGTCTCAAAGATAGACCACATGTTAGGACGCAAAACAAGTCTCTACAAGTTCAAGAAGATTGAAATCATATCAAGCATCTTCTCAGACACTTATGCCATGGAATATTATGCAGCTGTAAAAAAGAAGGATCCCTTACCCTTTGAGACAGCATGGTGGGTCTTAGAGAGTATTATGCTAAGAGAAATAAGCCAGTCAGAGAAAGACAAGTGTCACATGATCTTACTCATATGTCGAATCTAATGAACAAAATAAACCGATGACCAAAATAGATCCAGAGACAGAACTATGGAACAGACTGACAAATTGCAGAGGGAAGGCAGGAGTGGGTGGGGAGAGATTAACCTGAGAACTTATATGCATATATCCATAATGCATGGACATAGACAATAGTGGGGTGAAGGCCTGTGGAGAGGGGTACAGGGTGGAGTGGATCAATGGGGGAAAAGGGGAAATATTTGTAATACTTTCAACAAAAGAGATAATTTAAAAAAAATAAATAAATAAGTAAACCATAAATTCAAATTTTAAAAAAAAGCAAGTCTATATAAAATACATTATTTAAATAATAGTGCAGGTACAGGTAGCGTGTGGCTATGATAAAAAAAAATGACAGTTCATGAATTGCTGAATTTTGGTAACAATTATAAAATAGGCCAAAGTTATAGATCAAAATTACAAGTTAGACTTAGGTATCCATAATAGTTTAGATATTTTCTAACCCTCAAAATGCCAGGTTTTCTTTAAATCAGCAATAAAAGTGCTTCATTAATTCTATAAGCATTTCTTAAGGGCGTTTTTTAAAAAAAAATAGAATCTCCCCATACTTTCATCCCTGGCCTTTTCTTCCTCAAAACCATGAAATGATTGTTCCATAGACTACAGCACTCATGGGTCAACCAAAAAAAAAAAAAAGAAAGAAAGAAAAAAAGGGGATCCTTTAGTCCCATAATTACCAAAGAAATAAGCAGAACCTTGAGAAACAAGCTGGTGTTCAAGAAAATAATTTTCATTGCCAGCACCTAACCACTGGCCTCTTTCTTAAGAAGAGGATGAGGCCCCCAGGGTAATAAAAGGCCCTATAGAAGCGCATAAAAGTTCCACATGTGCTACTCCCTGAGTGGCCTTCAAGGGGGTAAGGGCTGGAGGGGGAGCAGGGAACGGGGCTCAGAGCAAGACAAAAAGAAATCTTGCTTCTGGAGAAGTAGTTCATCTCACACATAAAAAAACAACAACAATGAACATGACAGGCTCCTGTTTGCAGAAGATGTTATCGGTGAAAAACAACAAAAATAATAATCGTAATAATAAGAGGAGCCCTAGCGGTTGGGGTTTCTGCAATCACAGTGTGAACTGCATGAAAGGATTATATGAAGTGCTCTTGGCTTGGAGGGGGAAGCAAGAGCTTCAGCTTGCGAGGCGCAAGCAGCTGCTTGGGGGCCGTGCACCTGCCGGGTCCAAGGCTGTTTTCACCTCGAGAGGAAAACAGGCCCCTTCTCTTTCCCTTTCATAGCTCCCAATCTGAAAACCACCTCTAAGAAGAGGGGGAGAAATGGGGAGAAAATGGAGAGGAGAGAAAGGCGGAAAAAAAAATAAAACTAAAAAGTTTGTCCATAGCTGCAAGAGTGGCTCTGGACTTAGTGAGACAATCATGGGGCTGGGGAGCCAGGGAAAGGTAGGGGTGGGAGGAGGGTGACAAGTGGGAGGGAATGGCTTCATTTTAATGCAGCTACAGACAGAGCACGATCTGATATTGGCAAAGTTTCAAGGAAAATGGGGGGCGAGGGCGGGAGGAGAAGAAAGGACTCTTTTACTGCTGCAGGCGTCTAAGTCTTCCAGAGGAGCGTAAGCTCAGCTCGACATTCTGGGAATAGCAATGAGGCACACACAACAATCAGCACACACGAAATCTGCTGGATGATTCAAGCACATCGTGCATCTGCACCCGCCGAATAGGACTTCGGTTAAGTAACCTTGCAGATTGGAACAGGAAAAGAAGGGAGGGCGTGAGGATTTTTAATTAGTAACTCCAAATACAAGAGGTTCTGTAAAAATTAGGTGTTTGCACTACACTTTATTCTACCAGGAGTTGTAAGCGTGTGCGGCTAAAATGCTCGAACAGCGCCTCTCTAACCCGGCTTGAAGTTGGTGCCTCCCTTACCAAGGAGGCTATAGGAAGCTGCTTTAGCGAGGCCTTCAGGGGAGAGGTGAGAAGAGTCTGCTTGAGGCTTTTCATACACATGCACACAAACACACACATAAACACAGACCATTTCCAGTATTACAGGAGAACTATAGTTTATTAAAACAAAGCAACACACACACACACACACACACACACACACACACACACATACACACACCAGGAAAAGAATAAAAGCCCATGTCTCAAATCATGTCATTGTACAAACTACAATTTCTGTCCCCAAGCATTTTTGCTTATGAGGAATTCTGTTTCTACGGCAGGGATAAATTATTTCACTACCCAATTTTTACTTGGTCTTTGAGCATATGATCTATCGTATATGTTTGTAATCCATGCTGTAGACTAGCACACAGTGAGTGCTTGAGTGCTCCGGCAAAGGTCTTTTTTTGTTGTTAGAGAGATCCAGATCACTTATTTCCAGACTGACTTCCAAATAAGCCTGGCCTGGCCTCTGCTTGCTTTCAAAAAATCAAAAGAAAATAATTCATATCGAAGAGTGAGGAAGTGTGTGCAAGGCTCTCTCTGTGGACTCTTTGAGAAACTTCTCTTGTTCATTGGAAATTTATTCTACCTTTACCCAAACAGAAATTTGGAGAAATAAGAACAAGTTTCTGAAACTTCCTAGACTATACTGCTCCCCCCACCACCAAAGACTTCAAATGTATCAGTTATCTGACAAAATATAAATAAAATCTATTTGAAATGTAAGCATTTTACTTAACATGAATCTCTGAGGTTAATCCAAAAGCCTTAGTAGAACAAGAAAGCCAATTTTTCAAATTAGTAAGACATGACAATTAGCTGAATAATTTTTAGGGCCTAAAAATATAAATGAATCACAGAAAAAAAGGCAAGAGGTCAGGAGTGGGAGCAGGAATATAAAATATCTCGCCACATTCATATTTTCAAAGAGCAATTTGAGCAGTTAGGGGGTTTAAACCATGGTGGCAGTCATACTTTTTAGAAAACATACAACTTTGGGTCAAAAAACAGAGTGCAAAAGGAACTCACACCAGAAACACCTGAACGCCCATTAGTCCCAGTGAAAAGATGCCCCTTTTACAGGCCTGTAAGCCTCAGGTAAAATAGGAAATAAAAGATGGACAAGTTTGTTAATCATGGAAGTGGAAATTGCCTGGACTTGTGGTAACCATGAGGGTGGAAAAGCGCAGGGACTGTTCACAGCATCCCTCAGGCAGTTCCCCTCGACACAAGGGTGGAGCTTTGCGTCCCACTGTAGAGTGAGGCTAGGGTTGGGGGGGCTTCTTCCCTAATGGAAATGAGGATGGGACTTAAACCTGGGAAGCAGGAATCCTGAGGCTCAATCCTAACTCAGTGTAATAACTTGCTTTCTCTGACCTCAGTGTTCTCATCTGTGAAATGGGGGAGTTGCTTCATTAGTAAGTCTCAGAAAGGTCATCCAGTTCTAAAATCCTCTGATTCTACAGGTAGAACCAGACACGACTAATAATATATTTTGCACCAAGTGGTAGACAAGTCTATTTCTATAACTCTCCCCGCCGCCATGATGAAAATCCCCCAAAAGTTGAATCCTCAGTAACTCACAGCATTGATGGAAGCTCTTCATTTAGGTTCAGTAATCCCACAGAGTCTTACAGAATAAAAGTAAATTGTCAGTTATAGAGCCCCTGGAAGTTCTCACCACTCACCCATCTTTAATGCCCCATGTGAGGTGGGGGTTCAGAATCTCAGTGAAGAAACAGAAGGGTACTTCTCACAACTTGTCCCCCCAATTCAATCCACATCCCACAGTGAGACACTGCTACTAATGGGAGTGTGTCCTATCAGGTGCTATGAGGAAAAAGATGAAAATCCATGGTGCCACCTTCTCTCACACCTAGCCTAGCCAGACTTAATCTGTCCTTCAAGCTTCTGTTTTCCCTCAAGAAGATTTTTGCAGAATGTTCCACGTTAATCTTTCTTCATTACAAATTGGTACCATAGCCCAGCCGGGCGTGGCTCAGTGGTTGAGCATCGACCTAGGATCCAGGCAATCGGGGTTCGATTCCCGGTCAGGGCGCATGCCCAGGTTGTGGGCTCGATCAATGATTCATCATTGATGTTTCTCTCTCTCTCTCTCCCTCCCTCTCCTTTCCTCTCTCTGAAATCAATAAAGATATATTTTTTAAAAATAAATAAATAAATACAAATACAAAAAATAAATAAATACAAATAAATAAATACAAATAGCACTCATCTGACATCTCATATTTTTAACTTTTAAAGCAGCATTTCCTAAAGTATGATACTACTTCTGCATTCCTCAATATGATTCTGTGGTCAGAGTCTAGTATATGCTGCATTAAACAAGGTTGAACACATTTTACAGCAAAATGTCCCAAAGCAATTAATTAATAAACCGATGTGCAGTGTGACACTCCAAGTGGTCTAGACAGCACTTGACCTTTATCAGAAAATATTGCCCAATCTCTATAATAGGGTTTTACTTAAGAATTAAAATTCATCCCTGGCCCAGGGGTTCAGCTGGTTGGAGCAATGTCCATACACCAAAATGTTGCAGGTTCAATCCCGGTCAGGGCACATACTTAGGTTTCAGGTTCCATCCCTGAACAGGGTGTGTACAGGAGGCAACCAATCAATGTTTCTCTCTCACATTAGTGTTCCTCTCTCTCTCTCTCTACCTTTCTCTCTCTCTAAAATCAGTAAACATCCTCAGATAGGATAAAAAAAAGAATTAAGATTCAGATGTTCACTTATTTATTTGATCATCAATGGCACAAATATTTACCTGGTACCTGCTTCATGTCAGGCTAGGTTGGAGCCATCAGCTAGGTAATTCCCAGGCCCTTGGTGCAATGGAGAAGATATAACAGCTAAATATGCCCAAGGCGAAGAGTACAGTGACAGTGATATGCACAAATAATATGAATGTCAATGGAAAAATACCTACCCAGTGGGAGAAGAGTGATCAGGAAGATAGAAAGCTTTCTCCATGGGGTGACATCAGAAGTGCGGATGGGAAGAACGTATCAAATTAGTGGCTCTGTACAACGATTCACAATTTACAAAGTTTTTCTCAAAAATTAGCACAATACCTACTTTTACATATCCTCTTGAGCACTTGCAATATAGTAGATATCTTGAATTCATTTGTGCTTTAATTTGCCTTTCTAAGAAGGTGCATTTCCTTTAGTGTTTCCCCATATATTTTTCCTATCTGTGAAATGTTTCTTTCACTCAGATGAGAGTGAAAGGCAAATTAAGTTTGGACCTCCCATAAATGTGTTTTGGTTTTTTTCTTCTAATTCTAAGGGTGAAACTCATTAAGCAATATCTATCAAATTCTCAAGGAAAGAGCATGGTAATATTTCCAAAACAGTGAGATTTAAACATTTGAAAGCCTTGCGAGCAGCACAAATCACATTAAAGAACTTTTTGTTTGTTCCCGGTAAAGGTGTGATTTGGAATTCCTCACTGGAGTACCAACAGAGAGACCCTGAACCCTACAGGAGGCTAGCCTGACAAAGACAAGGTAGTTTTACCCAATGAAAACCCTTAAAGACATTTCCACTGAAGGAAGAACCAAGGCTCACCTTGTTGGCTAACAAGTGTTGCTAATCTTTCAACCTACGTAGTAAGATACCTTACAGAACATGTTTTGACCAGACCATCCAAAGCCATTTAATAATAACCTGTGGTTTATTTGGATTCTGTAATACTTACATTATTGTCATTTCTCATACATATGTAAACATAATGAAATGGGTCACCTACATGGGACACACCTCTGATTACTCCTTTAAAATAAAAATTTAACACCACCTACCTTTCTCCAGTGACATGATAGATTAATGACACTTATAGTCTTCCTTTCATTAGGATAATTTATGAGAAAGAGAGATCCTTCCTCCTCCCCCATTCATGCCTAGCTGTAAAGAGAAATTTTCTTTGTAATTTTTAAATCAAGTAAGGAAACTTGGTGGTGGGAGGATGGGACAAGGGAGAGGAGGGACGGTGTGTGGGGAGCAGCAACAGCTTCTATGCATGTGGCAGATTCCATTCATTCTGTAGTGAATAGAGCACTAAATCCGAAGTCAAACAGCTTGAGTCCTGGCCCAGCTCTACTTCTTACTATGTGACATTTTCCAGTGTCATCCTCATGGTGCTCAAGAGGTTCAAATGAGTCAAACCAGGTGAAAGCACTGTGAAAAGTCTCAAGTGCCAAGTGCAGCATCAAGACCTCTCTGTACTATGTATGTTATTTGGTCAACAGCTTGGCCCCCAGAGTCAGACCCACCTGAACTAGAATCCGGCTTTGGCCTCCTAGCAGCTGTATGACCTCAGGCAAGTTTTACTCTCTAAGCTACATATTCTTCATCTATAAAGTGGAGAGTACTAACCCTCAAAGAGTTGTGAGGATTTAATGAGATCATAAACATCACACCCTGACAGTGTCTAAAACAGAGGATCTCAGTGAGTGGTGGTTCCTATCCCTAGTGGAAAGTTACTGCCTATGGACCATCTTATTGCTACAGTGTGGGGGCATGAGACTCATCAAGTGTGTTTAGCAGCCCCATCACATATAAAATTTATATGTCCCTTCCTCATTAGAGGCTTTCCTCACACCCCCCCCCCCAATTCCATCAGTCTCTCTCCCATACTACCTCTGTTTCAATATACTATTGTACTTATTAAACACCATCTTGCAGTTTACTTATTTATGTTTTCTCTACTAGGCTATAAGAAACTTGATGGCAGGAGTCTGTCCTATTCATGTCAGAATCTCCCATGCCTAAGACACTGCTACCTCAGAGTGGGCGCTGAACAAATGCTTATGGAATCGGGTACATGAATATACAATATTCTGCTGCAAGTCAGTCCTCAAATAAGTGATAGAGACACAAATACAAAGATGACATGACACAGGGAAAGAGCAAAGTGCTCAGGAACCACGACAATCTTAACTCTGCTCACTTTGTAGCGTGGACTTACTCAGATCTGCTGCCTCCGCTATGCAGCTCAAGCAAACATTCATGGCTCATTCATTTTACTGACCCTGTAAGGCCAATAAAAATGAAGCAAGACAGTGGTGGAAGTAAATTTTTTAGATTCAGTTAACCTCACCTTTCTTTAGATTTTGCATTCTTAATACAATGTCACAAAACCCTGAAATCTAACCAAAGAGAACAAACTTAAACTGCCTCAGAACCAGGAGTTAAAGTAGGGGCTAGGTCTACATGAAGTTGATGGTTTTCCACATAGTGTGATTTGCAGATAGAACTGCAAGACCCTATCCTCTCAATAATTTTCTTCCACAGATCTTTCCCTTCTTCCAAATTAGCCTGAAATTCTTGATTTGCAAGTTACATATATATGTGTGTGTATTTGAGGTGTTAGTAGGGGTGAGCTGGACATGGCGTCTTCAGAAAACCTTTGCAAAAATGCCTATCTTTCCATTTGCCTTTTCTCATTAGCATGTTTGCGTCATCCGGGGGAATGTGCCTTTTATGTCACAAAAATTATCATGATTAACACAGAATAATTTCTCAGATCAGCTTTGGGTCCCACAGAAGAGAGCTTGGCCATGGGAAAGAAAAATTGAAAAGGACAGAAAGATTTTAATCATGGACCTCACGTCTCTTTGGGATTGGAACCACATGCAGCCTGAAGAAGGTAGACCCGGGAGAGCTGCCCTGGGCAGCTGGGGAAGAAGCGTAGTGATGGAAGTCAAATGTCCATACTCTACCCTGTTGTCCCTGGAATCTACTCCTTATTCTTTTTGTTACTGTTGTTTTCAAGTAAGGCTTATTGAGTCCTGAGCATGTGCTAGCAATAGGCCAAGTCTTGGTTCACAATGGTGTGCATGCAGATGTAGTACCTCCCTTGATGGAGCGTACAATCTGAATGCAACAGACGGATATTTAAACAAGCATGCTACTCATGTTTAATGTTAAAACTAAGAGACAGCTAAAAGGAAAAAGAGCAATCAATTATGAGAAAATAATGGGGCACAGGAACCTACCTTTTGGATTGAGTGTAAATGTGGATTTACCTTGAATTAATAAATTTAATCTTGAAAGCCTCTCATTTGCATGGGCTCCTTCCAAGGCTCTGGAGATGGGGGGAGCTCTACAGTATGTTCATATGGCTATATGTTTTTTTGTAAAATTTGCAAATGTAAGATATTTTAACTGTAATCAGTTAAGACCATTGTCTCTTTCTTCTCCGGTTTTCCTGTCATATTTCCTCTTAGTTATGTGGGGTTGGACAGCCGGAGGCATTTTGGGGATCTAGTTCGAGGGAAATTAAGATGAAAGTACATTTCATTTGGGTTTGGTGGGAACATATACAAAGTATAGTTAAGTTACTGACAGCATCCCCAGTATAGGAAAGGCTTTCATGAACATTCCTCTCTGCCTTTTTGCCAGCTCATACAGCGGATGACACAGGGTGCAGGCCTAGAGGTGTCCCCTGATATAACTATGTCCTTCATTGAGCAGCACCAGAAGTAGAAAGGTAGTGCAGGAGAAACCAGGTTTGAAATGCAGGGGGTAAGATGGAGCTTTCGTCCTGTGGGACAATGCTTCTACTAAACATTTGCATAGCATTACTAATAAAAAAGTTGTGAAGCTAAAATAAACTTTTCTAAACTGTCATCATAATAAAAATATAAACTTCGATTGCTATGCTAGAGGAAAACTAAATTATCTTTTTATCCTCACTGTATAAAATATTGTAATATCATTGTCATATGAAGGAACAATCAAAAGATATGTAGCAAAGTCGCTTATATCTCAATTTTTTTAAAAAACGTATATAGCCAGAGAATGTAGGGGAAGGGGACTAGTAAAGCAGTGTTTACAGTACTAGTTACATTTTTAAATTTATTATTCTTTAGGATGCTTCCTCTTATTTTAAATAAATATTCACTTTTGAGTATAAATTTATATTTGTGATTTCTTATTCCTTTTAGAGAGACCTCCAAATTATACAAGCCTCAGGCCCCACAAAACCTGCCCCTGGTCATGGCTTCTCTGTGGAGAACGACATTTCAGCTAAACCACAAGGAAAGTGAAGGGAACATCCACAAGAAAAAAAATCTAGGGCCATGGAAAGAGCATGTGAAAGGTCTGGAGGTGACAATGAGCTTGGAGACTTCAAGCATAAGACCACAAGTCCCACTGATTTCTAACAACACTTGTCTAATTATCAAAATAAGGCATGTCCATTGTAGTAAATTTGAAAAGATTGGAGAAACATAGAAAAACAAAAGAACCACATGTGTCCCAATTGTTTACTAGAAAAATGTGATTGCTCCAGTTATATCACAGGAGCTCTAGACAAGGTAGAGTAGCTCTAGAATGATCAAAACTTGGCAGATTTTTAAAGCACTGTACAAATGTAAAGAATCTGCTAAGTGAAATAAGTCAGACAGAGAAAGACAGGCACTGTACAATGTCACTTATATGTAGAATCTAAGAAACAAAACAAAACAAAACAGAAGTAGACTCATAGATACAGAGAACAAACTGATAGTTGCCAAAGGGAAGAGGATGGAGAGAAGTGTAAAAAAGCTGAAGGGAACCTCTAGCTATAGAATAAATTAGTCACAGGAATGTAATGTACATCACAGAAAATTTTGTCAATAATATTGTATTAAGTTTGGATGGTGACAGATGGTTCCTAGGCTTATCATGTTGATGGCTTCATATGATGTAGGTATAAGTGTTGAGTCACTGTGCTGTACATCAGAAACTGATATGATGTTGTATGTCAACTATACTTTAATAAAAAATTAATTAATTAAAATAAAGAATCTGGTTGGTCTCATCATCATCACTATGATGGTCATCATCAATGCCCAATCAGAAAAACAAATTTAAAATACCCTCTTTTAAATCTTTTGCCAAGATCATCCAGCCATGAAGATCTACATAGCGCCTGTGGCAGTAAAAACACAGGTGAAAAGGGGTCCCTTAGAATTCCTAATGAAGTGAATACTTACTTTGTCCTGCTGTCCAGCACCCTCCCTTACTCTAGAAATAGCCCCTCAGCTGTTAGGGAACCAACCCTGCCACTGTTTCAGCCATACTACTTTAATAGAAAGTAGCAATCACAGTTCTTTCTTCCCAACTCCCAGTCTCAACCCATTTGGATCAAACTGAATTCTACCCCCATGGTTTTTTAGCTGGAGCTCTGAGAGGATTGGCCCCCTCTGTAATGGTAAAGATGGGAGATGTGGGCCTGAGAGAAGTACAAGGCCATGTTTCAAATCAAACAGAAGTTAGTCTGAGAAAATAAGGCTGAGAATCTAGGAAAGGAGCAGAGAAGAAAGATGAAGAGCGTCCTGGTGACCATCCCTAGAGGGTCCTGTTTCCAGGCAGTCTGAGACCTACCTGCCCTAACAGTTTTTCCTGCTGACTTTCTAGGTGAGATGGAAAATAATCACCCTCTTGCCTAAGCTAGTTCAAGTTATGTGTCTGCTACTTGGAACCACTTTATTCCCCAATATGCTAAATCTGAATGCCTCCTGTGGATCTTTATGAAGTATAAGTCACCGTGCTGGACTTAGGGTTGCTATAAAGAAGAAAGGGACACGGACTAACGTATACTGAGTGTCTCCTGCATTTCAGGGACTGCATACAGATTACTTAACTTCTTCCTTATAGAAACCCTAGGAAGTAGTTAATGCTTTTAGGAAATTGGGTTTAAGCTCTCACAAGAAGTAACAGAGGCAAAATTGGAACTTAAATCTGACTGCATATCCCATTCTTATTCCCCTGCTACATGTTGTCCATTATGGGGTCTTATAATACAATTCAGAAAAGAGATATTTATACAAATAATATAATGAGATATGAGCTGATGCAAACAAGGAAAGAGGAAGCATTGAGTGTGAACTGACCAGATGGGAATCTTAAAGCACTATTACTGCTTTTAAATCCTGTCCTTACCATGAACCTGTCATTGTTACTAGATAAGAGCTTTAATCAAAGCTCCTTGCTTAAATATGCTCAGATCTATGAGCTGGAGGTAGAAAATAAAATCTTCAAAGACTTAGCAATTTTATTGGGAGAGGAGTAATGTTTAACCAAGTCTATAATAAAATGCGGAAGGATCGGCAAAATACAGCCATCCAAAAACAGGGCAGGGAAAATGGGTCTAAACCATAGCAGAAATTACTTAAGTCCTTTATATGGGAAAACTGTTGGCTAATAGTGAGGGCTGTTAAACAATGAAACGGGTTACCAGGGCAAGCTAAGGAATCTCCTCATCTACAGGCCTTTAAAATAGTAAAAATTTCTTGGTCTGAATGGCTTTACGTGTGGTCTTCCTCGAGGAGCAGTGGGGTCAGGGAGATACAGAGGAGGGATGACCCCTCCAAATCCCTCCTCAAAGCCTGGGATTCTCCCTACCTGACCATCACCACCTTGAGAAAGGGGCTCTGCCATCTGACAGTCTGGAGGGCCCCCCCTTTAGTTGTTGCCTACCTTAGTGATGCACTAATTCACAACTGCTGTAGAAATGATTGCAATATTTAGACATAATGGAAGAAGTTTAATAGGGTCCAGTGGGAAACGCAGGTGTTTAGATCAGCTTAAAAATAATAACCACCTCCCCTGCCGGGGGCTTTCTATTCACCATCAGCTCTGCTTTTATTCTTAACCATAAAGGCTACCTCAGACAGGAAATTGTTCACGTGATTGGTCTTTACAAGTGCTGTTGGTTTAAACTGGGGGCTGTAGAGGTCATTAGTGGGCAGCCGTGTGATTAACCTTTGCTAGCCCGTTGCTTTTCACACTTTGTTAACAGCTTCCATTATTGCTCCTCTGAGCCTTGAGGAAGCCGTTTATTGACAGTATTAAAAATACATAGCTACAAATTCTTAAGAGCTTCATGTTAAAAAACAACAACAAAAAAAAACCCTCCCAACATCTTATAGTCAGCCCACTAGGGAAATGGGAAACCTCTAATTTGCCATATAGGTTTATCAAGAACTGCATTAAGCAATACTACATTTACCTCAATGGTGGTCCCTGACACCATTCCTTTCTTTCATATTTATATATGTTATGGTGACACCAGAAAAATTTTAAATTTGAAGTTGGAGCTATAAAATCTCTGGGAGTATTTGAGGCCTGGACTCTCTTATTTTTGAGGAAATTAGTTTGTACATAAGTATGGAGAGGAGAGAGGGAAAGAGATCGATAAGAAAAATGTGCCTCTTAAGGAAAAGTAAAGCCCTCACCCACATAAAACAACCAAGAGGTTCAGAAAGAATTTTTATGTGTGAATCAGTACTTATTCTAATGTGAATAAATGATGGTTGTTTAGTTTTTACCCCTCTCTTCACCCCCACTCTGAGCTATAAAGTGTCTTGGGAGGCATTTCTAAGAATTGTTTGTGTAAGAAAGACCATATTGAAGTTTCCCAACCAGTGATATGTATGCCTAAAACCTACTTAAAGGGTAGCATTCTTCAAATGATCCTTGGTCCATGACCCCTCCCACTGCCCCTATGACCTTCCTGCGAGAGTTTAATGGCCTTTCTGTGACACTCACCCCAGCATAAGATTTTTTCCCAAGAACTTTCCTTTTACTTTCTAAATTCTAGTGAAGAATTTAACTCCAACTTCAGAAGTATCTAAATTTTCCCCATCCTCGGTCAGAATTCATATTAAAGGGGGGAAAGGCCCAAACAATGATTCTTCAAAAGATTTATCCCCTGGCGATATACATACATATAGATTGATTATAAATATGTATAAAATAAATGCACATATACTACATTGCACATATATATGATAAATGCCTCCGTAAGTACACATATATTATATATAATAAATGAGTGGGAAAGAAAACCATTAGAATTCCATATAAAATTTCTGTGCTGAAAAGATTAAGAGAAAAGAACAATGTACCAAAGGATAAATGATTCTCCTTCAGTTACCTTGACTTTTGTTTGTTTGTTTTCTATTTTGATGCTACTGATCAAACTTATTCATTCGCTGTTTCACATGTGCAGCTATAGACCCAAATTCTTTTCCTGAGAAAAACCACAGGGCAAAGATTATTTCTTTAAATATATATATAAATTAACTAATGCTCTTATTAAAAGAATACAAACATAGTAAGTGGGACTTCTACCGTCTCCCACAACTATCTGTTATATGTTATAATGCCTCTGATTTTTGTGCAGATTGTACTGTAGCAAGACTTTAGTTCCCACACATATACTATGGTCAATGAATGCAAACAAACAAAAAAGGTTCAATTTCCTTTTTAAAATCCCTTTATAACATTTAAAACTGACAAGCTATGAATTCCTCTATTTCATGATAGAAGGGTGGAGGGGAAATTGTTGCTAGGATAAGACTTTGTATTTTATGTCAAGTTGTATCTGGAAGCTCATTTTAAAAGTGGAATTGTAACCCGCCCACCCCCCAAAAGCAGGGATTTGAGATTAAAATGCCAAAATAACTTTAATTATAGGTTTGTTGGGGGTGTGACATTAAAATATCAGTCAGTGGAAAACTTCACATTGTTAATGTGTCACTCAAAAAATGTGAAATTTGTGTTATACCATTACTATTTATTTGTATATTCTTGGTCTCCAAAGAACACACTTGGTAGATAAGAACCCAAACCACTACAGCAAGTAGTCCAACATTTTTAAACGTCTTCGAAAATCAGAGTTAAATATAAATAATTATATTTAATGTAAACCTTGGTTCTACTTATTGCAGATTTTTAAAATTGGGTTGAATCATATCTAATATTTTAATATAGAAAAATAACAAATTCCAATTTCAACTAGAATCTTTTCATTTTGTTCTATAAAATTCAAAATAATATGTGGCATTGGGGAAAAATACACAGTAGCCTCTAACATCAAACTACTGTTTCTTGCCCAAGACTTACTGTAGACAATAATTGGTTTTCTCAGCTCCCTCTCCCAAGCTGTATGAGAAAGGAAACCATGGAAACTGGGCCACCATAAAGCAATGTTTTCTAAACTCAGCTGAGTGCTCACTGATCCTCAGGAATGGTTTTACACATCCCTTTTTGACTAATTATTGTAGGGAACCATAGTGGCTGCTTGGAATACTCTTCATCCTCAAGGGCTCACCCCTTGACTTCCTTCAACTTAACCCGACTTATGGCCTTAATGGCCTACTTCACTGAGGAAGGTCAGTCAGCATGAGCTCCTTGCACTGGTTCTTGATCAAACTAAACCTGGACCTTGACCTGCCTGGCTCGTCTTGCTAGGTCAGCACATGAAACTGGCTTAAGTTCTCTCCAACTATGCTCCCTACTTTTACCAGGCAGCCCCAACTTGACAGAGTGCCTTTTTTAAAGGCCTGTATGTCACTGCCTGGTCCCAGTTAACCTTGATCCAAAATAGATCACAACTCTTAACAGCATTTTCTATCTCTTCTGCCAACAGTCCCATCCCTGTCCTTCTTCCTGAGTTCTCTTTTACAGTCTGTCTGTCTTCTTTGGCAATCTCATCAAATCCAGAGCTTCTATTCTTATCTTTAAGGAACCCACATTTCTAATTTTCAGAACTATTGATGAATTCCTCAAACTAAAATCCCCTGTCCCCAAACTACCTCTTCTTCTCTACATCCTCATTTCAATAGATTTGGTCATTAGCATCCCAGAGCCATGGGTGTTTCTTCTCTCTCCATGGCCAACGAATTGTCATGATACCTATAATAAAATCCAAACTCCTTTCCATGGCCTAAAACTCTCTGAGTAATCTCTGATCTCATACCCTTATACCTCCCATGGCTCACCATGATTTAGCCCTGTTTCTGCTTCCCAAACCCATAAAGCTTGGGATTTTTATATGTTATCTTCCCTCCTCCTAGAACTTTCTACTCTCCTCCCCCAGATCATTTCAGGGTGGCTCCTTGTCCAAAATGTCACTTCATCAGAGAGATGGTGTCAGAAACCCTATCATATCACACTTTATATTTTCCCTATAGATTTTTATGACTGACATTAATCAGCTAGGATGAAAAAAATGATGAGTATTTAGTTACAGTAGCAACGATAGGCAGGCAAAGGAAAAGACAGGCTTAAGAATGTGATGACAATTACATAAGTAGCAAAGGTGAAAGAGTTGTGGATTCTCCCCAGATAGCTGATGTGGGGAACCAGATGCATGGTGGCCTTGTGAAGTAGAATAAAAAATACAAGGCAAAGAACTGATTCAGAGGAGAGACAATCAGTTCCGTTTTGGAGCTGCTGACGTTGTGGTGGCTACAGCACAGACTGAAAGATTTCCATGAGGCAATGGGACATACAAGGTCAGAGAGCAGGAGAAAGCATTTGAAACTATATGAGTAGAAGACAGGAGGTATGAAGAATCAGAGCTGAAGAGGGTCCCCGGAGACCACCGGAGGACACCAGTGTGAAAGGGAAGAGGGGCTCATGAAACAAGAGGACAGCAGGTAAGAAAGAAATTGTGGAAGACAAGTAGGAGGTTGGAGAATAATGGGGAAATCAATGGTGTCAAAAAACAGTAATGTTGCCTAAGATAAGAACTTTAACATGCCATTGGATTTGGCAATTGTGTCATTAACGAGTTCAGTGACAGCAGTTTTAGAGGCAAGGTGGAGGCAAAAGTCAGGACACACAAGGTTGAAGAGTAAAGGAAACAATGTAAGGGGAAGAAAGAGACTTCAACATGAGGGGAAAAGAGAAAAAGACAATAATTAAAGGGATATATAGACTAGAGATGGATTCTTTCTGATGATGATTAGAGAGACTTAGTTGTGTTGGTATGGTGATAAGAAAAAATGGCAAATTGAGTCAGAAAGAGGCTCCCAGGGCCTCCCTGACTGACTCTGGCCTGTTATTTCCAGCCTTCTCTCTCACTCCTCTCCACCTCACCCCAAATGTCCTCAAGTTGGAGCTTTGAGGCTGGAGGAAGGCCCTGGAAGGGGAGGAGGTAGACATGAAACCTAGGATCCCTGCTCCATCATTATGCCACAAGCCAGCTCCAAATACCTGAACTGCAACTGATGGATGACTCAGCTTTTCCTCCAGGTGTGGTACCACATGTTTACCCCACCCAGACTGAATGCTGCTTGGGATTCACAGGGTGTATAAGGAAACGGATGAGTTACTTGGAGGAAGAAACACTCCGTGTGGTTAAACTCAAAATGATGAAGTTTCATCTTCCCCCAAAGCCCTCTATGTTCTAAGCAAACATGTATCTATGCATGGAAGAGTCTTGGTATGCTGTAAATAAGTTTCAAACTTTCAGCTATAAAATTATTTAATGTACATTACTACCATTCCTAATTTGAGAAGAAAAAAGAAAGGGGAGAAAAATTAGTCTTTACGAAGAATTCAATATTGCTCTTGTGATACTTCTCAGAGGAGCAGTGCAATCCTTTTTTATAATACTATTTCATCTTGAGCCTTCATGACCTGAGGTTGTTTAATTAGCTGCTGCATAATAGCTCCAGAACATGGCACCTGAAGCAGGTCAGTTGGCTATGTGACCTTGAGCGAGTCATTTTACTTCTCAGAATGTAAATATCCTGCCCAACCTACTTTCAGCTCAGTTGCATCATGAGATCAAATCTTATCACTCACTTTACTGCAGAGGAGACATACTGCAAACCTACTGGAAAAAAATCTTCTGGAATATGTAGGAAGACTGCCATTTCAGTTTCTAAGTTACGCCAGAAAAGTTGAAACTTCAAGCTGTGGGAGGGGTTTACAAGGTCATTCTACAAGACAGAAAGATCAAATAATGTTACTGCAAGTTGCCATTGTAATTCATTCTTCCATAAAAATTACCTCTGTTGTACTAGCAAGTTCAGCAAGACCTTGGATTATCAGCCAAATAAATGCCACTTCAGTAAGTTATTGCTGCCTGGGGCCAGCTTTAACTTGCATCGTCAACTTTTTTCCTGTCTAAAGTTCTACTGTAAGTTTTGCATTCATCAACCATGTTCCCCTTGCCGTTACTGCTTGCCCTCTTATGACTTTTCCCCTCCTCTTGGTTGCTAAAGAGAGCCCGATTGTGTATACCAACACCAGAGAGCTTCATCCAGTGATGTAAAAGAGTTACATTCAGATTGTTTTTTTTAGGTAGAACAAAGTGCAAAAGCCCACACTGAACATTTCCTTACTATGTGAAAATAGTTTCTCGCATCTTTGCACCACAGTTCTGGGAATTCAATTCAAAAGAGATGTGTTCAAAAGTATATGACTTTGGCTCCCATGTATGATCGTGAGACAATAAAGGAACAGTAAATTTTGTGACAACTTTTGAAATTTGTGGTTCTATGCAAAGTTTCACCAACTTTCCATCACTTAAACTGGATTCAAAATGGAGTCAGAAAATGTGGTACTTGTCTAAAGAAAATAAATGTTTCAACAGTCTTTTTTCCCCCTTTAAATTGATGGTTAAGTGTATAACAAAAGGAGAAGACAATAAACAACATATACATACTTGTCTGAAAAAGCCCCCCAAAATGCCACCCACATGCACAGAGTACCACACACAGTCGCTTTATGAAGAAAAATCAGATGCCATATAGGGTAACTATTGAATATTGGTGATACTTTTTCCTACCTTATACAAATTACTCCAGCTAAAGTGCACCCAGCTTGTTTTCTGCCAGTGTTTCCCTCCACTATGTTGTCAAGTGTACATTAAGGACACATCCTGGGAGCATTCTCCGTAAGAGAATGCTCAGTGCTACTTAAACTCAATAAATATGTTAAATTAATGAATAAATGCTTTGTATGGATTTAGAAGGAGAGAATGGGTTTAGCAAAGGAGGCAAGTGGAGAATTCAGAACTTTGCAGTGCCTCTTACATACATCCTCTGCATCACTGGCCTTTGATAATCAGTAAAGTACCTTTGCTTGAAGAAAAATGAGTAGAATAAGCCTCTTCTAGGGGAAAAAATCAACACGTGTAAGTAGGTAATTAAGGTTAAGGGTACAAAGCCCAGAAACCTAATACAAATTCTCCTTAAGGACATACCATTCTCCTGTAACGCAAGAATGACTGGCATCTCCCTAATACATCCCCCATGCATCACAAGAGATTTAAGAGCAACTTTCAGTAAGTTGCTGGAACTGATGCTTTTAAAAGCAATATTCCAGTCCCTTGTGTTAATGAAGAGAAACCTGATTAATCCCAAAAGGCAGATGATACTGATTTGAGGAAGAGATGATTGGCCTGATGTTTGAGAATTGGTAACTCAGCAGAGAAATAAAACTGCACTGCAAAGTTCTGAATTCTCCACTTGCCTCCTTTGCTAAACCCATTCTCTCCTTCTAAATCCATACAAAGCATTTATTCATTAATTTAACATATTTATTGAGTGCCTCATGTGTGCCAGGCGCTATTCTAGGCCCTGGAAATACAGTAAGGAACAAAACAGACAAAAATTCCTACTTACATCCTTCATCTCTCTGACTTGTGAACCAAGCTAAAGTAGAACTATTTTCTTATTCCCAAATTTTGTCAAGCTGAACTTTTACTTAGGACAAGGGTCAACTGTCTAAGAAAGAAAGCCCTCTTATTTATTAGAGCAAACAAAGGTCGTCGACAATCCTACACCCATTCACCTAACAATTGTTGATGAGCATCCCCTAGATGCCTGGATACAGGCTTCAAACTGGGGAACAGCAAGATGAAAGCCACACAGTCCTTGGCTTGACAGGGATTATATATTTTTATAATGTCTTCTTGTGAACAGACTAACAATTGATAGTTTTTAAATTGAAGTTGAATGTTTGAGGTCTGCTGATAGCTGAGAGTTAGCTGTTTTTCTTTTTTCCCAGGACAAGTGTTTCTCCTGATACCCTTAAGTATAGACTCTAGGGATAATGGCCATTTCTCGAAAATATGCTACCGACCAACTTGAAAAGGGCAAGCTAGACTTGGACGTGCATCTGAGTGTTCTCACTCCATTTTCCATAGTCACAACCCCTGCTATGTTTTCAATTAGCTACAGTAACTGAAATTAATATTGCATTACACTTTTTTTTATTGTCCTTTAATTTAACCAACAGTAATGATCAAGGCATAAAATAACCCCAGTCCTTTGTTTAGGGCCTGGTGAATAGAGCCACATGCCTGACCTCAACCCTTTGGGGAATGGACATTCAGAAAGTATTTACATGGCCCCTTGACTTTGTTTATTATTTTCCTGTTGCCTTTTTAGTCTATGTGGCTTTGTTTACTCTACTTACTACATGTGGGGGGTGAGGTTGGAGTTGGGGGTTTTGCTGTACTTCTGGAATTATGGCATTTGAGAATGTCGCCCCGTTTGTCATCCATTATGCCTCTTTTCTGTTAAGTATTCCAGAAGCTTCTGGTCAAAGCCTACCCAAAAATTAACCAATTTTTCTTTTTTCTGGTTGTGTGTGAGTGTGTGTGTGTGTGTGTGTGTGTGTGTGTGTGTGTGTGTGTGTGAATCAGCAGATAAACAGGCATCTATGTTAAAGTGTTGATACCTGGATATCCCACCTAGAGTGGGAAGTTGACAATTTATAATCCAAGTGCCCTGCGGGAGGCATGCGTGGTGGTGCATCTCCATCATTCCTCACCAGGTGAACATACTACGGCTCAGGGCCAGACACTCCTGGGAGCAAATCCTGGCTTTATTTCTCAGCAGTGTGTGACTGGGCAAGTTACTTATTAACATCTCTGAGCCTGTCTGCTCATCTACACAATGAAAATAATGTGACTGACCCTGCTGGCTGGGTTTTGAAGATTAGAGATAATATATGTGTTGAACGGAACACAGAATCCCTGTGAAAGGCATTCAATAACCGGCAGGCATCACTAGCATTATCATGATTATTTCTCCTCCATTCCTCCCCTTGTACTCATCACCTGAACCCCCTCATTTCCCTTTCTTCCATTCTTCCTGCTTTTTCATTCTCCTTTTCTCCACTTTTGCCTGCCAGTGCCTCAGATCTCTGATTGGTGTCCAAAGGCATTTCTCAGGGCCACCAGCAATGCTCAGAGACAAAAGTGTTGTAGATTCTTGTTCCCCAAGACCAGCCAAAGAAGGAAGAGCCAGAGAGAATGCAACCTAGGAAATATCGTCTCATGTAGAAAGATATCCAGGGCACTCAAACAATGCAGTGTAGCTAGAGTTATCCTATCGCCTGAAAATGCTGAGTGTCTTTTCTGCAGGTCATATCAAGCCCCAGAAATTTAACATTCCTTCATTAATTTACTTATTCACTTTCTTTTTTTCTTTTTTTTAATATATCTTTATTGATTTCAGAGAAAGGAAGGGAGAGGGAGAGAGAGAGATGGAAACATCGATGAGAGAGTCGTCATTGATCAGCTGCCTCCTGCATGTCCCCGACTGGGGATTGATCCCGCAGCCCGGGCATGTGCCCTACCAGGAATTGAACCCCGATCGCCTGGATCCTAGGTCAACGTTCAACCACTGAGCCATGCCCAGCCAGGCTATTTATTCACTTTCCACATGTATTAAAGATATATATAATGTGGTGGGTCCTATGCTAAAGTTGAAGCTATGACAGGTTTATTATATATCTTTGTATCAACTTACTCAACAGATATTTGTTGAACACACAGCAAGTGAACAATGAACGAGCCAAAGTTTCCAGCTGTGAAGAAACTGAAAAGAAAAAAATAAAATATGTATTCATGGATGTAGGTCATGTATACATGCTCAGGTTTTCTGTTTTTCCAATGAAAATGAGTAAGCACCCTCTATGTGTCAGGTTCTAAACTGGATGTTAACATACAAAAATAAGAAGACAAGACATGGTCCCTGCTCTTCATCCATTCACTCAGTAAACATCTCAAATACCTACTCAGTGCTAGGACTGGGCTGGGGGCTAAAGACGCAGCCCTAATCAAGACAGATGTAAGGAAATCAGTATGTCATATTGTTTCATATTGGTTAAAATAAAAATATCAATGTCTTACAGGAGATAGAGTTTTGCCACATTTTCTAGTTGCTTACTGACTTTTTAGAGCCCTTGCAATATTTGAAAAACTCTCTGGCTTATGAATTTCAAGTCCCCAAGGTAGAAACCAGAAAACAAGTGCCTTCAGCTCATCAGCTGCTAAGATGGACACATAAGACCTAGGATCCGCCAGTCAAGTGTAGCCATGTGACAATGTGAAGAAGAAGACACATGAAATTCATACTCCGGAGAACATGTGACTAATTTGTTCATGTCTTAGAGGGCAAAAGGGACGAAGCTCCTGGTGTCTAGTTCCCTCTGTCATTGGTGATACGTGCCCTGTGTTCATTGAGCTATGGAGTTGAGGCATGGAATGACAGGAGTCACACTTTTGCCCAGGAAGGTGCCTGTAGCATAGTTGGCCTTTGTTTCTAGTTGTGTAGCATTCAAGCCAGAGTCTCTGAGCCACCAGGAGATTGGGGAGCTTTTCTGTTTAAATCAACCTGACTGGATTCTGGTAACCAACAATTCTGACAGATACAATGAGTTAGACCAAGCTAAGAAAGTCTCGATCCTGAGGAGGGATTTGGGAGTGATATGGGCACCCAGGACCAATGCCTGAGTCACTAGATGCCACATCTCATTGACAGTAAAGGAGACAGAGCATACGGCTGCTATATCAACTACGCCTGGGTTACCAAATGCTCTTTCTATAGAACATTGCTTAACCCAGGCGTCTACATATCGTGTGCTGTTTTCTCCTCTCAAGAACGCTCTAGGATCAGAGCTGGCCTGCAGTTTGCCGAAAGATCCAGGAAGGGAAAAGAAAATCAAAGCTGGGAAAATGAGGCCAAATGTAACTGCCTCCACCTACCTTTCGGAGTCACCTCCATTTCGCCCCATCTGAACGCTAACATTCTAAGAGTTCTCCCTGAAACCAGGTATTTTTTAAAAAGACCAAAAAAAAAGAAGAAAAAAGGGAAGTATAATTTTTCTCATTTATTACCAGAGAACTGCTTGTAGAGAATGAGTCTTTCGCTTCTTGCTTGTTCCTGTGGCTACTATGAACTCTCAAGACACGTTTGATAGAAGAAACAGCATTTCATTTCTTCACCTTGGCCTAACTGCCCATGCTGCTGTGACAGGAAGCCTAAAGGCTCCTCTTCCTAGAGCAACCCCAAGGTAGGCCCTGGGGCATGAAGATAAAGGCCAAGACCCCGCTTCCCCCTCAGGGAGCTGCGCTGAGTGGGACACACAGCTGTGCCACACGGGAGAGTGTGATAGATGCAGAGACCGAGTGCTGTGGAAGCCACGCTTGCCCTCTCCGCAGGCGGCGAGGGTGAAGGCGTTATAGAGACAAGTGATGTTCAGGCTTTTATGCAGGAACAGAACTTTGATGAAAACACAAAGACGGCCCTGGAAGGGGAAGCAACACACACAGGGGCGCGGACAGACAGACTTGCACATCCTGTCCAGGGAACACTGAATACCTGCCGAGGCAGGCACAGTGAGTGTGCAATAGCGGGATGGGGGGGCGGGGACAGGCTGTCCTCTGGGCTGCCTCCGCAGTTAGAAAGCAGCCAGGTATTACACTTGTTGATTGGAAGATTGTGGCATAGAGCCACTAAAAAGTTGAAATAGAATAAAAACCAAACAAAGCAAACGTCCACCTAGAAACGTCACCCAATATCCCACCCAATGAACTCTTCATAAACCTCTGACAGACCTCCAAATGTTGCTTGGCAAAATAGGACATTTTTAAAAGAAGAGTTCGTTGACAGAACTTAATAAAAGTATTTTATTCAGTTACAAGTCAGCATAAAGATAATGGTGAGGGACTCGTGGAGACTGAAGTGCTACTGAACTGTGAAGAGAAAGGGGCCGTAAAAGGGAAATATTCAAACCTGGGACACTGAGTCTATACGCTGGACCCTGAAATGGCTAAATTTTCAGGATACTCCAATTTCCTCTTGACTGGTTCACACACTTCTAGTTCCTTCCCTATCTCACCCTAAGCCCTCTCTGCCTCCCAGAAAGTGGGAAATGTCCCTCTTAGAGAGATCAAATGAAACAGGCAGAGAAACTATATATTTTAGTCTGGATCCCCCATCAACTCAGAAAGGAGGCAGCATTGACCTAACTTAGCACCATATACCTCACCTTTCAGCTGGTACCTTTGTGTACCCCTAGCTGATGCCAGCAACTCCGCCCCACGTCTCCCCCTCAGCTCTCCCAGGCTTCTTAGAACTCAGATTCCCAAGACAAAGCACAATTGAGGCCCAGTTAGTGCTCAAGTTTACTGAGAATTAAACCATAGGCAGATACCATCAAAACACATTTCACTTGTGACCTTTCACAGCCAACGAATGGGAAGGATTTTCCTTTGCCGGGATTGAATTTAAAACGACTTCCCAGGAGCGAAAGGTCAGCCCATGGAATCATGATATCCAGTTAAACACAGCTAAATAGAACGATTTAGCATGACAATAAATGGAGTTATATTTAGCTGATTTGGGAAACTATCTGACTGAGGGAAAAGGAGGAGTAGAGATTCTTCATCCAACACCCCTCCCCACCCCAGCTGGAAAAAGTAATGGAGCAGGGTAGGAAAGCACAAAGGTGAAGAATTTTACTAAGTCTGTCCAGTGAGACCGTTTCTGCTTTCCCAACATTTACCATGTTCTGAGTGGGACGTGTTGGTTGAACTGCATAAAGGCTATATTGTCTCCTTGACACACACGTGAAATTCCTATTAGCATGACTGGAGCAAGATGGGCTCCAGAGGGAGAACATACCCTCAAATAACTTTCTAGGCAGCTTTGATTTCTAGATATGTATGAGGTGAAAGCACATTAGCCAAACTGGCTTTGATAACAAATGCATTCTTTTTCAACAAGGAAAGACTGAAGGGAAAAAAATAGTTGGCACCCGTCTGCCCTTAACTTGAAATGCCCCATGCCATTTTGAAACAGCCTCATATTTTGCTGTTGTTAACTAACAGATGGTTTTGTTAGCTGATGACTGTTTCTCTAAATAACTCCTGACAATAAAAGGCTGTGATACATGAGAGCAAAATGGGGACCATAAGTGGTAGCCTTTTACCTCCAGAATCTTACCTTGTCGTCCATCCTGAAATTTGATGTGTGTAATTGCAGCCACTGGGAAGGCGTGGAGTGCTATAGCATCACAGATCTGCCAAGAGTTAGAAGAGATTATAGATGTATATTGTTTTCTTAGAAGCGAAAAAAATATATTTAATTGAAACCAATTTAGAAATCAGGATCCCTGTAAGTTTAGAGTGAGAACGTTTTCAATGAAATACTGTTTCATCCTGGCTGAGAGACCCATAATGTTTCTCTCCCAGGCTGGGTGTGCTATTTGATAGGGAATCCACTGTTTGTACTTGTTCCCCAAGACTCTATCTACTACACAATAAACTAGTACTCTGGGTAAATATAATCCATAGTGATTTAGCAAAAACCACCAGCCTGAGCCTTGTGGGTTCTCTCTAAACACTGTTTCACTTAGAGTGACCAATCCCTCAGCTTATAAAGTCTTTTTAATATAAACCTGTCTTCTTTCTTTTTATCTTTTTAAAAATCTAACCCAATCTGGTTACCTATAACTCTGTGCTTATCTTTTATTCTGCATTTGTAGTCCAAAATGGGCATGACCCAACCTACTTGGGCACAATATTGGCCACTTCCAAATTTCTTGCTCAGGAAAATGCCTGGCCAAAGAGCATTACTAAACTCATAGTACTGATACTCAGGCTTCAAGCTCTTGGCTCCTAAAGATCTATATTGGCCCAGCCACATTGAGCCTACCCTTAACCTGGGAAGACCTTAACACCATATACGGGAGAATATGGCCTTTACAGAAGTCAACAAACACATCCTCCTTAGAACATGGTAAATGTTAGGAAAGTGAACACCTTATCTCTCCAAATTTTCCTCTTTTCTTCTCATATATTACTGGCCTCCCATTGTTCTCTTATTACCTTACCCAGCCTCCACAGTGTGACACACTGACCTATTAAGCCCAGAACCCAGAGCCAGCTCCATTTCCTGCTTAATAATTTAATCTCTCACCCTTGGTTCAAAGGGTTCCATAGTGATTTTAGCCTGCCACTCAAATGAACCCCCCCCAATCCATACTCTTCTCCCACAGCTGGTCTCTCATCCAGGTCTGTGACCACCCATTATCTTTCAACCCTGCTCTGCCCTATACTTCTCTGGGACCATAAATCATTCCCCAAAGTCCTAGATGAGCATAGATTACCTAAAGCATTTCCTTTTAGGTACAGCTCGAACATTGCTGCAGTAACCCCATCAATTCAGATGAGGAGATAATGGTGAAAGGAACTATGGCAGTAGCAGTAGGCAGGAAGAAAAATAGTCATATTCAAATTATATTTTTGACAAGATTTGATAACTGATTGACAAAAAGAAATTAAAAAAAAGGAAAGATCAGGGTGATTTTCAGCTTTCTGACTTGGAAAATGTGTTGGATGCTGGATGTGATAAAAAGATAGGGGCAAAGAGTTTGAGATTTGAAAATGATTGAAACAAGGGCTCTGGATACACATGTCCTCTTTTATCCCATTATTTATCAAGACTCTTATGTGAAATCTCTGTGCAAATGTGCAGGACTAGGGTATGCAAAAAAGTAGAGTAGGGAAACCTTTACCAAATCACAGAAATTTTAAACCCAGTTCCCCATGTCTGTAAGTGGTGATAAAAATATTTATTCAGCATATTGGAGAAAATAGAACATGCATTTTACAAACCACCTAATACAGTGCCTCGCACAGTATGCTCAGTAAATGATAGGTGTTATTGTACCTATGATTTGGAATCGCTTACTTCACATGATCCAAGGATTGAGTCAGGCAATTTGAAAACCAAAAACTGAACCAACAATAAAGTGTTGAAGAATGCAGAGGGCACCCAACTTAGACTGTGATCTCATGGACCCACTGCTATTATTTACTGTTTACCTAGCACTTTAGCCCAGCACATTTCAAGGTCAGTCATTATCATTTATCAAACACAGGAAATGAGAATAGCACTTCACAGATGGGGAAAACACAGCACTCTTGCTGGTAGGAGTCATATAGTTCAACTCAAACAAGTTCAAACACTTGATGGCCTAAAGCCATTGTCTGTGAGCAAATCTCCATACCAAGACATCAAAGAAAACAACCTGAGAGTACCTCTGGCTTTCTCCCTTATGAAGACAGAGGCTGAGTAATTGTGTTGTATATACAGGACATGCAACCTCAGATAACCTTGGGGATGGAGTGGTAAACTGTGCAGACCTTTCCCTCAAAGAAGGCCTCATGTTCTCTCTTTCTGAAAATGACAAATTATGAGTAATCTGTCTTTTTCACATAAAATAAGTAACTCTGAGAATGACCGTACCTATAAATACATAAAACCAGTAGAAAAACTAAATGTACCTCAGAAAAACCACAAACACAAAATAAAAGCCCCAACAACCTCTTTTATGAGTAAAATGGACACACATTTTCTCCCTATAACCCTTGTTACTGACTAAAATCTTCTCTAGAACTTATCATGTCATCATGCAAATAATTTTCAGATTCATCTACCATGGTTATAGTATAAGCTTCTAGCAACCCACATGCCCACCCACAAAGATGTGTTGGATCAGTCAGGATTATTTGCAGATAATAGAACTGAATTCTGGCTAACTTAAAGTAATAATAATAATTAACAATAATAAAATAGATTACAGAATCTAATGAAAAAGTGAACACTCAGGCCTAGGATCAAAGATGCTCCAGGAAATTCAGAAACAGGCAATGTGGACTCTGAGAGAAAAGAGTCAGTCGATGTGAATCCAAGAGGGAATTTATCTGCTGAAATGGACTCCCCATGGTCAACCGAGGGCCCATATTTTATGAATAATAACAGTCTAGTGGCCATTTGCTGACAGGGGCTCCTCATGTGCCCTTTATTTGTTTACACCATCTGGGTCGATCACGACAGGGAAACCCTTGTTTTGTCTTTCTACCAATAGACTGAAACCTGTCCCATCCAATTATAACAGCAAATTTTGGATTCCTCAGTTAGTCCAAAACAAAGGATAAAGTAAATCTACAAATAACTATGATACATAGAGTATACATTTATAGATATTTAGTTATAAAATATGCAAAATATGTAACAATCACAAAATACTAAACATGGGTAGTGAAAAGCGCTAACAGAGTAAAAGTAAATGCTATGGAAGTTCAAAGATAGGCGAGATTACTTCCAACTGGGAGGACTGGGGGAGAGTTTCAAGGAAAAGATGTCATTTAATCTGGATCTTGAAAGATGAGTAAGATTGGTACATGTGAAGATAGGTAAATGATATTGACAGGTGGAATCAGATGCACAAAAGCATAAGGCCAAGAAAGCACAACCTTGTAAAAAACAATAACAAAACCTTAGGGCAGCAATTTTCAACCTTTTTCATCTCATGGCACACATAAACTAATCACTAAAATTCTGCAGCACACCAAAAATATATTATACTTTTTGCCAATCTGACAAAAAATATGTATAATTTTGATTCATTCACACCAGACAGCTAGTGTTGTGTTGGCTGTTGTCATTTTTTATTTGATAATCTAAGGAGAAAGAGGTTAGTTTCCCTGACTAAAGAGTCAGGTATGGCATGGTTTAAAAATTCTTGAGGCGCACTGGTTGAAAATTGCTGTCTTAGGGCATAATCGTTTTCATAGCATAAGGGACTTAATAACTGACAAATTTCAGGCAGCTCTTGGGACCTAAATTTTACATCTAAGATTCTGTTGACCTGCTAATCACTAGTAGATATATTATTATTGTCTGTCCATAAGTTTGACATCAGAAAAATTCCCTTGAGCATAAATCTGATCATTGCCTCTTGGTCATGAGGACATTCTGCCTTGAGGATACATTTTATTAGCATATACAGCATATGTAAAAACACTCAACTGAAGACATCCATAGAGTGTAGCTATTTCATGCCAGAAAGAGTGTTTAAAAATAAGTTTAAGAGGGTGTCATTAGTTCAAGTGGTGTCTCTGACACCAAATAGCTGCTCTTTGACTGATCTAAGAATAAACTCATTCCGTACAGTGTTCCATTAGTGATTTTAATTGCATGCTAAGCTTTATAATTTGTTGCTGTCATTTAGGTTCATGTACTGTACTAATATTTATTATGCATATTATATAACACCTTATTAAATTTATTGCCCGCTTTCTATAAATTTTTCAATTGACTTGCATGTGACGAGCTAACTTTCATATCTGTTAAAAGTAATTCTTGAGTTAAAGATCCTCTTAGTGTTCTAAACAGTTTTTATAAATTTTTTCCTTTATTTTAGAGAGAGAGGAAGGGAGAGGAAGGGGGAGAGGGAGACGAAAAGAGGAGAGGGGGAGAAGAAGAGGGAGGGGGAGGGAGGGAGACATCAATGTGAGAAAGAAACATCAATCGGTTGCCTCCTACATGCGCCCTGACCAGGGATCAAAACCACAACCTGGGCATGTGCCCTGACAGGGAATCAAACCCATGACCCTTCAGTGCATGAGACAATGCTCCAATCAACTGAGCCTTCAATTGTTTAAGCCTATGGAAAAAAGTACATATACATCCTGTTATACAATATCTATGTTCTGAGGACCTACAATAATATAAATGGTAATTATATGATTTGTTTTTCCATGCCCTCCATGGAGCCATCTCTAACAAATAGTACCAGTATATGTACCCTTCTTTAACTCACATCCAATAAGCAAAGGGTGCTTCACTTTGAAGCATCTGGCACAATTTCTCAGATGTTAAAATTGAATGTAAATGTTTAATGAAAGAAATAATGTAATAATTAAGATTTACTTTCTAAACATCCCCCACATCACATCATAACATATTCTCAATCAATCATGATGGTGGGAGAGACACATTCAGAATATAGTCCCAGACTAGCAGCAGATCCCTTGTCATTACCTACCACAAAGCCTTGCCTCTCCTATCAGTCCTTTAACTCTTTCTCTACTTTCCCCCACTCCTTTCTAAACTTAACTCTTTGGTGCACAATCCCTACTGAGCTTCTGCTGTGTAAACATTAAGTAGAATTTCTAAGCACTCAAGAACATTTCTGTGGGTCTTGTCTCTATTCTTCCCTTGTCTTTTTCCCAATTTCTGTCTTAAAAATAAAAATTAAAAAAAAAATCTCCAAAACATGAATAGGTGAGTCCACAGGTCCTATTCTTCCCACCAAACCAAAATGTAATAAAAGAAATTTTTTCATTTGCTATAGGCCAGAAACGATTACCAGATGGTATGAAGGTTTTTAAGATGATAGGTACTCTATTCTTACAAATATAAAGCAGATGCAGTCTGTGAAGAAATATTGTATATTTATGCTCTAGATGTAAATATGTAAATATTTTTGGATGATGATACACTGAACTCTTTCTCATAACTGAGCCGACCACTCAAATTATTGTGTCTGTCCTTGCTGACTTTTTGGCAGAAACAGGGTACAGTGAGAGAATCGGCTGATCCACCTGGCTCCCCCATTGATAATAATAAAGTGTGTCACAGCTTTCCTGCTAATAAGTCTGCCACATGGGATGAACATGGGCTCCAGAGTCAGATATGCCTGGATTTAAATCCTAGCTCTTTTTTCTTTTTCTTAGGTCCTTTAAAATTGCCATAGAAAAGTCTGTTACACACATGAAGCTGCAGCATTCCTAGAAACCTCCTGTCATGTCACTTCATCGCAGTTATGTGTAGCGGCCCTCAAATCAGCCGAGCGAGGGAGGACCAATTAAAACAGGTGTAGGTTTTCTTACAGTACAACTTAGGGAAGTGGCATGTCTATCATAAAGTGTGTCTTCCAGAAGGTGAGTTTAACATTTTAAAATAAAAGAACCCAAAGTCTAAGTTATGAATAAATTACTGCTACTTTAAAATGCTTTTTTAAAGTCTTGGATTTCTTATCACTTCTTAAGAATAAAAATACTAGACAAGTGAAGAAATGACAGGGAAGAAATGGAATTGATGGGGAATGGATGGTGTTGATTTTTAACCTTGTTTCATCTATTGTTAATGAGCAAAGTCAACAGAGAAGGGGTATGGGAGTACAAGGTGGAAAAGGAATGACAGATGCATTTAGCATTGTAATATATCAAGATATCAGTAGCTGTAGCTCATTTCCTTTAAAACTCACTGAAAATACACAATTTTAGAAAATAAATACAATCCTTCCCATCCGGGAGCTTATAATAAACAAATTAGTATTTTTTATTACTACAATATAAAGATGTGTTCAGGGGAAGCATAGGTTAATTTCCTGCCCAGATGCTGACCATGTGTCAGGGAATGGAGAGTGGGGCCCACAGAAAAGATTTCAAACCTGGATATATCGTCAGTTATAAACCTAGATGGTTTCTGAATGTGTCACATAATCCAACATAATTTCTCCAAGAAAAATATTCACATCATGTAGTTTTAAATATATATCAAGCAGCTGAGGGAAACAAACTCTAGGTTTATTCAAATCCATGTAAGTTGATTGATGATCCTACCTCATCTCTCTAAGAAAATATAATTAGATGATTTCTGAAAAATTAGACCATAGTTACTAAAATCTTTAAAATGAGTCCTCCTTAATATGTTTGTTTTGTCATGGTTGTCTTATGCTACTATTGTTTAAAAGGAAATCTATTTTTTTAAAGATGTCCAGGATGATCTGAGGATGACTGAGATCGATCCAATTAAGACCTCATAACAATGGGACATAATATCTTCAAAGAAAAACTCCAGACACACCTCACCAAATATTAAGGGTTCCTCTTCCAGAGGGTGGAACTGTCTGTGATGGCAAAGAAAAAATACCTGTATTCTCAAGGTCAATGAGCCAGAGATGCAAATATAGTTAACAATGTGTTTTTACAAGTCCCTGTTTCATCCTTACTCAGACTCATCCTTACTCAGACCCTGGTCATTTTGACATTTCCATATTTGATGCTAACCTAACAGCTAATGTGTGTTCTCAAATGGAATAGCTAAAGAAGAATTTAAAAATAGAAGTTCTACCACAATGCAGCTTTTAAATATACTTTCAACTACTGTTTGATCTTTTTTGCAAGGAAAACTTCTTATGAACTCTAAAGTATTCTTTCATATATTCCACTTCTGGTGACCTATTCATTTTATTTTTACCTTCATCACGCATATCCATCACCAAAAAATATATGTGCTTTATTTGTTCTATCCAGTCACAGCATTTCATTTAAAATTTGAGCTTATATGCTCCCTGAGTGTATGAGATGTCAAAAAAGATAGATTTGCATTCCTTACCTAACTTGCAATTAGGGTTATTAGCACCACTAAATCCAGGAAAGATTTTGTGTAAGCTAGGTTCTGGGCTCCTTGGCAACAGATAAAAAAAGAAATCCAGGACATTTCCTTCACAACAATCTCCTTCCATCTTATAGTCTTTTGTTGAGTCTTTTCATTTTAGATTTTCTTCCCAAGAAAGTAGGTAGACACGACAGTCAGCATCCCTAGAGCCTTTGTTAATACCGAGACGACAAAAGTAGACCATTGAAAGGTGTGCTTGAGCTATGCAATTTCCAGTTCCTTTTGAATGATTCAATACACACCCTTTGCTTTTGATTCAGACTAAACACAATCAAAAGTATACCTGTAGAAATTATGAAGTGTGTGCTTTCCAATTCCATATTTCCTATTTACATAGAACTGAAAATCAGGCTGTTAATATTACAGCTAGGAAATTGTGGGAAGGAGGGGATCTCCTTTCTTTTTGATAACCCCTGAGTATGCCATTACACTCATGGTGATTTTCCCTTATGCCATTTGACTGTGATGCCAAACCATCACAGTCCTCCTTCATCATAATAAAGTGCCCAGAGCAACCTGAAGACAGACTTCTGCCATGCTACCAGAGTAATGTCTGCTATGCAAAGAGTCAAGATCTGAACACTTAGGGGCAAGTGGAGATCAGCATATTGATTCCAAAATGGATTTGACTGCATATTTCCAAAACCTCACACAGAATTCTGGAAATTAATGTACAAATAGTTTTCATCAGTGATTAGGAAAAAACCCAATAAAGGGGCACATGGCTATGTTTTTATAATTTGATTTATTTTTATTTTTATTTCTTGCCTAACCAGTTTGTTCTCACATTGAAGATGAAATCAACACTGAAGACTGGGATCCATAGGGGGCCCTAGTAAAAAATATTTCCCTTTAAGCTGGTGGTTAACATTTTGTTGTTAAAGGATCATCCCCAGCTGCTCAGCGGTAACAGGTTATAATACTAACAGACATTTATGGTTCAGTGTGTTTTAGAGGATTTTAGAGAAGATTTTGACAAGGAAATGGGGAAGAAAGCATGAATGCACTAAGTAATTCAGGAGAGCTGAGAGATTGGTGTTGTTAGCATAGGGGCTCCTAACTCTTAACCATCAATGATAGATTTTATCACGTATATGGTCCACCAATCATAACACAGAAATCTCTATAGTGTAATGGCTAATCAGATCTTCTATTTAATAAAGCTTTAGGAAAATTATCAAAGCCTGGTGAATTTGCAATTAAGTACATATGAGAAGATTAGAGATTGAACATTTTCATTACCAACTGAATGTCTTTAATAGTTATTGAATTATTTAATTTTCCATTTATACTTGAGTCAATCCAAGTAATTTACATATTTCTAAAAATTTACTCACTTCATTTAAGATTTCAAAGTTATTGATTTGAAGCTGTTCATATTAGTCACAAGATTTTTTTAAAATCTCTATCTATAATTATATCTCCTCTTTTGTCCTCAGTATTGCTCAGACTAATAACACAGAAAACATAGCTAATACTTAGTACAAAGCATGGCTTTCCACGTAAACTGAAGTGGTGATGCTGGTGATCCTTGGAGAAAAACTTAACAAGAAACTCCTAGGTCAAAGTTCTGACTTTTGGGGAGATGAAGAAAGGGAAGGCTCTTGTGACAAGCACCACAATCCCTACCTATCTCAGAAGTAAAAACAACCCTCACCCTTCACCAAAGATAATGATAGGTCAGTGTACTCATTCCAGTTCAGAGTTAAGAGAGTGCTCTGTGGTGTTCAAGGGCAGCTGTTCCCTCTGCCTGTCTTATAGTTCCTGTTCTTGTCTGCCTTCTTTCACTTTCTCCACTTTTAGTAGTGGCCCTCCCTCTTCGTATTATCTGCCTCCCTTATTAGACGTAAAGGCTTTTTAAAGTACTTGGAAATTAAGACATGAAAAGGTGAAAAGTTCATATTAGCTACCTATTGTTGCATTAACGGAATATCCTAAATTTACAGACTGGAAACAACAAACACTTGTTATCTCAGTTTCTGTGGGTCAGGAATCCGGGAGTGGCTTAGCTGGGTAGTTCTGGCTCAAGGTCTATCATAAGGCTGCAATCAAGGTGTCAAGTGAGCCTACCAGCATCTCAGGACTCGACTGTAGGAGGATCTGCTTCCAGCTCACTTACATGGCTATTGGCAGGCCTTAGGAGACCTGCTTCCAAACACACTTATGTGGGTCCCTACACAAGGTTCTTCAAGATATGGCAGATAGCTTTCCCCAGAGCAAATGATCCAAAAGAGATTCGCCTAAGATGGAAACCACAATCTTTATATAACCTCGTCTCTGAAGTGACATCCCATCACTACTGCAATATTCTGTTCATTAAAAGAGAGTCAATTCCAGGCCACACTCAAAGGCAGGGGATTACCTAAGGGTGTAAATAAAGTCAGGGATCATTGGGGGTCCTCTTAGAACATGCCTAAGGACCTTCTAGACCAGGGGTTCCCAAAGTTTCACCACCAAGAAACATCCCATAAATGTTTTGTTTTTTGAATTTTTCTTCCTGGCAGATTTTATTTATTAAGTAATGGATTATTTCTTCACTTTTATTCACATAAAACTATAATATACAAAACAGTAATGAGCATAGTTATCCACAATATTTAAAATTAATGAAGTTATGTAATTAATTAGATGGCTGATGCACTAACTTACTCAGAGGGCCTCATCTAATATAAACGTGACATTTTGTTTAGACTTTTTGAAATACTGAAGATAATTCATCAAGATTATTCCCTTGATGAATTCTCAGAGGATCAGATAATACAGATTAAGTAAAACTGATCTAGTCAAACTCCACTATTTCATAGATTAGCAAACCAGGTCCCAGAAAGGCAAGTGTTGGAACTGGAACTACAGTCTCTGTCTCCTGGCCCTGTGTCCATTACAGCACATGCCATTCTTTGTCTTATCCTTTGCTCCCAAAGACTAGCAAAAACCACTTAATAGATCATAATGATGATTATAATAAAGACATTAAAATTTATATGGCATGGTAATCAATTCACAGTATCTGTAAGTTAAATCATTATGCTATACACCTTAATTTATACAGTGCTGTATGTCAACTATATCTCAATAAAACTGAGAAGGGGAAAGATTTATAGAGCAAGCTAATGTTATGAAGCATTCTCATCTTAAAGGGATTAACTTATTAGCGAGGCCAACCACAGTTAATAGAGCATTTTATTGCACTTGTTATAAATCAAATCCTGCTCTTAGAATTTTCATTATTCTGATTGGTAAAAAAAATAATGTTTATGATGTTTAAGGATAGTTTACTGTGCTAAATAATTTGCTTATCAAATGGAAAATAAGTCAAAGTTATCACTGTAAGCCTATGAATCATTCATAGTTCCAATGAGGGTAAAAATTTTTAACTATGGATGAGAATGGCCTAATCAGTTATTCTAGTTAAAGGCTCATTAGCCCCACTCAACAACAGTGAGGAGGTTTGAATGCTGACAGGTTTTCCAGGCCCCAGCTCTCTGTGTTAAGTACTAGATCATTATGGCTCAATGTGGACTGGTATGAACACTATTGGGATATTACAAAATGTCATGAGGTACAGTGATAACGAATTTTACGACCTCATCTCCCAAAATAAAATAGTAGAAAGAAACTAAACTTTGCTTTGAAGTACTTACCCATTAGAGCTCTTTGAGATAAATTAATTTAAAAGTTAATCGTAGAGGGTGTTTGAGAGGTACACACACACACACATATACACAAACCCTATTCTTGCATTTATAAAAGGTTGTAAAACCTAGAACATAAGAAACTTATCTCTTATTTGGTCTGCAAGAATAAGACTTGATGGAAACAGAGTCACTAATGCTTGCAGTGATAAGGGGTTGTGTGTGTGTGTGTGCCCACGCGCTAACCCTGCTATTAATTAACAGATTCCAAACAATGTCTCAACTGTGACAAGCATGGTTCACTAGCCCATTATTAACAGGAACTCAGAAATGTTTAACCCTCCTATGCTTAACACTGTGAGATTCAGATGAGAGCATAGATATTCATATCTCAGGATCTCTGCAAGGAATCACCTTGATAAGATCAGAATAGAAAAAAGTGATCAGAGGAAAAGAAAAGATGAAATATGTTAGGAAAAAGCAAGGAGAGTAAAGAGATTTGTAGATATGTTATTTGCTCTCTCAGCTTGAAAAAGTCTGAAAAACCAAAGCTAACTGGGATTGCCTAAAAGGTGAACCACCATCTGGGGAAGAACTGGCCTCAGAATATATGGACTCAAAGACTAGCTTACATTTAGCATCTGTAATCTCAGCCGAATTGCTTCACTTCACTTCACTGGATTCCTATTTCTTTATAAACTGACATGATATCAGTGATTTTCAAACTGTTCTGTGGAGGCCCAGGAGTTTTTTGGAAACAGTTTTTTTGGGTTCCATAGAAAGAGGTGATGACTTGAGAAGAAACATCCACCACCCTCAACCTCACCAGAAGGAGCTCCACTTTTGTCTTCTTGTGCGTTAGGCTCTCGAATATACTATTTGTTGCCAAAAGTATTTTGAAACCACTGGTCTAGCAAAGATTTAAAAATCAGCATGGCATTATATATCTGGGTTGGTGAAGATCCAGCATAAAGCTACCATAGAAAATCTAGAGGATCCTGAAAGGTCTGTGCGAGGACCTTCCTCTACCTAAAGGTACGAGAGGTGCAGGTTGGAGCCTTCTTGCTGAGCTGCATCTGGGGCTTGGGAATGGCTCTAGTGATCAGACAGTGTGGGAGAGGCAGCAATCTAGGATGCAAGAAATGAAGGCAGCTTCAGGGAAGTTAGCTTTTCATTTTAAACATTTTTAATTTTATAATAATGCATAAATCTCTCTGAAATCAATGAACACACTTTTTTTAAAGTACAAAAAAAATTTCAGCTGGATCTATTTACACAAACACCAACAGTGTGCTTCTCTTTATATATGCCAACAATGAATATTAATTTTCTTAATTTTTACCAACAAAATGATAACAATTTTGATATAGTAATTTATACTTGCCTGATTACTAGGGAGACTGATCACCCTTTCATCTATTGCTGCCCATTAGTTAAAAGAAGCTTGTATTAGTTAAAAGAAGCCTAACTATGCGAATCCAGAGACTAGATTTTAGTGTTAGGTTTGTAATTAGCTTGAAGATTTTGATTAACTTTATTCATCTTTCTGAACCTCAGTTTCTCAATCTGACAAATGGAAATAATAATCTCACTCCTGCCTTATTCCCTTACTCCACAACTCTATTGTAAGTACTGAGAAAACAATGGATAAAAAAGCAAGTGGGAAACTCTAAAATGACAGACATATAAATGGGATTTCTTTACATTTTAGAAACATGTACAACATCACTGAGTAACTGTACTTGAGGTTTTTTTTCCTAAACAGAAGCAGGTTGGTGCCTACAGCTGCTCACTTACCTACCAACTTCAGGATCTCCTCAGACAAGTCGTGAGGAGACTAGAAGGCGAAGTTATTTGTTCAGCTCTAACATTGCTCCCCCTTTCAACCTGGCCTGGGTGAACAGAGAAGCTTGCTCCTTGTGGGATTTCTAATCTAAGTTTGTTATTTCAAGGAGTTAGGGTGGGGGTGGCTCCTCTCCCACATCTTCTCTGGTTCATCCATCAGCAATAACAATGCCATCTGGTTACCGGAGACCAGTGAGGCATAAAATGCCCAGAAAAGCAGCTGTCTTCCCCTTTACCTGTGTCAGAATTACTAATTAAGTGACAAATTTGCCTTAAGCAATAAATTAAATTTTGTGCTGCTGAAACTTGTACAGGTTTTACTCTTTATTGACTATACCTTTTTGTAACTACAACTCTTCCTTTAAAAGAAATTTACACTCCATGAAACTAGGATAAAAATTCCCATCTAGCCATCTGTTTGTTTGTTTTAATGATTATGCAGTAATTTGAATAAACCTTTAAATGTCATCTTACCTTTTGCTTTTTACGTGAGGTGAAACCAAATTGCCTGGTTATGTTCACTTTCCTTTCTCTGGTATGGGTTCCTAATGCTGCACATGGCAGAATTCTCATTTCCAGTTTTTCTTCTACCAATTCAAAATGTCCATGTATCACATAAACCTGCAAGTTAGGCAATGTGACTGAGCCCTAGTTATTATCACCCTCCATTAACATGGTAAAACTTCATATAAATGTAAATAGGCTACTTCATACCCCCAAAATGTCAGCACTTTGTCTGTACAATCTATTGGATAAACCAGGAATTAGAAAGTCTGAATTGGATTGAATTTTCTACAATCAACAATTCTACTGAAAGAGCTACATATTTTTGGTAACTAATATGAAAGAAGCATAATACATTCTTCAATTTTCAGCACAAATAAAATTCTTTCCCAAATGACAATCGTCACACGTTGCAAACCCTTTCCTTATAGTTCCAGGTTCCAAATCTGGTTTTTCTCATCGCTTAAAAGAAAAATTAATAGATTCAATAAAACCATTAAGATAATATCTCTTCCACTTTTAGAGGTTCTTCCTTCTTTCGGGCCATTCTGAATGGACATCTAGCCTTGGATACCCCAAATCAAAAGGATGTCCCCAAATTATGGTATCTTTCACAATTACCTTGAGGACCTAGTCTATTTGGTAATCAACAGGACTAATCTGGACCAGACTGTTCTGTTTGCAGTATGACCCAAATGCCTAGAGTCACCAGGGCACAGTTCCCCCCAGTGCTGTATGTTAGGTCATTATCAAGTTCCTTCTCATTTTCCAAAGAGCGAGGTCATGTCCCTTTTAAACATAGCACACCAATTGGCAATGTTACCTATTCAATGCAACCATCATTTGTTGAGCTTCTATTATGATAATGGCCCTGGGTTAGGAATGTGAAAGGGATAAATATAAGTACTTATATTTAAGGATATAAATACAGCGTGGGGCAAAGGTAGGTTAACAGTTGTGAGTACATGTACTACAGAGTCTATTCGTGTATTATTTTCCATAAGAACAACTGTAAACCTATGTCTGCCCCATCCTGTATATACTGCCTCAAGAAGTTTTTCACCTAACAGAAGAGTTGTCTTGTATAAAAATAACTACAATATAAGACAAAATGTAGAGTTTCCCTTAAAATGGATGACAAGATGTACAGAGTAGAGAAAACCATCTGATAGTTTACTGGGTTGTATGGAAGCACTGGGGTTGTCCTGTCTGAACACCAGTTAACAGAGTCGCGTGGCCACTCCCTCCACCTTTGCTCAAGTCTCTTTGTTGCTGGTATGACTCATCCTCTAGGTTCACCTCAGTAGTGTTGAGAGTGGGGAATGTTTAATGTTGTTTTAGAGGAAATGTCAGTAAGAAGATCCATTTTCACCCAGCACTCCCAACAGGAAGCAAATCGTTGAACCAAAAAGATTTACAATGTTCTACAAACCTCAGTGCACATATGAATCACCTGTACAACTTGTTAAAATGCAGATTCTAATTCAGTAGTTCCTGGGTGGAGCCTGAGAGTCTATATTTATAACAAGTCCCCAGGTGATGTCGATGTAATTCAATCCACCTTGAATAAGGAGGATTTTGAACATTGCTACCACAGCTACAGAATTCGCTAAAAGTCACCAAAGGGAGTTCAACCTAAAGAGAGGTGGACAAATGAAGCAGACAGCCAACATTTCACAAAGCATAATAGGGGGAAGCAAAGCCTTTTATGCAAATCAACAGAGAAGGACTCAGTACTTAAAAGCTGCATTTTGTGCAAGGACATGGCCAAATGTTTAGAACAATCTTGTCATTAGCAATAATGGATACGAAGCAGAGTTGGCATCCAAGGCAACAACGAGAATATGGGATACCTGGAAGAGAATCTAGACAGGACCACAATTTCCCCACCACAAGTTACTAGTCTCACTCACCCCTCAGTGATCAAGAGCTGAAGCCTGAGATGAAAACACGCTCTATCTTCCACTCACGCTGTACAGAGGTGGAGCAAGCTGTGTAGAATTCTAGAAGAGCGAGGATTCAGTCCCTCTCGACAAATCCTTTTGCTGTTCACCTGAAGTACTGAGCTAAAGGACCCCCCTTTGTTACTGAGAGAGGTGTGTGCTTGGTAGGCCCTATCTGTATATTAAAAATCAAGATCCAGGTACCTGGATCATTGACTTGATATACTTGAGTCTCCACATATGGTTACTATAGAAAAAAATAATTGAAATAAGATGTGTTTGCAGCCATGCTTTTGGTTCTATAGTACATGACAAAGCAAAAAGATCTTGCTGTAAGAATCGTATACTTCTAAGGAAAATGTCCACATCCTGAACCTTTAGGTGGATATTATAACCAAGTTCCACAGTAGCATATTTTCTTAATGATAATAGACAATATGCCTGGCTGCTAACTCTGAGTAGAACTCAAAGCCAGACAAAGCAGATTTTCTCTCCTTCTGAAGGGGGATTTTTACCATTATTCTCAAGGAAGAGGCTAAGTAATCTTCAGTTGAATTCTGAACTTACTACCCAACATACTTAAGGTTTCTTACACTGCCCAAAGGTCTTCAGAATATTTTATCTAATAAAGGGGTAGTTATATCAATCTTGGATTGCTTTATTTAAAACAACTACATTAAAAGTTCGGTTTAAATAGTTTCAATAAGAACTGGCCCATCATCAAATTCTGTTGAATCCTTCTGACCTCCTGTTCACAATGGTCATTATGGTTTATTCTTTAATGTACATTAATTTGGTTCAAGCAGGATCCAGACTGCACATCTCAGCATTCTACTTGAATAAAGAAGAAAGAATTCAATTCCCCTCTACAGCAAATTCAGCCTTCCATAAGTCAGTTCTGCCAGTCAGTGATGGCTGCATTGCAAAAACTGCTTTGCAAATGTTTTGCTGGGTTTTGTTGCTAGGTGATGACCGGGAAAACTTTGCAATTCCTGCTGAGAGCTTTAAAAAAATGTGCCTGTAACCAGTTTCACACTAAAGAGGAGGGGGGAAAAATAGGACAGCCTGCACCTTAATTCCTAAAGGTTCACTCCTTACCCTATACTCCTCCTTAGCTGTCTAATAGAGAAATTGTGACCATTAAGAAATGTAAACACAACATTGAGAAAAAAGAAAAAACAATATGCAATTTATCATCAACCAATTCAGGGTAGAGTTAATAAAATGGAAATGGCCAAATGTCTTTTGTATGGCCTAAACTAGAACTTAAATAACTTGGGCATGGGGGAGGGGAGAGTAAAGGAAGGGGGTGAATGAAAAATACCAACTGATTCTCCTAACATTCTTTTCTGTTCCACGTATTAGCAAAGACCCTCTTTGCTTAAGAAATTGGCCTGAAGTTAGAGTCAGCTTGTACCTGTGCTGTGTTTCAGAAACCCTTGGCCTGGACCCGACTTTCCAGCCAAGCAGCAGGGATTCCTGGGAAAGCCCAGAGGCCTGTCTGAGGCCTGGTCCCATGTCAGTGATTGATGAGAACAAGTGCGAGAGGTGACACACTGTGAAATCAGACTGAGGCACAAAGAGTTAATCCTTGGGCTTTTTCCAAATAGGGTCCTTTGATGGAAAAAATAATATTTATTCCTTCCTTTAATTTTGCAGCTAAAAATGCACTACTGATACCTTATTCACTAGGCAAGATGCCAGCCTGCAACCTCCAGAAACTTCAGGCAATAAATACCACACTAGGGGCAGTAATTATTTTTCCTAGTAGCATTATCATCATCAAATTATTTTAAACTGCGGATTTAACAAGTACCATATTATAACCAATAGAGAGAAGAGAGCAGTCATTTCTGCATACAAATTTCTTTTCACAAACTAAAGGACCTACCTATAAACCACAGGAGAGAAAAAACTGAGAAATTTCTACTCTGCCACCCTAGCTTCTCCATTCTCAGAAGTGTGGCAACAGCTTGGTAGTAAGAGTTCCCTTCTCTCCTTCGCTAGCTCGCTGGCCTGTGCTCACTCCCCACTGGGCCTTCTCCTGAGAGGATAGGAAAGGCCATGTGTGTCTTTGACTTGGCGATGCTGGTGGGTTTCTTGTACTTCCGTACCCTCCATAGCAGATGCACAAACTTCAGCAGCGTCTTTTTAACACTTCATTAATTATTGAGCTGTGCCAAGAGTAATTATTGAGCTATGCCAGGAGTCCTTTTCTCCCACATCAGTAAACAGTAATTTAGAGAAGGGGGGCTATAACCTTAGGGTGAGCAACGTTTTCCCCCCACAGCTGTGTGGTGAGCTCAACAATAGTGTATATGTTTCAACAAATGAGGAGGTCCACAGCCCAGCCTCTGCTGCACCAGGGAATGCCATGGCCAGGGAAAAGAAACCCACCACACTAATTGTGTGACATAAAGTTTGGAATATCTCATTTGCTCACAGATCCAGATATTTATTCTGACTTTGTGCTTTTGTCTTAATCCAGTAATAATAATGATGATGATGATGATGATGATGATGATGATAATGGCATGGAAATTGAGTTCCAGAATTTTCCTTATATGTAATGAGAACATGTTAGCATTGATATAGTGCTTTCTCAATTACCAAGATTTCTTTTCTTTGGCCACCATTCAGTAAGTCTTTAAATTCTCTCCTTTTCCTTCAATTAATAGATATTTCACTGTCACTTGAAAACCCTAATCCTAGGACTCAACAAAATAGAAACATCTTTTTCCTACACATTCAAAATCAAATCAGACACAGAAAAGGCTAATGGGAGCCAGTGTTCCTCTGGCTATTTGGCTCAAGGCTTTTGCTGTGTGCATTTCAGAACCATGAAGCCTCAGGGTTAGAAGTTTACTTAGTACAACAGTCTTCCAGCCCCTAAGATTGGGAACAAGGAAAGTACTTCATCATTTTTTATACAACATTTTACTAGAGTTTCTAACTAGTACAACAAAGCAAGAAAAAAATATAGATTGATAAGGAAAAGGTAAAACTGTCTATTCATGTATGATTGTGTATGTAGAAAAACCTAAACAATCTGCAAAGCAACTACTAAAACTTTAAGTGAATTTAGCGAAGTCACAAATACATGTCAAAACATGTATGAATATTAGACATTATCCACATTATGTGAAAGAAGCCAGACACAAAAATCTGCATAATGTATGATCTCATTTATATAAAATTCTAGGACAGACAATAGGATTCAATAGTGAGAAAAAACTGGAAAATATATTGCCTTGGGGGAGGGGGTTAACAGGTAATGAATGTGAGGGAACTTTCTGGAGTGATGAAAGGTTTTACATGTTGACAGAGGTGTGGAGTACCTAAGTGTATGCATTTGTCAAAACTCATTAAACAGTACACTGGGGATTTATATGTATCCCTGTATTTAAATTTCACCCCCCAAAGGGGTAAAAAACTATATCTAAATATTAAATACTGGTTAGCAAATTTGTATTTTTTAGTGGTGGAGACTGAAAATTCTCAAATTACTTTTTGTAAGTTTAAGCAAATTAATAAGGATATTTTAGGCTTGAGCAAATGAGTAAGCAATGAAAGCCAGATTTCCCTGTGTGTTTAAAGAGAGTCAGATAAGAAAAGGAGGAAAAGAAGAATGTGTCTTGAGGTGTTGGGTTGAACTTGAGAGTATCAGTATGACTTTGTGGAGATGATGATAGATAGATGATAGAAAGATGATAGATGGATGGATGGATAGATAGGTAGGTAGGTAGGTAGGTAGGTAGGTAGGTAGATGATAGATAGATAGATAGATAGATAGATAGATAGATAGATAGATAGATAGATAGATAGATGATAGATAGATAGATAGATAGATAGATAGATAGATAGATAGATAGATAGATAGATAGATATAGATGATAGAGATAGATGATAGATAGATAGATAGATAGATAGATAGATAGATAGATAGATAGATAGATAGATAGATAGATGATAGATAGATAGATATAGATGAGAGATATACATAGATGATAGATTAGATAGATAGATAGATAGATAGATAGATAGATAGATAGATAGATAGATAGATAGATAGATAGATAGAGATAGATTACATTAGAGAGAGAATAAAAGAAAGAGAAAGACAGACCAAGAGTGAGCCAGGCAGAAAAAGAAAGAAAAAGAGAGATATCTTGTCATTACAGAGCTGAAAGGCTAGGGCCTGAGAACTATAAGATGAGTAGTACCATCTTCTTGCACCAGAAATTAAGGAAATGCTCAAAGAATACTGGGGTCATGTCAAGTGCACACATGAGTCAGCTTGAAGGACTCCCTCCTGAAAAGTCTGGGAAATTCAATGCATCAAATTAAATAATAACAGTAGTTGATTACAACTGGTTGAATAAAATAAAAATCCACACATATTGTATTAGTTTCCTAGGACTGCTGAAACAAAGTAGTACAAATTGAGTAACAAAAACAAAAAGAAAACCAGAAATTTGTTCTCACAGTTTTGGAGATTAAGAGTCCAAAATCAAAGATCTGGCAGGGCTACTCTCCCTCTGAAACCTTCTTTGCCTCTTCTAGCACCTTTTTGGATGGATTGCCAGCAGTGTTTGGCATTCCTTGGTTTGTAGGTGCATCCCTCTGAGCTCCATCTTCACGTGGCACTCTCCCTGTGTGTGGCTTCATATCATCTTCCCTCTGCATGTGTCTGTGTCCAAATGTCCCCTTTTCATAAGGACACCAGTCATATTGGATTAAGGCCCAACCTAATAACCTCGTCTTAACTTGATTAAATCTGCAAAGACTTTATTTCCAAATAAGGTCACATTCCAAGCTACTAGGGATTAGGACTTCAAAATATCTTTTTAGGAGGTGGGAGAGTCACAATTCAAACCATAGGAAGTGCATACTGCAATGAAAATATAAGTAAATAGTAAATAAAGTAAAATTCTCCTTTGTAGTAGAAATCCAACTAGTAAGTATAGAAGTAACAACGAAAATTAAAAATCATCAATGAATTCTAAAACTAGTGGGCACATTTTGATGCCATGGGATATTAAATAGTCTTAGACTATCTGTGCTCACTACACTTATTAAGTAAAAAGGGGAAAATGTTACCTTTATAGCAAAGAAACCTGGTAGAAACCACTTAAATTATGTGATTAGAGTTAACATCGCCAATGTTGGGACAGACACTTTATGCCTAATATGATGCACTGAGAAAGACACATGGCCTCAGTAGTATTCTTGCCAAAATGCATAACCTCAATTGAATCATGAGAAAACATTAGGCAAGACAACTGTCCTAAACTCCTCAAAAATGTCAAGATCAAGAAAAATGAAAGGCTGAAGAATTGCTTTAGCTTAAAAGAGACTAAAGCAATGTGATAATTAAGCAATGCATGATCCTATATTGGATCCTGTACTGGAAAAAAGATAACAATAAAAGGCAAAATCTGACTATGAACTGCATGTTAGAAAATAGCATTACATCAGTGTTAAATTTCCTTGCTTTTGAAAATTGCACTATGACTATTTAAAAGAATGGTCTTGTTCTTCAAAAATACAGATTTAATTATGTATAAAGTATGGTTCAGGGAAAAAAAAGAACATACATATGTGTAAATATACAAAGAGAATTTAAATATGGGGCAAAATGTAAAAATTTGGTAAATCTGGGTAAAGGTATACAGGAATGCTTTATACTGTTCTCACAACATTTTAATATAATTTGAAGTTATATAAAATCAAAACAAAAAAATAGAGGTGAAGAACAGAGAGCTAGAACTAAGGATAAGACTATTAAAGACATCATCCTTCATAGCAAGAAATTACTCAATATTGTTAAAAAAAAATGGAAATATTTCAGTTTTTAAAGTAATATTTCTAATGGCTTGATGGTTTTCAAAATGTTTCTTTAAGCTTAGGATCTTATGGGAATAATATCTCTTGAAGAGAAAACTATTTATCAAAAATTCAAAAATCCTGTATTTCAAAATCAACTAAATTATAATAAAATTAAATGTATTTTTAATAGCTGATAAAATCTGATCCCAATCCTATAATACTATTTCTCATTCTATTTGTCTATCTATCTATCTATCTATATATCTATCAATTGCCCTGCCTATCATTTCCTCTGTCAATCTCTATGCATGCATAAACGTTTGACTAAAGTAATGTTCACCAAATGTTAGAAGAGGTTATTTTTCTTTTTTGTACCTTTGGCACTACATGAAATTTTGATAATAAAGCATGGCATTATTTTTATCAAAAATAAAGTGCATTACCCTAACATATACAATGGCATTTACATTTTGATTCTCAAAACATAATGATATTAATTTTAAATCTGATAAAATATTAACATGCTGAAGTCATTTCCAGTTCTATAAACAAACTAAAAAACCAACACAAAGTATCTGCTCCACATTTCAAGAGTAATGAGTTCAATCATGTTAAGGTTATAATTTTGTAAGTCTATTAATTTTTTTCCTCTCAATGCAACTAGAAATTAATTCTTTGTCAGTCTTAACAATTAGTGTTCTTATCTTTTTTTCTGAAATAAAGATGACATTAGATCAAAATCTTTTCATTTTTCTTCTTTTAAAAAATTCACAGTAATAGCCTAGTCGTGACAAGCATATGATAATACCATCTGCATAGAAAAATAAAATTCTGTGATTTCAAAACCAACGCTACTAACTACCTCGTTGGATATGTGGCTAAATTAAAAGTCTTCTCTCACATTTATCCTGAAGCTTCCTTTATTTGAATTTTCTCCCACATCCCCAGCTTCTCTCAGAACATTCTGTATATTCCTACACACTATTTCTTGTTCTCCAGAAATGTCTTAAAGTCTCAAGATTCTCCTCTAAGACATGAAGTCTTAAGGTTGAGAAAACAGACTGCAGAGGAGTGATGTGGTAGATTATATTGCTGTTCATCAACATTCACTGCCCTTCCCTGTGGGATGATTACACTTTCTTAGCCTGTTGCACTCAGAGGCCCATGTGACCTGCTTTGCCTGATGAAATGTGTGAAGTGATGTATGTCCTTTCCAGGAAGAAGGGAAGAGCCAGTGCACGCCTCTGCCATACTGACCAGCGATGTTCCAGGTGGGAAAGAGATCTATTCCGTCTGGGTCCCTGAGTAAGATAATGTGGAGCAGAGCTGCAGCCAAACACAATGGAAGTGTGCTATGGGCAAAAACTGTCCTTGGAAGCGGTGGTGTGGAGGTTGTTTGCTGCACAGTATAACCTAACCCATCCTGTACAATCCATGTGGGTATACTGGCAGCAAAACTATTCACCTTTTTTCAGTTGTAGTTTTCTTCTGTATCCATCTAGTACATTTGATGAACTCTCACTGGACTTTAAGCTCCTTGGGAGGAGGGGAACCTTATCACAATCATGTCAATACCTCCAGAAAATTAGCAAAAGTTCTGACATTGAACGATCCCCTTTTCTGGTTAGCCAGGAGCAGTCAGCTTATAAAAACCAAGTACAATGAATCTATGAATCTCCAGTACTGGAGCTAAATTTATTCTTCTGCCTTCTGTCAAATAATATCACATGTGGTCAGGGACTCATACCTACTAGACAAATCAAAGAGGTCTGAGTAATTAATGGTCATGTTCTCTCTTCCTAATGACCAATTATTATCTTTATGTTCAACTCAATAAACAATTGGCTATTATATACCAGGCACTGTGTAAGACACTAAGAATATAGAAATAACTATGAATCCCTTCCCAGAAGGAACGTATAGGCTAGTAAGTAAGACAAATAAGTAAAATATGAGTTGTCCTGACCAGGTCAGAGTTCTGAATAGCTCCCTAGAGCCCGAAGAGGCAGCAGGCACCCTTTAATAAATAGCTGTATTTGCCCTCTGTAATCCAAGAACTATCCTGGGAACTAGACAAGGCCTAATAAAGCCACTCCCTCAAGAGAGTCACCAAGGTTGTTGAGTGAATCCAGTAGATTCTTGGGAGTTTCCTTGTATCTTCATCACTTTAATCCTTTCATGGTAATTAATGTTCATGTTTTGATTTGCGGCCAAGATCCTGTTATTAGAGAAGAGGGTGTATGCCTGGAATCTCTCCATTTCTCTAGCAGAGCCTACTCCAGATCCTTGTGTGCTGTCAGCATTCCATAAACTCTTCTTCCACAAAATCTGAATCCTCACCTGATAAATTTGTCTCTCACAATCAATATTGATTATGAAACTGATCAAAAGGAATGCTTTTGTCTAATTGCAGTTACCCGGAATCTTTACAATGGCCCAAAATATGAGAACTGCCACACTTACTGTTAGGGCATAAAATCCAGGAAGCAACATCATCCTAGCTGCCTCATGACTCATAACTCAATCCACCAAGAGGATTGTATCTTTCTCGTCTCTAGCTCTTGACTTAGTTACATTCCTCGATACCAGATAACTAGTCCCTTATGAAGTAATTTCTAGTATCTCCTCCCATGATACTCATAAGGACCCTACCTATCTACCTCCTGGATTTTGTTCAAAGGCTGATGAAAAGAATACTCATGTTCCTAATTCACTGTGCACCCATATTTTATTTCTCCCACACTCCAATTCTTATTTGCACTTCTTGGTGAGAATTGCCTGGTCTTTAGTCTTAATTGCTTCGTTGATTTAAGTGTCCTTTTAAAATCTCCTGGGGAAATACAGGGCTTGATGACATAGGATCTTCAAATCAAATTTAAAGATCTTTGATCAGGATTAAGATAATAATTATTTTCTTTACTGATAGGTATTTTATTTATAAAATAATACATGATGATATGCATATAAATTTTAGAAATATATTAAGTACCAGAGATAACTACTGAGAGTTTAGCATATATTCTCTCAAACATTGATAGTTTTTCATACACACACCTAAAGTAATACGTCAAGTTTACTGTATGTGCGTTATACTTCAATACAACTATAAAAATAAAATAAAACCAAAGGAAACTGTTCACTCACCAAATGAGCAAAAACTAAGAGTCCAGAAGTGGAGACAGTATAAAATTATGAACATTCTCACACAATATTAGTTGGAGCTTAAATTTTACAGTACCTATCAATTTAAGTGCATCATCCCTTTAAAACAGCAATTTCTCTTTAACAATTAAATATTATAGAAATATTTCCATATGAACACAAATATTGTTTATAATTGCATATAGATTAATGTTAAATGTCCATCAATAACAGAATGGTTAAAGAAAGTATAAATTATCCACATTATGGAATAAAATTCTTTTTTTTAAAGTTTGTTTTATTTTACTACAGAAACATCTACTTTAGTTTTTTTGTTTTTACAGGTATTGCATAACTGAATTAGTTTTGTCCCCAAGATTGGATTTGTTTAACAGGTGAAACATATATGTAGGATTAAATTTTATTTATTTGACAGATGTTAGTCACTCAGAAGAGCTGATTTTGATTTATTGGGTACATAATAATATGCCTTCAAAAGAAATACATGTTCATATATATTTGCTTGACAGATTGAAATATTGCAGAACTAGCACTTTGTTCTTTCAGATATATATAGATAGACAGAGATATGTATCCTTCTGAATATATTCCTGGACTAATTATCTACATAAATCCAAAGGCGCTATTCTAGGTTCTTGAATAAATATTACTTACTTTATATTTTCACTTTTCATTAAAGTAAAAAATAAATATCACCTACACTTTATATACATCATCAATAAACCTGTAATTGGAGTATAAATATATGCAAATTATTTACACTCATGTACTCACACCTACTATCAAAAAGCCAAACAAAAGATAGGACATAAGAGTAGAATTTCCTTTTTAATTCTGAGGATTCCATTACACCTCTTTCCCCACATCAGTTCTCCTGCCCTATGTCTCAAGCAGGGAAGCTTGTAAATTTTGCTTTTCTTAGTTTGTATCACAGCCAGATTTTGCAGTTTATTGAATCTTAGTAAATTTAGCTATGTGATTGTACTTCACCAGGAAGGGTTAAGGGGAACCAACACTTCCTGATTCACCAATGCCTCAGAAGTGGTGGGAAACAGCCATGGCATATGCGCTCAAAGGAAAAGTAACCTGCCTTCTTCAGGCTCTGTTGGAGTTTAGCTTCGAACTGCTTCCTCCTAATGCCTGGCTTCTCCAGAATGTGGGAAGCAGCTAGCCCTAGGACCTATGAAGCAAGACCTAGTGGTTTAGGCCAGCATCAGGGAGAGAGCAAGACCTTGACAAACCAAAGACAAGCTGTGACTTCCGGTTGAGACGGCAGCATAGGTAAATGCGGTACTCAAATCCCCGGACAACCACATCGAAATTACAACTAAACTACAGAACAACCAACATTCAGAACCACCTGAAATGTAGCTGAACAGAAGTCCTACAACTAGGGATTTAAAAAAACATCAGACTGTTAGGAGGGGCAAAGATGCAGAACAGGCTAGTCTGACACCCATGTGTGGCAGATAAAAATTGGAAGGAATATCTCAGCTGTGGAAGCCCCCCTGAGGAGCCAGGGATCCCATTCCCACACCAGCCCCCCCCCAACCCAGGGTTCCATAGCCAGAAAGAGAAGCCCTCGTAACTTCTGGCAGTAAAAATCGGCAGGGATTGTGGCTGAGTGAGATGGAGGGCTGCTGGAGGCCCAAGCACTTCCTCTTAAAGGGCCCTCACACGGACTTACCCACATTCACTTGCTTTGTGCTCCAGTGCTGGGGCAACAGCTTGAAAGGAAACAGGGACAAAAGAGGAAGAACTGAAATACCTGGCATCAGGGCAAGAGCTGGGGGGAGCAGCTTTCTGCCAGACAAAAGTGCTGGCAGAAGCCTACATGCCACAGAGCTGGCAGGTGGGTGCCATATCTGAGACTCCATCAACCTGGCTCACACTGTTCACCCTGCCGTCATGATTCCCTGAAACCCAGACCCACCCAACTTGCAGGCCCACCCAGCCATTTCCAGTGGCTTTTCTATACATATGGCCTCTCTTGCCTCATGCTTCAAACTTTCCTAAAATTTCTCAAATAAGCAGCACCTGGCCTCAGTGTACCCCATACCCCTTGCTAAGTGTCTCCAGACCCAGCACTAGCAACAGCAGGTTTTGGTTAGCTGCTTGACCCTCTCCTGGGCATCTCCAAGCCCACCACAAGTAGCCATCTGCAGACTGCTCTGTATCTCATGCCAAGTGGCCCCAGGCAAGACACAGGTGGTGGCTGACCCTGCACCTCACAGGAAACCCCAGATTCAGTGCACCCAGTGGACAGCTTCACATCATGCCAGATTACAACCCTACCACCTCCATGAGCAACTCACTCAAGGGGAGGACTTGGTGAATACCAAAGTCCCATTGAAGCAAGACCTGCTCCATAGGGTTGCACAGCAGCTCCTCCAGTGTAGTTGCAGCCAGTCTTTGAAGTCAATCGGCCTGGGCTAAATCCCTCCCACTGACATACCGACAGCAATCAAGGCTCAACTACAACAGAACAATCCATACAACCCACACAGGGGCATACCTGAAGTGCCCAGCTCAGGTGGCTGCACCACTAGACCCTATAGGACACCTACAACACAAGGCCACTCTACCAAGTCCAGGAGACATAGCAGCTCTACCTAATACATAGAAACAAACACAGGGAAGCAGCCAGGATGCAGAGAAAAAGAAATAGTTCCCAATGAAAGAGAAATGTCCAGAAAAAGAACTAAATGAAATGGAGGCAAGAAAACCACCAGGTACAGAGTTCAAAACAATGGTTATAAGGATGCTCAATAAACTTAATGAGAACTTCAATGGCATGAAAAATTACGTAGAAACCATAAAAAAGAACTAGTCAGAAATGAAGGATATACTAACTGAAATAAAGAATAATTTACAGGGAATCAGCAGTAGAATAGATGAAGCCAAGAATCAAATCAGCAATTTGGAATATAAGGAAGCAAAAAACACCCAATCAGAACAGGAAAAAGAATCCAAAAAACTGAAGACAGTGTAAAGAGCCTCTGGGACAACTTCAAGCATACCAACATTTGCATCATGAGAGTGCCGAAAGAAGAGAGTGATCAAGAAATTGAAAACCTACTTGAAAAAATGATGACAGGAAATAATAATAATAATAATAATAATAATAATAATAATGACAGAAAACTTCCCTAACCTGGTGAAGGAAATAGGCATACAGGTCCAGGAGGTGCAGAGAGTCCCAAACAAGATGAACCCAAGGCCCACACCAAGACACATCATAATTAAAATGCCAAAGGTTAAAGACAAAGAGAGAATCTTAAAAACAGCAAGAGAAAATCAATTAGTTACCTACAAGGGAGTTGATTTCTCAAAAGAAACTTTGCACGCCTAAAGAGAGTGGCAAGAAGCATTCAACGTGATGAAAAGCAAGGACCTACAACCAAGATTAGTCTACCCAGCAAGGGTATCATTTAGAATCAAAGGACATATAAAGAAATTCCCAGACAAGAAAAAACTAGAGAAGTTCATCACCACCAAACAAGTACTAGATGAAATGTTAAAATGTCTTCTTCAAGAAGAAGGGGGGGGGGGGGGGAGGTATATATGAGCAGTAAAATGGCACTAAATACATATCTATCAACAATTGAATCTAAAGAACAAAATAAATGAACAAGCGAAATAGAAACAGACTCATAGATACAGAGAATATTTTGATGGTTGCCTGATGGGAGGGGGGTTCAGGGGGATGGCTGAAATAAGTGAAGGGATTAAGAAGTACAAATTGGTTGTTACAGAGTAGTCATGGGGGTGTAAAGTACAGCATAGGGAATATAGTCACTAATATTCCAATAATTATGTATGGTGTTAGATGAGTATGAGATTTATCAGGATGATCACTTAGTAAGTTATATAATATCTAATCACTGAGGTATACACCAGAAACTAATATAATATTGTATGTCAACTGTAATTGAAAAATAAAAAATTATTTTAAAAAAGAATAATTAAAAAAACAAAGTCATATGTGAGACGCAATGAATGAAGCAGATGTCCAGAGCTTCTGAGGTAAACAAAGGTGAAAACCAAGAGATTCTAGTGAGAAACTGGAGGGCAAAGTTGTTGCTAACTCAGCTTTGTAGACTCAGGAGTGAGACAACATAGGTCTCAGCCACACAGAGCTCAAGATAGGGCAGAGTGAAGTGGGCCCACAGAAAACAAGCTCCAAATGTGATGATAGATAAAGAGCTGGAAGCCAGGAAGGAGGCAAGGACAGAGTTCCTGACCACACAAGGTAGGGTCTCAGCCTAAAGAAAAAAGGCAGAGACATGATTACTCACAGGTGCAAGGTGGAACACTGCCCCAGTCTAGACAGGATGCAGGATTTGCTGAACAGCAGTTACATGCTAATCATTAGGCATTGTTCCAGGCACAGGGGATTCAGTCATGAGCAAAACAAAAGTTCTGCCCTCATGGAGCTTACTCCCTTAGAGAAAGGCAGATAATAAAGAGGCAAACAATTTTTAAAAATTAGAAAGTTAATGATTTATGCTAGAGAGGAAATAATACAGGATAATTTGATTGAGGGTGACTGTAGAGAAGGTTTAGGAAAGGCCTTCCTGGGTAGGGGGTGATATTTGAGCTGCAACCTAAAGAATGAGGCCAGAGGCAGCCACACAAAGATATGAGGAAGAGTATTTTAGGCAGAAGAAGCCGTAAATGCAAGGACTCTGCTGTAGGAGAAACCTGACAGTTTCAGGTAACAGAAGGAAGTGTGAAATGATCTCAGATGAGAAGGACTTAGATCATGTGGGGCCAGTGGGACAGGTGGAGGAGTCTAGATGTTATTATAAGTACAGTATAAAGCTGTAGGGGGTTTCAAACTGGGAAATGATATAATCCTGAGTTTTGTTTTTAAAAGAGCACTCTGTCTGCTCTGCGAAGAATAGATGGAGGGCAGCAGCAGAAGCAGGGAGGATTAGCTGGGAGGGTATCACCACAGCTCCGTGGAGAGGTGATGGTGGCTCGGAGCTGGAGAAAATTAACACACTGGGAATCTGTTTTGAATATAGGAACCTCCAGGACTCAATGATGGATTGGATGTGGGGGTAAGGAAAGAAAAAAATCAAGGATGATTCCTAGGTTTTTAGCCTTAGTGACTGGGTATAGTTATTAACAAAGAGAAAGGAAAAAGCAAGACAATTTTCAAGAAAGAAAGCCCAAGTTCCTTTTAAGCTCTGCTAGTTTAAGATGCTCCTTATACTTTAAATGCTGATTTGGCATTTGGCTATAAATCTAGCGCTCAGGAGAAAGATCAAGACTAGAGATACTTAATGGGGAGCCATCAGTGTGTACAGATGGGATCTGAAACCATGGGGTCAGATAAGAGCTTCTAGAAGGAGAAGAGAAGGAAATAAAGACAGAAAAGAACGAGACTGGCCTATGACTGCTCCCTGGTCTCCCAACCCTTAGAGGCTAGGAAGAGGGGCTAGAAACAGAAAGTGAGAGAAAAGAAAAGTGAGGTAATTTGGTGTCAAGGAAGCTAAGAAGGAACTATAGCAATGACTGTCAATCAGGAATCCAGAAGGACCGCCTGGGAAAAATCTTAGCCCTGTGTCCCAGGCCACCACAAGAGGGCTGAAGGGAGCCTGTAATTGAGGGAACAGATACATGGAGCCCAAGACCACTCTGTTCTTAGAGAAGCAGTTCATGGGTCTCTGGCAGCCAAAGAGAGTTAGTGAAAACAGGAACCCAGGAATTGTAATAAGATATCCAGATAATTCAGTTCTGACAGCTGAACTTTAATAAAATCACTGCATGAGCAAGCTGAGGATGACTGCTTACATTCCTTCTGCTTTTGTCAGCATCAGCTTAGGATCTGGGCTATGTTTGAGTCCACAGTGACACATTAGTGTTGGGACTGGGAATGGGGTACCAGCAACAGCTAATCTAGATCATCAAAACTTAGGGAAAACAGCAAGAGAAATGAGATAGGGGATGACACAAGGGAGCCAGAAGTTTCAAGCCCTGGCCAAGAGAAACTAGGGAGTTTGCAGGATGATAAGAGCATAGAACAAGTAGACACTGATCCAGGCAAACATCCAGATGACGGGTAGTACTCAGGAATAAAGAATAGTCTTATATTGATAACCACCCAGTTGCCTTAACCTAGAGTACTAGAACTAGCCCAAGAAGGAAAAGGAAGACTGCAATGGAGTTGGGAGGGAAGAAACCAAATGGCAGACGTAAAATACACAGCACAGTGCCAGGCACATAGTAGGGTTTCAGTTGACAACACGCACATTCAGTAATTACCATTGTTTTAACCAGAGCAGAGCCCCGCTACCTATGGGGTAATCACAGATCTTTACACTAACTGGTTTCCAGATTCAAAGCCTACGAAAGAATGGCCCACCCCCAACTAATTTTGACCCCAAAATTACTTTCTTTACAGAAAAACCTTTGAAATGGTACTTCAAGGTTTCCACTGGGTCTTTGTATGCCGAGAGCACAACTATAATATGTCCACTCTCTCTTCAAAAGTCCAGTTCTCTTCCTCTGAGTGTACTTTCAACGCTGAGCCCAGCACCTAACAATGTTGCTATGGAAGAAGATTAAATTAAAAGTACTGGTGAGCCCTGAGGATTATCTATGGATTTCGCTCATGCAAGCTCTATTTCCTCCCAGTAATGCTGGTACCTGAGGAACGCCTGCTCAATATGTTGTGTTTATGTTATATGAGCTTTCTAATAGGCCAAGGAAAGAACCTCAGAACTTGGTGTGGTGGAATTTAATACTGTCTTTAGTTCCACCAGGAACTCCAGCTGCACGCATGTATTTTTAAAGCATACTTAACCAGGGTGAGCCACTGAGCTCATCTTTGCCCAGCCTCAAAAGGCCTCCCCTCTCCTCACATCAACCCACCATCGCCATTTAATACAGATGATGTAAATGTTTAATTTCATACAGCAGATTTCTAAGTTCCTCCGAGGACCAAAACCCCTACTTAACATGAGAATCTTTGGGAAACAAACTTCTTTGTGGTAGACATGCTGCCTGGAATTATATTTCATCATGTGCCCAAGGCTTGAACTTGCTGCAGAACTGGCTTCTCTCTTCTCTGTGACTGTCAAAACTCCAAGGTGTCATTTTAAAAAACACACACACAAATTCCAAGGTGCCATTTAGTTCAATGTTAACCTCTTGGTCAATCCTGAGTGACCAATGGCAAAACCTGAGTGAGCTACATGCTAGGAGGCAGATGCTGATGGTGTCAAAGACCACACGTCTGAATGCCTATGTTCGTCCAGGAAAATCTGTGCAGATGCCTCACTCCCCAGTGAGAAGTGCAGAGGACATGGAAACAACCAAGGCGGGTGTGCTGTGGATAGCTAGCTATGCTACACCAATCTAGAAAATTCACATTAGCTTTATAAGGCAGCACATCCAGAAAGTTCTGAAGTCAGCATTCAGCCCTTTTTCTAAATCCTGCTGATAGTGAGCAGGGCTGCAGGAAATCCTAAAACAGCCACTGTTTTCTTTATATTGGCATTAGTGGGCAACGTGAAGGGTTTAAGAGAAGTTTGTTGGAAAATTTCCACTTTGAACAGCAAGGGATTAGGTGTCTATTCGAATTTCTCTCTCACTCACTCCCTTTCTGAGAGGGGAGTTCACTCTTAAGTTGAAAAGCGAACAGCCACAAAAGCATTTCCATGCACAAAGCCACTGGGTATGTTCCGGCCTTCAGGTAGAGTCTCACGGGTGTCTAACCACAGCCAGTTTTACATTCTGTCATCAATCCACACTCGTGATTGTTACCCTACACCTGTATGTCATTCAGAGGTTCACCCAGCTCAAGCAAATTATATTTTAAAACTGCACTGATAAAAAAAAAAGTTCAGGGAAAGGGATTTCCTAGCTCTCAAATAAAAATGTGCAGTGGAGCGCTTACTAAGTAAACAGAAAACATGGGCAGCTGAGAAATCAATTTAGCTGAACAAACAATGTTCCATGTAATGAACTACTAATTATCCTTTTATGCCATGTCAGTCTGAGTGATTACAGAGCTGTGCAGTTTAATTTGACGTTTGAGCATTGCCTTGCTCCATTAGCTTCATATAAAGCTACAACACATTCAAAAAAGGAGGGGGGTTCTGTATTTATCTGGAACTGAGTAAGCACCTGTATTAATAATAACAGGAGTGTCTCGGAATCTTTTTTTAAATGTTTTTAACATGAGGATAAATAAAGCATGGAGAACCTCAGGAAGTGAAGAGATCAAAGTGTCTATGGTCAGTCATTGGATGAAACACCTTGAAGTGACGACACGCGCTGGGCTCATCACAGTAACTGCAGCCACTGAAAATGCCACCTTCACACTGCAGCCTACCCTGCGCTCCAGCCCAGTCTTCAATCAGCTGCAGGGCTGTGGAGCCAGACAGACAAGAGGATGCAGAATCAGGGCGGAATGAGAAAGGCTCTTTTTCAAACTAGAAGGCTTTAAGAGAAGATCCTCAGGAGAGGGAAGAACCAGCCACCTGTACAGAAAACATCACAGCTCAATGGTATAGCACTTCAGAAAGAATGATTCCAACCAGTGCCCACAAGACTTCTGAGGCCAGGTTCCCCGTCTCCATCTACCAGATGGAAAGTGAAGCCTGGCAAAAGTAAGTAGCTTGCTTGAGGTCGAACATTTAGTAAGTGAAAAACTGGGATTTAAAAGAATCATAGAATTTTAGAGCCAGATGAGATCTCAGAGCTAACCTAATTTAAACCCTTCATTTTTGAGTTAGGGAGTTCCCTGAGTTCCAGAGAAATTAAGTGACTTGACTCACCAGTGGCTAAATGGCTTTTAAGACTAAAGCCCAGTTTCCCAATTCCCAGTTCAATGTTCTTATCTGAGCAATACATTCATTGCACCTCCAAATGTCAGCTCTGGTCACCAGACAACTGAAAACAGGGTATTCAGTAAGAAACAGGGTTCCATAGCTCACTTGTTTCAGCCTCACATCAGATTGATAATTAAGGAAACAAATCCACTGCTTGGCACTTGGGTTTTAAGCTAGTTAAGAAAAGTAAGTAAAGAGAATACTAATGCCAGTTAACCCTACAACAAAGAGACTTTCTGAGGATCCCAAATCCCAAATCCTTGACCAGTTGTACACCTGAGGCCAACTCCTGTTCCATGGCTATATCTAGAATATTTAGGCAAACATGTTCTTTATTACCAGCTAAGTCTGCAGTCCTTACTCCTGGATGCACATTAGCATTACCTGGTGTGCTGTTGAAAAATACCCATGCGTGGGCCACTTCTCCAGGAATTCTGTCTTAATTGCTCTGGGGTAAGTTTTGGGCATCATATTTTTTAAAGTTCCCCAAGTGATTTCATTATGCAGTGGGTTAAATCACTGACTCCAAGAGTTGCCCTCAAATACACTAGACCGCTGATGGTCCTCAGATGCTCTCCCCCTGCCTTTTCTTCCCCAGGCTCTACCATGATTCTTCACTGACCTTCCAAGACAGCAGTTCCTCCCAAGCAAGAGAGGATCAGGCCTCATTTTGAAGCACAACGTTTTTTGGGAGGTTTTTTTACATTCTACAGAGTAGCTAGCCAATACTCCTCAAAACTATCCAAGTCATGAAAAATAAGAAAGACTAGGAAACTGTCATAGACGTAAGGAAACATGACAAATAAGTGGAATACAGTATCCTGGATTGGATACTAAAACAGAAAACAAGACATTAATAGAAAACTGATGAAATCAAAATGAAATCGAGTTAACAGTAATGTACCAATGTTGGTCTCCTATTTTTGACAAATGCACCATGATACTATAAGATCATAACTTCAGGGGAAACTGAAACTGGTTGAGGGGTTTAAGGGAATTCTGTACTATCTTTACAACTCCTCTGTAAATCTAAAACTATTTCAAAATAAAAATGTTTATTAAAATAAAAAAAATTTAGGTCCACGGAATGTGGGTTTAAAAGATTGCTTTCCTCACCTAGTTTTAATCATGGTACCACTTACCTTCCCCCTCAAAGCTGTATCCCTTGCTAGTGTGGCATATCACCAGTATTTGAGGATTTTGTCCCTATGTCCTCCTTAAACTATTCCATAGATCGGGGATGAAAGTGGCAGAGGGGGGCCCTGAGTTCTCCCCAGAGGTTAGAAGGCACCACTAACAATTTTATCAGTGTTGTATATTAATCATGTGGGGGAAATAGAGTATGGGATCATTAGAACTCAACGAATCTCGATGCTAAAGAACACAGCCTGCCTGCCATGCTCTGAGACATGAAGCTGCACAGTGTGGCCCGCATAACAAAGTGTTTCCATTGTGTTGGCAGCACCATTTTTACTCTCATGTTCTTACCACACTCACATGCATATTTTATGAACTTACTGAATGCAATGTGTTCTCTACATAGTACATATGTAGCCTCCAAGCACATTAAAAACAGCTGCTGCCTGAATCCCTGTCTGTTTTCCCAGCCTATAAGCCTAGTTCCCAGACCTGTCTTCCAAGACAGTTGCACTTAAGAAAAAAATGAATGAGCTATTGCGGGAGGTATTTTACTACCAGGTCTCCAAGATGATCTCCATGAGAGCTCAGTGACGCTGAAACGAGTCTAAGTCCTACATGGAAGAAAAGAGAGCTATCTTCACTTCCTATTCTGTACAAAGAGAAACCAGTTTATGGTGAATGTAGTAGTTTTGTTACCACTGCATTTACAGTAGTTAAATTACAAACCCACTTGGTTCTGATCTGAGTGAGTCCCACTAGACTCACACTGCCTCTGGACCGTGCCTCTGAGAGGTGAAACAAAAATAGGAAGTTAAGAAGATAAAGTGAGGCTTTAAAAAGAGGACCTTTAACCCAGTTGGGTATGTTCTTCTGTCCCCAGAACAATATAAGGAACCTCAGCTTTGACCACCATGTTAGGAAAATGTTTTAGGCCAGTCCCCTCCATTGGGCCTGCTCCTGGCTTTTCATGTGGCCAGAATAGGATTTCCGCTACACTGTGTTCCAAGTTGGAACCTAGAGTCTGGGTGGTTCCGAATTTGGCCCATGCTCAAACTTGTCCTTCCACTCAGCCTCCCACATCCTTGTGCTGCTTCTGTGCCTATTTCTCCACTGGATTATAAACCCCCATGGAGGAGAGAACCATGTCTTATTCATTTTTGTGTCTCTTGCCATGCCTACCACAATGCCTGTCAAATAGCAAGTGTTCAGCAAATGTTGGTGAAATGTGTTTTGTAGTTCTTCAAGTGGCAAGGCTTCCTGTGAGCTGATTTATGGCGGTAGTGCCTGTGGTCATACCAATGCGGGGGGCACAGCAGCGCTCACCAGAACTCAGCTGGAGGACCCTACGCTTCTCCTGCCCACCCTGGAAAGAGTAAGGGGTGATTCACTGGAGACTGAGGCAGTGCTAGTGGCACCTCAGAATTATGTACCAACGTCAAATTTTTCCTCATCTTTAAGCCAGAGGGAAGTTATGGTTGTAAATTTTCTCCATGGTGCAGAATTCATTAGCTGAAAAGTAATGGAGACATAATATAAGGGCATGTCCTGAAGGCCGAGAAGACAAGCTCTTTTAGCATGATGATATATAGCTAACTTGCAAGTAGGAGGCAGGGTCGCATCATTCACAACCACATGGTCTTACCGACAGCAAAGCACAACAACAGAACCAGGAAGAAACAGTCTTTTATGTGAAGTTGGAGCAACATCTTCCAACCTGAGTCCACAAGGAATGGAGATTTTAAAAAGGCCTTTCTAGTCTATTCCACCCACCCACAGCCCCAGCATGTTTTAGTTCTGTATTCTAGAGCTTTCCCCAAAAGCCACCTCCTTGTAGTCCTTTCCCACAGAGCCACCCACTCAATCTTTTTTCTCCCACACCTTTTTTGCTTTTAAAACATTTTCTTTCCTCCCACCAGAGCTCTACCTTGGGCTAAGCATCCAGGTGGCTTGTCAATCATCAGCAATAAGCATTTACGTTCCCGGACTCTGAAGGTAGAGAAGTGGGAACAATAGGGGACACTTGGTAATCACCTGCTTGAGGAAAGGGCATTTGTGAATTAATCACACCCATTATACAGCTGTGACTAACCTCTTGCTAGCATATCTTCATGTCATCAAGCTAAAATGGTTCAGATTCCTTCTTTACCTTAATTCTTCTACTTTATCATTTATAAGAATTCTCCCTGTATTACATATATCTTGCTTAGTCAATTTCCTTTGAGGGAAGACCCACGTCCCTAACATTTACTTGATATGTAATGGTATCCCACAAAAGGGGTAGGGAGAGAAGAAAAAATATTTAAGGCATTCTGTGCTTTTGTTCCAAGTCCATAATTTTGTAGATTTTTTCATAAATCCTACATAAGATGCCTATAAAATCATCTTAGTCATTTTGGCACTTAAATTCCAACAAAGTCTGAATCATTTTACTCATTATTTTCATGTCTTAAGTTAAAATTCTCCTCTATATACAGGTGCAGGTGTGCATGTATATCCTTCTGCCAAACTGGACAATAACAATCTCTTCTCATTTGGCCTGTCCTTTCTTGCCTTGTATTAATCAGATTTTTTTTCTGAGATTATGTTGCATAACAAACAACCCCTAAAATCTCAGGGTTTCATAACGGCTGACATTTAGTTTACACTCACAAGTCTACATTTCTGCTGAAGTTTGCATGGTCTCAGCTGGGCTCATCTGGGCCAGCCTGGACTGCTTACATGTGCCTTCATTCTAGGCCTCAGGCTGAAGGAGCAACAGCTACCTAAGACATGTTCTTCTCATGGCTGAGGGAAGCTGCTCCAAGAGAGCTGGCAGAAACTTATGCCTCTTTTAAGGCCTGGACTCACAAGTATCATGATATCACTTCCACCTACATTCCACTGGCCCAAGAAAGTCAGGAAAAGCCCAAAGTCACTGAGGGAGCTTGCTCCACCCCAAGCAGTTTGGGCAATGAAATGAGTAACTGTTGTTCAATGATCTAATCTACCGCCAGGCTCTACAGCTTTATCTTTACTACCGCATTTGACTGAAAGGCCATTTCTATCCACAAACCTACCTATTTAAATCTGGCTCATCCTTTAAATCCCAGTTCAAATGTTATCTCTTCCATCACACTCTCCTGGTCATGGGGCAGGTATTAAGCACTCTTTTTTCCAAACACCACAATCTATATAGCTCCAACGCTGTTTATTACACACACAATAATATTACGGTAATTTGTCTGCATGTGATATCTCCTAAAAAATGTCTTAGCACCTTTTGAAAAGGGACTACGAACAGTTCATTGTTTATTATCAACATCATCCAATGCCTTTAGTGTGGCAGATGGTCAGTATATGTTGCATAAAGAAATGAATACATACACATATGTATGTACATGTGACTGTGTTAGGGGGGTGTCTGCATAAAAGAAGAAATATAATGATAAGGGTTTCAAGCTCTGGCATCAGACAGGCCTTGATTCAAATCCTGTCTTCCCCTCTCCTTGTCTGTGTGCCCTTTGGGAAAGTACTTAAAGTCTCTGTGCCTCAGTTTCCTCCACTATAAAACAGAGATTAAATTCATATAAAGTGTTGATTACAAGCCCTCAGTAAGTTCTGATATTTTATTATTACTGCATACACTATGGTAAAAACATTATTTTTCTTTTATACACAGTGTGGTGAAGATATTTTTTAAATGAGTACATAATGACAGCGACTAAAAGGGAACACATGTTAGAGTAATAGTATTGTAAGTAAAACATCCTCTTTTTTATTTTCTTCATTTATAATATGGCTTTGCTTATGTAATTAGAAAAATTAAACACTTATTTTCCTTGGTGTTTAGCCAACTCTGGGGTGGTGACACCCATATGGACCTACCGCTCCATAGAAATGTCTTTTTTAAAATTTACCTTTATTGTTGAAAGATGTCCCCTTTTTTCCCCCTTTGATGCCCTCCACCCCACACCTGCCCAACCCCCCCACCCCAGGGCTTTACTGCACTATTGTCTGTGTCCATGGGTTATGCATATACGCATATAAGTTCTTTGGTTAATCTTTCTTCACCCTCTAACCATCCTCCACCCCCACCCTCCCTCTGAGATTTGTCAGTCTGTTCCATAGGAATGTCTCTGGATCTATTTTGTTCATCAGTTTATTTTGTTCATTAGATTCCACATATGAGTGAGATCATGTGGTGCTTGTCTTTCTCTGACTGGCTTATTTTGCTTAGCATAATACTCTTCAGGTCCCTCCATGCTGTCTCAAAAGGGTGAGAGATCCCTCTTTTTCACAGCTGCATAGTATTCCACTCTGTGAATGTAGCACAGCTTTTTGTGCCCATCAGTAGATGAGTGCGTAGAAATTTTCTGAACAGATGCTACACGTCAGACTCATTATAAATACTTTTTTCTAATTATCATAACAACCCTGCAGGGTAAGTAATACTACGCCCATTTTATAGATGAGAATGGTGAGATCCTGGGAGATTAAATTATTTGTTCAGGACTCTGCAGTTAGTAAGTGGGAAATATGAGAAACAGACATAAGGCCTGACTCTGAAGTTCAAACTTCCTTTCCACCCCACATTCCTGTCCAGGCACTGTCTCACAGGTAATTTATAGTGTAAAAAACAAACCAGAGGCACCCAGACAAGACTTGGTTTCTAACACCATTCTCCAACAAAAGAAACTGGCTTATTTTGCTTAGCATAATACTCTCCAGGTCCCTCCATGCTGTCTCAAAAGGGTGAGAGATCCCTCTTTGCAGAAATGGCTGAGTCTAGGACTATAGCAGAAAATAGACAAGATGAGCCTGGAACATCTCACAGTGCCAGAAAGTAATGAAGTTCTCAAAAAATTTACCAAAAGAAAACAGTGTCGCATACAATGATGTGGTATGTCTAAGGGGCACAAGCACCAACTGAAAGAGCTTCCGATGGCCAAAGCTCCAACAATTTGAACAACAAAGTAAAGTAGTATTGGATTATAACCCAAAGTATAAAATAAATATTCATGAGACCATAGTGATATAATTAAGTGACTGAATAAAGAAATAAATGGGGAGAATATATGAATTTTCCATGCAGAAACCTGCCGAATAATTTATGTGGATACAGGGGGAGCATAACTCTCTACTCTTTAGGTGCATGCTGCACATGGTAACTTCCTTCCAAAGACTACAGTATGGAAAAAGGAGAAACTTAGAATGGAGAAACCTAACAAACTACTTCAACCAGGTGATCAAAGTCAACATCAACAGTAATATCCTGTTGATAGTATGTGCCCTTGATATGATATGATGAGAATGGTACTTTACTTCTATAGTCCTCCCCTCCTAAACCTATAACCCCATCTAATCATGGCAACACCAACCATCCTCCAAAATGCCAACCATCAGACAAATTCCAAGAGTGGGGCATCCTCCAAAATGCCCTGAAAACTATCAAGACCATCAAAACATGGGAAGCCTGAGAAACTGTCACAGCCAAAGAGCTAAGGAGACATGACAAATTAATGTAATGTGGTATCCAGGATGGGATTCTAGAGCAGAAAGAACTTTACATAAAAACTAAGGAAATCAGAATAAAAAGATGAGCTTCTGTTAATAGTTGTATCAATATTAGTTCACTAATTATGTCAAATGTGCCATACTAATGTAAGATGGTAATAATAAGGGAAACTGAGTGTGCAGGATATGGGAACTCTCTGTACTATCTTTACAACTTGTGTATAAATTGAAAACTTTCTAAAACTAAAAGTTTATTTTTTAAAAATACAAGGCCTAGATATGAAGAAAGTTCCAACTCTGGTATTGTCCCTGGAAGAATTTGAGAAAGTACCACCTGACAAAATGCTTGCCTACTATCACACTGAAAGCTGACTCACCCAAGCAAGTAAAGCCTATCTGGTGACCCTAAATGAGGGAACTATTTGCCAAATTGTAAAGCAATTCACTCCGTGGTTATCTGATGATATCTACCAAAGTCCCCACTATTATATTTTCTCATGACACACATTGTGAATAATTATTTGAGTAATTACCTGTTCAATGTCTGTCTTCCCCATACACAGGAAGTTCCAAGAAGGAAGGGACTTCTTTTACCATGTATTTCCAGAATTTAGCAGCGTGGCACCTACTAGGTGCTCAGTAATTATTTACTGAGTGCATGAATGTCACTACAGTCCAGAAGAACACTGATCAGAGCTGCTAACTGTGGTCCATGGTGAATGACATGCCTTGGCTTTCTGGAGATTGAGAGGCCACTGGGACAAATGCAGCTTCTCTTTCAGTCTTCCTAGTCTCTCCAAGTCCCCAAATAACATTATTTCTAAGCCTTTCAACAAGATCAGAGTGAGGCATTTTACCTCTTGTAATCAAATCTTATCCTAGAAAACACTAAAGTTTCCTAAAATCCAAGGAAATGATAAGATCCACATATTTTCTTTTGTGTGGCCCATCTATTAGCCTAAGAATTGAGTCTATTCCAGACATCACAAGGAAAACTTAGACTCCAAAAAACCACAGGAAACATGTAGCCAAAAGCACTGTGGGCAAAAACCATGAGCATAAAACAGATTTCATTAGGGGCAGTTTGGTATTAAATCTCTCTGGTACATCAATCTTCATTATTGTTATTTTATTCTATCAGTGCATTCCAGGTCACAGCAAGTTAGTAATTTTGCCATATCTTTCACTGCCTGGCTTTATGTAAGTGCTGCTAAGAATAGAATTGAGCAGTGGGAGAAAAACATCAGTTTGGTATCTAAATTTAGAAAACGATGAATAAATCTATTAAATTCATTGTGGGGAAGAGAGAAGAGCAAATCATTCCTTATTGGAAAGATAAAATAAATAGAAAATGAAAGGTGACTGTCTTTATAATTTAGAACAACAGATTTAAATGTAAAGCAACCCCCTAACCCTCTTTTATTTACAAATGAGGATATTGGTTGATTGTGTATTTTCATTCATATAACTCTCAACTTGAATGATGTCAAAAAGACATAAACCAAGGCAAGAAACCATGCAGAAAATAGTCATATAAAAACCCTGAATTCAGTATGTACTGGGGAGGGGTAGGAGACCTTTATGAGATCCTACCGATGTGATATAAATCATCTTCAGAAGATCATGGAAAGCAGGTGCCCCAGCGCTGCACTGCAGACATCTGGCAGGCTTTTATCCTCACACTCCACCCTCCCGCTCAACATCTGGCAGCCCCTTCATCCCTGTACCCCACCCCCATCCCCAACTGCCTCCCAACATCTGCCACACAATCTCTTAACCTCAGAGGCAAATCCAGTCAAAAGCTCAAAGCACAGTGTTCCAAGGGTGGTGACCTGGAGTCACATGCTGAGTGGAGGTGGAGCAGGGCTTGTTTTTATTTTTTTCCTGAACTTTCAGTGAATACACAATTCACTTAAAAATATGCCTGCATATCTAACTGGTTCTCACTGGGAAGCTTGTTTAAAATTGAAATGCGAAGTTAATATTAACCTCTTAAAAAGTTGTACATCTTTCTGTGAATTGGAGGGTACAATAAAAAAGATTATGAGACAAAAACCAATTTTATGCTGATGACATGTCTTATGAGCAAAGAGAATTACTTCTCACTGGGAAAAAACAGACAGAACACGTCTTGCCTGTGACGTACAAGTTACCTAAAGGAAGTGTCTTAAACCTAATCCGAAAGTGTTTTGTAACCTATTTAAGGAAGTGAGTGCTATTTGATTTCCACATTGGTTTAGAAATTCCCTCAGTGCTTCCAACACTTTATGGTACTTACTTGTTTGCAGAGCCACCGCATGTGTGGTCTCCCCTGGCTCTGAGAAGGAGGCCAACTTGCCTGTTGAGGTCTCCCTCAAACAGCTCCACTCCCCTGGCATAAGTCACCTGACTCAGGTTTGCTACTATCAAACTTTTATTCTGGGCTATACCACTCAGTTTGCGGTGAACCGTTTCGTTTGATATGTGATATTTCTCTTAGGGCTACACCTAAATGAGCTAACTCCCCAACAATTCCTTCCCTCCCCACCCCACCGGTGCACACTCACAACTCTTCATTTCCTCCCTTCTTCAGACCAACCCCTATTCCTTCCCTCTGAATGAAGAGATGCTTGCTCTTTGTTTTTCAAGAGTAACACGCATAAAACCACATACCTCCGAGTGTCCTGGGCACAGGTGAATTCCGGAGGTAGTCTTGGCTTCCAAAGAGAGAGATGCTCCAAACTTGAAGCCACTTGGCACTTTGGATGGCTGCCAAGCTGCTGGATGCATCACAGAGACTCCGTGGTCCAGAGCCCTATCAAAACATTTTATCATTTTATTATACACTTAAATTAGTCATTACTTCTGGGACGTTATTTAGATTTTGCTGTAGTATGCAATTTCTTACTTAAACGTTTAAATATTTTTACTGACTTTTCATCAGTTGAAATTCTTTGCACATATGTTTTTCTGTTTTGTTCTCTGTTAGTGTAAGAATGCTATAAAACGGAGTTATAGCAACATTGTTTTCTCTTTTGATTGTTACCTGGAGTGGGGAAATCTTTGTGTTTATTAAAATTACAGGGACAGTAAACCAAGTTAGCCGAAGGAGACTAGAATCATAAATGGTATTTGCATGCCAAAGTTATCAGCAGGATGGAGATAATGTAAACAAAGTCTACAAAGAGTGCAAAACTAGCTGAACTCATTAACACACATAGTATACTGGAAGGAGCATTTGAGTGGGAGATAGCTGTTTAGTTCAGGATCTCCATTATCTAGTTGTGTGACATTAGGCATGCCTCCTTACCTCTTTGGGCCTTGGTTTCTCAAATGTCTGCATACATTTTACTTAACTTTATATTATGGAAAAAAAAAAACACTCACAAAAGTGTAATTAACCCAGCTTTAAAAATTTTTAATATATGTTGTTTCATCCATACTTACATCCCCCATTCTTTCCTGCTGACATTTTTTAAAGCAAACTCTAGACATAACATTTCATCTGTAAATACCTGAGTATTTCTAAATGATAAAGACTTTTGCTTTAACTACATTATCATCATTACATCAAAACAAACAAACCAACAAAACCAAAAAACAAAAGAACAAAAGCGCTAAGCAATAATTCCTTCAATCCCTTCAGCTCTAAAGCCTCAAGGCCCAAAGCCTCTCACAAGCTACTAAGTGATGTCGTCATCACTATTTGTTTATTTTGTTTTGTTGCAGTTATAGCCACACACTCCTGAAAACTGAAGCTTTTTTTACTCCATTCTATAAATGAGGAAGCCGTTTAGCATTTTTACCTGATAGCTTCACTGATCTCCAATTCTGGCCTTCAAACCAAAGAGGAACATGAAAAACTTAGAGAGGGCTGAGTAAAGAGCCAACCAAAAGGCTCAGATGTTCAAAAGAAGGCAGATTCCTCATAAAATGTTAAAGAGCTAGGATTATTCTGACCAGAAAGAATACGCACCAATAGAATGAATTAGAGGCAAGAACAGCTCTTTCGTTCATGTATCTTTCTCACTCACTCATTTATTCAACAAACACTAATGGAATACCTGCCTTGTGCCAAGGACAATGGTAAGTGACAGGAATGCAAATGGGAATGGGACATAAAACATCATCCACAGAAGTGTGGCAATAAGCTAGTCTCCATCTTCAATTAGGGGGAAATTAATAGCAGTGGGACTGGGTACATGCAGTGGGAAAACTAGCAAAATATTGAAGGGAGATTTCAAGGGACTCTGGGAATCTCCTTTTAGAAACAGGAGACTTTCATTTTTATTTAGGATGGTTTAAATATGTATAGAGGATGAAAAATATTTTTAGTTATCTTTCAATTCTAAGATTTTATAAACCCTGATTTGATACTTTGACAAGAAAGGTATAATATAGGACAGATACTATAATGATTATCGTTACCTGATATTTGCATCTGTCTGATATTGGGAATTTTCCTATATGTAAGGATAAAATCACCCTGATAATTGAGGACTGCTTCTCTCTGAAATTGAAAACTTAAAATATAACCTGGCCTCACCTCTCCAAAGAGATGTCATAGGCGTGTGAAACACAATTGGAAGATACATACGTTGATTAAAACTCATGTCAGTCTTCCTTCCCCCACAGTGTTCCTGCTACTGGGATATCAGGCTCTATGATCTGATAGCTACAAAATCTATAAGTTGCTAGGTCACCAAGGTATCTTTTATATCAACAGTTTGAAAGCCCAGTGACTGAGAAACACCACATGAGGTAACTCAGACACCTGCAAAAGGACAGCCCTGTGCTGATATGAGCGATATGAGAAATGTTTTTCTGATTGAGCCTTTCTTACTCTTTGCCTGTACCCCCAAAACCAAGGCCTTCACACTGATTGGCTGTTGAGACCTTCTATGAGATGAGGCTCTGGCTCCTGACTTTCCAGTCTTCTCCTGCCTTCCACTCACCTCAAGCAAAGAAATGCCCCTCCCTATGCACTATTCACCCAGAACCATTCTTTGTCATAAATCAATTGAAAAAAATGTGGATATAAAAATAACTAAATTTGTTTGCTCTCCAAGAATGTATATTTTCATTTACTGTGGACCTCCTAAATTCTTCAGTTAGTCAGCAATGGAGAACAGAGGTGTGTTGAGGGCTGCTTGTAAAGAGGGCTTTCAGATACATTGTCCAATTTAACCTAATTGCCATAGTAGCCCTCTAAGATTTATGTCATTTTATAGGTAAAGAAACTGAGGTCCAAACAGACTAAGTAGCTCTTCCATGGTCACCCAACAGTTAGAGGCAGAGTTATTTCTGATTTCAATCTCATCTCAACATCTGGAAATCTGAGCACTTAAAATCTCCCCGGCAGAGCACCAACATGGGCATCCCTTCTTGCTGTTTAATTGGAAAAGAAGCAACACTCTCCTGACCCTTTGCTGCCAGTCCTCTAGCTTTCTCATTCCAAATACTCTGTTGTGTTATTGTTGTTGTTGTTGTTGTCATCATCACTATGTTTATTTTGTTTTGTTTCCACAATCTCTGCATATTTATCTAAAGAAATGCCTTACCCTAAGAAACCTTTCATTGTGGATATTTGAGAGCCCTGTGGCCCCCGAGTAGTGGAGAGGCTTTCAAATGGCACCACAAAGGCAACCACACATTCAACCAAAACCCAGCCAGTTCTTCACACCCTGGTTGTCGTATAAGAGGGCAAAGTCACCCACAGAAGAGGGAATGTCTTGGTCTCTAGTGCATGAATGGACAACTTCAGAACCCTTAGTAGCCTTGATAAGAGATTTGGGAAGGTTTAAATACATAAGTCATGTAGATGCCAAATTGAGGTGAGCACTACTGGATTAGCCAAAGAACGAAAAGAGAGGTAATCAGACATTTATAGCACTAACACTATCTACATTAAAGCTGAGCTGCCTCTGGCTTTCACTGCACACAGGGCTTATGTTTAAGTGAAACTAGCCAGATTCATGTACCTCCAAGTCTGTGTGATAACACACCACCTTCTAACAGGCGCCCTCTGGACTGGGAGTCCAGATATCTGTGGTCTAATCCCAGATCTCACTAACTCTGTGATCCTGAATAAGTCACAGAACCTCACTGGGCCTCAGTTCATTCATCTGTAAAATGGGAGCACAAAGAAGAGAAGGTTTGGGCTGAAAATTTCTATTTCTAACACTGCCCCAGAGACTCTGTACTATGCTCTCTTCTGGGAGGAAAAAACTTTGCACAAAGAAATATAATGGTATATGCACAACTTACTTAACTTTTCTAAGACTCAGTTTTGTTGTCTATAAAGTGGAAATAATAATGGTTGGAAGGCCAAATGAAGTAATGAGTGTAGAACAATGGGCAGAGTGCTTGGCACACAGGAAGTGCTTAATAAGTGCATTAGTTCATATTGCATTTAAACATGTTTCTCATCCTTTATTGCTAACAGTCGCCAGATTCATGTGCATCAAGAATCAAAATGATTCATTCCCCCTTTTAAGCTTCCCAGTTTCCACGCAAACCTGGAAAAATTCTTCCCCAGTTCATAAATTCAAAAAAGTCTGATTGAAAACTCTCTGTGCCTCTTTGTGGAACCTCATTTGCCGTGATACTGCATTCAGGTAACTATGAGCTGGTTGACTGAGCACCCACTATGTGTCAAACACATCTGAAAGAAGATAACTGTTTGAAAAAGATCACTGAAGCAAAGCCTGTGTAAAATATATACTCCAAATTATTTTTGACAGTTATTTTATATTATCTGCTCTTAGGCACAACTATTAAAATTAGTCCAGCAAGACAGCGTGTATGCTTTATGTTATTCACTTACTCAAAAAAATATTTATGACCACATATTGTGTACCTGATGCTGTGCAAATCACTGAGGCAGACACAGATTTCAACTGGGAGCCTGTAGTCTTGTAGAAAAGATGCTGCAGACACAAGCACCCACCAACCAAAGCAGGACCCAAGTGCCGTAAGAGATGTACAACATTCCCAAAAATGAAAAAGCACCTCTCCCTCCAGGCAGAAGAGAATCAGGGAGAACTTTTTGAAGAAGGTGGTATTTAAACTGGTCCTTTTATGGTGAGCAAGGATTCCAATGATAAGAGACTTGTTTTAGGGAGCACCTGGAAAGAGTGACAGGCCTCCTCCAAGACAGGGACAGCCAAATCCAGAGTTGCATCTGGTCGGTGAGGGAGACATAGGGGAGCTTGAGTACAAGACTGGAAAAGTCATGACTAGATCAAGGAAGGCTTTTGTCTCCACTAAGTTTCGGCATGATTTAGTAAACAACAAACCACGGAAGATTTAAAGAGCAAGGTGCTTTAGGAAGATCAATGTGACACCGAAAAGAAAAACTTTCTTTCTTCTAAAAGCTACAACAGGTCTTTGAGGGCCTATAGTGTTCAAATGTAATAATGTCAAATCATCCTCTGGGAAGCAGTGCTGTTATATTTTCACCGATAGATAGTACACACATACCTAGCTAGAGTTTGGTAAAGGCCTGCAGGCACTGTTAATGAGGGCAACACCATCCATGCACCATAATCTACTCCTCATTTTCCCTGAGAAAAGCACTGCAATCCACGCCTCTCAGAACAACCTGTTTATCCTCGTGTCCCTAGAAAGTGCTATAGCCATCGCTAAAAGCATATTAACTGTTCAAATGAAAGCGTTATGTTAAAGCCTGCAGGCTTTATGTCAAGGTAACATTGAAGGAGCAAGGCACATGTCATGAAATCAAACAAATTCACAAAGCCTATCTCCTCTGGAGTTCTGGCTTTAAATTCAGGTTGCATCATCAATGAAATAGGCTTGGTGGTCCCCGCCTATTGCCTGGGAACATTTGTTTGATTTGCAATTACAGGACATGATTTGACATAATTAGTATTCAATCCTGAGGAGAATGTCCCAACAGTTAGAATTCAAATGTGCTGAAGCCAGCCCTGAATTTCACTCTGTCCCTCTTCCCTCTCCCCTTTCCCTTCTCTCTTTCTTCTGCTGTCTCCCATTTCCTCAGAGGACCATGCAAGCTGGAGATGTGACGGAGCAAATCCAGATGTCACCAGTACCACACAACGAATCAAGAGACAAAATGCATGTTTCGGCCACGACTGTTCTGTGCAGCTAGCAGAGGCTGCTGTTTGTGCAGCTCCCCAAACCTCTTCACACAACTACCAATTACACAGTGTTGGTTTCACATAAAGAATTTTCTGGAAGAAGCCCCTTTGCAGAGAGGGCTGCTGAGCATTTAACAGTGCTTGGTAACAATTATTATTAAAGTTATTAATGCACTTAAATAAAGCAGAACATAAACACATAGAAGACATGGTAACTACTGCTCACAACATATGAAAATGTCCTCTGCTCCCAAGTGCTACAGAGTTTGCCTGTTCATTTTAAATAGGCTTAATTCCTGTTTTGGGGGGCTTCGTAACAGTCTCCCAAAGGATAGCTGCCAAAACTGAGACTATACTTAGTTGTTTATTACACACCAACTCAAGGTGGTGTGTGCTGGTAGACACAGAAAAGCAAAGAAAACTGAAGCTCATTGGTAAGGGAGGCCAGGAAAGCTCTAGGAAAATTCTGAACTAGGAAATAGTTGTTAGAGAATTTTGGGTGTGTTGTCTCTGAGGACAAAAAAAAAAAAATCTAAGCTATAAACGAGCAGCATAAGCAAGCATAACAAGCAGCATAAACAAGTTAATCTTAAAATTATAATGGACAATGAAGAGGTGATGATAAATAGAAAAAAAGCAGACCCTAAACTCTAAGGCAAAAGGAAGAAATCTTCGATGTCTTGATCCTTTGGATTGATAAGGTTGTCACACTTCCCCCAGCTCATAGCCTGGAAATCCAAGGGCAGAAAATAATTTTGAATTTTTTTCTATCCAAAAGTTATATGTGCCATTTTGGAATCATTATAAGTTTCAACTGGGTGGTATCCAGGTAAATGACCACTTTCTGTAAGTATGTGGCAATATAGCAATACAGAAATGGGATTACAACTGACCTGGAAAAGACAAGGGGGGCCTCTGCAAACTCCACATCCTAATGAACACAATGCATTGGTTTCTTCTCAGCAGTGACTAATTTTTATTACATTGGAAGGCCCAACTTAAGCTTAGCCTCGAAACTGCATCAACTGCTTATTAGTGGTCTGTGCCCTCATTAACAATCACTGAAAAGAGGGAAACAGACATTTGAGAGCATATATATACTCAACTCTACATTCAAAGCCACAACCTTTTATTTTATCCTTTGGTTTTGTGAAGGCTTGGTAGGGGGAGCAGTCCATGTTTCCCTTCATTTCTCGGAATAGAAGTAGAAACTAATTTCATGTTGCTCTTTAAATCAGTTTAAAAAATGGTTTGAAACTAGCCCTTAAAGCTACATAACCATAAGTGACAATTGACCCCTAATTGTACCTCAAAGGTTGGTCAGTAGCAGTTCACTTATACTTTCTTTCCCAATATACACACGGCTTCCCCCAACCTCACCTCATCCAAAACAAAACATGCAACTTTTAAATTAAGATTTGTGGAAAGATCTAAGTGGAGTAGCATAGGTGAGTAAACAGTGTCACCTAGTGGACAGGAAAAGAAGAAAACCAGTGAATCGGCACAAATGGAAATTTGGGCCAGCTGTCAGCTTTGGGCTGCATTTTCCCCTCACTCCAGCTCCCTAGGGTCACCCATGAGCAAATAAGAAAGTTTCCGCAAGCAGACACCAGACAACACTACAAGCAATAAAAAAAAACCCGCATAGCTTTCCTTCTCCAGTTCTCTAGTTCTCTAATGATGGTCCTATAAAAATAACATTTATTGAGCGTTTTCCATGAGCCAATATTTTGAAGTGCTTTGTCTGGGTCATCTCACATAGTCACAGTCATCCAAACAGTCCGATTACTTGTTAGGGAGTTTGGGTGATTTTTCGAATGTTGCAGAGCCTAACTCTGATAGTCCATGCAGTAACACCCACTAGTTAGTACCACACACACACAGAGCTCAAGAGCAAACAAAGAGATCTTGGAAAATATATGCAATAACACAATCACTAGATACATGTTAAACATTTACTGTGCTTTTGTGACTATTTAGGGGATACAAAAATGAACTGACATGGATCCTACCCTCTAACAATCTATAGTCTTAAAACTTAAATTTGTAGAGTACTTTAAATTTGACATTTCAACCTGTCTTCATAGCCCTATAAGGTAGTTATGCCCCTGACTTTAGAAATGAGGTTTTATGTTACATTCAATGTCACACAGATAAGAAGTGGCAGATTTTCAGATTTATAAGCAAGCTCATCATTTCACCTCGTGCTACCTCTTTCCCAAATGCAGTTGTTAGAGATCCCTAGTTTTGTGAAAAGGGGTAAAGGACGAAGGCAGCAGAAAGCTTACTTGGAGACTAGTCATCACAGAAAACAAGGGTGGAATGTCCTTTTTTCCTTCCACCATTCCTAAACCACCCCAGACCTGAGAGAAATGACCATAAATCAAACATCTCAATAGATCAGATTAAAATAAACCATCTACATTCTGTAGTTCTCAAAAAAAGTGAGAACTATAGGGAACTTTCATAATCTAAAAAAGAGCATACGAAAAAACCTGCAGCTAACATCATACTTAATGCTGAGAGACGGGACACTTTCCCCTAAGATAGGTAACAAGACAAAGGTATCTTCTCTCATTATTCCTATTCAAAATCCTAGCTAGTGCAATAAGACAAGAAAAATAAATAAAAGGTATACTGATTAGATAGGAGGAAATAAAACTGTTTTTATTTGCAGATGACATGATTGTTAATGTAAAAAACTCCAAATAACCTACAAAAAACAAACAAACAACAACAAACAAAAAACCTCCTGGAACTAATAAATGATTATTGTAGCAAGGTTATAGAAAATAAGATCAACATACAAAATCTATTAATTTCCTACATACCAGCAATGAGCAACCTGAATACGTGAATATACAATTGTGAAACGATACCATTTACAATACTACCAGGAAGAAGAAAAACAAGTTAGTGTTAAATCTAACAAAATACATATGGGATCTGCAAGTGAAAAATTACCTTCAATAGGGAGAGAAAAACCTTCTGGTATATAAAAATAAGTCAGTAGAATCAGGAATAAACTATATTCTTTATCTTGTAGATACTGGGGAATTCTATGAGGTAAAACACTAAATTTTAAAATCCTAGGATTAGTGGTTCATCAGAGGTTGTATGGTTCCCCTCTCCCTTCTGTGCTTTCTTATAAAATAAGGGAACCATAATCAGGTGTGGCAGGCTCAGAGTCTCTAAGTCACTAAGGAAAGCTAAGGAAAGAACTAGGAGGAAAAAAATGTAAGGCTTTTTCCTTAAAAGCCTTAATACTGTCAGATGGCAAAAAGAAGCAAGTATAGCATTTCTCCTGGCTCCAAGGACATGACATTTTTCCTTTCTTCCAGCAGTTAAGATTCCAGATCTAAAATCTTCCAAGTATACTTTTAGATTAAAGAGGTCATTTTAACTTGTTGAATGGGTCTGAGAGATGCAGCTAAAGTTGCCCACTCACCTTCCATATTATCAGTACCACAAAGAAAAAAATTCATCGGCATACATCATGCATCATAAGAACAGGGTGGACCTTGATTTATAGGATGCTTACTCTATGTGACTCTGTGCCAGGCACTTCCATAAGTACTTTACACATTTTAGCTCATTTAATCCCCAAACAACCTCATAAAGGAAGTACTAATATCATCCACATCTTACATAGCTAAATATAATAATTTTTTTTAACATGGCAAAGTTGTTGCTTTTTAAGTTTCACTTTGGGTTTGTACAACCTATAACATGTCAACTATAATATCTTAAAATAATTTTAATACCTCACAACATTTCAAGAAACTATTGTTTGTGAAAAGCAAGGTATATTGGTGCTCTGGGGCCCCTCTGTGGTGGTAGACAGACAGGCAGGAAGGGTGACTCAGCTGAGGGAAATCTCTCTAATCTTCGTGGTATGCTGGTCAGTGTTTAACTAGTTCCCATTTAAATAAAAAGGGCAATGAGGGAGAAAGGAAACAACAACAACAAAAAACCTGACTTGTAGTGTTTGCCAATTTCTGTGTATAAATACGCCCACCATTGCCGATTACAAGGTTCATGGAGTTCATGAACATTTAACCGGCCAATGGCATCTGGCTCTAGCAGACCACAGCAAAGTCCCATGAAGACATGGTCCATGACTGTTTTATTCAACCTAGCACCCAGCACGGTGAGTAACAGTTGGCACTCAGGAAATATTTGTTAAATGAATGAGTGGATTAATGAGATGCATCAACTAAATTAGAAAGATGTAAGCATAACTGGGACCTTGCCGCTTCCATGACATCACAGTCTCCATTTATCATGATGGTTGTGATTTTTGCTATAATTCTGTGGAGAGAACGGGAGTATTATCTCAACATTGTGCTTTGTTAATCACAGTGGGGCTACTACTAAACGATATAAGACTTCTGAGTATGTGTTTTCAAAAACAGTAAAAAAGAGAGAGACATTAAATTTGGTTTTGTCTGATTTAACCAAAGAGGATATACTTAGAATTTTTAAACGTTATTTAAACTCCTATGAGAAAAAAATAGGTTTGTTACATAAATCTGAAACTCTAGCCTCTAACCTCTTGAAATAATAATTGAAACAATTATTTTGATAACCAAATATTCTTAGGAACTCAATTGTTTCATTAGAACAAAAATATATCCCTGATAGAATAATAAGAAAGCAATAATAGTGATTACCTATCAGAGGGACAGAGATGCTTGGATAAAGGCCAGGAAAGAAAAGGTGTTTTAATGAATAGTTTCTATAAGTTTTATATTTAAAACATGTGAAAATTACCAATTCAAAAATTAAATAAAAATTATAAAAATAAATGTATTATAATTACCCTGGTGCTGTTGTTATCCAAAAATAATAGGGCCTGGAGAGAGACAGCATGCTACATTTATTGTGTGTTGTCTGCCCTATCGGAGAGTCCTTTAGACCAATGATTTTCAACCTTTTTCATCTCATGGCACACATAAACTAATTACTAAAATTCTGCAGCACACCAAAAAAATACATATTTTTGCCAGTCTCAGAAAGAAAATAGGTATAATTTTGATTCATTCACACAAGACACCTGTTGTTGTGTTGACTGTTGTCATTTTTTTATTTGGCAATCTAAGGGAAAAGGGGTCAGTGCCCCTGACTAAATAGTCAGGTATTGCATGTTTTAAAAATTATTGAGCACACTGGTTGAAAATCACTGATTTGGACCATTATCTTTTCATTTATTCAACCATTTATTGAGCATTTACTATACACTCAAACTTATGCTGAGTGCTTAGGATACAGCTATAAATAGTATAAGCATGATTCCCACCTTCTCTGAGCTTAAAGTCTGGTTGAGAAAAGATGGTAATAGCTCATCTTTATGGAGTGCTTACTCTATGAGAACCGCTATGCTACATATGCATTTATGCAATTAATTTCATTTAATTCCCACAATAACTCTGAAAAGTAAGACCCATTATTTGAACTGGAGCTTGATGGATAAGAAGACTTTTCATGAGCAAAGAATTATGAAAATAAAATCAATCTAGCAAGTTGAGGAAACAGCATGAGCAAAGGCAAGAAGGTAAGGATAAGTTGGCAACTTAGTATGACTGTATCATTAGGTTTGTGGAGAGATGAAGGGCTGAAAAGTTCATTTGGAGCCTTAACCCCCAGGCTAAGGGGGTTTTGAGTTGTATTCTAATAAAATAGGCACAGATAGTATCTGATACTTCCTGCTTTTATTTGGGCTACTTGAAATTGTGGACTAAAGCTTTAGTATAAGAACAGAACAGAGGTCCCAGAGTAGAATTCAGCTTGAGAAAAACTCGCCTGGCTCCCTCCCAGACAGCTTGACGATGAACACATCAAGTTACAGCTCCATTCAACAAGCACCTATTTAGTGCTAAGCACTGAGCCAAGTGCTAGAAATGCAAAAACAAACAAGTGAAACACATTCCTTATGTATGAAAGTTTATAGGTTAGCAGGGACGAGAGACTGTTAAATGAGCAATTACAGCCTAGTCGTATCAGTATTTTTTCTGGGAAACATGGAGCACTGTGGGCACTGTGAGCAGAAGCATATGACTTAGTATATTGGAGCCCAGGACCAGTGCTCCAGCCCCAAGAAATGCTTCCGAGGCCTGAAGCACAAGTGTAATTTGGCCAAGTAAAGTAGGGGAAAGTAAAGAAGGAACAGCATGTGCAAAGACATGGAGATATAACAAAGCACAGCTTGGAGAAATAAAAGAAATCCAGTATGGCTCAGCTGAGAAGGAGGGAGAGTGGCTTTATTCCCTTTCTACACTGTGTTTCTTTCTTTCCCTGTGATCCACTTGTCTCTCCCCCAATAGTCTTAGGAGATAAATGGAGAAGTGGAAGGTAAGAAGGCATAGAATTAGAAAAAGGCAAAAACTAAGTGAAAATGAAAGTAAGAAGAAAGAGAAGGCAAGAGGAAACGACTGAGAAATGAGGAATGGAGGGGAAAGGAGAAAAAGAGTGGGTGGAGGGGCAAAGAAAGCAGTGATGGTAGTCCTAAACCTTAGGGCACTGGTAAAGATTAAAATGCTCTGAGAACAGCAAAACCCAAAAGCATTCTGAGAGAATCCTTTAAAACGAGATCTGAAGACAGAAAACAGCCATTGAGCATCTGCTGTGTGTACTAGGAATTTTCATACATGGGATCTCACTGAATCTTCATAAAAACCCTACAACTAAGGCTTTGAAAGATTAGGTGAGTGGCCCAAGTTTACATGGTTGGTCACTGATGAAGCTGACATTCAGACCTGGGTCTACTATGTGTCTGGCACTACACCAGGAAACTTTATTTCTCCCTAACATTAGAGTTGCTCCTAATCTTGTGAGAAACACTCTATCTTTGTCTTCTGGAACTAACTGGTTCCAGATTTTGTTCTGAGCCCCCAACTCCCATGTACCCCATCCTTAGCTCCCTTTCTTCTCTCCACCTTGCACAACAGCTTACAGTCCTGGTGTGACAACGGGGTGATGGCCAAGATGGGAAGGGAGATGTGATAAAGCATAGGATGTGTCTTAGCCAATTAAAGGTCTCCAGCCAAGGCAATGGAAAGTCATCTACCTTTGCCTCTTCCCCAGTCATGGGTTAGTCTCGCTTTATATATCTGGTTCATTTAACATTTTAACATTTAAATGCTTCCTGCTGTACTGGGTGGCTTAGGACAGCCAATTTGGGATTGCCATTCACACTCACATTTAGAGAATTTAAGAGAGCAAGTTCTGTGTTTGTATCCATGGAGACAGGGCTGTGGGGGGTGGTTCACCCATTGCATGTAACAGGTAACCTAAAGCAGTCTCTGGAGAGGACCTCACAAGGTGACACCTCAGGCTTGTCAGGACACTTCCCTGCACCATCACATCTCCAATTTACAAAGGAGAGGGGAACTCATATTTTCTTAGGTAATTACACTGAACAGGCAGAATGACTAATCCATCCGTTCAAAGACATTGTTTGTATTCTACAGGTAACCTAGGTCTCTGCTCAAGATCAGAGTTCAAGGCAGGCTAGGATCTCCGCCCAAGGTTAAAGTGCTTGGTGTATCCCCTCCCAATGCCCACCCTGAGGTGCTTCAGAGAGAGCAAAGAGCTCTCAATTAGAAAATCTAGGTCTCTTCTTTGCTCTGATACTAGATGTGTGTTTTAGAGACTCAGCATCTTCACGTCTACAATGGTGAGGCAATCAACACCCTTGTGGGCCTCAAAGAACTGCCACAAAGACAAAATAAGAGAATGCATGAGAAAGTGCTTATAGCTGCAAAGTGCAAAAGCTACATAAGAGAAGAAGATGATGATGATGATGATGATGATGATGACAATGACGATGACAAAGACAACGATGATGGAGGCGGAGGTGGGGGGGAGCATGGCTACCATCCATACCAGATAAGGTTGGTCAGCAAATTATTCCCATTTTGTCAGCTCAAGTGCATTGACTCTCAACTTTAAAACTTATTTCATTTATTGTTCTAAGTGCCCTAGAACAATAAACGAAAACTTAAGAGTCACCTAAACACAGTATATCACTGTCTTGGGTTCAGAGAGCCACATTCTGAGGAGCTAGCAGTTACAAACTAGGTCACTGGGCCCAGTATTTGTGCCCATGGATATGCAAAAGTAAAATTATGAAAGCTTCAAGTGGGAAAATCCGGAGGCCACACAGGTTGCTTAATCTTTGTGCTAAATAGCTACCAATCCCCAGGGAGCAGCAGGAAGAAAACAACCACATACTCTTGCTAGCGCCCCAACTGTCCAGGTGCGTCTGAGTTCACCAGAACGCCTGCTTGACTGGGACGTGGACTGGGCTGACCTGGAGGGCCGCTGAAGAACAATCCTCCTTCACCAAGCTCTCACGGAGCCCTCAGCAGTCCTTATTTCTTTTTGTTAATTGAAAAAGCTAAACTCCTCCTGATTTCCACAAGTGGGTCCTAAAAAACAACAAATAAAGCCCTGAGGCCTCCTTAGCCAAGATTTTTAGAATTGGCTTGCTTTCCAAAACCAATGGGGGGAATAGAAAGTGTGTGAGGGAGACAGAGCTGTGAGTAGATGGGAACACAGATATGATCTCCTTGTATAAAATAATTGCACAATGGAATTTTCTGCAAAACGAGAGGTTATGTAAGACATAAAAGCAATGATTCCAAATCAAAGCACTTTATTTGTCAAAGTAACTAAAATAGTTGTTTAAAACACACGCGCGCACACACGCACGCACACACACTGTTTTCTAAAGTGCGATATTTCTGCCTGAGCCTTTTCTTCTCACTTGGCAGCCCTGTTGTGTACACGATCTCTACAGGAATGCAGAAAAACCACCTGAGGGAGAAAATTACTAATCACTAAAAATTACTAATCACTCTCTCACACTAAACAAATCCCACCGGGAGGTTTTTAGTTACACGTCGGGATATGGGTTCTTTTTACTCCCCTCTCAGGTTAATGACACAAAGGCATACAAAATAAAAAAAGGAAGCATGTCACATCTTAATATGCATTAGTGGGGATATTTTTACATGATAGCATCTAGGTCTCAGTCCAAAATAAAGGCAAAGTAGACTGAAAGTCTCTAATGCCCACCACTGGGTCTCTCAGAAAGAAAAGAGGCTGGAGAGAGAATGGTACTTCCCACAGCGCTGAATACGGGGCCTATCGTCCCCCGGCGGTGGCCCCTATCATTTACTCTAACATTCAACGACCTTATTTTCACATGATATTCAATTCACAAGCTCATCGGGTGCCTGTCATATATTATTTCATTAACTAGATTAGCGTGTTATTTATGGCGGTCCCCACCAATTTATATCATATCTTTATACTGTTTATCTCATACTTGTTTATCTTTTACTGTTTCTTTAGTCCATTGTAAATAGCCTAGGCCCGTGTACCTGCTGAGCTGATCAGAAGTTGAGTGTATCCAATTCAATGGTCATATTACAAATGAGAGAAATTAGTAGAAGCAGTAGAATTCAGAGTTTCTTTCATTCGAGTGCCCCTTGGGTTCTTTCTTCTTTATTATTATGGTTTGGGCTGATTATAAAACATAACACCATTCATTATAAAAAATGTTTAAGTAGGTCAGAGGTTTTATAAAGTACAAAGCAAAAGTCACTCCCCAATAACCCTTGATAACCAAAGACAAATACAGTATTCTTTATGTATATTAATACAGTTATAGATATAAATATAAACATATCTATCCAAGCAGAATAATATTAAGCACATAGTTCTATAATTCACTTTACACTTGACAATATATTCTAGATATCTTTCCATATCAATAAATATAGTTATATCTTCCTTTTGAATAGCTACTGAGTATTCTATTTGAGGGTATATCATAATTCATTTAAATAATTTCCTATTAGTGGACATGTACCTTGTACCTCACTTTCACTCTTATTAATTTAGCTGATGTGAACAAGCTTATAAATATATCTTTGAGTACCTTTCTGATTTTCTCCTAGAATAAATTTCTAGAAAAGGGATCATTTCATAAAAAATCATGACCATTTTAAATTTTAAAATAAATTTATGATATACTTTGCAGAAAAGTTGATCCAGCATACCCGTATTCTTACAAACACTACATATGATCAATATATTTTATCTTTGCCAATCTGATACGTAATGATCAAACATAACGTCATTATTCTTTCAGGTGCATTTCTTTGTTAGTGAAACATTTTCAGACACTATTTCATTAATAATGAAATCTAATCTAATCTAATTTTTTAAAGCTACAATTCTTTACATGCTGTTCTATAGAAGGAAACTACCCCTTGCTTTTATTGGCTACTATCCATTTATCACAACATTAAAGAGTCAATTGATTTTATAGATGAAGAAGCTGAGTCCAAAAACAGTTAAGCAGGTGGCTAAAAGAGAGTAAATAGTTGGCAAGCCTCCTAATGCTTACACTACTTCTGCAGGGGAGAAAAATGGGTGGGAGGTACTCTATGCTCTAGGCTGAAAGTAGAAAGCAGAACTATTAAATGACACATTTATCCCCATTCTAATCCAAGCCATAGAGGGTCCAGCTGCATATACAACCAAAAAACCTAACTGACAAAGCATTTAAGTTTGTGTTCCAAAACTCCAGAATCTAGACACCTTGTGTTGCCTGCTGCACCGGCATCTAAAATACCAACAGTAACTATGCTCTATCCTCAGTTCTTCTTCAGTGTGCAGATTACATTCAGTGCTGATTCAACGCCAGTGAAAAATGAGCCACGTTGGGGGGCAACCCACCCCTGACCTGTGGCGCTAGCAGTGAGTGGGATTAACCAGATCGAGTCGTTCAATCTTTAATTTTCTATCGGAAAGTCAAGGAAGAGGAACTACTTGGGAAAGAATGTAGAAAAGGGTGCACCTCAGAGAAAAAAGGGGGGAAGAGCCGGGTAGGGAAATGCACATGCGCACATGTTAAAATTCTACTTCCCTGTGACATTTGCCTTTCAAATTACATTTTGGCACTGAGAGTAATTAAGCAGCATCTGCTAAATACCCTGTTGAAGGTGTTTCCTTCCCCCATCCCAGCCCCCACCTCCACATCCACTGGCCTTGTTCTGTTCCCCTCTGTATTTGGAGGCCTGTTGAGGCCTCCCAGTCACCACCTGTGTGGCAAAACCAGCCTTCCCTCAACACCAGCCGCTCTGCAACAGTGCACAGGTCCTGAACAACCTCGGCATTCTTGTTTTTCACTTAGGCAGAAAGAAAGCAAAGAGGCAGAAGATTAAGCTATACCCAGGGACAAAGAGATGAGAGAAAGAGAGTGTAGGAGAAGCCATGTAAGCTAGAACCATATTTAGGTAAGTGGCACTAGGGGGTGCCGTGATGTAACTGGGATCAAAATAAATTTAAAAATTAACAACTTCAGAGACAGAGAAATCTGACTTTTATGTGACAGATAAATTAATAACAATTAATTTTAGTTGTTACGGAAATGGCGTCTACAGTAAATATGATTATATTATTGGTGGGAAAGGATAGAATTGACATGTATTGAGGACACCCCTGTGTGCACATAGTATTTATGCCAAGACTTTAGGGGGTTTTCTTGGACGTTTGAACTTTGTCTCTATGATAGAAAGTGTGTAAATCTACAAACATAAGGCCCTCTGGCTTCTCCTGCCCCTCTCCAACTTGCTGTCAGTTCCCAATGCCTAGGATCTGCTATCTTTCAATGTAAAAACATTTCTCTAATCCTCTCTCATACATGCACACACGTTGTGATAATAAATATGAATGCTGCATTCTTAGGAAAGCACTACACAAACCCAAGGATCACTGAGCCTTGTCGATACAATGTGCAAATCCAAGGAGATAATAACATATTATGTTGTGTTGAAGGAAAGCAAATTAAAATCCTTAAAGAAGAAAGGATTTTTTTTTTTCTTTTCAGTAAAGGACAGCAGGCTCCTTCCTTTTTCTTTCTTTCCCTTTCTCTCTCTGTCTCTCTCTCTCTGTCTCTCTCTCTCTGCTCCCCCCCACCCCCCGCCCTCCTCTCTCAAGGACCGACTCCCATGTTGCAATAACATTTTCACAACCTTGGGCAACTGAAACACCAGTCCTGAGCTACAGAGCATTACTCATTCTGTGTGTTAGTTTTTCTCAGGCACTGGCATGCTGGAACATCAGAAAATTGCACAGAAAAGGCCAGAGCAATTAATTTTTCTTATGTCTACAAGAAGAAAAAATATTTTAAGTAAACAACCTCAGCCAACATGAATAATCAATAATATGTTGGAGAGGCTTCCCACTCAAGGGAAACTCCTACTGGATTTGTTCCTGGGTTTTTATCCCTGAGCATGAAGATGCTGATAGCAAACCTGCCATAAGACCATTTCTGATAGAAATGTGCTCTTGCTCCCTGAACGTGTGCTGGCTGCTTCACGCAGGCTAGAATGTAGGCAGCCTTAGCTCAGGGGTGGGAAATTGAGGAGCATAAACACACTAGCTCCAGGAGGCTGCTGTCACACTAATGGCAAACGATCTGAACATGGTCCCCCTGAGGCCTCAGGGCTGCTGCTGAATTATGACAGGCCACAGAACTGAGCAGGATGGAGGGGAGGGGGCGCAGAGCATTGTGGTTCAGAACACAGGTGCTAGGACCACTTGGACTCCAATCCCAGCTGAGCTATGTGCAAACACCGTGACCTGAGGCCAGTTATTTAACCTCTCTAAGTTACCATCTCTTCTTCCATAAAATGAGCACAGGAATAGGCCCTTCCTTGTGACTTTGCTGCGTTGACCAAAAGAGACGATGTCTGTGCAGCGGCTGGCGGCACAGGGCCAGAGCCAGTGATAGACGGAAGCAGTGGGCAATGCTAGCTGGTCACCCTTTGGGAGAGGACACATAACTTGCCCAGGGATTCCCAGCTAATCAGCCAGAACTACGACTCAGTTAAATCCACTTCCTCCATTGCCACCTACCAACTGTGCCATCACCAGGTCCAACTGTATTAGAGAAACAAGTCAGTTTCCCATGCAACCCAGTCACACCCAGCTCTACTCACCCCACCTTTACTTCACCCCAACCCTGCCCTGCCCTGCCCTGCCCTCCCCAGCCACACTGGGCAGGTCTCAGTGGGAGGCTCTAGACAAGCCAGGTCTGAGCACCCGTCGAACTGGATAGTGAGGCCAAGGTCCAAAACCAAAACCTGGACCCATAAACCCAGGTTAAAACTGCCATCGTTGCCAGCAAAAGGCAGGGGCTTTCAAACTAGGAGAGAGAGGAGCGTAGACAAGTAAGTGGTCCCCAACCAACTCCTGCTAAGCTGCTAAGTAAGGGTTTTGTCAAGGTTCTGTAGAAAACCAACAAACAATTTTAAAAGGAACTTCCATATAAGGGTGGAATGGAGGAAAGGCAAGGCAGGGTGCCCAGGCCACCAGCTCTAGGGCTCCTGAGACACAGAGACAGTGGTTGAGAAAGTGAAAAAGAGCAAAGGGAGACTGAGTGGGCGCAGGTCAGGGCTGAGAACGTCAGGGACTTGAGAATGTCATCTTTGCACCTATCAGGTTCACACTGACTTCTGTGCTCAATTCTGGCCCTGACAGGAGAAGAGACAGACAAAAACACTGGAAGGAGGAATAGAGAAAAGATTTTAGGTGTTTGTTCTGCAAAAGAGACATCTTGGATGGGATATATGAGCTTTCTATGAATTGTTGACGTTTTCCCAGCCAGACCAAATTTGTTTCTGTGGCTCCCACAGGCAGAGCTAGGCTTGGTGTGTGGAACTTACAGGCAGGGAAATTTCAGCACAATATAAGAAATAGGTGTCTCCAGCTGACATCCAAAACTGTGGTAGGAGAGCTGAGCTATTCTGGCAGTTGTCAAGAGGATGGTAGAAACCACACAGGCAGGATTCCTGCACTCGGTAAGGGGGTGGGGGATAGTAGCATATCATTTACTTAAAACAAATGCACAATTGGTTAAGCAAATGCCATTACTCTACAGTTTCCAGGGTAACCATTTTCATTTCAATCATTATTAGAGACTGTACTGCATCCCAACAATTTCGTCCAAACCAGTCTAAGGGCATCAGGACAAACCGCCCCAAGAAATTACATCTAACCTGACCTGAGGGATATGTAGACAGATATGAGCAAGCAAACAGGTGGGCCTGTGACCACAGTAGCAAAGAAAGAGGGTTCCAAGAAGAAGGAATGGTGTTCAAAAGAAAGAGGAGAGCATGTCACATTCTGAGACCTAAAAGGCTTCATTGTGGGTGGATGCGGAGTTTCCTGATGATATGGCATGAGATGAGGCTGGTGAGTTGAGCCAGATAGGGCAGGATCTCGCCCAGCTCCTCCCCAGCCTGGCACAGCACCCCTTCCACATGGGAAATTAGTCACAGAAGCCATTTCTTAGTGAGCCATGAGGAATGCTACCTGTAGGGAAAGCTGCTGATCTGGAGCCTTCTTATATTATACCACTCTACCGCAAAGCTTACCATTGTCACCAATGTGTGGTTCCTGCAAATACTATCAAGGTTGGTCAAAACCAACTAGCAGGTGTAACAGCCGGCAGCACTTCTGTAGCACTCACTATGATCCAGGCATTGTGCTAAGAGCTGTGCATGAATTGACTCATTTAATCTTCACAATAATCATATGGGATAGGTACAATTATTAGCCCCATTTTACGGATTAAAAAAACACAGAGAAGTAACTTGCCCAAAGTCACAAAGCTGGCAAGTGGCAGAGAAAGGAAGGAAATTTGGCTTCAGCAGCTGTGCTCTTACAGATTACCCCACACAGCCTCTTCATGGGCATTAAGTGCCTACCATATGGGCTGCACTTGGCATCGGTGTAAAACAAACAAACCAGAGTGGAGAATATGCCCTGGTGACAAGAGACTTCGGTCAGTATTCTGCTGCAGAAGACAAAACTATATGGCAAGTCCCTTAGCTAAACGTTTCAGTAATCCATCAGCAGGCGTGCCTTGCTCAGTGGCACCCAAGTGGTAACGATTCCCCTGGTATGTGTATAATGCACTGTCATTTAAGAAGCACTTCCCACGCTGTCTCATGGCCATGGTTGTCACAAGTCTGTGAAGCCAGAAAGACTAGATGGTCCTGAGAATCAGACCCTGAAGAGGGAAGTGACTGCCAGGGGCACAAGCAGGGAAGCCCGATACAAACCTTGAGGTCCTGGAGCACTGCAAGAGGCTCTCAGTGGGTGCACCGCACCTGCCCCAGCCTGGAGGGGAATCTTGACTGGGACAACTGGAAGCTACTTACTTTGCTAATTATGTGACCTCTCTGTTTCAATTTCCTCACCTCCAAAATGGGAAAATACTACCTACAATATACGATTGTCATGAAGACTCAACGAGGTAACTGGACAAAAGTCACTCATATTCCGTGTTCCCCTTTTCCTGTCAACTCCATGTATCTCCCATGAAGAAAGTATATGTCACATTCATTTTTTAAATTAAATCATAGTTTAGCTGTTGTTGTATAAAAGAACAAATAGGGTAGCATGAATATTTGACCCTCCCTTCTCTCTCCACCATCATTTTCACCAATCTGGATCTTCTGTTTGAGGTTTTCTTAAAGTAGGTCATTTAGAGTGTAGCCTCCAGAAGATGCGTATGTGGGAGGGTGGAGGGCACAGATCCCCTACCACATTTCTGAAGGTGGCAAAGTGGCTGTAGCTGGCTCCCATGTCCAGAAACAGCCAGAGACGGAAGGGACTTGCTCTGGGATCCCTCCCCAGAGACAGCGCCAGGCCTTTGCCTTCTGGAAGCCCAGCCTAGCATGCAGGCCACTGGATCACACTCTGTTCCTCACCAGGTTCAGGAACCCCTTGTCCCCAGAAGCATAAAAGCTTGCACACTGGGGTAAGATGCTCCACCAGAGCATGTAAACCCCAGAGACAAGCATCACATCCTGCCACTGGCCTTCGGGCTTCCTTCTGGAAGCTGCACCTGCTAAAGTTTGTCCTGTGTTTCCCTGCAGAAGCAGCCAGCGGAAAATGATGGAAATTGAGGAAATTCACTGTCACCTTAAAAAGCATATTAAAAAGAAAACACATGTCATGCTTTTGATGTGAACTAAATTCAGACACTGAAATGTCTGAGGGAGAAAATGAGTCTTTGAATAGGAGCCTGCAGCAGGGATCGAATGGAGGGAAAAGGCCAAATTTTGAAAATAACTCCATTTCTTTTCTTTCTTTTAAACACTGCCTGTTCAAGCAAGAACAAGCAGCCACCAGCAGCATCCTCCCCCCAGCTCTTCCTAGGGCCTCGAAATCCGGGGAGAAAGAAATGGTGGAGTTCGCTTTGCATCTCTCTCTGCTGTATTTCTGCGGCATTTGATTGCCTCAGCGGCGCTTACCTCACAAATGCATCCTAGTTCAGGCCAGAGGGGAGGCAAAACCAGTGAAAAGAACTCCGCGGGCTGGAAGGTGAGCAGGCTGGATGCCGAACAGTGGAAGCCTTTTCAGAGGCGATCAATGAGAAGTAGTGGTGGCTTTGGCTGCAGAGGATGCACTATTCGTTGGGGGATGGTTAGAGTAGGCACAGAGACAGCCAACCTTTAGTTACAGACAAGGACTCCATTATCTTAGAAGGTGGGCCAGGGAATAGATGGCCACCCTCGTTGCTGCCTCAACTGGAGCTCCGTTCACCCTGCTTTGAAGGAGTGGGGGGAGAACATCACTCACAAAAAGATCTCTCCTCTCTCTGGCTTTAACTACCTTAAGGACAAGAAGTGCCTTGCTCACTACTGCATCCCTGCACCACATTATGGGCATTCAATAATTACTGGTTGAAGGCTGAAACTTGAAAGAGAGATGTTAGGCATCTACCAACCAGGTAGGTGCCCTCAACAGTTCCTCCCTATAGCCCACGGCCACTCATTGCTTTCCCTGGAATGCTTTGGGTCATCTACATGGCAAGAAGATGTTAGTATATGAATGTGATTGTAAGCTGTAATGGGTGAAACACAGACTTTGGTGTCTGAACAGATCTGGCTTGGGATTCCAAGTCCTACCAACAAGTACTATCTGTACAAACTTGTACAATTTTTTGTAACTTCTCTTAACAAACTTTCTGATAAGAAGAAAAAACTCATAGAAACATAAATATAAAGAGCAAATGAAATCATCCTGTGACAGGTAATATATGAAGTGTCAGTCCATGCATTGCCTTGACAGTCGGTTTCCCACTCCTGCGCCTTCTACCCAACTCTTCAAATGAGACCCTGGCCTCTACTGTAACCCAGTGTCTACAGCAGCCCCCTGTTTCTCACTGCATAGTACATACAAAATAAATACATCTTTTATTTGATTTTTCCAAAGGCCCAGCTCCTAAAAAACAAGATTTGGGAGAATACAGGCTGACTGGGTCCCTCTTCCAATTCCTCTACTTTTGCCTCCATGCCCATCAGAAATAAGAGCCATCTACAAACAAGGAAGAGTAAAAATAACAAGCTTAGATGCTGATTTAGAGGCCACGATCCTGCACCATTAGACCAAGACCCAGGAAGGAGAAGCAGTGCTCAAGACGGGAGAGGATAGAACATTTGTAGGTTTGAGGAACCCTGAAGAGAGTGGTCTTGAGTACCACTTGCTCTAAAAGGGTCTACTCGTAGACCCACAAGGGGTCTCCAGGCTGAATGAGGAGACACTGCGGACAGCATGTGCACTCCCTCGGGGGAGCTAATGAGAATGCAGCCATTTCTCAGGCGGCGGCCAGTGTGGAGAAGGAGCCCAAAGACCAAACCAAACAGCTTATCTCATGGGAGATGGAACAAGGTCTCAACAGATGAAGATCGAGAAAGATTTCCATTTTCTGCTCCACATCAACAGCAGCATATTCACAGATCTCTGCAGTGTTGAGGACCAATATCTAGAAGGAGAGGAAGAAGAGGGAAGGCCCAGAACTGCATGAGTTTACATATGAAATTACGAACATAATCATTGAATCTATGAATTCATGAATCTATGAATTGACATAGATATAACTAAGCTTTCTACATCAGAAAAAAAAAAGTTTAAAGCTATAAAACTTGCTTTTTTTGTGGGCCATGAAACTCATACTCACAACAAATATAAAGCACCTAAATGGGAGCCTAGTACATAGAAGGTACTGAAGAAATTAATTTGCCTAGCCTAGATTACCTTAATTTTTTATGCCACTAATTCTCTCTTGAAAGTCTGTGACATTGTTGCTTGGCTTATGAAACCAGTTAGGTTTACTTTGAGAATTCAAACAAGTCAAACAACAATAATTAAAATACCCAACTACTATAAAAGCAGAGCGTTGACCTTCCAGGAAGTGATGTTGTAATAAGTAAAACAAGATAATGTCTATCATTACCCAAGTGGCAGTGAAGTCAAAAAGGCTATGTAAGACCTATATGCTCTACCCCCTAAGTATGCACAGATTTCAGCCACTCTCGCTATTTGAACGACTCTCACCCTAGTCCAAGCTGCCGTCTCTCACCTACATGCTGCCTAGTCTCCCTGCTCCTGCCCCTACAGCCTACTATCTACACAGAGTGACCCTTTTAAAGCATAAATAGGATTGTGTTACTCCTCTGCTTAAAACACTCCAAAGAAGCTTAATTCCTACTACCCCTCTTTTCCTGAGGGTGAGCTAGGGTCCAAAGAATAAAGTAGAAAAATATGAATGTAGTAACTCTGTGGTGGAGAAACCTGGAAAACCTACCTTAACCTAGTAATGAAAGCTAACATCACCAGTGAGGTATGGACATCACCTACCACCTGGTATGATGGGATGAGAAGAGAACTTCACCTCTGTGGTATACTTTCCAAAACCCCACAGCCCTAGTCTAATCATGAGAAAGGCAACAGACTAACCCAGATTGGAGGACACGCTGCAGAATACCTGACCAGTACTCAAGAGAGTCAAGGTCATGAAGAAGAAAGGAAGACTGAGAAACTGTCATGGACCAGCAGGAGCCAGGGAGACATCGCAACTGAATGCACTGTGGTACCAAGGATTGGATCCTGGACTGGAAAGAGGACATTAATGGGAAAACTAATGAATTCCTAATAAAATCTGGAGTTTAGTTAATAGTAATATACTAGTGTCAGTTTCCTAGTCCTGACAAATGACGCATGGTAATTTGAGATGTAGACAATGGAGGAAACCAGGTAAGGATATACAGTAACTCTCTGCACTATCACTGCAACTTTTCTGTAAATCTAAAATTATTCCTAAATAACATTTTGTTTTAAAGACTCATACAGAAATGTAATTTTCTTTATATTTCTGTAATCAACTTCAGTTTTTGAAACCCATTTCTGTAAATGATGAAAACCCTTTTAGTTTTATCATTTTCGAGATAATCAAGATACCTCCAGAATAAAATTTACTCGCTTTTGGTTTCAAAACAAAGTTCCCAAATCCCCAATTCCAAACTCCTCACCAAAGCCTAGAATGTCCTGTATGATCCGATGGTGTGGCCCCTCTTCCTTCTTAGCATCCTTGCCATTGGTGGAAGTTTCAAGCACATTCTCACCTCAGGGCTTATGCATTTGCTGTTTCCAGACCTCTATTCAAATATCACGTCTTCAGAGAGGTTTTCCATGATCACACTAAAATAACACTTTTGGCTCTACCCCCATCACTCTCTAGCCCCTTACCTTGCTTTATTTTTCTTCAAACTTCCTATTACCTAACATTGAATTAGGGTGGATTCTGTAGTTTGATTTTGTTTGGGGTTTTTTTTGTCACTTTTGTCTGTGAGGAGAGGGATTTTGTCTGTTTTGATCACTGCTGTAACCCCAGTACTTAGCAGTTCCTGACACACAGTAAAAGCTTAACCTGTTGAATGAATTAAAATTAAATCTGTGCTGTCCTTGCCCCGGCCGGGTTGCTCAGTTGGTTAGAGCATCATTCCATGCATCAAAAAAGAAAAGGTTGTGGGTTTGATCCCCGGCAGGGCTGAGTATGGGAGGCAACTGATTTATGTTTCTCTCTCACATTGATGTTTGTCTCTCTCCTTCCTCTCTCTCTCTAAAAAAATAAAAATAAAAATAAATCAATAAACATATCCTTGGGTGAGGATTTAAGAAAAAAAATCTGTGCTGTTCTTGTTTCAGTCCATGTCTCTTCAGGTGGTATTAGTCCATTTCAACAGGAAAACTAAGATTGCTTTCTGGGCCCAAAAGATACCAGTGATGGACATGTTTGATGTAAATGAAATGAAACCTCCTGCCTTACACTAATTATAAGAAGCTTTTATAATTAGCTCATTGTTAAATTAATCAGCAAGCTTTTGCTACCTCAGGAGTAAAGTTTTTCCCCCAAACGATTTTGGCACTGCTGATGAGCCCATGAGCAATGGACCACGTTTGGCTGCCAGCAAATATTAAAGAAAATTATTTGTTTGGATAAGATGCTGTGGAAATGCATTGAGACCTATCTTTGTAACTTATTGGCATGAATAAGCCAGATTTCTAGCTACAATTATTTTCATAATCAAATATAATCTTTATATTTCAAACTATGCCCCTACATTAGGGAGTTTTCTGGAATGATGGATATATTCTCTATCTTGATTGGGGTGACAGTCACATATGTGAATACATTTATCAAAATTCATTGAGTATTACATTTAAGACACGTGCAGTTAACTACATGTGAAATTTACCTTGATTTTTTAAAGTATGTCCCTAAAGTGGTTAAAATCCCATTGTACACAACCCATGTTTTGAAAAACCCAATTTGTGGGAGAAAAGTCTATGTTTATAGTAACTCAATTATGGAGGGGATATATATAAGGACTAACCTTTGTACTGCATTATCTATTTGGAAGTTTCTAACTAAAAAACACAATACTAATATTTGCCATTATCATCATCAATATATTTTTTTAATTTAAATACAAGTCATCTTGAAACTATGTTTGTTATTCTCATGCAGTAAAATGCAAAACAATGGGTAGCAAAAACTATCCCCTCAAATCTAAATATAATCTTACAGCACTACCTTAACTAGAGGCAAAATGTACTTGAATGCTTCTAGTTGCTGGGAGAATTTGCATAGAGAAATGGTAAATACTTTAATTGGAATTAAGCCAGGTGAAACCCCTATTCTTGAAAGGGGGAAATAAAGACACCTGCAGGTAATTAGCACAATCACTAACACAAGGGAAAACACATGGTAATGAGCCAGGACTGCAAGTACTCGGCTAGACTCTGGGAGCAATATTGTGAATCTAGAATTCCCACAGTAAATTAGCTCTTTAAATTATTCCAATATAGTAACTTAACAATATATATTTCTATGTCTAAGTTGCCAGATCATAACCTATAAACAACTAACATCACATTTTCCCAAGAGAGGTACTTACATAAAAGTAGAATAAATATTTGCAACACTTCTACTTTCAATTCCACAAAGATGACCTAATACACTGCCAATTGCAATATAAGAAGTTTTTCATCATTAAAGGCCTCTTCAGGTAGAGGTTGGGTGTGTGAAGCTGACATCTTTTGCCTCATAAGTACTTGCTTTGATATCAACTTTCCTAAGCTGACATCCTTTGCCTCATAAGTACTTGCTTTGATATCAACTTTCCTAACCTTACTTATGTACCTCACAGCACATCTCATCCTCTGAAATCTTATGACTCATGTTTGTTGGCTGACTTGTTTATGAGAAGGCTCCTCCACTGCCATGTGAGCACCATGAGGGAAAGACTTGGATTCTCCTGTCTTCATGTGTCCCAGCACCTGGAATAATGGTCATGTACATAGCAGGCACTGAAACCATCCAATTCAGCCACCCTAATGGTGTGCACATGCCCTGGGAAAAGGCTGATAAGGGAAATATTAAAAGAGCTGTATTACTTTAGGCCCAAAGCAGCTGTGTATGGGGCCACTCCAAAGAGACTCACAAGGGATGGTGTAATGGCTAGATGAGTGGTGGACCACAGCAGGCAAGAAGGGGAGCGGGGGTGGCATTGAAGGGGTGGTCAGGCCATGAGCAATGAGGAGAGTGCCTGGATTGGTTGAGGTCTAAGAAATATGATGCACAGTAGTTCTGAAGTGGGTGACCTTTGTATGTACAAAAGCATGGCTTGTAGGCAAATGATGTCAGCATACAGAGGGGTCATGAGGCAGGGCCTGAAGTAGAGCAGTGACAATGACACAAGAGGCAATATGAGACACAGTAGACTGATTCACAGGCAAGGCTGGAGGATGTGTAGGTCACACACGAAATAAAATGGAAAAAAGAAGAAAAAAAAAACATAATCCATCTGTAGCGCACAATCACCATGACCATGTGGGCATTTCATTCCCCAACTTTTTTGCTAATCCACATGCTACATAAACATACTACATCTTAGGGAGTAGTACAGCTACTTCCCCTGGGTCCCCTGAACTGCTCACACATTCCCCAGACATGCTCACCAGTGTCCCACCTAATGTCTGTCCTCACTCTGTTTCTTGTGCCTCAAATATCCTTTCCTTTTCCCATTTCCTTGTGACTACATTCCACCTACTTACCAAGAGCCTGCTCAAATGTTGTACTGATATAAATTGTTTATGTCCTGCCATAGCTGGGTGGTTCATTTGGATGGAGCATCATTTCATGCACCAAAAGGTTGTGAGTTCAATTCCCAGTCAGGGCACATACCTAGGTTGCAGGTTCAATCCCCATTTGGGGTGCATACAAGATGTTTCTCTATCACATTGTTTCTCTGTCTCGCTCCCCCTTCCTCTCTCTAAACATATCCTTGGGTGAGGATTTAAAAAAATTATTTATGACCTTTTAGGAAATGGGTCTCATTAAAGGTGGGTATTGAACTGTATTCTCAGAAAGAGGCAGTGAGATGTTATAAAAAATTCTAAGCTTTGTAATGAGAAACATCTGGTTTCAAACTAGCAAAAAATCACACTGATACATTATCAGGTGAACTACACATTCAGTTTCCCTTCTATCATTAACCCATAGGTCACAGGGCTAATCAGATGATTAGTGGTAAGCTTAAATTCTTCAAAGGAAAGAGGTGGGCTTCTGTGATGGCTCCCTTGGGTTATCATCTCCCAGTGGACTAGATACAGAGGTGACTCTGGTATTGCTAGAAGTCCAGCATTTTCTATACAACACTCCTCATACCCTGTGCAAGGCTGCTGGCGCAAGTCACCAGGGCACAGGTGGATAGCTGGGCTTGCTGCATCAAAGGTGCTCCATTTGAAGGCAATGAAAGACGAGGACAACTTCTGGTGTTCACTATCTACCTGAAAGTACCCCAGAAGTCCTCCAGCTTCTTGGTTTATAAATACTAGGGGAGGAGTCAGGTTTTGTTTTGTTCTTGGGTGGTGCTCTGAAGCTTCCATGCTAGAAAGCATGCTTCAGGTCTTGGCTTTAGCCAAGATGCATCCTAGAGGTCCATAAAATAGAGTAGATGTTGGTCAACTGCCAGGGCCCTGATGACACTTCAGGAATAGCACAGAGGAGCCCAGAGGTAGCAGAGGTAAATGCCATAATTACTCCAAATTCAGACGTTCTGATCAAAGTTCAGTTCTCATTATTTGAGAATCTCCTTGTGTGGTATATCAAGGCAAGTCCTCTTAGAGCTCCTGGTGGCAGTTTTATTGGACTGTCAGTGTGGATTATACAAGATGGACAGATTTAAGGGTGTAGACTAGTGAGAGTCAGGTCACACATTAGGACTTGTAGGTGATCCATGAAGGCAGATTGGTCATGATGACAATGATAACAACAGTTAATATTTTGTAGACTTTCCATGTGCCAGGCACTGTTCTATCCCATGTAGGACCTAGTGTTATTGTAGCTGTTTATAAGTGTAGAAACTGAAGCTAGGGGGTAAAGTGACTTGCATAGCTCCACACAATGAGTAAACACTGGGAGTGGGACTTGAATTCAGGTAGTCTAAATCTAGAACCTACCCTCCAAACTAGGCTGGATACGGACAGGAACAGGGCCTGGGCAGTGCAGGGTGATGAATACAATCTTGATGAGAACATCCTCTCCCTCAGAGCACTCAGTCGGTGTGAGAAAGGTTGGTCAGAGATTAGAATAAGAGAAGAGGAGGCCATGGGGCTGACTGTCAGCATGGCATGTCCCTCTGTGACCTCTAGAGGGTTTGAGGCCTAGAGTTGAGTCATCCAGTCCTAAGAACCCAGGCACTGAGCACAGGTACACCTTCTCAAGCTGCCCAAAAAGAGCTCTATGCTCCCCCAAAACTTGCCGCAACTGCAGGAGTGGGTAGGTCCTTGGAAACACCAGGATTTCTGAGAATAACTAACTGACACTGCCTCTCCATGGCTTCACAGCATTCAAATCAGCACCCAGGGGAAGATGGATCTGAGAGTCAAGGCAAATACCAAGAACTAGGTCCAGGTGAGTGGGTAGAGAACAGAAGAGAATCCACAGTGCAAAGTTAACAACAAATAACAGGAGTACAGGAAAGGTTTCATTGGTGGAACCCAAGAGGTGATACAGAGAACCAAAGTTGTTGATACTTTGACTATGGCAGGGAAGCCCAGATAAGGACACCGAGTCTGTCCTAACCAGCATTCATAAACTCCAATTCATCCTTACACTATTTCTGGCAAAACTAGTATTGTCTTCCCCCATAAAAGGTAGATAAAATAATTTATGTTTGCCCATTCAATGAACAATGACAGATGAAGTTGAGAGTTGAGAGTTTCCTTTTACGTGGGGGTTATAAGTATTTAGGATATATATGTATACCTTTTGTAGACACATCCTATATGCTTTATACAGGTAATATGCACACAATATCTAGGAAATACATATATAACACATCTGTAAAGATAAGAATTTAGCTGATGAAGACATAAAAAGAGAGATGTAGAGACAGAGAGATAGAAAGCAAGGGAGACACAGAAAAAAAGAGTTAGAGACTGAAAAATGAGAGGAACTTACAGATCTAGAGTTCTACATGCAGGAAGGAACCAAAGTCTTGTTTGTTTTTTGAGGGGGGTGGTGCACTTTGGATTCAGAATGCCATGTCAAGAAAACAATGTCCACATGTCTGGATTATGTTTGGGTTATCTGCACCCTCCCATCTTAGTGCAACAGGATTTGCCAGTGGACCATGTCCACTGGAACAAAGACGTAAAAAGGTTGCACATTCCTTCGCACACACCATCACCCAGTGACCTTCAGGGTCCAAGGGCCACTTCTGTCTGTGACATGTCCATCTCCTGTCATTAGACTTCCATGCTTTCAACCATGAAGAGGTGACTAAAAGAGAGAAGGGAAAAAAGCTTGACACCCTTAGCAATTTAGTAAAAGCCCCTCTGCTGGTATATTTTATTTAGTACTGCTGTTTTCCATCCACATTACCCAAGGCTACACTTGACTACAGGTAAGGTAAGGGCTACCTGATGATAATCATTGTGCCTCAGGATGTCATTGTTTGTTGATGTGTACGCAGTACTGGTTACTGTCTTTCTTTGCCAGATACAATGCATTTGGGTAAAGGGTCCTAACTGCTAGCTGATATCCCCACTCAGTGTCAGAGTGCTAGGGTAGTGTGGGTCACTTGAAATGATAAATGTTGGAGGATGTTAGATTAGATTTTCCTGAAATCCTAGCTTTCATTTGTATAAGTAAATGTCATCTGATGCTTAGCAAAAGCATTCAACTGAAATGAACAAGAATCTTGGGTTTCAGACAGAAATGACCATTGAGATAATTTGTGTCAGTGGATAAAGGTTGCCAGAGCTCTTCCTTTTATTTTTTAAGAAGTCTAAGGCTTGGCAAATAGTGCCTATATGCCAATGTAAAAATGATTAGTGGAAGAAGGGTCAAAGCACTGCGAGGAAACTTAATTTTCATTTTAATAATTTTAAGGAAATTAATTCATGAGAAAATTAGTTTAAAAGACAAATGAGTTGATTTCCACAAGCTGTCTAAAATCATAATAACCCATCGCTTTTTAATTCATAAGGGTATGCAAAAATAATCTGATGAAAAGTGTCTATCCTTCATCCCTACAGACATTTTTCTCTGCCCTCATTTTCTCCTCTCATTTATCTTTTCTAACTCACCAAAGTATATAATTATTCACATAAAGAGAGGATTTGTGACCCCAACTGTCTTCTGAGAAATCTCATAGGAATACATAGTGGAATTGAATGCCTTTACTTTTTAAAGTTATTTCTGTAACCCAGAATCAATCTATTTATTCTTTCATTCACTCAGAAAATGTTTATTGACTAACTACTATGCCTGGCATTGTCTATGCTGAGAATGCATTAAGGAGTACTTTAAACAGGTTTCCTGCCTTCATGGAACTTACAGTTTGCTGGGAGAGAAGACACTGATCAAAAATAGCATAAATAAATGTGAAGTTCAATTCTGCTAAGTGCTACAAGTAAGAATTACATGATCCTAAGAGCTTATAGTCAATGGGTTGATCTAGAGATATCAGAGAATGCTTCCTTAAGCAAATGACAATTGCAATCTATATAAAGAAATCAGAAGGAAGAGTTGAGGTATAGGTAAAGAGATTGGGGAAGAGGGAACTAAACATGGAAAAACTCTCTGGCAACAGGGAGTATGATGCATTTCAGAAATTAAAAGTAAACCAGGAACTGCATTAGTCACTAAGGAAATGCAAATCAAAACCACAGTGAGATACCATTTCATAACTATTAATAAAAAAAAAAAAAGATGGACAATAACAAATTGGCAAAGATGTAGAGAAACTGTAACCTTCATACATTGCTGGTGGAAATGTAAACTGGTGTGGCCACTTTGGAAAACAGTTTGGCAGATCCTCGGAAAGTTAAACATAGAATGACCATATGGCCAAGCAATAGGTATATACCCAAAAGAATATGTTCACACAAAAATGTGTACATGAATGTTCATAGAAGCAGTATTCACCATAGCCAAAAAGTGAAAACCACGCAAATGTCCACCGACTGATGAATGGGTAAATAATATGTGCTATATCCATACAATTTGGCATAAAAAAGAATGAAGTACTAATACATGGAGGAACCTTGAAAACAGTGTGCAAAGTGAAAGAAAACCAAACACAGAAGTCCACACTCCATTTACATGATTCCATTTATATGAAATGTCCAAAATAGGCAAATCCACAGAGGCAGAGTATAGATTAGTGATTGCCAGGGGTCGGGGGAGAAGGAAATGGAGTGACTGCTAAAGGATTTCTCACAGTGGTGATGAAAAAAGTCTGAAATTAGATAGTGGCGATAGTTACACAACCTTGAAAATATACTAAAAAGCCTGAGATGTACACTTCAAAAGAGTGAGTTGTATGCTATGTTACACCATAAAAAGTAAATACCAAAAAATGTAAATTATATCTTAATTTTTTAAATAAGTCAGGATGTGAGAAGTGTAATGTAAAATGAGGCTAGAGATAAGAGCCTCATCTCACAGGGCCTTTGTGACTTAGGATTTGGTCTTTGTTCTAAGAGTAATGGGGTCCTGTAAGAGAAAGGAAGATATTATTAGATTTCCGATAAGAACCATCACTCGAGCTATATTGTGGATAAGACAAGAGTGGATACTACAAGACCAGATAAGCTTTTGTAGGCTCCAGGGTGTGAAAAGTTGGTATCATGGACCAAATAAGGGGAAATGGAGATGAGCATAAGTAGGTGGCTTTAAGATTCTTACAAAGTAACATCTCTATGATTTGTTGAGTGTGGTGGAGGGTGGTGTCAAGAATGACCTCAGGTTTCTGATTTGCATAACAGAATTAATTATAATAACCATTTAGGAACACTGCAAGAAGACTGGGCAAAGGCAGAAAGGCAATGATCTCAATTGAACGTTGAGTCAGAAGACTTTTCAGACATCCAAGTAGAGATGTCAAGTAAGCTGGTGGACATACAAAGCTGAGGCCTAGAAAAGAGATCTAGACTGGAGCTAGACATCTGTGGACATCTCCATGAGGCAGTCATGAAAGCCTCAGGCATGGGCAAGAGCCGAGGAGAATAAGAAATGAAAAGAAGAGAAGACCTAGGGCCAAGCTTTGAGGAAATCTAATATCTGATGACCTAGCAGAAGACAATGGGCCAGCAAAGGAAAAGGAGCTCCCAGACGGGTAAGAGGGAAAACAAGAGTGTGATGTTGTAGAGGTAAACGGAGAAGTTGCTTCAAGAAAGATGTGGTAGGAAGTGTTGTCCATATGTCAATCTTGTCCGTGGAAAAGTGTACCCTGGGAAAAAAAAAGAACCTATAGTCAAATCCAATGGGAAATACTGGATTAAGCAAAGTTAAATAATTTTCTTTACTGCAGGAATCCCAGATTTTTTTTAGCCTATTAATGTACATTGTGAATCTCCTATGATATACAACATATCCTTTGTATGGTATACAACCCTTTCTTGGGTTGGAACATCTATTAATATGGTTTGATACACTGTTTGGGGAACACGGTAGGAAGCAATGTGTAGGTAAAATTCAGCTGTCAGTCCACCATCCTTGAAGTAAGCATCCTCCTCCTCTACAACTAATAGATTTGAAATGAAGGTCATTTGTCCTTTTGCTCCGTCTTTCTTTGTTCTCCATAACACCAGCACACAGCCTATTCAGATACATCAGACTAGATTGAATAGTTACGGAACTAAAATTAATGAAATTTAAGGGGGTGGAGTAGACAGAGGGTAGATTGATGGATATAAAATTTCATGTGACTTTTCTTACATTCAAAGGTAGAGCATCCAATAACATACTTTATGGTGGGAGGAGGGTCCTCATAGTCACAGCATCGTAGCTCCTTCACACTTACAACATTGCATCTCTAATGGGGCATCTCTGCAATGAGAACCTCCTTCAATCCTCAGCAAATGCTACTTCTTACCTTCTAGAAGGGATATCACTTCAAGTATCTTTCCTCTTTACCCCAGCAATGCCTTTCTCTGAATCCAAATTTTCAATCTAGAGAATAACATTCCCAGGACTCCAGGAAACAGAATGGGTAGCATTTGACACATCAGGTCCTAAAAACCAGTGTGGGGTTGGGGGGGAGGCATGTAGATCAAAGATCACAGAGCAGTCCAGAGTGGCTTAAGCATTTTCTAAGTACTGTAGGTCTCTTTTGGTATCACATATCCATCATACAACTATTCAGTAAATAGCTGTTGAAACACACACACACACACACACACACACACACACACACACACTTCCCAAGGACCAACATTAATTCTCAGAGGCAGTATAACTAGTAAAAATATATATATATTTTCCTAACTTCTTCCACAGCTGGCAGTATCAACTATGTCACAATGGAATTGCTAGTTTACATTTTTTTTAGTTTATTTCTTTTGTTCTTTGCACCCCAGCCTGTTTTAAATTGTGCTTCCTCAGATCTGCCAAAAGCAATAAACAGTTCCATTGTTGAGCCATAAATCTTTTGATAATTACCAAAAGACTCAGCTTATAAAGGGCCCCATCAAATTTTTCTTGCATTAGGAGAAAGACTTTGTTTGATTCTGCTAGCAAAACATAGCTTGGTTCTCCATATTCTTAGAAAAACATTTAGAAAAAAAGAGTTGCAATAAAAACTTCTTCAACTCATAAAAGCATTGAATACAACTGGATTCACATGTAACTTTTATGTATCACTGAGTTTTCTCATAAGGGGTCTCTGAAACTTTAGAACTTCCTAAAAGGTTGCAATGGGATCCATGTGCTATTTTCAAGGTTTTTAAATGTCAAAAAAAAAGTATATACTTGGTCACCATAAAGGAATGTATGATATCTACAAGTTCCTTTGGTTTGAGTGGGAATTATAGCAATTCAGTGTTTAATAAATATTGTTCACATTCATCATAATGGTAGCTATAATTGTCATTGCTTATTAAAATGAAGAAAACTCATAATTGCTTAATAAATACAATTTGATGGGGGGGAGAAATCTTTCAAAATTTGTAGATCATGGGGCAGGTGGGTGATAGGACTTTTGCTACTAACAATGTTGAAAACCACTACTTCACTGGAGTCCTCTGTTCCCTGAAACAATGCATTAAGTAAAACAGCTGCTTTCTGGCTTGGTAGTCATATAAGCAGGCGGTGTTCTGCTGACAAATTTTTGTTTTGTTTTCTGTGTTTGTGTTTACAGTTATAAACACTCCTTCCCTTGTATCTACAAGGTTATAATTATTAGGTATTCCAGTTAAAGCCATCTAAGGACTCATCTATTGTTGCATGATTTTGAAAACATGCTATCTGTTTTGGTGACTATGATATTATTATCAACTAATTATCATCATTGGAAAAATATGTGTCCAAGAAGTTTTAAAAACACCTTCTGAAAGCAAAGTAATTAAAACCCTTAAAATGTGTATGTTATTTGCAGATAAGATGCATTTTTACGTGTAATTGCTCAGCTCCAAGCAATGGCAAAAATAAGCATAGGACCCCACAGGAATTCTGTCACCTTGTTGACTTCTGATGTTTTTGTGACATTCCCTCCAAGCTCAGCACAAGGTATGTGTCTGTCAGCAATGGTCAGCTGAAGGATTAGCTGACACAGCTCTCCACTCTATGGGTCACTGGCAGAACAGACAGTTTCAAATATACAAAACGTTGGCTCTAGCTCTTCCTGAATGCCTTTCCTACTTCATTAGGCTTTGAGCATAGCAGTTTTTGTAGGAAAATAACACACGTTGGCACTCAAAAATATAAACCCACTGTTTAAATGCAGTAAATCTGTGCAGAAATAATCTAACAGACTGATTCTCAAGAAGGGTTTTTGTAAGGCTAAGATAAGAGATTTCAACTATGTTTTATTTTCAACTGTGTTTTATCCACATAGCCATGTAATTATAACAGTGGTAGACCCAAATGTGGTCACGATATCTGTTCTCCCTCCCTGACTCACACCCATGCATGCAGATAATATCAACCACAATTTGTCAAAGCAAATTATGACCAATAAAATATATTTAGCATTTTCTCAATACCTCTTATAAGCCAAGTGTTTGATTTAGTAGCATGGCATTGTATTATTCTGGGAATGACGGGGGAAGACCAACAAGCAGAAAAAGGACACAAGATACATGACTTAGAATAAAATGAAACAGTCCAAAGGCTAATATTAAACTAAAATTCTTATTAAATGTAACTGGCAGTCTTCTTTCCATAGACAAATCATTAAATATGAGACTCCACTAAGTTCTGGGAGACTGCAGACCCCATCTCCCTGGTTTATCACTTCATCCTGAGTGCGTGGAACTTAGTAGGCTCTTATAAATATTTGTTGACAAATAAGTGGAGTTTGAAAGAATCTTAGAAAATCTCTAGACAAATACTTCATTTCACAAAGGGGGAAACTGAAACCCAGAGAAGTAAAATGATTTTCTGAAGTCACAAGTCTAAACCCAGTGCTTCCACGACATCTTGCTAGTGTTTCTTGGAGGAGGGACTCATCCTCCACCCTTGAAGAAAGGTATTTATCCTTTTATGCCAGGATTCTATTTCTATGGAAGTTAGAGTTCAAAGTGGCCACCCCTAATCTGAGATGTGCTTTAATCTTATCCCACATTCCTGCGGCGCCAGAATAGTTTCTCAGAGAGACTCCTTTCCACTCAGATTGCCCCAATTTATTCTCCTCTTGAAGTGATAATATTTGCTAATGAAAGCTGAGGGATGGGCTCAAGGTGCTCCTGCCAACCCAAAATAAAAGAAAATGTTGTGAAGATGGAGGGTTTTCAAAAGCCATTTTGGTGAAATAGAAAGTATAATTGAAAGCCAAAGATATATTTAAACAGAAAAGATCCTATCCCAATGCCTAGTTTCCATGGTGTTGAAATGTAAGCTAAAATCCTTCTTATATAAAGGGAGAGATTTCCTTTTTCATTTTGAATATGCTTGAGTGGCGATAGCAGAAGATTTTTGTCATCAGACAAAATAGAATATTACCATTTGTACAGGGTTTTGTAGTGGAAGGATACCATTTTATAAACCCAAAATTGAATGTTAGAGACATAAACCAATGTGTAAATTCTATAGACTGTAAGAAGGGATTTAACAACGAGCTACTGTGTTAGAGCCAAAATAGATATGTCCACAAACCTATGGGGCTGAACGTCAGCCTTTTAGGGCAATGCAAGTCAGACCCAAAGGCAGAATGTTCATCCTCACATCGTTATGAAGCATCCAGCTGCAAGTGACCCTAGATGAGCCCCATTCAGACCAGGTAGAACACACATCCTGAGCTCCAGGACCACACAATCAAAGACAATTCTAACACAACTGAACCAAGTGGCACAGGAATAATTAGATACACATAAACCAAAGGAATACCACATATGTCCCATTAATTCCACTTATACACAGTGTTAGTATGTTTCACAGGGAAGTGGTAGAAAGGGGAGAAAAGTCATGGGATTTATTTATGCAGACAACTTGAAGCCTGAAAGAGCTTGTGACCTGTTGCAAGAGTATTCAGGATGACATCATGACAGTACTGGGCATTCCAGAAGACCCTGACTGCAGGGTAATTTGATAAGCACATGAGGTAAAGATAGTTTAAACAGGAAACAACAGCCTAGGAGACCTCTCAGGGGTGAGGTTGAGATGATTTGACAAATTACTGGATAAATACACTTGAGAGGCCTGAGGGCATGAGGCTACGGGGAACCAGGAAGAGATGGGAGAAAGCAGAGCAGGCCATACATGGGAAGGACAGCTGCCTCCCATGTGAAGGGTTTGGTCCCAACCCTGCAGAGAACATCTACTGAACTAGTTTTCCTGCTGATGCATTTGAGATCAGGAGTAATTTTCGCTTTGATAAGTTTGGTCCCCACCCAGTCTTTAAGCACTTTGGAGGTAAGAACAATAATCTCCTATTTCATTTTCTTTTATACATATTTGGGGGGGAAGGGGAAAAAATAGGAAATTCAAACATATGGCCATACCTGGGAACCTAGGAAAAACAAACAGCCAGGCTCAGGGAGTTACAAGACCTAAACTGGAAGGCCACCTCAGATGCAAGGAAGCAATAGCAGTCAGGTCATTGTCACCCTCAGGAGCCCCTGGTCCCTTAATCTGGTGTTTAGTTACAGAGTTGTAATCAAATATATCTCTAAAGAAATTTCTGCTTTCCCCAATAACGTTTACAAAACACCCTTTAAAAGACACTTACTATTTCAGAAATGGCTGAGGTTTTTGTTTACATGGCTCTATAAATGCCTATTCTGGCTCAGAGGGCTCTCCGTGATCTTCCCAGAGCGTGCTCTGCCATATTATCACAGTGGAAGATGTCACATGTGTTTCCCTCCCTACCTCCATAACACTGTGGCTGTAGATTCAACAGCTCTTCCTCCACATGGCCTGCAGTCCCACCACCAACAATCTCAACAGCCTTGTTAAAGATCATTGGTCTATAAATGCATAACCTTAGTTATTTTTCCTTAATTGTGACAATATGCATATGTGAAAACTAGATTTTGATGAAAAAGTTTTAATGGCTGAATTATCTTCTTTCCCTTCAGTTTACTGCTAGCGCAAAAATATGTGTCCATTAAAAGCCACCTGGATAGCTAAAGGGTACTTATTCTAAACATAGGAAAGTGAGTTCAGAAACTAGAAAAAAGGCCAAAAGTAGGGCTTTTTTAATAAGTTCAGAGCTCAAACAAGCGTCTGATATTTAAGATTCTAGATGTCACACTCTTTTTTGCCCCAGCCCTGAATTTATTTTTTTTCTAGAACCAAATTTTAGAAAAAGGCTTTGCTGTACATCTTTACTTCATTGGGGCCTAGTTATATCATAGCACTCTGTGAACTGGTGTATACTTAGCAAATGCTCAATGAGCATAACATAAGCAGAAATAACAGAGTTTTGGAAACCACAGTCAGTAGAAACATAAACAAAAGAATTTGGCTCTATATTAAAGCTTGAAAGATCATGACAACTGTTTCTGTGCAGGAGGGTTAGGTGTGAATAATTTGGTTTGGGTGAGAATTATAGCAATTCAGTGTTGTATATATATTGTTCATATCAATCACAATGGTTAACTGGTAGCTACAACTGTCTTTGTTTATTAAAGTAAAAAACCTCATAATTACTTAATAAATACAAGTCCACATTCTGCTTTGATAATCTTCTCACAACCCTTGCCTTGACCCACCCACTTAACATAATACATAAACCAATTCTTGCTTTGACCCTCTCACTTAATGTAATTCATATACCAACTTTCAATGTCAAGAACAACAGATTAACAGAAAGATTAGTCTAAACACCAGGGTAATGCTCAAAGTAAATTAAAATACAAAATTACAAAATACAGTACTACCCACTGACAAGTTTATTCCCTTTTTGATTTCCCAATTAATTAACCAGTTCTTGATCTCCCAGTTAATTAACCAATTGCCACTACAAAGGGAATTTTCTTGTCTTCTTTATGAAATCAATGTTAAAAGTCTCTTGGATTACAGCAGTGACTCTCAAACTGGACTAAGCATCAGGATCAGCTGGTAGGTGGGTTAAAACACAGATTGCTGGGCACGGTCCCCCTGCATTTCTGATTCAGTGGGTCTGAATTTGCATTTCTAACAAGGTCTTGGTTGATGCTGATGCTGCTGGTTCAAGGGCGACACCCTGAGAACCACTGGATTAGAGGACCTTATTGTTGACTATTATCTTTGACAGTAGAAACTTCACCTCCCCAAACTACCAGTATCTATGGTTTTTCAATCAATATTTCAGGAATGTTGTTATTGGCATTTTCAACAACAGGTTGGTAGACCAGAGCCAAGCAACTGGTGAATCTGCAGAGTGGGTAGGGAGTGAGGGCTGGTAAGTACGATGGAGTAGACAAAGGAATCTAAAAGAAACTGACAGGATCAAGTCAACACTATAACTTGAGCTGCCCCAACTCTGAACTCCATTAGAAAAGTTGACAGCTAAAGACCAAACCTGAACAATACCTTACTCTGAATACCTGAAATACCTGACTCTGTCATGATACAGGTTGAGTGTGGGAGTCCAGGAGTTTTGAGGCAGTGAGAAAAGGGAATCTAGTCTGGGCAACAACTCCTAGAGAACAGGGTGGAAATAGTGTGAATATCAAACCCAGGCCAAATTGTTCCAAGAACTTCATTAGAATGAATAAAGAAATGTAGCTTCTCCAGGTACTGAAGGTGATTCAAATGCAACATTGGAAGGAGATGGAAATTCTGAATACCAAAAGTGCCTATCATATAGTACCTTGGAACTTTGCAAAACTACCAATGTCCAGGCCCCACTCCAGACCTTAAATAGGATCCCTAGTGATGAAGCCTGAATATTAATATTTTTTAAACCTCCCAAGTGATTCTGATTGACAGGGGCTTAAAAACCATTGGGATAGAATAACAATATTGCATGTTTAAGGTAATATAAGGAACCAAAGCAGGAAAACTGAAGCAAAAGGAAGATGGAAACAAGTCCCAAATATATCAGTAATTAGACATAAAACTTCAGTAGACTAAACTTAACAATTTAGAGACAAAAAAATATTGATACATTGAACAAAAATACAAAGATCCAAATATATGCTGTTTATATGAGAAACAGGAAAAACAAAGTAGAAATCTATTATTCCTGGAAAACAGAAACCTGGAATTGCTATATTATCAGCCAAAACAGAATTTGACAGGCACAATTAGAGATTTGAGATTACTACATAATGATAAAATGCTCAATTGTTCAGAGTAATAAAACAATTTTAAGCTTATATGCACCCAATAAAATAGTCTCAAAATATATAAAGCAATTATTTGATAGAACTACATGGAGAAATTAACAAATCCATGCTATATTCAGAATTGCCATTTCTACATTCTATTTTTTAAAAAAAAACAAAAAACAAAAAACTACCCAGTACAAATGGACAATATAATTAGCTGCTGTGGAGAGGGTAAACTTAAACTGACTCACTATCATATAGTGGTATAATATGTCAGAGAAGTAGCATGCATACATTTTTTTCAGTGTGGATACAGTGAACCAAACATATCCAAAATTGGGATGGAAATTTTGAATATGAATAATCTACTCCATCTTTTATATAAATATCTTGATCAAAAGGTAATTTTAACAGCAGTTTGGATTACTAACCTGGAATGTTGCAATAGTGCCCCAACTGTACTCCCCTTATCTCTCATTCTTGATCTGACTAGCATTCAGCACTTCAGACAGCACCCTGTTTTCTTTCATAACACTTTTTATAATTTTGCTCATAACTTAAAATGGCATTCATAATCCTATTTATAATTGTATGTTGATTTCTGTGCTCGTTACGTTCATTCTCTCATGAAATATAAGCTCCATGAGGACCAGGACCAAGTCTATTTTTTTCAATAGCACATACCTAGCCCTTCAGATTGTCTCACAGATGGACGGCATCTAATAAATGTTTCTTGATGAACACATTCAGAGCATTCAGAGCAAGGGAGAGACTAAGAAGCTCAGCCCATGCCAGCTAACTAAAAGTTTACATTGCACGAGAAAAAAAACATCAACTCAATCAAGTTTTGTTTCAAAACCATGAAGCAAAATAACTGCACCATCAACTCAATAACAGACAAAGGAAAAACACATTTTCCATTTTTTATTCTCTGCCAGATTAAAATATACCCTTGAAGCACATTAGAATGAAAATATTGAGACATCTTCAATTGCCACAGCAGGAGATAGCCCTGGAGAGGATAGAGATACTGTATTTTAGCAGAGCTACAATCCACTCTGACTCAAACTTAGTCCTTCGAAGAGGAACAGGTCTTGTGAGTAGGCAAATCTATTTATAAGCTCTGTTGTGGCAACTAAACAATCAGAGTGACAACACAAATGTGATTTGGTAAGGTGATTATATATGTTCTCAGTTACTACTGAGAAATTTTAAAATTTTTATTCTTTCTTTCCTCTGGAGGAAGCATATAGTTTTTAAAATATATATAACTGGGGAAACAAGAAAGAAAAGGAAAGTCAAGACAGCCTTGAGTACGATAGGGTCAACTGAGTTACATGAAGACAGCATTAACTGAATGGTACACCAGCTCCCCTGGGAAGCTTTGGAACACATGGATTGGTTTCATACACCGTTCTTGGTTGGGAAAAGTCTTCCTAACTGCATACTTTACATAGAAAAAGAGCCTGGCTGACATGGCTCAGCGGTTGAGCATCTACCTATGATCCAGGAGACTGAGGTTTGATTCCCAGTCAGGGCACATGCCCCCGTTGCTGGCAGGATCCCCAGTAGGGGCTGTGCAGGAGGCAGCTGATCAATGACGACTCTCTCATCGATGTTTCCATCTCTCTCTCTCCCTCTCCCTTCCTCTCTCTGAAATCAATAAAGATATATTAAAAAGAAAAAGATAAAGATAGCTATTCTTCCACTAGCAAACGAAAAGGGATCACTTTGATATATACTAATGTTCCTTAAGTAATGATAAGTAATGGTTACATATCAGAAGGGCTAAAAGGGTGAACATAAAAATTATAAGAGGGATAAAATCTCAAGTATTTTCTTCAAATTTTCTGCTGGGAGCTATTTGCAGAAATAACATTTCAGTGTGTAAGATATAAAATAGTGCCCTGGAGAGCTCTATATTGTTCTTGAATTTTTGGTTAACACACTATAATAAGCACAAAATGTCAGTAATGAAAATAGAATTTATTGACTGCAAGAGCTCCACTTTTTGAAACAACTTCTATCCTCATTTTCACTTTCATTTATATATGTTTATTTGTTCAGTTTATGTTCAAAGCTGAACTTAGCGACTTCCCTTTCAAACCAGCTCTTACTTGGAATTTGTGTCATGGTTCACTCTTCAAGTTTAGAAACTTAGAGACCATGTTTTATTTGTCCTAGTTGTGTGTTGAATATGTGTGTGTGTGTATAATGAATCCTATTACTGATGCTTGAAAAATGCTTCTTAAATCTAAAATTTATCTATACCATTTACTCAGTAATTTCCTTCCACTAGAGGGAAAAAAAAAATAAGAAATAAAAGACAACAATTTGGACAAAGACACTTATAGCAGCATTATATATAACAGTGAAATTTTATAGACAATCTCTGGCACATATATCCATTAGTGGCAAATGAATAGATTGCCATGCCCATGAAAGGAAATGCTTTCCTTTCTGCAAAGAATATTTAACGTGTGAAAATACTTATTAAATATATTGATATGGGTATTGAAATATATAATAAAATATTAACCTTTTGCATGTCTGTATTTACAAATTTTCTACTGTGATACGTATTTTTCAATAAAGGTGGAAAGCAAGTTACTAGGAAGGCATGGAATGAGAAAGAGAGGGAGGGAAAGAGGGAGGAGAGAATGGAAAGTTTCTTAGCTTTACTCCCTCCTCTCTCTTCTCCGTTTTACCACTGAAGTTCAGCACCCGGCTAGGGCACTTCTGGATTGCTGTAGGGGCCCAGCACCCCTTCCTCCCATTCCCCCACCTTCTGCTGCCAGATTGCTCTTCCTCTGATCAAGAACTCCACTGAGTTTTAATTCTGCCACCAAGAGGGGAATAAAATTCACGCTCTCATATTCTGCTAGTGGAAATACATGTTGGCACAAACTTTCAGTAAAGTAATTTAACAAAATATTGCAGTAACTTTTAAAATATTCATATATTTTAGACCAAGATGTGGCCTTTCTAATTCTTCTATGGAGAAAAAAATCAGATTAGTTTTAAATCAATCTCAGAGTAGTGTTATATATTAAAAAAGAATAAAAATACAGCAACCTAAAAGTCCAACAATAGTAGACTTACTAACTTACAAGATCACAAAATGTGATATTATGTGGCCATGAGAAGTCATGCTTCCAGAGGCATATCAAGATGGCGGCGTAGGTACCAGCTGCACCCGCCGCCTTCCGCATCCACATCAAAATTACAACTAAAATGCAGAACCACTGTCGCTCAGAGCCTCCCGAAATCCAGCTACACAGAAGCCCCACAACCAGGGAACTGAAGAAGCAGGGAGAGAGGGAGGAGGGGCGGAGACTCGGGCGGATCGGGGCTGAATCGTGGAGACCGGCCTCGGGCCCACACCGGGTGCCGCGGGTTAAACCTGGGAGGGAATCTCGGTGGTGGGGGTTTCCCGGAGGAGCGAGGGGTCCCAGCCCCACAGCAGGCCCCCAGCCCAGGGTTCCAGGGCCGGGAAGAGACGTCCCCACACCTTCGGGCTGTGAAACCATTGGGGACTGTCCCTGAGGGTCTCGGAGGCTGCGGGAGCCCCAGCAGCTCCTCTAAAGGGCCCGGCACGGACTCACTCGGACGCTCCCTCTGAGCCCAGCGCCGGGCAGCAGCCTGAAGGGACCCGGGACACTCGGGGGGAACTAACCTGCCTGAGATCCGGGCGAGAGGCGGAGGGGCGGCTTCCTCCCAGGCAGAAGGGCTGGCGGAGGCCATTGTTTCTTTGGCAAGTCCTCCTCAAGCGCACAGCCGGCAGGCAGGCGCCATGTTTGAATCCCCAGCACCTGACTCTCACCTTTGGCCCCGCCCTGTGATTCCTGGAGGCCCCGCCCCTCCCCACCTGCAGCTCATCCAGGCCGTTTCCAGGGGCTTTTCTGTGCAAGTGGCCTCTCAAGCCTTATGGACGTTCCTAAAATCTCTCAAACAAGCAGCAGTGGGCCCCATACGGCTTGATAAGTGGCCCCAGGCCTGGCACTAGCAGCAGCTGCATTGGCTCATAGCTTGGCCTCTCCTGGACAATGCCAAGCCCAGCACAAGTAGCAGCCAACTACGGTTTGCTGTGTAGCTCAGGCTGGGTGGCAAGGCACTGGCACAGGCTGACTTTGCACCTCCCAGGAGGCCCCAGAGAGAGTGCACCTGGTGGTCAGACTCAACCATGCTAGATTACACCCCACCACATCCACAAGTGACACACTCAAGGGGTACACTTGGTGAACACCAAAGCCCCAGTGAAGTAAATCCTGATCCATAGGGGTGTCTCCAGCACAGCAGCTCTCTTGCTGTAGTTGCAGCTGGTCCTCACAGCTGATTGGCCTGGGGGTCAGTTCCTCCCAGTGATGCCAACAGCAACCAAGGCTCAACTACAACAGGACAGTGCACACAGCCCACACAGGGGAGCACCTAGAAAGCCCAGCTCAGCTGACTGGGGAGGTTGAGCCACCAAACCCTACAGGGCACCTACTACACAAAGCCACCCTACAAATTCCAGGAGACATAGCAGCTCTACCCAATACATAGAAACAAACACCTGAAAGCAGCCAAAATGTGGAAGTAAAGAAACATGTCACAAAAGAAATCTCTAGAAGAGGAACTAAATGAAATAGATTCAAGCAAGCTAACAGATACAGAGTTCAGAATTTGGGTTATAAGGATGTTTAAGCGGACTATTACAAAAATAACTGAGAAAATCGATAACATAATAAAGGACAAATTTGAAATGAAGGCTACATGAACTGAAATGAAGAATAATTTACAGGGAATCAACAGTAGAGTAGAGGACACTGAGAATCAAATCAGCAATTTGGAACATGAGGAAACAAAAAACACCCAACCAGAAGAGCAAAAAGAAAAAAGAATCCAGAAATATGAAAACAGTAAAAGGAATCTCTGGGAAAACTTCAAGTGACCCAACATTCTTATTATTGGGGTGCCAGGAGGAGAAGAAAGAGACCAAGAAATTGAAAACTTATTTGAAAAAATAATGACAGAAAACTTCCCCTACCTGGGGAAAGAAATAGACTTACAAGTCCAGGAAGCACAGAGGGTCCCAAACAAGAAGAACCCAAAGAGGCCCACAGCAAGACACATCGTAATTAAAATGCCAAAGGTTAAAGACAAAGAGAGAATCTTAAAAGGAGCAAGAGAAAAGCAATTAGTTACCTACAAGGGAGCACCCATACTACTGTCAGCTGATTTATCAACAGAAACCTTGCAGGCCAGAAGAGAGTGGCAAAAAATATTCAAAATGATGAAAAACATGGAACTACAACCAAGATTGCTTTACCCAACAAAGCTATCATATAGAATTAAAGGTCAGATAAAGAGCTTCACAGATAAGAAGAAGCTAAAGGAATTCACCACCAGACCAGCACTACAGGAAATGTTGAAGGGTCTTCTTTAACAAGAAGCTAATGAACAAAAGAATCTGATGAACTAAATAGATCCAGAGACGTTGACACAAGCAACACATGATCATATTTCAGAGGAAAGAGGGAAGGGGGGTGGAGGGTGGGAAGAGATTAATCAAAGAAGTTATATGCATAACCCATGGACACAGTTAATAACGGGCTGAAGGCCTGGGGAGGGGGTGGGAGCGAAGTGGAGGGGGTCAATTGGGGGGAAAAATGGGACACCTGTAATACTCTCAACAATAAAGATAAATTTAAAAAAAAAGAAATCATGTTTCCAAAAAATAAGTAACAGCATGCAAAAAAGTTGATAATGTAATATTAAAAGCAACTTACAAAAGTGTACAAATGTTTTAATTAGAAAAGTAAATATTCGCATAGAGAAAAAAGGTAGAAGGAAGTAGAACAAAGTAGTTAGCTCTGGGTGGTAGAATCGTAGGATAGTATTCTTTTCTCCCCCTTTTTTTATATCTACTTTACAATTTGAAGAAGTATATCTACTTAGTCAACCTTGCCTTTTATGACCAACACCTTCCGTCAGACGGTCTCCTCTTGCCCCTCCATAATCTTTTCCACCTTCACACCTTTGCTGACAGTGACCCTGCTACCTCGAATTCCACCTCCTCTTCCTCCAAGAGCAAGTTTCAATCTCTCCATCTCTATAAAGGCTTCCCTGCGTATATTGATCTTTTGCCATCACTTCTTTCTCTGGACCTCTGTCATTTCCTCAGTTGGTGGCATTATATGCCACTTATTAAGGGCATGGATTATCTCCTTTAATCCCCAAACCTCCCTGGGAGACTTACACTATTATATCCATTTCGTTGATGCGGATACTGTGTGATCCAGAGCAATTAGGTAACTTGTTCAAGAGCGCTGTTTCATTACTCTTTAATTATTTCATGTCTTTACATGCTTTGTCTCTCCACCAAGATTATAAGCACTGTGTGTTCAAGGATCTTATTTTATGCAACAGTACCTGACTTATCTGGTATCCAGGAATTAGTTTTTACTATAATTGTATTTTCCAAACAATTGTTTGCTTTAATTATCAAATGGTATTTTGTGTTAACCATGTTTAGTCATTTTAACAATTCCCTGCCTTCTTAAATTGAGTATTGTGAGCATAATTAACTTTTTCTCTAATATGTATTATCAGTATGAATATTGCTTCTGATGCAGTACTGTAACATAGTGATGCTCTCAGAGAATCTTGGGGAACAAAACTTGCCCTTATACCAAACATCAGCCGTAGAATCCTAGTTGAGACCCATATCTAATTCCTTTTCTCTTCTTCCCACTATTAAAATGGAAAAGGGAGCTCATTTTAAAAAGAATCATGTCTATACAGTTCCAGTCGTATCTGTTTGTTGATCAAAGGAATTTAGTACTGAAACACTACGTCTGGGTTATTTGTAATCGAAACTAATGAAAAGTGAGCAATGTAAAGAGTGGGTCAGATAACAAAAATCTGCTCTATTTCAAGAATCCTTGCATAGGATTTATATTGCAAATTTCCAGTTAAACTCGCAGGAAGGTATAGAGAAATAGATAGGTCAGTTGGTAGGTAGATGATCAAGAGATAGATGATAGATAGATAGATGATAGATGATGATAGATAGATGATAGATGATAGATAGATAGATAGATAGATAGATAGATAGATAGATAGATAGATAGATAGATAGATAGATAATGATGGATAGATGATAGATTGATAGATAGATAGATGATAGATAGATGATAGATAGATAGATAGATAGATAGATAGATAGATAGATAGATAGATGATAGATGATAGATAGATAGATAGATAGATAGATAGATAGATAGATAGATAGATAGATAGATAGATAGATAGATAGACTTATGTATCGTATACACTCAGGCACATAAACATTGCAAAGGTCACTGCTCCTGACAGTCTATTCAGACCAACTTATTGTAAGATCAGATTCGATTTTCCAAACTTATGATCATAATTACATGAAGGCCTTTTGCAATGCTCAATTTAATATTTGAAATATTAAGATTCCAGGTCTAACTCCAGGAAATCCTGATTCCATGGGTCTGAGTTGGGGCTTAAAACTCCATCCTTTCTTAACAAGCATTCTAGGTGATTCCAAGCTCTCTCTCAAGAGTTTAATGAACTGGTTTGCAGGTAGTATGGTCTCTGAATTCCTGCATGTCAATGTCCTTTTTTCCCCCTCCATGAAGGAGGCTATCTTGGCTGGATATAGGACTTGCTCCCTTCATTGGACAAATGGCGATAGCTCGTAGGGCCTGTTCTAGGTGGTAACAGTGAACATGCAAACTCTCTGTCCTCATGGTCTTCATATCCTAGTGGGAGAAGAGGTACAATGAACAAATACACAGTAAAGCAGATAATGGTAAGTGCTATGTAGGAAATAAAGAAGAGAAAGGAAAATAGAGAGGGACCAGGGAGGGGGGGTTGCTATTTTATTAAAATACAGGGAGTTAGAAAACTTTCTTGATAAGACAATAATTAAACAAAGACCTGAAGGCAGAGAGGGAGCCATGCGGGAGGCAGGTGAAGTGGGAGTCAGGCCAGCAGCAAGGAGGCCATTGTGACCAGCAAGGAGTGAGCAAGGGGAGGGGGCTGTAGTGAAGTGAGAGAAGAAAGGGGAGAGCTGCTGAGATGGGAACCACAAAAAATTCAGCACAGAAGTGATGCAATCCAACCAATCTTTTAAAAAGTTCTTTCTGGCCGTTGTGTGGAGAATGGACCCATGAATAGGTTCTCGCAGTCATCCAGGTGAGAGATTTGGGTGGCCTGGACCAGAATTTGGGACAAAGTTTCACAGGTTTGTTTGTTTCCTCTCATACAGATTAGATGGTAATAATTTTATCTCTATCTTCTATGGATGCTATATTCCACTGTCTTTGGCTTTCATGTTTCAAAGAAAAAGAATATGGCCAGTCTGACTCTTCTTACTTTTTTGCATAACTTTCCTTTCTGTCTGGAAGATTGTAAGACTTTCCTGTTTATCTTTGAACCAAGATTTCTAATAAAGCAGACAAAAGGCATATTAAGTGGGGTACCAAAGGAAAGAGTTGGGTTGTCAAAGGTCAGAAAAACACAAAGTTGGGGACAAGAAAACTATTGGAAGCCCTGTGCCTGAACACACAGGCAAATGGATAGGGGCAGAGTGTCAGTTCAAAGAAAGTCTTTCCTGAGGCCTTCCTTGCCTAGCCAAGGTGGTTGCCCTTCCCCCACAGCCTCAGCTCAAACCAATTAATGTTAGATCATAGTCCCCAAGCTGGACTAACATCTTATGTCCTCTGCTTTTACTATATCACTTTCCTTTGCCAAAAAAAGAAAAAAAATGTACACAGTCAGAATTAGGTTTGGAGATCAATTTCATTGGCCACATATGTTGCCAACATTTAATTTCTGTATGTCTATTTTCATCTCTATTCATTAGCATCTGTTCTAGATACTTACTTAGTACTTAGATAGGTCTAAGTATCTAGTCACACATATCTGTGGCCCTGAAAGAATTTGGATGTATTTATTCAAGTGTATAAATAGAAATTCTGCTTTATTTAGATGCATTTCTTGATTTTTTTTTTCCTTCTAAAATTTCATATTTGGCTAAAAGCTGAGTTCATGTCTATAAAAAGTTAGTCTCATTTTGGTTGCAGGCAGGGAAGAGCCTTGAAGGAAGTGTTTATGCCTTGCACTATTTGGGGCGGGGGCGTGGAGAGGAGGAGATGAACAGGGAAGCCTGACTGAACACAGGGTAAGTGAGATGAGGCCCCTCCATCTACTGTGGAGGGTGAGTGAGTGAACAGGCTCCAAGAAAGATCACAAGAAAGAAGCAGGTATCTAATGGGAGATCACTGCAGGAAAGCAACTGATAACATTTGATAGCGATCCACAGAAAGATAGAAGTGCAATAAAGACAAATAACTGCTCATTTTATTGTGTGTCCTTCCTTCCTCTGTCTCCTCAGCTATTGGGATCTGTCTTGCTTTCACTCTTTCCCTGTCACCCACAAGCACCACGTTTTCTCTCTCATCCATTCCACAAACACCTTCAGCTATTTCTGTGTTTTAGATGAAGAAACACTTCGATGCATGTTATGTGCAGTGCAGAAAATGCATCTGCAATTATAGATGAAGCTAACTGACCAAGGGGCGCCAGGAGGGACACGAAGACCTAGAGAACTAAGTGGGCAGGATGCCCAGGCGGTGGACAGAATACAAAGATGAACAAAATCCAAAGAGCCACCTGGGGAACAGATGGGGACCGGGGACCAGAATGCTCTTCCCAAATCAAATGGAAAACAGGAAGGCTGTTCAAAGAGTCAGGGAGCAGAGAGAGTAAGCAATGCAGAAGGAATCGTGACCAATGAGCTAAAGTAGGTCCAGGCACAATGGGGGTTCTCATTAAATGTCTATATATGCCCAACCTGTTCTAGTGGGAAATCTCAAAGGATGCCACCATTTTCAACCTTAAAATCCCCTTCCTCAATGGGTGCATCTGTTTTAAGAAAGTAGGTGCATTAAAATATTCATGGTAGAGGGTTTGCCATGGTTAAAGGGTATCCCAGGGGATATCTTCCAGTGCTGTTTGTCACCTTGTGTGTAACTTTCTCCCTCACTTTATTCTTCATTAGGTTGGAATTGGGATAAAAGAGCAGAATGGGTCATAAGGTCCTGTTCCAAGTAATTAGAGAGTTTCTTCTTTTATCTAAATGTGCCTTGTTAAAGTATATCAGTGTCAGCCAGGTTAATTGGAACTTTAATACATAATTGATGTTAATTTATGGCCCTTTTTGTTCCAGGATGCTACTGCAGACCTTAAAGTCAGGATACAGTTTTCTTGTTATTAATTATATACAGAAAGCCAATATCCCTTTTGAGAAGAGGCCCATGTCATCTGTAGCTTATTAAAGATATAGCATGTCAGCCATAGGTCACTTTTGCTGAGTAAGTCCTCTCTAAATTCCATATTACTCCATAATAACATAATACACTAATCACAGTAAGTGAAATTAGAGTTTTGCGAAATTAGAGCTAAGGCTCATGCATACTGTATTTTAAAATTTTTAATGTGCAATGTTAAAAATGTATTATATGTCTATGGACTCACTGTATTCCACAGGGCCACAAAATCCTAGTTTCATTTTGGAAATCAGTACACCACCTGGAACCAAAAATGCCTCCATAAACATAAGCAATAATATTGCCATAACTGAGGTTGCCATGAATAAAATGTCAAATGAAGACTATGAAATCTGGATTTTCCTGCAGAGTTGCCATTGAAATTCTAATTCTTGTTAATCACTTTTTTTGGAGACAGAGGGAGAAAAATGGTGTGTCTCAAATCAAAATAAAAAGTTCTGCGTTCTAAGTTTCTTCCACTAGGAAAACTAACACTGACTGAAGACTTCAGTAGGCAAAAGTACAGAATCATGCAAGAACTGTAAGCCACATAAGCCCATATATTGTCCAAAGTGCCTTAATCAAAACCTCAAACTAGAAATTGAGGGATGGGCTATGCACTTACTTGCTGAATAGCAATCCTAGAATTGTTGATGGTTAAAAGATGCTAAATTGGCCAATTTTGCCTAGTACCTACACCATTCAAAGAGTGAAAAATGGATAACTTTATATACAGCTATTACACTGGATTTTTTGGTATGTCACCCTGTTTTGTTCAATTTAACATTAGCACCATGTGATCAGATGTGACATAATGTGAGAAACAGCAGGGGTAGCTCACAATGGAACATGACACAACATGATGTGTCGAGTTTCTTTTGAACCTTTCTTGGGATCCAATATCAGCCAAAAGGAGGTCATTTTAATTATCAGATGATTAATTAATTAGATAATTGTCAGAGGCAGAGGAATCCGAAGACAATGTGGTTCTGCACATGCATGCCGATACACAGAGGGAAAGGTGACTTTTTTAAATGTACTAACCAAACGAAAAGATACTAAAGTTGGAGGATTTGAATTATTTCTTATTCCAGTAACATTGATGAGTAGCTACTGTGTATTATGCCACGTGCTCTGTGACGCATGCTCGGAAGTAGAGAATCTTTCCTGCATGTTGGAAACACAATGCCTTCCTAGGAACAATCTGGACATTTAGAGAGTGCTTAATAAATGTTTCTTTAAGTTAATAACAAAAGAACCAGTTTTAAGGCAATGAGTAAAAAGAATATGAACTATCCTATATATAGGGTAGTACTTTGCCACCACTTGCTTTTTAAGGGAAGCTACCACATACCAAGAATGAGAGCGCCTGGCATAGCAAAGGTTTTTTAAAATATAGTAATGAAACCCGTGTCAGACACTCTTCTGAGTTAGGTATAAACCTAAAAAAATATTAAGATTCTATGTAAAACTTTTAAAAGAATCAGTGTTTCACAGTTATTGTCTACATTTTAATTTTCAGCTAAAAGCAGAGATCCAAGACATGACAAATAGTCAGTTTCACATGTTTATCTAATGATGGGACACTAAGTTCCCATCTCCCCTGCTTCCAGGAGGAGCTGGAGACTCAGAACCCTAATGTAAGAGACTGTCAATATTTTTAGTTCCTTTATACATATTCAGGAGGATTCTTGTTTTTTTTAAAAAAACAATCAGTGTCAATTAATGCATCATACAGAATCATTGACAAATACATTTATTAAGCATCTGTTTGCATAAGATTCTTTCCTAGGCATTATACAAAAAAAAAAAAAAAAGCATGTAATGATCTGCAATCCAAGATGTAAAATACTTGTCATTACTCTAAATTAATGAAGAGGTTTTTGTTTGATCCCCCCCCCCCCCCCCCCCCCCCCGACATTTGTAATTAGCTCCCTTGACCTTTCTGGGCCTCAGTCTCTTCATCTACAAAATGAGGCTGTACTACCCGCTTGCAGAGCCCAGTGGTTGTCAACAACTTCTGTAAATCATGTGTGCTTTTTTAACCATTCTCTGTGAAAAATAAAAGACAGCTAGAGTGTTAGGGGGGTTCTAGACAAGAAAAGAGCTATAGTGTACTCCAGTTATGTGAGCCAAAATGGCAAGAGCTCCCAGGCCTTCATTTCCATGTAGCTGAAACACTTATAATTTATTGCCTTTTCAAATTAGTATTACGGTGGATCCTCCCCTTTCCCTCACATTCTCCCCCATCCATCACCAAGGCTGCGCGTCCTACCTCCAGAACACGCCTGGAGTGTGCACTCTCTGCGCCCGCACCGCCCCCGGGTCCTCAGCATCTCGGGCGGAAAATGCCTGCGGTCGTCTCTGCGGGTCCACGTTCCCCGCCCAGCCCAGCCCCCCACTAAGGAGCTTCCAGCAGCTCCGTGAGCCTACCCAAGCCCCTTCACTCTCAGTGGATAATCTTACTTATTCCGCTGAGGAAACATAGGCAAGCTAAAGAGAACCGCCACAGAGCTCCGCCACCACATCTGGCTCGCGCCGGGGTCCGCGCTCCCCCACTCCGCCTCTCTTCCTGTTACTCCAGATGGACTGTTCGTTTCTGTCTAAAAGCAACCCTTTTACTGTCTTCTAGATCTCATTCCTTCTTACCTACTTGATGGCATTGCTCCAACAATCCTCTCCTCTGCAGCGTCACCAGTTTCTCCTTTCCCGCTGGATAATCCCGAGAACAGACAAATACACGACACAGCCGGCTCTTGAGACGCTGGGGTGAGGGAAGCCCGCCTCTGCGTGGTCGCAGTCCCTCATCCAGGCCGAACCCCTGACTCCGCAGTCGGCCCTTCGGCCCTTCGCATCCACAGATTCAACCAACTGCAGGTCAAAAGCAGTATTTTCAATCCGGGGTTGGGAACCCATGGTTGAGAGTGTGAAAATACTGTCCTCAGTCCAGGGTTGGTTGAATCCATGGCTGCAAAACTCACAGGTTTGCAGGGTCAACTGTATTTATTGAAAAAAAATCTGCAAGTAAGTGGACCAGCACAGTTCAAACCTGTGTTGTTTAAGGGTCGACTGTAAATTATCACACCATAAAAAAACAAAATTCTCCCTGAGCCTCACCTACCCGCCTCTCTAAGCCACTACTGCCTCCATACTGGACTTCTCCCCTGAAGCTCAGATTCATGTACTCAGCTCCCCATGCAACAGCTCCACCTGGGTGTCTAAAGGACATCTCAGAGGTAACACGTCCCCGCTGAGCTCCTCATCTTCCCCCAAACTTGGCATGTTTAAGAAATAGCTAGGAGTCTTCGTCGTCTTAGTGTATGGTAACTCCATCCTTCCAGCTGCTCAGGACAGAACCTTGACTCCTCTCTTACCAGCAGATCTTGTCATTTCACTGCACCTACTTTTGGACTTTTCACCAACTGTACTGCTATCACCCTGGTCTAAGCCACAATCTCTCATCTTCGAAATTATGCAATAGCCCAATCAGCCTCTCTAGCACTTCCACCTTTGTCGCCCTTCAATCTGTTCTCAACACAGCAGCCTCGAAAAAGATAGGACCACAGATGTGGAAGCATGAAACAGACCGAGAGATCTCACAGGGAAGGCAGGAAGGAGGGTGAGAAGAGATTGACCAAAGAACATATAAGCACATATGCACAGCCTAGGGACACACCCAACAGACAGGGGAAGAACTGGGGAAGGGTGGGAGATGGGGGAGGGGGGTAAAGGGGAGAAAATGGGGACATCTGTAATACTTTCAACAATAAAATAATGTTTTTAAAGTAATCTTTTTAAATTGTCATTAGATGATGCCTCTCCATTGCTCAAAATCCTGCAGTGACTCCCATCTCGTGCAGAGTGACAGTCAGAATCCTTGAAATAATGTCATATTCTCTGCATGACCTGAACCCCGGTTATCTCTCTGACCTCCCTTCCTGCTGTCCTTATGCATCTCACTCCAGCAGTACTGGTCTCCTAGCTATTTACTAAACATGCCACGTATGCTTTTGCCTCAGGATCTTTGCACTTGCTCTTCCTTCTGCCCGAAATGCTCACTCCCTAGGGATCTTCAAGGCCCACTTTCTCACCTCCTTCTGGTTTTTGCCCAAATTCACCTTAGTGGAGTCTTCCCTGATGCCTATATAAAACTGCACCTCCCCCATCCCACAAACCAGACACTGTATCTTCCTGCCCTGTTTTATTTTCCTCTCTAGCAACTACATAGCAACTCTGTCATCTAACATACTCTATGCTAGTTTCATGAGAGAAGGGAGGTTTTTGTCTGCTTTGTTCACTGCTCTACCCTCATGTCTAGAATAGTGCTTGGTCTACAGTAAGCACGCAACAAGTATTAAGGGGATGAGTAAAAACTGTGTTTCAAAAGCTAATGCTTGGCCATGGCTAGGTAGCTCAGTTGGTTAAGAGTGTCATCCCGATATGCCAAGTTGTAGGCTCGATGCCAGGCTGCAGGCTCGATGCCCAGTCAGGACACATACAAGAATCAAATGATGAATGCATAAATAAGTGGAACAAGAAATCTATGTTGCGCTCTCTCTCTTCCTATCTCTCTCTAAAATCAATCCATACATAAAGGTAATGCTTGGTGTTGGTGAGAGTACAGGGCAACAGTTACTCTCATATTCTGCTGATAAAATTATAAATTTTAACAATTTTCTGGTGGCTAATTGGACAGTTAGGACCCAAAACCCTAAAAGCATAGGTATTATTCAACCAGCAACTATAGTTTTATAACTGAGCCAAAGAAATGATCATGGATAGGTGAAAAAAAAGTTTGTTTAAGAATGTTTAGTGTGGCACTCCCTGCAATCGTGAAAAATTGTGAACAATCATAAATGTCAAACAAAAAGGGTTCATTAGGATAAATTATATAGTAGAGTACACCTATATGATGAAATTTTATTCAACTAGTCATGATAATATTTCAGCAGATTATGCAATGAATGACATATAAAAGTTGTTAATAGACACCATATATTAAATTAAATTTTGTGAAATAACATATGCAGAGAAAATGGGAATATCTGCTTATCTCTGGATGATGGAATTATACATAATTTACTTTCCTTTCTTTTTCTGTATTTTTTAATTGGGTATAATGAATAGGTATCACTATTATAATAAAAAATAAAATATGGCTAATAACAAAAGTTAACATTTACTGAGCATTTACAATATGCCAGAAACTTCTTATGTATTATCTCATTTAATTCTCAAAGGGATACTATGAGGTGTTATCTTAGTTTGTTTGGCTGCTATAACAAAAACATCATATACTGGGTGGCTTATAAACAACAGAAATTTATTTCTCTCAGTTCTGGACTCTGGAAAGCCCAAGATCAAGGCACAGATCTGGTATCTGGTGAAGGTCGGCTTCTGGATTCGTAGACACCATCTTCTCTCTGTGGAAGAAATAACTAGGGCTCAGGAGCAGAGGGAGCTCTTTAGTAACAAAGTCCATTCACAAGGGCTCTACCCTTTGCCCTAATTTCCTCCCAGGGGCCCATCTCCAAATACCATCATGTTGGGGGTTAGGTTTCAACATATGAATTTTAGGGGAACACAAATAGTCTGTAGTAGGTATGTATTATGATTGTCCTCATATTGCTGCTTTGGAAATTGAGGCTTAATGCATTTTAAAATTTATTCAAGGTCTCACAGCAAATGGCAAAGCCCTGACTAGAGCCCAGTTATCTCTGACACCAAAAGGTTTTTTTCTCTTAGTTATCAAAGGGGTAAGATAGATAAGAGGTGAAGTATTCTCTTTTCTTTTAAGATCCAAAGCAGACATACATTCAAAGCCAACCAGAATGAGGACGGCCAATTTCTGATTCTAAATTTCCATGTGACTGTTCCCCTTCAACCCTGTTAGCAGCTGGATAAGCTGGGGCAGAATGTCATGAGCGATTGCTGTGAACATCTCAGGACCCACCCAAGCACCTCTGTGGGCAGGGCTAACGTACTAGGAGACTCCAGAATTACAACCACATAAGTAGAAAATCGAAAATGAAGGATATTTATAGTGTATCAACTAAAGATACGTTTTCTTTATTGAGATCTCTGACATCACCAAGTAGGAACTTAGCAGAAATGGGTAATCAGTTTAAGGCCAAGGATTAACTATTCCTACTAAAGGAGTGAAGGAAAATTCACCAGATGAACTGACTATTCTGTTTCCATATAACTGCAAAATACCTCCAACCTTTCAATTGCTGCATTAAATATGCAACAATGACTAGTTTCAAGGAAGAAATATTCATTGTGGGGAATGAATATGAAGAAAACACCACTTCCGGGGATCCAGATGGCAACACAGGAGGCTCCTAGAGCTCCCTCCTCCCATGGACACACTGACTACACAGCTACACACAAAGCAAGTCCCTCTGAGAAAATCCCAGGAACTGAGTGACTCCTACACATCAAAATAGGTAGAAAAGGCTGAGACATTCTCTTGCTATAAACCCCACCCCCAGCACAGCAGCACAATCAGGAGGGAACCCCCAACTCCCAGCTCCTCCCCAGGAGCAAAGGGTTTGCACTGCAGACCTGCATCCTATCTCCTAAGGGTCTCCTTTGAGCAATGGGTCCCCAAAACACCTAGCCCTGAAAGCCAATGAGCTTGAGTCCATGAGACCCACTGAATTATAGCAAACAATGAAACAGTTCTTAATAGGAACACAAGCACTCACCACTTCTGTCCCCACAGGGCTCAGTGCAGAGGGAGTGGGCAAAAATGCCTAGCTCCCAATTTTTCCCTTGGAAGGGGATTAACAACATACTTTCCCAGCTGCTGCCTGTGTCCAGCTTCTAATCAGCCTCCTTCTAGGTGCTGACATTGACCCTCCCCTTTGGGACACTGACAGGTCTTGGCACACTTTCAAATATTGGCTGCCACAAAGAACAAAAATGGCAGCTTGGACAATCTCAAAAGTCTGAGAGACAACCAGGACCTTGGGCTGATCTGATTGACAAGCTTTGCCTCCTACATGGGACCAGCCTGTCAAGCCTGGAAGAGGTGGTTATTTTATCTAACGCACAAAAACCAACACCTACAGTCAAGGAAAATGAAGAAACACAGAATGTTTTCCAAACAAAGGAACTAGAGAAAAGAACAAACTACACTCAAAGTTAATAGAAGAAAGGAAATAAAGATCAGAGTGGAAATGAGTGAAATAGAGACTTAAAAGACAAAAGAGCCCGGCTGGTGTGGCTCAGCGGTTGAGCATCGACATATGATCCAGGAGAGCTCCGTTCCTATCCCGCCAGGGCACATGCCCGGGTCGGGGCTCGATCCCCAGTAGGGGGCGTACAGGAGGCAGCTGATCAATGACTCATCATTGATGTTTCTATCTCTCTCCCTCTCCCTTCATCTCTCTGAAATCAATAATTTTTTTTTTTTTTAAGACAAAAGAAAGATCAATAAAACTAAGAGCTGGTTTTTTGAAAAGATAAAATTGACAAACCTGCAGCTAGACAAAGGAAATAGAAGACTCAAATAAATCAGAAATGAGAGAGGAAACATTATAACTGATAACAGAAATATTAAGGCTCATAAGAAATTATTATGAACAATGACACACCAACAAACTAAATAATCTGGAAAAATTCCTAGGAACATGACCTAACAAGACTGAATTATGAAGAAATAGTAAAGAGACTGAATCAGTAATCAAAAACCTCCCAAAAAATAAAAGTCCAGTACCAGATGGCTTCACTGGTAAATTCTACCAAACATTTAAAGAAGAATTAATGCCAATCGTCCTCAAACTCTTCCAAAAAAATAGAAGGGAACACTTCCAATCTCATTTTACAAAGCCAGCTTTACCCTGATACTAAAGCCAAACAAGGACACTACAAGAAAAGGAAATTATGGGCCAATATCCCTGAAAAATATAGATGAAAAATATTAGCAAACCAAATTCAACAGTACATTAAATATCAACAAAACATTAGCAAACCAAATTCAACAATACATTAAATATCAACAAAATATTAGTAAATCAAATTGAACAATACATTAAATATCAACAAAATACTAGCAAACCAAATTGAACAGTACATTAAAGGATCATGTGCCATGATCAAGTGGGATTTGCTCTAGGGTGCAAGGATGATTTGACTTCCATAAATCAGTAAATGTGGTACAGCACAGTACCAAACTGAAGGACACGATCCAAATACGATCATCTCAATAGGTGCAGAAAAAGCAGTTGGCGTCCTTCAACGTCTTTTCATGATAAAACTGTCAGCAAACTGGGTTTAGAAGGCATGTGCCTGGACATAATAAAGACCATGTATGATAAGCCCACAGCTAACATCATGCTCAGTGGTTGAAAACGGAAAGCTTTTCCTCTAAGGAACAAGACAAGGGTGCCCACTCTCACCACTTTTATTCAACATAGTACTGGAAATCCTAGAAAGATCAATTATGTAAGAAAAAGAAATAAAAGGCATCCAAATCAGAAAGGAGGAATTAAAATTGTCTCTCTTTGCAGGTAAAATGATATTATTTAGAGAAAACCCTAAAGACTCCACCAAAAACTGTTAGAACTAATAAATTCAGCAAAGTTGAGGGATAAAATAATCAATGTACAAAACTTAGTCCCTCCCCTGATACACCTGGCTGCTTATTTTCAGTAAGATCTCAGGTTCTGTGTCGCCCACTGAGAAAGGACTTCCCAGCAGCAGCCAGGACCTTGTCTCCCATGCTCTCTGGAATGCATTTTCTTCAAAGCACTTTTCACTGTCTAAAGTTGTCATATTTGCTTGTGCCCTTATTTCCTGTTTCCTCCTACCAGAAAGTAAACTCCGTGGAAGCACCAACCATGTCTGTATTGTCCACCGCTGCATGTACTTGGCTTCAATAAATGTTTATGGGCCGGCCGGGCGTGGCTCAGCGGTTGAGCGTCGACCTGGGATCCAGGCGATCGGGGTTCGATTCCCGGTCAGGACACATGCCCAGTTGCGGGCTCGATCAATGACTCTCATAATTGACGTTTCTGTCTCTCTCTCTCCCTCTCCTTTCCTCTCTCTGAAATCAATAAAGATAGATAGATATATATACATATGTTCAGAAAACCCCAAAAGAAGGGAAGATCCTTCGTCTGTTCTTGTGTTTAATAGTGATGAACAAGACAAGAAAAAAGCAAATGGAAAAGAGCGTCAAGAAGCATTTTTAGGATAGTCATTTGGGAACTAAGGCGTTTACAGGTTTTCGCTGATATGACAACAGGTCTTGAGACTTGTGTTGGTCAGACTAAGACTAAGACTGTAATACCTTTTCACCTGGTGTATTATGTTCTCAAAAAACCTCCACGATCAAGGAAAAATTTGGCAAATAAGAGAAGGAAAAATGTGCTGTCTAAAATAAGTAAAACTGCCTCAAATCTTAGATTGCACAGCTTTTAGCCAATTAATTTGTACGTGTGGATGTGTCACAAACATGAAATTATATTTTTAAACTTCTAGAAATCAAAAAGTACTCAAATACACACATCATAAACATATATATTTTGTGGAGGGGAAGGAGATTTGCCACGTATGTGACAAAAGATTAAAATTCTTATCATGTAAAACAGTTTGAAAATTAATGAGAAAAAGACTGCTGTCACAACAAATAAGTGAACAATATGAAAAAAAGCAATTGACAAAAACAAGAAATTCAAACGTGCTGCTAAAGATTTATTCATCTTTTATTTTGTTATTCATGCCAACAAATATTGAGTGCCAAGTATGTGCCTGGCATTACACAAGATACCAGGTATATGGTGATGAACAAAAAATGGCCCCACGATGCAAGAGTTCATAGTACAATATTAAGCCTGACTCATAACCAAAGAAATTCTAATTAAAATGAGTTTTACCTATTAAATGCTTTCAATTCACATTTTATAAATTTGGCAACATACACGAAGAAGCTTAAAATGTTTTGTATGCCTTGTCTTGGTAGTTCCATACCAGGGAATTTCCCCTAATGGAATAATCTGAAAGATGCAGACAGATTGATGCACAAGGATGTAAACTGTGCTACTTCATACCAGTAGAAGCTGGCAACCACCCTTAGTATTCAACTATTGGTAACTTTTTCTAAAGATATTTAATGTCATTAGAAAATTCTCACCAAAAAAGTGTGGCTGAAAAATTCATGACACAAAACTGAACATAGCGATAACATGATATTGCCCTGAGGATATAGGTATATTCTACATTTTTTACAGTTAGTGTTAGTAAAACAGTTAAGAAAAACGCTTTTAAAATAACCAATATGAGTGCTTTTGACAACAATGCCATCTTGTAAGTTAATTGCCAAATAAACTATCTAAATATGCTTTTTTTAATGTTCACAATTTGGGTGTATTTTGGAGCACACTGGGGCGACGAAAATACTCCTTATGTCCGAAGCAGTACAAACCAATCCTCCTAACTGCTTGAGCAATAAAATACTTTGTTTCGGTTGTTTCTAAGGGAAGGTTCAAAGTTTAGCTGACATTCACCTCGGCCTTCCTAGAGGAGCCGCAGCCTGTGAAATCATTTAAAGCCCCAGCCACCGAGTTTGGGGCTCAGCCCTGGGATTGCCCCCCTGCGCCCTGACGCATGAAGGCCCCGGCGCCCCTCGGTCTGCGGACGGCAGCCTGGGGTGGGGGGAGCGCCTCAACCCCGCTTCCCGCCCGGGGGAGGCCCTCGGCCCTCGGGGCCGCTCCTTATTTACTAAATATTTATTTGGCTTTCTGAGGACTCAGAGCTAATCACTGCCACTTCTCTTTAATAATAAATGGTGAACTTCAGAAGCGACAGACCTCAGCCGACTGATCAGTGCTCGCCGGGAGGTGCAGAACCGCAACCCGCCGGGACATGAAAGGCTGAACGCTTCCTGCTGCCGCTCGCGGCCCGCGAGAAACTTCCACCGAGAGGAGCAGTGGGCGCGGCCGCCCCCCGCGCCCGCCCGCGGGGGCCCGGCCTCCATCTGCCCGCGCCGGGCCGCCCGCCCCTTCCCCTTTCGCCCCGGGGACCCTCAAAGCCCGCGCTCTGGCTGCTGCACAATCTGGGCTGCGGCCCCCTGGGCTTTTAATGCCTCCCTTTCAACCCGCTGCTCAGCCGCAAACCAATTAGCCTCTCCACGCGCCCGCGCGCCGAGCGCGGAGAGCGCCCCGCGCGCCCCTCGCCAGGGCAGCGCGCGCCCCGCGCAGTGCGCTCGGGCCGCCGGCCTCCGCGCGGCCGAGGGGGGTCCGCGCGCCGGGCGGCTTTTAGCCCGCGCTCCGGTCTTTGGTCTTCAAGGTCTTTTTTTATTTACTAGGCAAGGTAAGGGTCGCCCCTTTGATGGCTTCATTGTGCAGTGTGAAAGGTAAGGGCCCCCCACACACCTGCGTTCTCATCAAAGCGGCGCGGGCCCGCCTTCATCCGCTGCTGATCTGGAAATGCTGCCCGGCCTTTGGAAACCTTGAAAGATGTCGGGCCCAGGCACAGGGATAAAGATACTGAATGTGTGTTGGGGCATAACTCGCGTTCATCTAAAATTCTGTTTATCCAAGGTGTAACTAGAGCTCTATACTGCCCATTTGGATGAAAGCATGAACGTTTGAAGTGGAGCCAACGACAGTTTCCCAATAAGCCATATTATAGCTTTAAATGAGAACTGCAGTGTTCCCAAATTCTTCCATCTTTTGTATAGTTATATTATCTTTTGTGTACTGGAGACCCAAGCAGGTCTTCAGTGAAATTTGTTTTCACATTTAACACATTTCTGTTTCTTTTCTAAACGTGAATTAATTTAGAATCGGTTGTAAGCAACATAGGGATTGATATTAAAATAGCTTTGCTGGTTCACACAGAGCCCTGCCAATGTGCTTTCCATTTTACCCACTTGATCACCGCCGGGGATGGAGACAAGCTTGGAAGCGCTGGTTCGCCCCTCTCTGGAGCAGGGCGGCGTCAGCGATGAGCCTGGAGTGCCCCCGTGTGGAGGAAGGTGAGCACTACAATCCCTGCCTCAGGTGAGCGCCGTGCTGCCGCCCGTTTGGGAACCTTGTAGTTCACCTTTGGTCACCAATCAAGTGCGATGTTACTTTTCTGTTAACACCTGTAAGTGGAATCTCACTCCTTTCCTTCCATGGAAACATAAATATTTTTGAAAATAATGAATGTATGAATCCTTTTGTTTCCTCCCGTCTCAAAGTTTTCCAGCTGATAAAAGGCAAGAACATTTATTTTCTCGCAAAACCCATGGCTGCGTGAGTCCCCGTTCTGACATTTAGGAGCAGATAGGATGAAGCAACGGGGAGCACAAACAGGTGTTATCTCGCGTGCCAGCTCTCAACAATTGGCAGAGGCTGCCACCGAAGGATACTGAGGCCAGGTTTGGGCTCAAAAGGGAAAAAGTGATGTGATGAGTGAGCAGGTGTAGAAAGTTAATCACTCTGTGCCCTGGAGCTGAAGCCTGTGTTATTGATCTATGACAGCGCTGGCCATTGGCTAATAGTCATGGAATTTAATCCTTTAAATTTATTTCAGACTTTGTTTTCATCTCAAAAGTTAAAACAGTGTATTCGTCATATCCCTTTAATCCTGCCAAACAATAAATTGAAAAGCTCTCTCTGCCTAATTATTGCTATAGCCTCTATCCTGTTTCCATCCTTCAGGCGTGTTCTGTTCCTCAAACTTACTCTGACCTGTGCGCCCGTATGTGCTGGTGCTCCCCAGTCACACAGTTTATGAGTAGGAACTGGTGGGGGTGCTGATGATTATGGTGGCGTAAACGGGCTCTCCTAGGCAAATCAGGACGTGTGGTCGCTCTACTTGTAAACTCTAATATTCAAGGGCGAGGGCCGCTCTGCACTCCAGAACGCAATGAGCAACTAGGTAGCCACACACATGATAAGCCGGCACCTCCACAAATTTGCCTCCATAAATGTTCTTCAGGCACAGGATCTGTGCTGCTGGTCACTCACTCTGGTGGCCTGACAGCAGGTATGTCTAACTACAAGTCTCAGACTCTTTGCAAACTTCCAGCTAACTGCTGGAGGAAACCTAGGATTCTGCCACAGAAGATTACCTCCTACCAGACCCGCAGAAATTGAGTACAGAGATGACATTTTAAGTACCAAGAAGCCCAGAGGAGGCATGCTTCCACTTTCCACAAGTGATGTGTCCCCAAAAAAGTGTCCATCGGGTGAATTTTTAATTCACTGGAGAAACTGGCTGAACAATGAAACCCTGGAGTGAACTTCCCATTAAAAAAAATTTAACTTAAAGTGCAAATAATTGCCCTGGCTGGTGTGGCTCAGTGGTTGGAGTTCTGGCCTATGCACCAGAGGGTCTCGGGTTCGATTCCCATCCCCAGTCAGGGTGCATGGGGGAGGCAACCAGTCTATGTGTCTCTCTCACATCGATGTTTCTCTCTCTTCCTTCCTCCCTCCTTCCTCCCTTCCACTCTCTCTGAAAAAGCAATAGAAAAAATATCCTCAGGTGAGGGTTAACAAAAAAAACTTAAATAAATAAATAAATAAATAAATAAAAATAAAATGCAAATAATTTATTGTTTTATAAATCTAGATTTTTTACAATTGGCTTTCTTAAAGCAGAAAGTGTGGCCTAGAACTTTGGTTTCCCTCAGAGAAGACAAACCTTTATCTGAGTCATAAGTTCAAGGTGTACTCTAAATGGAGGTATTTTCATTAGGTTGCTTTTAACTGAAACCGACTGAATACCACGTCTGTCCTGTACAATGAAGATGATGGACTGGCTCATATAACTGAAAATTGCAGCTGAGACTTGAAGCAGGAGTTGATCCAGAGACTCCAATAGTGCTAGTTTCTTTCCATTTCTCTGCTTTATCTTCCCAGGTGTTGGCTTCATCCTAAAGTTAGATTAATGAAATTCCAACATTATCACAGCCGCAGGGAGGAGCTTGCTCAGTGCTCTCTAAGACGAATAACAGATTACAATGGCCAACTCATTTGATTCTAGGTATCTTTGATGAAATAATTTATAGATCAAACAGTATTCAAGAAGAAAAAATAAGTTTTTATTGTGAGCCTCTCGAGGCCCAAGAGGTCGGAACCTCCCTTTTGCGATGGCATTATATTTAGTGTGGTAGTAAGGCGAGGCTGTGGTGAACACCAGCGCCTGCCCCAGGCTTCACGTATTACACCAAACTGTTGGTGCTGGGTGGGACCTTAGAAAGCTCTCGACCCCGCCTCTGTAGTATGCTGAGCAAGTAACTACCACCCAGGGACAGGGAGTGAACACAAACTTCGTTTTATGAGAACTGAAGAGATGCCTTAAAATGTGAATGCAGATCAAGCTTCTGCACACCCAGACTTGCCTATCTGTCAACAGCACCTGCAAATCAGTCCTACCCAGGACTTCAATTCCTCCAGGCCAAACCAGGCCTCCCCCTGAAGACGCCGTGGTGCAATTTCCGAAAGTAAGCTGGTTCTGATACCCACAGCTTCTTCTTGGCTTAGTATGGTGTTTTCTGAATTGACATACATATACGGCAAATAATATTTTGTATATTGTAGGAAAATATAATTGGTGTATCAAGCTCATGATTTCACCAAGATTATTGTTTAGGATGTGACTATAGTTAATGTGTCACTGGTATTCCACCTATATAATCCTTTTTTAACTTTAAGTATAGGGTTCAAAAATACCTATGATCATCCTACATAGTCAACCTTATGCTTGAGAGAAAATTTTACACACTGCTATATTCACAGAAAAGCTTTGAACACTCTGGATATGTATGAAGATTTAAGAAAAAAATTTTATAAAGCTTTAAAGACAGTCTCATTAATGCCAAACCATTGATTTCTTTGCTGTTTTCTTTATTTAACTTTTTAAAGAAATGGAGATCATTGGGTTTTACTCAGTAATGTTTGCACAAAACTTCATGTCTCTTCTGTATGTATCTTTAATCTGACAAATTGTACGAATGACCTGTGCTGGTGTTAAAAGATAATTGCTCACTTGAACATTCTAAGTCTAGCCTTCCATAGCAAGTTTACATTCTACATGCAAGATAAAGTGAGTGGGAAAGATCATAAAACTGAACACTGATTGATCATGGTGAAGTTTTATTGCCTTAATTACCTTGTTTAAACTCTGCTGAAGAACTAGTTATAAATGTTTTAAAACTTATTAAAGAGACACTTGGGGAAAAGCCTCAGGTTTCTGCTTCTGTTAGTAAGAAACACTAAGTATTCTGAAAGATCCTCCTACCACAAAATAAGTAGATCTTGGACAAGCCATCCTTTATTACATTTCTGAATTTTTTAAGACAAAAATATTTTTTTAAAAGATGTGGAGTTTTCAGGATATTCTCTCCAAAAAATAAATATGTAAAATGCAGGATGATGAACAGTAATAAAAACAGAAAGATATACTGGCCTAAAGACAAAAGCCAATATCAGAGCTATGAGAGCTGGACTAACTCTTGGACTAGAAGTAAGTATAAGAGTTGAATGTGAAGTTCTTACATTAAGCTGATATTCTCAAGGGGAACTAAAATGTTCCAGGTCAGTAATCTCCCTGTTTCCTAGCAAAAGCAAAAATGCTTTCTAGAGAAAACCATTCCCATTATATCCCCACAAGATTCCAACAGATCAAGGGCAAGCAAATATTAGGTCAAAACCAAAATCAAAAAATACACATGGAAAGAAATCACCATTATTGCAAATTATCAGTAACTACAAACAGATTAAAGTCCCCAAGGAATTCATTTTTAATTGTCAGGTACTGAATATAAAATTGCTATATATAAACTATTCAAATAATTAAATATGTGTTCACAAAACTGAGTAATCATTAAGAGACTGTGAAAAATATCCTGCAGATTTTAAAAATAAAAACAAAAAGAACTTTTGGAAATAAAAAATATTATTGAAAGGGAAAACTTATAGATGGCTTAGATTTCAGGTTAGATGTGAAAGAAGAAAGAATTAGTGAACCAGAATATATATCTGAAAGAAATATCCAGAATCCTGTATAGAGGAAAAAGGAGATAAAAATTAAGATAGATTGAAGATGTGGAAGAGTAGAATAAAAGACTTTAATATACATCCAGTCAGAGTCCTAGAGAAGACAAGAGACAGAATGGAGGCACTGCAATATTTGAGGAGAAAATGATGAAGACTTTTCCAGAATTGATGAGATACATAAACTCACAGATAAAGGAAGTCAGTACATAACAAGCAAGATAAATAAAAAGAAATTCACAATAGAGACAATGTAGTGAAACTGCAGACCACAAAAGGCAAAAAGAATATTTTAAAAGCAACCCGAAAGAAAAGGAATGATGATTAGACTCTCAGCAATAACAACAGAAAGTAAAAGGAAAGTAGGAACTTCAAAGTTATTGAGAGAAATTAACTGTCAACTTATAATTATATCATCAACAAAACTGTATTTTCAGAAATAATGAGAAAATAAAGATATTTTTAGTGGAACAAGGGCCTAGAGAAGTTTGCCACCAACAGATCTCTACCATAGGAACATTTAAAGAATGCACTTCAGTGAGAAAGAAAATCATTACTAAAGGAAAGTCTGAAATCCAAAATAAATAAATATTTTTAAAAAGTGAATAAATTGGTAAAGATGTGGATAATTCGAAAATTACATCATATGTATGAACAAAAGAAAAAGACAAGGGGGAGGAAGATAAAGAGCGGAGGGGGAGGAGAAGGGGAGATCTAATTTACAGCGTTTAAAAATAAAGTATAAAACTAAAGTGCTAGCCTCCGATAGCATTTGAATCAGAGGTGAGTAGCTAGTGGAAAGTGTTCTGAGATCCTTGTGTTTTTCAGGAAACCATTGAACATAGTCACTTACTTTAAACTTAAATTTAATATGTATAGTATCATTTCAATGTTAATTACCAAAAGAAAAGGATATGTTATTTTTAACTAATAGAGGGGGAAATTTTGGTTGAGAAAAAAAATTTACTAGAAAACTGAATTTTAAAAAGGCAAGGGGAGGAAAAGAAGGAAGAGTGAAACAGGTACAGAAAATATTATACTGCTAGAAACAAGTCCAAGTACATCAATAATCACAATAATTGTAAATGAACTAAACCCTAGTTAGAAGAAAAATATCAAGGTGGTTGTAGGGGTTTTTTAAAATCTGGCTATACATGCTATAATTGTCACATCTAAAATACAGAAATGTAGATAGGTTAAAAATTCAAAGACAAATACCAAAATAATGCAGAGATCACAACATATTAATGTTAGATAAAATCGAATGTATGACAGAGCATTACGGGGGATAGAGAAGGTTGCTATGTAACAATAAAAGTTTTCAGTTTACTATGTGATTATAGCAATTTTTAACTTGGATGCACATAATAGAATTGTCTGAAAATTGTAGGATATTTTAGCACACCTCTAGTATTAATGGTTTAAAAGACATCAAATTAATATAAAGAATATTTAAAGAATATATATAACAAGATTGCTATAATTAACATGAAAAATTATGTACCTAACAAATAAATATACGTTTCTCCCAAGCTCACAAGCAATGTGTCCAAAAATCAACAACTTGGCTCGGTCATAAAGCAAGTCTCAACACATCTCGAAGAATCACTGTCATAAAAACTGTATTCTCTGGCAACAATACAGTTGAAAAGTTAAGGGACAGCCTAGCCGGTTTGGCTCAGTGGTAGAGCGTCAGCCCTCAGACTGAAGGGGCCCAAGTTTGATTCCGGCCAACGGCACATTCCCCAGTTGCAGGCTCCAGCCCCAGCCGGGCAGGGGCAGGAGACAAATGATCGATATGTCTCTCTCACATCGATGTTTGTCGCTCTCTCTCTTTCTCTCCCTTCCACTCTCTCAATGGAAAAAATATCCTCAGGAGAGGATTTAAAAAAACATTTTTAAGTTAAGGCACAGTAACACAAACTTGATGAAAGACCTCAAACCACACATTTAACAAGTCCTATGAATCCTGATTAGAATAACTACAAAGAAAAAGTATAACCAGCACATCAGAGTAAAAGATCTAAAAACCAAAGACAAGGGGTAAATTTTAAAAGCAGCCAGAAAGAAAAGACATATTATCCTCAAGGGGTCAACAGTAAAATGAATAGCCATCTTCTCAACAGAAACTGTAAAAGTCAGGCGACTATGCTGAAAGAATATGACAGTAAGCTAAAGTTTTATGGTCACCAAAAATATTTTTCAAAGATAAAAGCAAAATAAAGACAGTTTCAGAAGTACAAAACCTGGGTGAATTCATCCCTAGTCAGCCATATCTCCAAGGAGCCCGTGTTGTTGGAGAATGGTATCAGAAACCATGATCTGGGCGCTAGACGTGTTCATTGCTATTCACGTGTGTTTTTAGGTCCTGGCAGGAAATATACAAGACCAGCCTGTAGTATGTTGTGGTTCCAGAAAGTAAAAAAGTGCTAAAAAAAAAATGATGGGGGTATTTCAAAGGGATACAGGAGCCAACGAAAAGATCTCCCAATGTCCAAAGCTAGAGCAATTTGAGCAACAAAATGAATAAAGTAGCACTGTTTTATAGCCCCAAGAACAAAATAAATATCCATGAGTCCATACTTATATAAATGACTGAATAAATTAATAAATGCAGAAAAAAATATCCAGTGCAAAAGAATTCCAAATATATTGTACAGATACTCCACCCTTAAGTAGGAGGAACATAACTCCCCACTTTTTAAGTAAGGGTTATGCACAGAAAATATTTTCAACATAACAATAAATAAAATACATTTTAAAACATATGAGTTGCACATAAAGCCAAGCTTACAAGGGAAATTTTTAGGATTAAATACTTATGTTAGGAAAGAGATAAAAAATTAATGATCTAAGAATTTATTCTCAGGAAGCTAGGAAAAGAACAGAAAAATAATCCCAAAGAAAACTGAAAGGAGGAAATAATAGAGGTAAAAGCAGAAATTAATGTAGTAGAAAAACATACAATATAGAAAAAAATAGAACACACAAATTATCAATAGCAGAAATGAAAGAGGAGCTATCACTACAGATAATATAGATATTTTCAAAATAATTTAAAAGATACAATAAATAATGCATGCTAATAAATTTCACAATTTAAGTGACATGGACAAATTCCTTAGAAGACATAACTTACCAAAAGTGACACAGAAAGAACAAAAAAGTTTCCCTTTACGGAAATATTTTTAACTACATATTCAGTTTCCTTGATAGAATAGGATTATTTGAGTAATTTGTTTCTTCTCTCGTGAGCTTTGGGCATGTGTGTCTTCAAGAAATTTGTCTATTTACCTAAGTTGTCAAATTTATGAGCATAAAGTTGCATGTGACATTCCATTTATTAACCTTTCAAAGTCTGAAAAGTTGGTACTTAGGGTCCCTCTTTCACACCTGACATTGGTAACTTTGTCTTCTCCCTTTCTCAATCTGACTAAAGGTTTATCTGTTTTATGGATCTCCTCAAATAACCAGGCTTTGATTACGCTGATTTTTCTCTATTATTTTTGTTTTCTATTTCACTGATTCCTGCTATCTTTATTTTCCCCCTTATTCTGCCTTCTTTGGGGCTTAATTTTCTCTTCTTTTTCTAGTTTCTTGAATAGAAGCTCATAAAGGACATCTAAAAAAAAACCTTACATTTAATATCATACTTAATGATAAAAAACTGACTGCTTTTCCCCTAAGATCAGAAACAAGATAAGGGTGTCTGTTCATTCTGCTACTATTCTACATCATACTGGAGATCCAATGGAGTAAGTCAAGAAAAAGAAATAGAAGGCATGCGTATTGGAAATAGAGAAATAAGCCTACCTTTATTTGCAGAAGACATAATTTTCTACATAGAAAATCCTAAAGAATCTACAAAATAAACCCAAAATACCAACTATGAGTTTGGCAAAATTACTCAAATACAAGATCAATATAAAAAACATTAATTGCAATTTTATATACCAGGAGTGAAGAATTTAAAAATGAAATTTAAAAGCAGAGTTATTTACCACAGTATCAAAAAATATGAAATGCCAAATTGTGCAAAAGCTGTATACTGAAAAGCATAAAGCAGTGCTAAGAAAAATTAAAGAACCAAACGTACTGAGTTCACAGATCAGAATATTCAATAGTGTGAAGTTTTCAGTTCTTATCAAATAGATCCACAGATTCAACACATTCCCAATCAATATCCCAGGAGGCTTTTGGTTTTTTGTTTGTTTGTTTGTTTGGTAGAAATAGACAAGCTGATTCCAAAATGTACATGGAAAAGAAAGAGACCTAAAACAATCTATTTCCCCACCAGGTACCAACAGAGTCCCTATATTAAAGTTTCATACTATCTGGTTAGTGTTTTCCCTTAACGATATCTATTTGTCCTGTACTCACTGCTTAATCTATTGTACATGGAATGATTGTACATCTTTTAAACCATATACAATCACATTATATTAAGAACAATAATTGACAAATAAATTCAATTAAAATAACTTTCCATCACTTTGTAAGTTATATAAGTGTCTAATCACTATGTTGTACACCTGAAACTAACATAATACTGTATGTCAACTGTAATTGAAAAGTTAAAAATTTTTTATCCCAAAACATAAAAATAACACAACAGAATTTCCCTATCTCGTTTGTATTTTGGGGGAGAATCAAGAAATTCACATATCAATATGTGAATTTACCATATAATCTTTTTTCTTGAAAATATAAGTGTGAATCTGTATTTTCTCACTCATAAGCAATAGAATGAGTGTATTCTTTCCCATATTTTTCATAGCAGCTTTTTTCCTAATATCTCCTGCTTTTTATATGATGTTTCTGTAAAGATATATACCAGTTATTGTAAGCTCTATTGAAAAAAGAAGATACTGTGAACATAAACCTTAAAATACGAATAGTAAGATCTTATTTTTAAAGCACTACCTGTGTCGTTTTCTGTTATGAACTGAACTGGGTTCCCTCAAAATTCATATGTTGAAGCTTTAATTGTAGAAATTAACTGTGATATTTTGTGATGGCAACATGACTGTATTTAGAAATAGGGCCTTTAAAGAGGTAATTAAAGTTCATTGAGGTCAGAAGGGTGAGATCCTCTTATAAGAAGAGGATGAGACACCACCGGAGAGTCTGGTGACGTAAGGCTCTGTTAGGAGACAGCAAGAAAGAAGGTGCCATCTGTAAGCCGAGGAGAGAGGCCTCAGGAGAAACCAAACCTGCCAGCACCTTCATCTTGGACTTCCAGCCCCCAGAACTGTGACAAAATAGATGCCTATTGTTTAAGCCACCAGACTATGATATTTTATTATGACGACCCTAGCAGACTAAGATGTAGTCCATCAAGCTTTTGCCAATAGTTTTGACTTTACCTATTTCTGTGGATGTTTCTGTAAAATAACTAAAATTCATGTCATTTGGCCTCCTCACCTCCTTACATCCTGCCACCATTTTTTGACTCAATCATCTCCTCCTGTACGTGGCTTGTCCTGTGCGTGGCATGTCTCCAAAGCCTCCTAGAAATTCAGGGTTGGTTTCTGCACCTCTTTGATTAGCTCATTTCTCAAGTTTCTGGGTCAATGCAGACCATCACAAAGCCTGCTTTGGCCCAGGGACAGAAATCAATAAGGAGGGAGACAGCAGGAACGACAGGGGTTGGGTTCAGAAACCTTGCCACACAGTGTGTTGGCTTTGTTGAGCTTCATGGCACAGGCCCATGCTCTGTAAACTTTTCATCTGCACACAAATTGCATTTCACAGCGATGCTAAAAGGGTGGGTTCTGATGCTGCACGTGGGAGGTATGTGCACAAATCCTGTTATCAGATAATAGGATTACCATGCAAGCCTCCTGTGCATGCTTTGAAATTTTACTCCTCAATCTACATATACAGCCACAGGCCAGCCATTTTATTGCACAACAAACAAAATTGCTGCCAAATCATTTTTAAAGCCACTATTATTTTCCTCATTACTTCTGTCATCATTTCAGAGTTGAGCTGCAATGACAGCCATATCAAAGTGAGCATTTTCTTCTTCCCTCCCACATCCACACTGTCACACCCCCACCCACCCAAGTAACACCACATTGTTTCTTACTGTAGTATTTGTTCTGAAGCCCACAGGAAATTATAGGCCTTGAGGAAACTCAGGAGAAAAATTAGTAGAAAGGAAAAGTTTTTTTAAATGCCAGGTATTTTAGCAATACTGATGTGTCTTCTTTAACACTTATAACAAAAAGTTATTTTAAATGGTCACTTAACATACATGTTGTCATTGGCTTTGATTTGACCCTTTCCCTTAGTCTTAGGTCATGGACAGCACAGATGCAGGTTCAAAAATTTCATGTGCGTGATTTCTGCCCTCTTGTGGCTAGGAAGACCTAGTACTGTGCTCCAGCTTCACCCAAGCTGAGGAAATTGTTCTGTGTGGAGAGACCAGAGCCATGATCCCCAGGGCTATGGTGATGGTTGATTAGACTTCCTGAAACAATAATCAGAATGCCCTGATCTAGCAAAGATTTTTCTCTCAAATGTGAATTTATTTATTTGTAAATTTTCAAGGGATACAGCAAATCTCATGTACATTTAAAGAACCATTTTCACTGTAACTTATTTGATGAGAAATACAAAATAAATATACAATTTAGCGAGTGACATACCTGTTTCAGGTAACATATGAACACTTGACATCTAGAGAATCCTAAAATATCTAGGTTGTATCATTAACTCCTGTACAAGATGAATCTAAAGTGAAATTGTGAAATGCATAACATTTTATTTAGTGCCAATACCATAACTCCATTTTTTATTTTTTTTTAATCCATTCAAGAGCTTCATGGGATCCTTTGACTGGACAGAGCCTCACCTTCAGCTCCCCTCTGCCCTCTCGAGAGGGATCCTTGTCTGTCTGGAATTATTTCCACTCATCCTTCTTTCCCTACCTGCCTGAATCTCATTGCCTCAGAGTTCTACTTTATGACTATTTTTGTAAAAGAAAATTCCATTTTATACACCTTAGAGGTGTCACAATGTTGTAATCATCAAACTAGGTGTGGACTCAAATAAATGTTGCAGCTCACTACCTTCTTGACCTGGCCAAATCCTGGAGACTCCCTGCTGACCCAAGCACCTTCCCTTCCCCTAGCAGCTCTCTTGAATTTTATGGGAATCATCTCCTTGCTTTACTTTACATTTTTACTACTACCCAATTATGAATTTCTAACTAACATAATTTAGTTTTGAAGGCTACTTTTAAACCTTATTTAAACAGAACATTTATAAAGTAGGGAGTATTTTTTCGCATCTAACTTCTTTCACTCAAAATTATATAAATAAAATTCATACATGTGCTTGTGTGTGGTTGTTGTTCTTTTGTGTTTTTCTTGCTGCCTAGTATCTTATCTTATTAACATACTATAATTTATTTATCCTATCTTTTGTTAATGGTTTTTTGGGTTGTTTCCAGTTTGGGGCTATTTCCATCAATCCTGCTATAAATATTCTTGTACATGTATCCTGGTGAATACAAGAACACATATACTTAGGAGAGAAATTTCTGGGTCATAAAATATGCAAATATACAACTTTACTAAATAACATCAAACAGTTTTCTGGAATGGTTGAGTCAGTTTACCTCCCTCCTCCCCACCAGCAATATATGAAAGTTCCCATCATTCCACATCTTTGCCAACACTTCTTATGGTTGGAATTTAAATTTTTCCCAGTCTGATGGCTATGTAGTTGTGCCTCATTGTAGTTTTAATCTGAATGACCTTGATTATGTACTGTTGAGTCTGAATGTCTTTACATGTGTTTATTAGCCATTTAGACACACTCTTTTGTGAATTGTCCAAGTCTTTTCCATTTTTCTGGTTTTTTCCTTATTGAATTGTAAAAGTTCTTTTTATATTTGGATGTGAGCCCTCTGTTAAGTGTGTTGCAAGTGTTTTCTTCTCTCTGTGACTTTCCTTTTCCTTCTCTTATGTGTCTTCTGATACATATAGTAAAATTTAGCAATCTTTTTTTTCCTGTGCCTTATTTTAAAATATCTTTCCCTAGATCAGGAGCATATAGATATTCTCCTAGATTTATCTATAAAAATGCTTTATTGCATTTTGACATTGAGATCTACTCTCCACCTAAAGTTGGCTTTTGTCATGTTGTTGATTACAGATCCAATTTCTTTCTTTTTTCTTTCTTATTTTTTGTTTCTTTGCTTTGGTTTGTTTTTATTGTTTGGAGGTTATTTTGTTGTTGTTTTTGAATTATCAGACCCTTAAACATTCATTTAATTTGCCTCTATTTTCTTTCATTAAGTTTTATAGTTTTCTTCACAAAGATCTTGCGCATACATTTTTTAGATTTATACCCAAGTACATAACTTCTTATGCCATTTTAAATGGTATCTTTCCCTCCCTTTTCTAAATATTGGTTGCTGGTATATAGAGATTCAATTAATTTTTATATTAATTTTGTATCCATTTCTCAATTTGGCTATAAATTCTAATAATATACTCATTGTTACTTTGAGTTGTGTATGTTAGAATCATATCATCTTTAAATAATGACAGTTTTATTCCTTCCTTATCAATCCTTATAATTCCTATTTCTTTTTCTTATCTAACGGCTTTGACTGGGACTCGGGTAAAATTCTGAATGAAAATAGTAATGGTGGGCACCCTTATATTTTTCCTGATTGTTTCATGTGTAACCATGGAATTTTAATTTAGGGTGGCACAGAGGTTAACGCCATTGAAAGAATGGCATTACTTACATTTCCTGAGAGAAGTGCTCTAGCAGCTTTATGGAAAATAGGCTGTGGATCTTTTCTCTAATTCTGATTTAACACACTCCAACAAATTCCTTTTCCTTCCTAAAATGGTTGTAAAACTAAGAAAAAAAAATTCTAACTAATGTAACGAGAGAGGACTGCAGAGAAATGAGAAGTATTTCATCAGACTTGGTAAAAGACAATGAAGAGCCCTATTCATATTCCCGACTAGGGAACTAGTGGCCCTGGTATGTAGGACTCCAGCCCTGCTCTCCTGGGTCTGGCCCCCCAAGCTACTCTTTATTTGGTGCAGACACACACACAAGAGACCTAAGGAAAGTGCTGCAGCCTCAGCCCCAGGCTGTTCCAAGAACTAGCCACTCCCCTGAAACAATCAAGGTCCTGTTTCCAACCTAGATCACCAGTCCTGATTTCTCCCTCCTTCATCCCCAGAGGGAACTTTGGTGTCCTCTGCCACCCACTGCTTCAGTTGAGGTCACCTCTGTCACCTGAGATGTCCTCAGAATGAAGAGATTGTGCAAGGGTACAACAGTTACAGATTGCACAAAATAGGTAACCACTGAGTAGTAGCTGGACATCCACTCAATCTCACAGCCACAGAGACAGCACCCTGGTAGGCTGGAGCAAAACTCCACGGCGCCGTTTGCTGACCGCTGTTTAAACATGAAGTAAGAGCAAAGCAATTATGGCATAAATAGGAAAGCAAATGCTCACAGTAAAAACTCTAAAGAAAATGGTTTGCCAGTCCCAGATTCAGTGTGCGAATAGATGTTAAATGTGACATATTCCAAGATGGGCCCAGAAGTCAAAATAGCCATTGTATTCCCATGCATGGTAACATTTCATCTTCAGAATCCAGATTCTAGCTATTTCACCTTTCCAGGGTCCAGATTAGAAAGGTAATAAACCAAAAGTTATCCAAGTAACTCAAATGGATTTGGGGTTTGTTCACTAAGACCCATGTCTTTTACTCAGAGGAGAGGCCCTTTCACCCTCTTTTAGTGTTTCTTTCCTCTTACTATATCCACATTTCTCTCAGTTCTCTCTTATCTTTGTTCTTTTTCCTCTTAGGAAGCAACCAGAAAAAAAAGAGTCTGGCCCAGCCAAGCGTGGCCCAGCCAAGCGTGGCTCAGCGGTTGAATGTCGACCTAGGATCCAGGAGATCGCAGTTCGATTCCCAGTCGGGGCACATGCCCGGGTTGCGGGCTTGATCCCCAGTCGGGGGCGTGCAGGAGGCAGCCGATCAGTGACTCTCTCATCATTGATGTTTCTCTCTCTCTCTCCCTCTCCCTTCCTCTCTCTGAAATCAATAAAGATTTTTTTTTTTTAAAGTCATATCAAGAGGCCAGAGTCAAAATTTGAAAATAGAAATGCAATATCTAAAAACATAGGGCAGTTTGGATTAATTTTGTTTATGGGCAAATGACACTTGTATAGATATAGATGTGAACAAAAAGCATCTCCATCTCTGTATCCTGGATTTTCTTTCATTCTTAAGTTTCACGTCATGATCTTTGACAAACTTTGCTGTCCTTAGCAAGCATATCAAAGCTTTCTAATTGACGATTTTCTGTATTCCTTAAAATGTAGTCAAGAATAGTTTTGCTAGCAACAGTTGGAATGGCCTGACAACCAAGATCAATATCAAACTGGTAATAGTATCAAGTATAAACAATTACCTGTCACAAGACCACCAGGAGGTGCGGTCCCTGGTGCTACTGCATTCTTTGCCTCTTTGTGTTAGTCATTAGTACCTGAGTTATACTATTAAAAAAGTACTGTAACAGGGGCCTCTTAGCTGAGAATAATCTGAGCAGCATTGCTGAGTTACCTGTTCTGCTCCAACCCAACCTTCCCGTAAGTAAATCACCCTAGAAGAAGTTCTTATAGTCTATGGAGTTGCTTGCTTTGTCTTTCATTCTGACGACACCTTCTCGTTAATCCAGCACACTTGTGCCCCACCGTCAGCCAGCACTCCAATTTTCAATTATAGCATTGCAGCATCATGCAATAGCTGAAGCGCATAATGCGTTAACTTGTTTTCCTTAAAAAGCGCAAGAAATGTGTATTGCACTATAAAAGGAATCACACAAAACAGTCAAGAATCATTTTTACATGAGGGCATGTGGGAGTGTAGCTCACCTATTCCAAACCGTTATTTTACTATAGTAATTTTTTCTTCTTTTCATATGGTGATTAGATGACACTCTATGAAGCCATGTGATCCTGTGACCAAGAGGTGGGGCTCTGAAATCAGATCTGGGCTCAGCTGTTTCAGAGCTGTATGACTTTGCACAGGTTACGTCACTACCCTAAGCCCAGGCTCCTGACCTCTAAACCGAGATCGTTAGAACCTCCCTCCTAGGGTTAGTGTGAGATTAAAAAAGGTGTGACATGTGAGGCACTCAGCCCACACAGCAATTGCTCAACAAGTGAAAGCTGTAACTTCTATTGTCTTAATGCTGCAGGCAGGGCTGCCTCTTGACTATGGACTCTGCAGCCAAAACGCATAGTTTCAAGGTTCAAATCGTGGCTTGGCTACTTACTTAACTGTGTGACCTTGAGTAAATTACTAAATCTCTCTGTGCCCCCATTTCTTGTCTTTTAAATGGAGATAATGAGTGTACCTACCTCATAAGGTTGTTGGAAGGTTTAAGTGAGTTAATGCACAAGTGCTTAGACCAGGGCCCGGTACATGGTAAGCACCACGTAAGCGTTGTCGTTGTTATTAATGACTGACCATGCCATTTTACAAAGCACTTTCCTCCTTCAATGTAGCCGTGCCTCCCCTGGCAATCGTGTCATATACAAAGTGCTCTCTGTGACATTGTCCCAAGTCAGCCAGGATATCCTTGTGACACAAACAGGAGAACCTGATACAAATGTATATAAATCCCACACAAATATTTGCCAAACAAGTGTTTTACTGAATCGGGAATCCTAGCATCAAACAGTTCCAGTATCACATTACATAATAGTAAATTTTTTAAAAGTTAAGAAATTAACACTGTCTAGTTACAAAAATTGGTTCTTTATCTCTCTAATTCGTGGGGAATTACAGCTACTGCGTCTAGTACTAGTGAAACCAGCCTGGGTGCCATGCATTCCGTTTAGCATGAGGTGGCGCCAAAGGATGTTTTAATCTGTGGTTCTACGCGTTGGCCAAGGTGTTCCAGCCCCAGCAGAAAGTCTAGAAACACAGCAAGAGCTTCCAAGTCCACTTGGGCATTCCCAAGGAGCCTCAGCTGCCAGCAGCCTCCTGGAAGCTCTGTGTCCCCCCTTCTGAAATTGCTTCATCTTGGGTAAGACCAGGAAAGCTCCTCTGCAAAAGTGGTCCTAAAAGGAACCTTTGGTTTTACTGATATTATTCAACTGGGGCACATGTTTGAAGCCTGCCAGGAAGTGATGCTGTTTTCCTTTGCTTCTTGGTTTCCTTCTGGTAAACGAAAGTAACACATACACGGTGTAGAAAAACTATCCAGTTCTAGATACTAGAGGACAATAATGCATAATACCACGACCCAGAGATGATCATTAACCCCGTACCCAAAAGTCCAGCCTCCCAAATTCCCTATTTCTGTCAGAAGTACCAATATTTTCTGGTTGGCTAAATTCACAACATTTGGGGTATTGTATTTTCCCTAACAATAATATCCACCTAGAACGTTATTGTTTCAAATATGTTTATTAAAGATCTTAACATTACCAAACTGTACACTGAAAGCTGGTAAGTGTAAGATAGTAAATTGTATGCACTTTTTACCACAATTTAATTTTTTTAATTTTGAAAAAGAAAGAAAACAAACAAGTATTTTAAGATTTTGATGCATTTAGCTCAAATTAAGTTAAACAGTCCTGTCCGTAGTATAGAGAGGTCATAGAAAAATGGGTCAATAAGCAAGCTCATGCTAAGTAAATAAATAAAAGTCTGACTTTGGTTCACTGGGCACCTGTTCTAAGGAACACACACCACGCCTAGTCCTGTGGGTAATAAAAGGCAATATAAACATGGAAGAGGAGAGCAGCCTTCACTTTCAACCTCAACTTCTCCAATGACTTGGCCACAGGTCCCTGTGACTCTGGGCGCTTCTTTGGGAGGTCAGACGGTGAGCAAAAACTGGGAGTCTGGCACCTGCGAGAATTATCGGATGTTGAAAATGTGAGCAAACGATGAGAGGGGGAAAAGAGTGAACTAGTTGCTTTTTTGAGATTCCGTGTGGACTTCAAGCTGGGGTAGAGGTGGGGAGCGGGTTTCAACAGCTGCAAGTCAGACTAAAGTGAGATGATAAAATCTGCCAAGCTCGAGAGGCAGACTGCCTGGGTTCAAACCCTGGCTCTGCCACTCACCAGGCGGGTGGGCAGTTTTGCAAATGACTTCATCTTTATGTTCCCCGTTACCCCTCTTTGCAAAGCAAGAATGATAATGGTAATAGCGGTCCTTATCTCGCAGAACTGATAAGTAAATTAAATGAATTAATATGCATAAAGCGTTTCGTTATGGTATTTGTCATACAGAAAGCACTCAATAAGTGGTAGCTGTCAGGACAAGTTTTGGAAAGCCTTGAAAATTAATCTGAGAAGTCTGAGGGGTGAGCAGCAAGGGGACACCCTCAAGAAAGCAGGATGAAGGGAAAGTGTGATAGAAGAGTGATGTGTTGACACGGAGTGGACTGGCGGAAAACAGACGAGAAATAGATAATAATAGTAAACCGGGCTTTCAAGGGCTTGGCCTGCGGTGGTACGGTAGAGAGCAATATGTGTGGGACATCGATTGGTCATCGTGAGGAACAAATGTTAGGAGCTTTAGAAGTGGAAAGAGTACTCTGCGAGGACCTGGGTGACTTGGGCCTGGCTGTGGCTCCACCAGCTATGGGATCTTAAGTGACTGAGTCACCAAGTCACCCCTCCCAACCTCCAGTCATTCCTCAGTCAGTTTGGAGAACATCTTCACTGCCTCCCTTACAGGTTGTTAGAATGGTATGGTATGCATGAAAATATTTTTAGAACAATAAAAATACTAGGGTGCCCTACTACCACCCAGTGGTTACCTATTTTGTAAGAACACCTCAGGTGACAGGAGTGATCAGAATTGAAGCAGGGGGGGCAGAGGACACCAAAGCCCCTGGGGATAAAGGGTGAATATTATTATTGTTTCTGTTAAAAAAGAATAAAAAGCCTCAATAGGAATGAGAATATTTTCTTCACCTGTCTCACAGGACTGTTGTGAAAATCAAATCTGTCCATTCATTTATTCACCCATTGAGCAAATATTTATTGAGTGCTTAAAGTCGAGTGCCTAAGTATTTACTGAGTACTGTTTTGGATGCTGGTAATAAAATGAACACAATAGGTAAGGCCCTGCCTTCATGGAGCTTATATTCTAATAAAGGAAAATAAACAAAAATGTAAACAAATAAACAGGATAACTTCAGACTAAGATAGATATTGTAAATGCAGTAAACTGTGACTAGGAGGAGGGAGGCTATTTTAGATGAGGTGGGAGTCGGGAGAGGACCAGGAAAGAATTTGGAAGAGTTGACATTCAACCAAAGACCCGAAGCATGAGAAAGAGCGAGCCATTTAAAGAGCATTCAAGGCAGAGAGAACAGCTAGTGCGAAGGTGCCAACGTGGGTTGAGCTGAGTGTGTTTGAGGAAGACAGGAAAGGCCAGTGAGGCTAGAACACTGCGAGCAAAGGTCAAGTGCAAATGAAAAAGGAGAGAGGCATGGAAAGGAGGTTGGTTGTATTTTAAGTTCCGAGGGTGGTGTTAGTGAGGTGGAAGCTAAAAGGTGCCATGATCTGGATGATTTTTAAAAGAGATCTTTATGGCTGGTGTGCAGAGAATGGTTTGGGGTGTAGGGAAGAGGCAGTGGACATCCAGGAGAAGGTTGAAGGCTATTGCTGGAGTCCCGCTGAGAGACAATGGTGGCTTAGGCCTGGTGAGGCTGGATCACCCTGGAGAGGTGCACGCGGGAGAGGGAGCATCCAGGACGACACACGAGACATCTGCGCAGAGGCCTGCTCAGCTTTAACGCACTGTAACAAGCTAAGCAATTATCATTAGATTCTGGCTCCCTGGGGGGTTGGCGGAGAGGATGCCTGCTGGGAAAGAGGGAGATGGTGGGATGTCAGGGACCCTAAATGCAAACTTCCCCTCCATGATTTCTAGGTCAGACCCTGCTGCATGGAAATTCTGTTTCAAGGATTTGAAATGAGGGGGCTGACCAATTCCCGAGCCCTTTATATCTTTTTAAAATTTTATTATGTCACTGTTGTTCTTTTTTATGGTTAAAAAACACTAACAGTAAAGTTACCATCTTAATCATTTTGAAGCATGCAGTTTAGTGGTGTTAAGTACATTCACAGTGTTGTGCCAACAGATTTCTAGAACTTTTTCAACTTGCAAAACTGAAACTCTAGACCCATTAAGTACTAATTCCTCATTTCCCTCTCCCATGTATATCTTAGTTTGAATGTAGATCCAAACAACTTAATTCATTTTCCACAAACTCAAGCTCCATGCCTTGGTATTTGTCCTTCGTATTTGAAAATGGCATTGAAATTCATCAGCATCCAAGATATCCAACTTAATCGGATTTTGTTTTCAAAGAATTTGAGTTGTAAATTAAAAGCTATGAAGTCTGTAATACTTTCAACAATAAAGATAAATTTAAAAATAAATAATAAAAGCTATGAAGTCTAGTGCCAAGACAAGCATTATCTGGCCATCTAAGACTTGGTGTTTTTCAACAGGGTGATATTAGTATGTACAGTGGGACCATTCTTCCCTGTGCTGTGCACTCTCTATGCAGTCAGCACAGGACATTAGCATCCCTGCCCCCCACTCCCACTAAATGCCAGTAGTATCCCCAATCATTGCGACAACCAGAAACATCCCCTCACATTTCCAAATACCCCTTGGAGAGTGTTGTCCCAGCCTGGCAGAGTTCCACAAGTCGTGCATTTATTAGGACCCCTTGATTCTGGGCAATCTCGTCATATGACTTAATTTAATTAGGTCATCACAAGTCCATGATACTTACAGGGTTCCAGTTACTTGTTATGCAAGAAATCATTATGTTTTCCCACACTCTTTTCTCCTACAAGCATCAGCTTGAATTTTTTGGCCAATTCCCTTGGGCTCACACTTCTTTGAAGTAACTGTCATTAAGTAAGTTCTTAATAAGAGAGTCCTGCCCAGCTTCACCAACCTGCTTGCCCAGTCCTGCCACCACTTGCTTTTTATTTTCTTATATAGACCCAAGGTGGGGGAGTGTCCAGGAGCACAGAGGGTGCCAGGAAGGGACAGCCTTAGAGGGGTTCACATGCCAAATGACTGCTTCATAAAGGGAGGGCCTGGGGAGGGGCCATCACCATCATCACACCATTGGCACAGGCTCCCTTTCCAGTGCAAAAGGCATTGCCTTGAAGAATTGTCCAATTTTGGCAGAGAGAGCAAGGATGCAGCAACTTTTATCAGGCAAGACATGATGAGTCACTCCCTCCAAGCTGGTTTCTCTGGTTTTTCTGGCATTGGGTAGTTTGATCTGATAGTAAGAACTGGGAACAGACTACTTGCTGGTTGGGCCTCTGATTCATAGCAAGGCTTTCTTTTTCTTGTAATGGACTTATTACTCACCAAAGTGAGCCACAGCCACCAAACTTGATAAATGGCGTCTCTGAAATCCTCCCGGAGAAAGCAGCTTATATTTGACAGGAACACAGTTATGAAATGTATGTCCCCCTCCAATTACGTCTGTACTTTTCCTTCATATGAGTGATGACAAGTTTTATGCATCATGTCACAATGAGATTGCATTATCTGTTTCTCGTCACGACAAGACAATGGCCCCATTTTCACTGAAAGCTACAAAGCTAAGGTGTGCAGCAGACTGTGGATCCTTTTATTTATTTTTTTCCCCCTAGCTCAAACATCAGCTTTCAGTAACGTAATCTGTGAAGTCTCAAGGGGAGAAGAGCCGTTTGGACATCCCCACTGTAACTTGATTCACAGACTCTGTTGAATGCAGCAGACACCTCATGTTACCGTCTTATCGATCCTGGAAACACCTGATAGATGCCTCATCTCCCAACCATCCCACCTCCAAGCGTCTCTCTTTACACTCTCTTTTGCATCGTCTCCACCATTCTCAGGTGGGGGATGTATTTGCTTCCTTTCCCATCTGCTCTCCCCAGCGCAGTCTGTCCTACCTCCTTCCTTGCTCAGCTGAATCCTTTCTCTCTAACTCACTTCCTTCTAACTCACTGGCCCTCTCTTCTGTCTCCCCTCTGAAACAAGCCTCCTCTGTCCTAGAAATAAAACAAAGCGAACAAAAACACCTTGGCTAAGCGGCTCCGTTAGTCAACTAGCCTGTTCCTTCCTTCCTCTACCAAACTCCTGTCCTCCACCCTCTGCTTCCTCCGGTGCAGCATCCACTCACTTCTGGGGTGTCGCTCCACCCCCAGCGCCCCAGGGGCCTGCATTCTCCAGCCAAGGTCACTGTGTCCCTCGGCGGATCTCTGCGGCTCACCACCGGCTCTTTGGGAGGTTCTCTTTCTTTGAATTCCAAGACTTTTCTAATCAACCTTCCCTTCTCCGTTCTCTTTATTCTGTACATCCACCCCCACCCCGCGAAATCTCACCTACACCCAGGTCTTCAACGGCTCAGTCCTGCCTTGCAGGGCCCTTGCAAGCAGCAGTGCCTGGCCCAGAGAGTGTCCCCTTCCCCAGGCCTCGCCTCCGGAGCTGCGCAGGCGGCTGGGTGTCCCGCGGGGGAAAGGGCCTGATTCGCTCCCAGCCCGCCGCCCTTGGCATTCCTGCCCTCCTGTCCCTCGCTCATCCTACTGTGACACTTACCTCTCCCCTGGGGTCATCACATTGTTCTGTCTCAGCGGCTCACTTACTTAGTATGTCTTGGATCCTGAGTTTTCTCTTGAGGTTTAATTTACGTTTTACCTGCCTCCTAAATGCTTCCACTTGATTCTCCTGGCATCACCTCAAACTCGAAGCCTAGGAATAAACGTACTTACTCCTGGGGGAGTGTGGGGGACACGGTCTTCTCTCTGACTCACAGGTCTCTGTCAGTGGTACCATCTTTCACTCAGTGAGTCTCAAAATCCTGGTCACTTTTGCTTCCCCTTTTTGTCCTAGTCGCCAAGCCCTCTTAATTCTTCCCCGCACTGCTCTTTTCTCTCCTATGTGTTTCTGCTACGAGCATCCCATCTCGGCTAGATTTAGGTATCCCATCTGCAACTAGATTAATCTTCACAAAACCCGCTCACAGACATTTATTATTGCCTTTACTAATCCGAAGTTTTTCAGGTGCAAATGAAAATCCCAGTTCAAAGTCACAAATTAAAAACAGAAATGTTTGGGCCCACATCTAACTGAAAGACCAAGGGTGTCTGACGTCAGGCATGGTTAGATCGAGGTCCTCAAGTAACTCACTAGGAATCTCTCTCCACCTCTTGGCTATGGGTTGGTTTCACTCTCAGACAGACTCTTTTTTTCTAAATTGAATTTGTTGGGGTGACAATGGTTAATAAAACCATACAGGTTTCAAGCGTACAACTCTGTAACACATCATCGGCACCCTGCATCGTCCACTTACCACCCGAAGTCAAGTCTCTTTCTGCCACCATGTCCCCCCTCTTTGCCCCTTACCACCCCCCCCTTCCCTCTGGCAATCACCATACTATTGTCTGTGTCCCGGTTTTTTTAGGTGCGACAAAATAGTCACCCCCGCCTGCAGACTCATACTGAAGAAATGTCGCATCATTAGGGGAGAGTAGTCTTTCTCAGCTGTCCAGCACAAATCCTAACACCGACTCGGATTTGCAAGACCTTGGCTGTGGACCCATCTCTAGCCCCTGGGGTGATGTCAACCTACCCAACAACCTAGATTAAGAGTGGGGAATTTTTGGTTCCCATAGAAAATAAGGATGCTATTACAGGATGAGGGAATAGGTTCTGAGTAGGCAAAGGCAACAGGCGTCCAAACATACTCTCCCACTATCTAATATGGTTAAATTCCTTTAATCTGACATTCTAGATCCTCATACCTTAATGTGCCCTAAAATTTCCTTTCTCATTTTTCTCACCCCCTTTCCAGCACAAGCCTTTCACTTGAGACAATCATTTTTTTCCAGTTTTATTGAGATATAATTGACATATGATAATGTATAAGTTAAAGGCGTACAATGTAGTATATATTGTAAAATGATTACCACAAAAGGAGAGTTAACATAGCCATCACCTCACAGAGTTACAATTTTTTTGAGCCAGTCTTAACTATTTGTTATCCTCTGATCTCTCCATGGTCTTCCTATCTCTACATCTTAGCTAATTCCACTACCCCATTACCTCTTCAAATTCTGCCCATCTTCCCAAACCAAGATTAATACACCTCTTTTTGGTCCACCTAATCATTCAGATTGCAGCGATTAATGCTTTTACTTACTCGATTAAGATTTATTGACTATGAGCTGGGCCATACCACTCAAAAATCAGAAGTAGGAGATAGCGTCTGTTGTCATTACCCAAAAGATTGGTAAAAACAGTAAAAGTTGGTATAAAAATGCATATTTATTTAGAATGAGAAAAGAAATTACTAGTTACAAATTTTGAAAAGTTGGCACATCACAAAATCACAAGATCTAAAAAGCAGCAGTATTTTTGCTAACTATCTAGCGCCCCTCTATAATACTTGTTTGTTAAATTTTTAGCCATGGATTCTGTAATGAGATTGTCACTTAACAATTATTTTGTAATATTTCCTACAAAGGAAATAGAAATATAACTCAGTGTTTTCTCTAACCTCACTGAGGTTTTCTGCTCTTTTGTTCTTGATTATTGATACATTGCAGAACTTATTTCAGCTTCACAACTCACATTTAGTAACATCATGTAAGTATTTAGGATGGTGTCAAATTTGGGGAAAGCTCTCTCTTCAAGTTTTTGGGTTGTTTTTTTCTATTTATGACATATCAGATTTGGAAATTTTTTCATAGACTAGCTTCTAGCTCCTAATATTTTAAATCTTGTTGCTCCTCCACAAACACACTGCCACTGGTGGCACACATACATACACCTCATGATAACAGTCTGGCCCTGCACTTCTGGATAGAGAACGGCACTGAGTCAGTACAAAGGTTGGTAGGAATGTTCTTAGAAGCCTTTCCACACCCTTCACTGAAATGACTAGCAATCACTTTACCCACGGAAGTGGCGTTGGGCTATGTAAATATATCTTTTTTCCAGTTCAGTATATTTCCAGCTCTTTTTTCCACTCAGTATATTTCCAGCTCTACTTCTGGCCCTGACACCGCTTGAGATTGAGTGTAGCACCCAGGAATCAAATCCCAGGACTCCTTCCAGCTTCTTCCTTCCCATATTTCCTAAATCCAACTGGCCGTTTTTACTCCAGAGCACCTCCTTTCTCAAAAAGGAACATCCCAGATCAGCAGCCATACACGCGCCACTGCCAAGGTTTGTCCAACCACCTAGACTAGTTCTTCAGGTCCTTCCCATTTCAAAGCACTATGAGCCCAAGAAAACTGACCAAAAAATCCAAGCTGATGCTTACAGGGGCAAAAGACCAATGCTGAGTTACAGGACAGTATCCTAAATGGCCAAACATAAAACTAATACCTGTTTACTAAATCATGTTCCCCAAACAATAAGTGCCTACATAGACTGGTTCTCAGGCTAGAGTGGCAGCTGCCACCAACAGCCCCACAACTGATCACCAAGGACATCAACTATTTCCCCTTCCCTTTAACTGAGCTAAGTTGCGTTTTTTTCTAAATGAATTTTTAATATGTGAAAAGCAAACTAGAGCTGTTCTTAGTGTTAGTCCATTAGAGCTCAAATAGCAGGTGCCATTCCCCTTGTGCAGGACATGCTTCCTCCATGGAAGAAACAGACTTCGAGGAACTGTGCAAGGAAGGCCTGGCCCAGAAAACTTGAGGTGTCTGAAAACAGCAGGCCTCCATCCTTCATCCTTGATCACTCCTTCAAATGGCTTTAAGGCCCAAATATGTGGTTAATGCAAAGCTAGGAGAAACGGTGAGCTAATAAAAGGAGATAAAAGGTTTCCTCAGGTTAATTTGACAAAGTTGAAATACAAAAAAAAAAAATTTAAATTAAATTAAATGTGGAATATTGTAGTTGAGTCAGAAATTCTCCAAATGCTTGCAGAAGTACAAGAAGATAAAAACAGATAACATTTACTAAATGTTACTGTGTGTCAGCCACTATTAAAGGGCTTTGCTTGTGTTAACCACATTCTAGATGAGCTGATTGTAAAGGCTATGTATTAGCTATCAGTAGCTCACTTGGCAAGGGTGTAAGGATTAGAAATGGTGTGGGCATAGTGCCTGGCACAGAGTAGGCACTCAGTAAATGTTAAATTATATTGGTTTTTTTCTAAAGGACACTTGAAAGAAAGCATCCTCTTTAATACTAAGTGATTCTTTTATCTTAGGTGGAGGGGTGTGAATAAAGATAATAATTGCTTTCAGTTAGTTGCAGGATATCAGTCTGAGGAGGGAATGGATTTGTTCTGTGTGGCCCTGAAGAAACAATAAAAAATAAATAATGTATTGGTGTTATAAGGAGCTGGTAAAAAGAAAGAAAGGGAGAGGGGCGGGGAAGGGGGAGGAAAGGGGGGAAGAAGAAAGGGAAGAACAGAGAAAGTAGGTTAGGGGCTGCCTTACAGGTAATGAGCGCCCAGAAGTCTACGGGGCTATTCTAGGAAGGACAGGACAGATCTTTGACAAGATTGGCTATAAGGGTAATTCAAGCATCACATAAGCCTGCAGGTAGGGGATGTTTTTACCACTAGCCTAATACCAAGTCTCATCTCAAATGCACCCAGATGGCTTGAGATATGAAAGCTAACACCATTGCAACTTTTCATTAGGCCTCAAGCTCCACAGGACAGTTTTCCACAACATGGAATTCCCATTATAAAGCAAAGGTCAAGGCTGGTTCCTGTATAAGACAATAGGAAATGTCCACACTGTTAATTTTTTAAAGCCTTTTGAAATTAACAAGAGAGTAAACTTTCCTCCATCAGCCCAACAACCCGGAGGCCAGCAATTCAGTAACATATTTTTCCTTCCCCCTTTCTGCTGCCAGAGGACCATGGATAATATTTGTACAGCTTTAGGGAATTCATTAGTTAAATGCATGTGATAATGTAATTCTTGGAAAATGTTGGATCTTTTTCACAAAGCAAAGAATTGCGCCTCCTGTAATAGAGAATTCAACACTATAAACATTTAAAAAATAAAACACTAGACAAATATAAAGTGCCATTTTTGTTATTTTTACAGTGTCATTCAACACATTCCTTGACAAATTGAGCTTCATTATAGGACCTGGGGTTTTTTAAGGTTTTTTTTGGTTTTTTTGGGTTTTTTTATAAAGAATCAGCTTAGAGCTAAAAAAACAAACAAACAAACAAAAAAAACCTATGTTAACTGGATCAGGTATATTTCTACGTAAAATATCTTACAAAAATATTGTAAAAGTTCATTGTAACATCGTCTCAGAGTCACACTTCTGGTTTTCACTTGATTTGAATCAATCCCTAGTCAGGCATTTTGTAAACATTCCGCATTTAACTAATAAATATCTTAGCATGCAGTTTGGAACGGTGGCAAAATGGGCTGGTGCTAAAGCCAGGCTGTCTGGTTCCAATCTACCACTCACTAGCTATGAACCTTAGGCGAGGAACCCAAACTTCTGTGCCTCACCTCTAAAATGGAAATCATGAGTGTCCAGCTCAGAGGGTTGCTGCAAGTTAATACAAAGAAAGCATGGGCATGGAGTAATCAGCCCGTGAACTCAGGTACCGCTGTTATTAGCACAGATATTAAAGGGGGAAGAAAATACCTCACATTTCAGAAAGGTTGACTGATGCGGAGTTAAAATACAGCACCCTAAGGAACCACCTGTAAAATTCTAATGCCTGTTTACTAAATGATGTTCTCCCAAACAATAAATACCTATATTGGCATGAAAAGTTAACATTTTATTTCAGAAACATAGATTTCTTGTTGGTTCTTACATGCAAACAGTGAGGCAAATGGTACCTTTTGCTGCGCTCCTGAGAGTGCACCTGAGGGCGCGGTGTTTTGGGGGGCATCAGTCTCACGGCAGAGCCCCCGGGATTCCACCGTGAGGCTTCTCCACAGCGATGACTGACATCACACTTAACAGCTCTTCAAGACAATCACTTTGTTAACACATGGTGAATTTTCTGAAGCTTCATTATTCTAAGAAGCAAACATGTCAAATATATCCTATGCATTACTTTTCAACAAAAGAGTAAGGAATAGTTATCCATAAATAATTGGTGGGATGAATTACATACTAGGATCATTTATAGTGGCGACAAGTTTAAGCAAATAAGTGGAGTGGAGAGGTTTTTAAAAATTACTTACTGGAGGTAGTTATTAGGGAACATTGTCTAATGAATTAAGCTTCAAGGTATGAAAAATTTGTAATTGAGGAAAAATTGGTAAATTGGTATAGTTTTTTAACTTTGATAGTTCAAATATGGACTACATCTGTATTCACAGTATATATCATGGACTCTTCAAGAAACTTATTTAAGAATGTTATAAAGGTAAAATATTTTCTTCTAAGAAAGATCCTTCCAAAAGATTAAAAACCAATTCCTGGTTCCAGCTTACCTCTTATTGCTTAGTAACATTGTAGAAGAATATAAAGTACATTCTACATGGGTCAATTATTAGATTTTATTTGTTTTGATTTATATGGAATCATTGGTGTAATTATTAAAATCTACATTGGAAACTCAAATATTTCAGTTAATGTTTTCGTGCCTTTTTAATTTCAAAATTGATAGGGAGTTTATTAACATAGCAGGAAATTTAAAACATCACGATTAGTGCAAAGGACAAGATACGAGATCTAGTCTCTTGATCTAAATGGAATGGATTCCTTGCTCAAATCAAGAGAAGCATTAATGAGAAAACATAATCTGTTCATTGCAGGTGAACTAAAATTATTAAATAACTTAAAGTTAAATTTCATTTCCCATTCCAGAAATATAAATACTATAGACATGTTCCCCCTTGCCATTAAGAAAGTAAGAAGGATGGAGGGAGAGAGAGAGGGAGGAGAGAAGGGAGGGGCTGCCTTTCCCTAACATTCCTTGAATCTAGTTGAGAGAAGGAAAACACCTGAAAAACCTCATGAACAAAGCAACACAATCACAGGCTGGGCTCGAGGCCACTATCGGCTGGCACATCATTTCACTAAACAGGCTGCAAACTAAATAACCACTCTGTGTTAGTGGAATATTTTATCATTGTTTATTAAGTGCCAAAATATATGTCAATATCAAATAAAGGGCAAGGAGTCTGGAAAAGAATTGAGGACAGCTGGAATTGGTCATCAAGGAAGTCGTCCTCTACTGATTTCATTGAAACTCAAGGTTACCATTAATGTTTTCATGTCTCTCTTTTTGGTTTGGTATTGTTTTCATTTTCTACTCCCCCCCCCCCCCTTTTTTCCCTCTTCTCCAGGAATAAAAGGCTTTTGGTCTGTGTGGTTTTGAAGTAATAAAAAGTGTTCAGGCAAAAAAAACTTGAGTGTGAGTCTCACCTATGTCATTCCTCCTTGCCCTTGGCCTGTGGGGTTAAATTCCTCGGTCTCCATTTCTTCACAGGTAGAGCGAGGTGACAGGGCCAGCCTCACAGAGTGAGACTGAGGGAAACGGCAGTCAAGAAACCAGCATGTGGAAGGGATTTAGAAGTACAAATCAGTAGTTACAGAATAGTCCCAGGGATGGAAAGTGCAACACAGGAATATAGTCAACAATATTGTAATAACTATGTATGGTGTCGGATGGGTACTAGATTTATCGGGGTAATCACTTAGTGAGTTATATAATGTATAATCTCTGGGTTGCACACCTGAAACAAATGTAATATTGTATGTCAACTGTAACTGAAAAATACGAAGTTATTTTAAGTTAAAACAAACAAAAAGAAAGCAGCACCTGGCACAGAGTAGGCACACAATCCATGGTGCCCATCATTCTCTCCCCTTTGGAAAAAGGATAGGAAGAGAGAGAATCTTTGTGTTAGAGCAGCGCTTCTCAAACTTCAACGTGAATATGAAACATCTGAGGGTGTTGCTTAAATGCAGATTCTGGTTCAGTAGGTCCAGGGGAAGGCTCTGAGATTTGACATTTCTAATGTTGATGGTCTTTGGACCACATTTTGAATAGCAAAGTTTTCGAGGTAAAAGGGACATGGAAATGGTCAGAGGGGAAAGAGTAGTATGTCGGGAAATAAGCCAACATTTATAGAATACCTACCATGTGCCTAGAAATGTATATATAATACATCTTTTTTTTAATCCTCAAAATAACTCTAAGAAGTAGGTTTTATTACCATTTTACAGAGCAGGGAATTGAGGATCAGGTGCAGTAGCTCATAGGAGATCTTTGTAATTCCCAAAGCTCACATTCAGTGTCCACCTTGAGGGAAGACAGGGTCAGACAGATCAACAGAAGGAGGTAAGGAAGAGCGGGTCCAAGTGGGAGAGGATCATCAAGTAGGGACGGGCATCAATGACCTGAGAGGGAAAAGTGAGCGGGCTCGGGGGACTGGAGAGTGCATTTAAGGGGGGGAACAGAGGTAAGAGTACAAGGACAGTGGCCTCTTCACCCTCTCTCTTTCTCCCATACTCCTTCAAAAGCTAGGATAGCTGCTGTCCACGGTTAAACCCTCCACCTTTTCTGCCAAATCATCATTGACACAGCACTAGCACAACTGTCACTTTCCATGCAACGAGGGAGTGGATGTGGGCCATCTTCACCTCTCCTGGTTATTTCTATGGCCACCAAGATAAGAAAGAAAATGCAAAGAGAAGGTCAAAAGGAGGACAATCAGGTACTGCATTTCCGAAGGGACATTTTCAACTACTGGGTTTAGCCAAGAGTTCATATCTAATCTAAGTTCAACACTGCCCTAGCAAACAAGAGCTGGAGCCAAAGGTATGAGTCCATGATTATAAGGAAGGCTAACAGGTGACAGTCACGTGACAAGAAAAACACGCTGCCATAAATGTCTTACTGAAAGGCAGCAGGTATTGCAGTGTTTAGGTTCCACATACTGCGGACTTCATTTAGGGCAGGCACAAAAAATATAACTAGCTTTAATAAACTCTGACTTAGTCTTGTTTTCGGTATGACACACTTAACTCTTTTTAAGGCACCATTCAGGAATATACCAATTGGCACCAAATTACTAAATTTCTTCAAAAGTTTTCATGAAAACTATAATTGTTAAATGCCAATAACTCACATAACTACACTACCAACTTCTTTCTGTGAAGGTATAGGACCTGAGCAGAATTGCCTTGGATGAGACCCTTTCCTTACCTTCATGGATAAAATCTGGCTAAGATGATCCCACAGGGCAGTCATGATCAAGGAATCACAATAATACCAAGAAAATAGCAAAAAAAAAAAAAATGGTCAAAAGTATGACACAGGAGACCAACATACCTTTAGTACCATCTACATAAGTTAATTTTATTTCATTTTCACAAACCTGTGGACTAGGTAGTGATGGGACCATTTTATAGATGGTAGGACTGAGATTCAGATAAGTTCATTAACTTGCTCTTGGTCATACTGCTGGCAAGTGGCAGAGCCAGGATTTGAAAAGGAAATGCCAGTGCTTTTAGAGAGGATGTGAAGACTGTGGGAGAAAGGGGTAGTTGCCTCTCTATATCAATTCTCCTCTTCTTCCTTAACAGAATCCCAATTTTTGCCTGGCAGCACTCTCACTTGGAATAAAGACTATGCTTCACGCTCGGCCGGGCATGGCTCAGCAGTTGAGCATCGACCTACAATCCAGGAGATCACGGTTGATTCCCGGGCAGGGCACATGCCCAGGTTGCGGGCTCGACCCCCAGTCAGGGACATGCAGGAGGCAGCCGATCAATGACTCTCTCATCATTGATGTTTCAACTCTCTCTCCCCCTCCCTTCCTCTCTCTGAAATCAATAAAGATATATATATATATTTTAAAATTTTTAAGATTGTGTTTTCCAGCCTTTTGCAGTAGTTGTGGCAATGTTGCCTATATTCTGGGATAAAGGTGGAAATGTTACACGGGACTTGGGGAAGTATTAATAGTAATCTCTCCTGTGTGTGGTCAGCCTGCCTCCTTGGCCTCCCTTCTGAGTCCCCAGTTCTTCATTCTTAGGCCACCCCCAATCGGACTGGGCTCCAACTGTGAACTCCATAACAACTGACTGACACCTTTACCCTTCCCCAGTCCCAGCTTGTTTCCTACCTGCCCTTCCCATGGGGATGATGGTCCTCGGCTCGTCTTAGCTCCCCACGATGGAAAATGAATCCCAGATGCCATCTGAGCACCAGGGTTCACAGCTGGTCTTTAGTGCCTGGTTGCACCTCCCTTCTGAACCTCTGGGAGATTAGAGCCCAGCTCTAAACCCAGCAAGCTGGCTGAGGCTGCTGCTGGCCCCATTTCCAGGGCTGGCCCATGGATGCCTCGCCTCATCACAAACACACCTGTCTGCTTTACAATCTCAGGCCCAAGAACATCCAGAACTAGTCTGCCTGCTCTGACCCTTCACATCAGATCCTCTTTGGCCACTGATGCCTGCATGAAACAAACTGAATTTTGTCGCATGCTACCCCTCCATCCTCAAGATACTATCAAGAAGGCTGTTAGGCCTTTCCAGTGAGAAAATGCCAGCCACATGTACCTCCCAGCCAGTATATCCCTTGCAGCCACGAAGCTGCAAGTCTGTCTCAGCCCAAATGTTTTCTCCTTTCTTAGTGTTACCATTCAGAATGCAGTTCTATGAGGGAAGGGGGAGAGCATGGAGCAGAAAACCTTTTACAATAATGTTAGATGCCTAACCGAACCTCTTTTGATTTGAAATATGTATAAAATTCAGTCAGTTTTAAATCATAGAAGTATGCCTAAAAGCTGACCATTATTTTCTACTCTCTTGTCAGTAGATATGAAAATGTGTTCTGAAGCAAAAATTCTTCTTTGGGGGGGCGGGGGTGTTATTCCACTTATTTAAGCATTCATTGGTTGATTCTTGTATGTGCCCTAACTGGGAATCAAGCCTGAAACCTTGAGCTGACACTCTAACCAACTGAGCTACCCAGCCAGGGCAACAAAAATCAAGAAAGTTACTAGGAGATGCAAGTTGGCAAAGAGTCTAGTTTGAGAGATTTGTCAAAGCCACAGCATGCAATGCAGTGATCAAGTTTGGTTTTGATTGAGCAAATAGACAGAAAGGGGCTGCTTTTAAGGTAACATTAATGTCAGCAAAGATCAAGCTTCTAAGTATGAGTTTCCAGGGAGGGTTCACAAGGAAAACTAATCCAGAGAAGAGAGAAAAGTAGGAGAGCTTATTGTTAATTATTTTAAATAATTTCAAAATCCTTACTTGCTTTTGAGTGTGGAAAGCGAATACAGAAATGAATCATTCTACAGGTCTGCTACTAAAGTCAGAAACTGACACTGTTGATCAGGGGTTTACAAGAGAAAAAGGGATTGACTCCATTTTGCATGTGCATCATTTCATTCAGCACCATGTTGCTCTGAAACCCATCATCCAGGACTCTCTAAAAGACAGAAGGAGGAAAAAGTGAACTTGACTAGGAAACATGAGTTCCTTGTATTAAGGTAGACTTTTTATTAACTGTAGAACTAAGTACAGGAGGCCAATCAGCAAGAAAAAAGTATAGTCAGAATTCCTTTTGTGTTGATACAATGTGAGGCTTACCTTAAGTAACGGTCCGAAAGGAAAATCAGTTGGCCTAACAAAATACATTTGTTTATTATTAAAACTTATTTTGGGATGTCTTCCTGACTCATAAATTTAGACACTGCTTCTTTGTACTCATTGCAGTTGGGTGCAACAGCGCTTGGGTACATGCCTCCAATACAGCGGGTACCATTGTATTGTAAGGGCTCCCAACTAAGATAATAAGTCATAAGATTATATATACTTGGGGTCAAAGACTATTCTGTCTGTGGATTTTCAGCAGGCTTGGGGCCTGCCAATGTGCATTGAATTAATTAATAATTTTATTCCATAAATTTCAATATAAGGTCAACATTTTCACCAATGTAATAATTTTGGGGGGAAATGCTGACTAAACTGGTTTCATTTAGTCTTTTCTCTAAGATGGAATCAAATCAAGCAGAAAGGACATCTGTGCATGACTTTTAGAAGCATATTTTTTTCAGGAATATGACTCATTGGAAGGAAAGGCCACTTTCATATGAAATCACTATGTCTGTTGCAAAATTTAGTGGTAATTTAAACACTGCTTCTTTCTATTTAGGTTTCTTGAAATACATTTGTATTAGTCAGGCTTCTCCAGAGAAAGAGAATACATACACATATATACATATCTATAATATATATACACACATATATATTTGTTCTGTGTGTGTGTGTGTGTCTATATACATCAGAGAGAGAGTTTTATTATAAGGAATTGGCTCATGTGATTCTAGAAACTGACAGTCTAAATCTGCAGTGTGGGCCAGCAGGTGGAGACCCAAGAGAGCTGATTGTGCACATGAAGTCTAGAGGCAGTCTGCTGGAGTATTCCCTCTTATTTGGGAGAGGGTCCATCTTTTTGCTCTATTTAGGCCCTCAACTGATTAGATGAGGCCCACCCACATTACAGAGAGCAATCTGCTTTAATGATTAAAATGTTGATCTCACCCAAGAACACCCTCGCAGAAACTCCCAGAGTAACATTTGACCAAAATATCTAGTCCCTCTGTGGCCCGGTCAAGTTGACATAAAATTAACATTCATGTGGCAGGGTTTATATAGGCCCTGTTCACTGTATATGCTCTGCATAGTGAAGGTTCAGAGTAAATCTCGGCTGAATAGACTACTGCTAGTTTTGTACAATTGTACATAGCATGGGCCTTTGATTCACAGAGAGCTGGGTTCCTGGTCCTACTCTGACGCTATCTATGTGACACTGAGCACATTATCTCATTTGTGTACTTCAGTTTCCTCATTTGTATTTTAGGAATAATAATAATAGTACCTACTTTGTGGAGGCACTATGAGGATTAAAATTAAATGCATGTAAAGCACTTAACTTAGTACTGGGCACATAGCAAGAAGTCAATAAATGTTAACTATTGTTACAATTATTTCCATGTGGTTGTCTCCCCTAATTGAATGATCAGTTCCTCAAGGCAAAGAATTTATTTTTAACCTTTCTCAATCACAATCCATGCTTAATCCATCATGTGCATCTGAAAACTATTTATGGGTTTAATTGGTCTCAGGTTCTGTGACTTTCCTTTTAAGATGAGAATGCCAGAGGCAGGGCTATATTTTAATAGGAGAATTTGTGTTCATGTTTTTTTAAAGAAACAAATGTGGGAAATAGTTCAGATGCTATTGAAGTAGTACGAGAAGCTAGACAAAATCCATGAAGCAGAAATAAGCTCTAAACAGGCTCTGGTGAAAAAAGATAAGGTCCTTCAAAGGAATAAATAAATTTACAAATGGAAATGTCTGGAGCACATGTGCAGCATTCTACAGGCTTTGGTTGCTTAACAAAATTGATGTGCGTTCTATTTGAAGAAACTCCAGATTATTTTTAAGCAAACCCAAGATATCATAATTTCTTCTATGTGTATTTCAATATGCCTCATTTTTTATTTAAAAAAAAAATAGCCTCAATAGTATCACCCCCCCCAAAAAAAAACAAGTCAAGAAAAATTCCTTAATACTATTAAAATCCAGCACTCATATTTTCCTTATTGTAACTATAAAACCTTTTTAAAAACAGTTTGTTCAAATCTAGATATAAACAAGGTCTATATATTGTTATCGGTTGATATATATATATATATTTTTTTTTACAGATGTCCCCTTTTTACCCCTATTCATCCCCTCCATCCTGCATCCACCCCACCCCCAGGCCTTGCCCAGACCAGTGTCTGTGTCCATGGGTTATGCTTATAAATATATAAGTTCTTTGGTTAATCTCTTCCCACCCACTCCCCCCTCCCCACTTTTCCTCTGAGATCCCTCAGTCTGTTCCATGCTTCTATGTCTCTGGATCCATTCTGTTCATCAGTTTATTTTGTTTATTATGTTCCACTTATAGGTGCAATCATGTGGTACTTGTCTTTCTCTGGCTGGCTTATTTCACTGAGCATAATACTTTCTAGTTCCCTCCATGCTGTGCCAAAGGATAAAAGACCTTCTTTTTTACTGCTGCATAGTATTCCATGGTGTAAATGCGCCACAACTTTTTTATCCACTCATTTACTGATGGGCACTTGGGCTGTTTCCAGATCTTAGCTACTGTAAATTGCCCTGCTATGAACATAGGGGTGCATAAGTTCTTTGTGATTGGTGTTTCAGGTTTCTTAGGATATACTCCTAGAAGTGGGATCACTGGGTCAAATGATAGGTCAATTTTTAATCTTTTGAGGAACTTCCATACTGCTTTCCATAGTGGCTGCATGCACCAGTCTGCATTCCCACCAGCAGTGTACTAGGGTGCCCTTTTCTTCACACCTTCACCAGCACTTGTTGTTTATTGACTTGTTGATGGTAGCGATTCTGGCAGGTGTGAAGTGACACCTCATTGTGGTTTTAATTTGCATCTCTCTGATGATTAGTGACACTGAGCATTTTTTCACATGTCTCTTAGCCATCTGTATGTCCTCTTTAGAGAAGTGTCTATTCAGGTCTTCTGCCCATTTTTTAATTGGATTGTTTGTCTTCCTTTTCTTAAGTTGTATGAGATCCTTATATATTTTAGATATTAACCCTTTATCAGAATGTATCATTGGCAAATATGTTCTCCCACACAGTGGGCTCCCTTTTCATTTTGTTGATGGTTTCTTTTGTTGTGCAGAAGCTTTGTATTTTGATGCAGTCCCATTTGTTTATTTTCTCCTTCGTTTCTCTAGCCCTAGGAGATGTATCAGCAAACATATTGCTACAAGAGATGTCTGAGATTTTGCTGCCTATGTTTTCCTCCAGGATTTTTATGGTTGCATGTCTTACATTTAAGTCTTTTATCCATTTTGAATTTACTTTTGTGTACGGTGTAAGTTGGCGGTTTAGTTTCATTTTTTGCATGTACCTGTCCAACTTTCCCAACAGCATTTATTGAAGAGACTGTCTTTATTCCTTTGTTTGTTCTTGCCTCCATTGTCAAATATTAATTGACCATAATGGTGTGGGTGAATTTCTGGGTTCTCTGTTCTGTTCTACTAATCTATATGTCTGTGCTTGTGCCAGTACCAGGCTGTTTTGGTTACAGTGGCTTTGTAGTATAACTTGATATCTGGTATTGTAATCCCTCCAACTTTGTTCTTCTTTCTCAAGATTGCCATGGCTATTTGGGGTGTTTTTTGGTTCCATATAAATTTTCAAAGTATTTGTTCTAGATCTGTGAAATATGCTGTTGGTATTTTAATATGGATTACACTGAATTTATAGATTGCTTTAGGTAGTATGGACATTTTAATGATGTTAATTCTTCCAATCCATGAACATGATATATTTTTCATTTGTTTATATGTTTCTCTATTTCTTTTTTCAGTGTCCTGTAGTTTTCCGAGTAAAGGTCTTTTACATCCTTGGTTAAGTTTATTCCTAGGTATCTTATTTTTTTAGTTGCAATGGTAAATGGAATTGTTTTTTCAGTTTCTCTTTCTGAGAATTCATTATTGGTGTATAAAAATGCCATCAATTTCTGGGTGTTAATTTTGTATCCTGCTACATGGCCGAATTCATTTATTAAATCTAGTAGTTTGTGGCAGAGTCTTTAGGGTTTTCTATGTACAATATCATGTCATCTGCAAATAATGACAGTTTTACTTCTTCCTTTCCAATTTGGATACCTTTTATGTTTTCTTTTTGTCTGATTGCTGTGGCTAGGACTTCCAGGACTATGTTGAATAGATATATATATATCTTGAGGGGGTTTTTTCTTTAATCTGTAAGTTTCCCCCAGGATCGATCTCTCTCTCTCTCTCTCTCCTTATGGACAAAAAAGGTTTTAGTCTTACAGAAGTCCTCACTGTCTAGATTTTGCTGATTTAATATCCATGGACTCATTAAACATATTCGTCTAGCCTGTGCATTTTCTATAAATTAAAATCTAAAACTTGATTTTTTTTTTAATTTTTTTTTAGTGGAAGACAAAATTACCTCCTGGGTGTTTATATGCTTCCATCACCAGGTAAATGTCTGGTTATCTTCCTGGGATGCAAGTAGCCATTCTTAAGCAATGACTATACAGTGATATTCTAATTCTATTATTTCTTTCTCATTTATGGGCTATAAATCCCTCATCACTATTAGATTATTTTGAGATACAGGTCATAATAGGATCATTGACTATTAAAACTATACTTTCATTAAAATTTTAGTAATTAAGTTTTATGTTTGACATTATATGGTAGAATCAATCATTTCTTAATACTATCAGCTGCTAGACTGTGTCTGTTGTCTCTGTACTACACATTTATATAATAAAATAGATGATCATTTTTAATTAATATTGATGAAGGAATATGGTACATAGTTTCCAAAAATGAGCAACCAGAATTTTCATATATACCCCTAATATTAATTATTTACTTGATACCAATGTTGTTTTACTGTGTTTAAGGAAGAATTGAACATATTCATGTATATTTTTATTTCCTTTGAATTATTTTCTTGGGAAAAATTCCTCAAAGTTCAAGAAAAATTTCAAGAATTAATGGAACAAAGTACTTGATTATATTTATGTCTGTTCCTTATTGCCATATTTCTTTACAAAAGGATTATATTAATTTATAGTGCCATCAAGAATGAGTAAATAATTTTACTTTGACATTGACAACTGTCATATGTTGCTACTTCAGTAGATATAAAATGCTATTTTAAAGTTGCTTTTACTTGCATTCCTTTGATTACTATCAAGAAAGAACATTTTTTTCCTATGTGCTTATTTACTAATTATTCATTCTCTTGGGTAGAAGAGACTTTTCTTGAACTATGACAAGGCATTTCTGATCAACATAACTATTAATGGGAACAGGGAATTTCAGAATCTGGTGAATTCTCAGTTTTCACAAATTGGCTTACTGGGAGTGAGAATGAATATTTCTGGTTTTAATTTCCTTTTTGTAAAGTTGGGCTGATTACATTTTAACCACAATAGAAGTCTATTCAGAAAATTTATTGGTTTTACATACCTTAAATTCTTATGAAAAAGAGTATATCCAATCATTATTTTAAGTATTTTTAAAGTATAACTTTAAAATATGAACTTAGCATTACAAACAAAAAAAAGTTAACCCAAGATTATATATGTGATATTATATATATGATAAACAAGAAAATTCAAGGTCGATCTTGGATATATATATATATATATATATATATCATATATGTATCTTTATTGATTTCAGAGAGAGGAAGGGAGAGGGAGAGATAGAAATATCAATGATGAGAGTCATTGATCAGCTGCCTCCCGCACACCCCCTACTAGGGATTGAGCCTGCAGCCTGGGCATGTGCCCTGACCGGGAATCGAACCACTGTCTCCTGGATCCTAGGTCAATGCTCAACCACCAAGCCATCCTGGCCAGGCTTGAATTTTCTTACATTCAGTTATATCCCTGAACTTGGGATCAGAAATTTACTCTGACTAGCAAGACTATTTACCTCTGTACATTCCTATTTAGGAAAAAAATGGAGTAGATTAAGTTAAAAGTTTTTTTTAAAAAAACAGTTCATCTGGAAAATAATCAATTTATTTAGCAAATATTAACGAACACATTGATTTCTTGAGGACGGGAGCAGGGGCTACTGTTTCGGGAATGAAACTTCCCTGAGGGTTTGATTATATGATGACATTCCCTCCCATTCTTTTCCGCCTCCCCCAGTGGATTTAACAACCAATCCTACAGCCATCCAGATACAAGTCAATGTACCGCCTGCTCCCCCGGGAAGGTGACTCTCCAAGCCAAACCATGGCTCTAGCCTAATCCAGAGGGACGAGCAAGAAGACAAGGCTGATGAAAGCATGCTCAGGGTGGCCAACTGGACCTGCTCTAGGCTGGACTTCGTGCACTAGTCAGGGTTCTCAGCGTCAAACTATCAAACTGACTTGAACTGATTTACAACTGACAACAATTTTCACTTTTCCATTTTGAACAGTTTACGGGCCACAGCAGTTTCCTTGACCCATAGAGACACAATCACAGTGAGACAGTGCTGAGGTGACAATGATTTTACAGAACATTTTATATCTCCCATGAATTTTACTCCTAGGAACTTTAATCAGTTGTTTTCCCTAGTATACATAGACTCTTCTTTTTATTGGCACCTTAGTGTTGAATTAAATAATAAGTGTGCTAATTAAAATAGCGATGATGATGATGATGATGATGATGATAACATATAATTAACTTTTGAAAAACAGTAAATTTATCAAAGGGTTAGGCGTTAGGTAACCCTAATTTTTAAATTAAATTTATTGGGGTGACATTGGTTAATAGGATCAAATAGGTTTCAGGTGTGGATTTCCATGTTACAAGATCTGTACATTACACTGGTGTGCCCAACACCCAAAGTCAAACCATCTTCTGTCACCATATATTTTAGGCCCCGTTCACCCCCACCCCCACCCCCTTCCCTCTGGCAACCACCAATGTAGCTTGTTAATGATAAACTCTATTTTGAATGTTCTTTACTTCTTCCATTTCTGGAACTAATGTAAAACTGGAACTAATGTCGAAATGATTAATAGCTAAAAGTTTAGTAATCACTCTTATAAGTAGTACATGAAATAAGGAGATACTCTCCAAGAATGGGAAATAAGATTGCCCTCTGGGTGTTAAATCAAAATCAACACTGAGATGCACCTTAAAGAAACAAAATAGCCTGCCACCTAATTAATAAACTGAAGGTAAATATGGTAGAGAGACCTTGTCTGCCACTAAAACACAGGAAAAAGAGATTCACAGTGTAAACATTGGCAGAGCCCAGTTAATTTGTGTCTTGAGGAAAGGGAACCCAGCCAGCTTCTACTAAGAATCTTGTCTACCTGGTAGGTATTTCCTTGGATCAGAAATGTGTGCACTGGGCTCTCTTAACTCAATGCCATTAAATATAAGTCTCTCATAAATACCTCCTCTTCTAAACCTATTCTCCTCAAGATATCTTCTGATGGTTTGGCTTCCTATAGGTTTTCCATTCAAAGAATGACAGGAAGAAAAATTAAACAATGGGCTCCCCAATCCCTGAAGGTTTTATTTCTCCTTGTAAATGAATAAAATACCTTTGTGGCTTCATATGTCAGTCTTTGGGGGAGGTTTGCTGGGGACTGAACATCCCCATTCTGATCAACTTCAAAATGTTGATGAAACGTTTTCTAATCTGTGATGTTTGCAGCAGACTCTACAGAACAGTGATTTCTCCAAGTTTTCCCCAGGTAATCTCCTCTGCATCGATGAGTGTCGAGCAAAACTTTTCCTTACAAAATGCCCACCCCTTTACTAGTGAGCACAGTTTACTCGAGGCCACACTTCCGCTCCAGAATGTAAGCATAACGTTAGGTGGATGCACAGGGATCACATCTAGAAGTTAACTTCTTTTCTGTCTCTTTCAGGTGAAGCAGACCTCACTTGCCCCATCTCCCTTGAACTATATAGTGGAAAATACAGCTCCTAGCACATAGTAGGACCTTAATAAATATGTGTTGAGATGAAGGCTGCTCTTGTGTTTGTCTGTCTTTCACAGAAGATAGGAAATAGGTAGCTCACTATTCTAGGAGTATTTTCATGATTACATATGACTGGACCATTCAGTCTTGGAGTGTGGCCCTAAAGTCAACAGAACTTCCCACAACTTGGGTGACCTTTTTTTTTAAACAGACCTCAATTTCCCAGGGTAAAAAAAAAAAAGAGGATAACACAACCATCACCAGTTCAGACCGTCTCCAGAGTCCTTGCTAGAGATTCAGGCCTCCCCTTCCAGGTCCCTTCAGTCTACCATCAGGGTCCCAGGGGATTCCCATACCCTCAGCAACCACAGTAGCTCTGATCTTGGCTTTTCCCCACCAAGTATGATCTCCTGGGTAGAAGACTGAAGAATAACTCCAGTTTCAGATGTGTTTCTACAACTCTCTGAGCTGAGATCTGACCTGTGGCCACCTTGCACCTGTGGAAAGGCGACCATGGGGCAGGCTGCACCCCTTCCTAAACGCTACTGAAAGTCCCAGACTTAACCATCACCAGTGAGCCATGTGGCCACAGCCCTAGGGCCCCAGGTGCGGCTCAGGGCCCAGGAGAGACCTCTCATCCCTGCTGCTGCAGGCTGACTCCTCCACTGGTCCCAGGGGTTTCAGATAGAGACAAAGCCCCATCTTGAATGTGAGTGGGTCAGCACGAGATAGGCACAGGCTGCTGTCCCAGAAAGAGAACAAAACTGGGGTCTCCATTAAAGAAACCTCCTTGGCCTGGCTGGGTCGCTTAGTTGGTCAGTGTCATCTGGATACACCAAGGTTGTAGGTTCAATCCCCGGTCAGGGCATATACAAGAATCAACCAATGAATGCATAAATAAGTGGAACAACAAATTGATGTTTCTCTCTCTCTCTCTCGAATCAATAAATAAAAAAACAAAAAACTCCTTGGCCCTCCCCCTGTTGCCAGACAGATCTTCCAAAGCTCTTCCGTTAATTCTTTCTCCAAATGCTACATACAGATAAAATGTATGCTTCTCTCATCACATCCAGGGTATTTTTGCTTTTCCCCTAGTATATTTTCCTGCTTTAGTGCATGGATGTGGTATATTTAATATTGAGAGGTCTACTGCATTTTGTTAAATAAAAGTGAAATTTGTAGTTGGCAGATTTGTTAATTCACATGTCAGTGCTAAGCAACTCCCTTTAAAAGATACACAGCACTATAACAATAGCATTCAAATTTCCTTTAATACTAAGGAGGGAGTTGTCTAAGTGACCTGGACAGTAATGTATGCTAAATTGGAGGCTATTTTTTTAAATCAGGAATGGAGAGAAAGAGATGATACATGAGACACGGAAGTAGAGAAGCAAAATATGATGCCAACGGTTTTTAGCCTTTGGTATTGAGATTTTGGACACTATAATTATATAAAAGCCAATATAGTTTAAAAGTATATAAAAGTGTTACTTTTGTAGCTTACAATTCTTGGTTAGGCTGGATATAAAGGTTGCTATTTTGGGGGCCCAGTCATAAAATAAATAAGAATGAATACCTATAAAGAGATGATCACAAAATACAACATTGGCTAAATCAGTGAATATAGGTTTGTTGGCAAAATAATACAAAGCAATATCTATTTTCCTAGTACTTAAATGAATATTATTATTAAGACTGGGAACCAGTTAGGAGAACAATATTTTCACAGCTTTAAGGTAAATGTTGAAAATATTATGAAATTTAAAATCCACTGTACAAGTAGTCAGACACTGGGTACAGAGTTCCAAAGCTATTCATCTTGGGCCTGGGAAATCAACATCAAAAGTCAGCTGACTTTTTTTTAGTACACTGTAGCAGCTGAGAACAGGCAATTTAACATGAGAGGAACCTGGGTTTGAATACTGGCTCTGACACTTCCTAGGTAGGTGATCTTGAGCAAGTTGCTTAACTTTTATGGCCTGATATGAATTTCCCCACCTGCAAAATGGGAATGATTATAACTACATCCCTGCTAACAGTCAACATATTTAACAACTGGTACAGCTTGAGCGCCAACAATTCAGATTAGACTCTGGCATTGGCTCTAGAGCAGGGTCCTGGAGGGCTGTTACTATGACCAGTGTTAACTCTTTAGTTTCTAGATTTGACGACAACAAGGTTGAGGGATCTGCAGAGGAAGAGCTGAGCAATCAGAGAAACATAGAGTGGGGGGCACTTGGGGAATTTAGGTCAGCAACATTTCACTGCCTACTATGGAAGTATTTCAGTGTTTTAACAACCAGTTTGGCCATATGGCTATGTAACCTGTTATGCAGAGTTCATGTGATGATTAAATGATAAAATGTAGGTAAAGTACTCAATACATGTGAAGCTCAATAAATGGCAGTTATACTGCTACTAATAATAGTGTCCTGATAGAAATAAAATAATGCCAATTTCAGGATTACAGTGAGGATTAAATAAGAAACATGTTATTTAATTCAGGGCTTGGCTACTAGTAAGTACGTAACACATAGTAGGCATTGTTATTGACACTATTATTGTTGTTACCTTTATTATTATATGACTGGTATGTGGATTAAATTGAATGCAGTGGATTAAAAGACCAATCAGGGCCAAGCAAATTTTGCATATATCACAGCTTTTCTAGCTACTAAATGATTACTGCACTCATGTTGTAAGATTATGGAAAATAATATGAAAAACTCATGAATAATTTTTAAAAAACAGAGTATTTCTTTTTCAATTCCTACAAAACATCTTATAATCTGGGAATACACCAAGCTTGTCAAATAATGCAAAAAAAATTAAGTTCATGAGCATAATTGCATCTGACAAATTATTGACTGTAAACTCAGAGAAGGCACAATATAGACAAAAGGATAAAATCAATTTTAGCATTCTTGAAGCAACTTGAATCTTGATTAATTGTTGAGATTTTAAAATTTCAATGGTATATTTTTTCATTTCTGTGAGTTTATATTAGAGATAAATCATATTTTTTGCTAAATTAGCAAGCAGGTAATGACTTTTCCTTAATGAAATACATCAGCTCAAATCTAAGTCTTCTGAAAGCTTTTTTTTAACCCTCACCCAAGGAATGAGGATATTTTTTTCCATTGATTTTTAGGGAAAGTGAAAGGGAGGGGGGAGGAGGTGAGAGGAGAGAGAGAGAGAAACCTCGATGTGAGAGAGACTCATCAATTGGTTGCCTCCTGAAAGCCCCCCAACCAGGAGTGGGGATTGAACCTGCAACCCCGGTATGTGCCCAGGACGGGGAATCAAACCCAAGACCTTTCAGTGTGTGGGCTGATGCTCTAACCACTGAGAACACTGGCCTGGGTTGAAAGCTTTCTTAGACTACACAATTTAACAGTTCCTCAGGCTGTGGTTTTAAGCAAAATAGCTAGTTTAAAATCACCTGCTTATTTTCCTTAAAGTAGACATTCAAAAGAGGATAATTTAATGGATTTGGGGTTTGTGGGTTTTGAGGCTCAACTGTGTCTTGGCACTCAATATTAAATCAATTAATTACCGAATTGCTATCTTATTTTACAATGAGCTTAATGTCTCCAGTGTACAATTAGTGGTTTAGTGGTTTGAAAAATGTGGATGAGATGAAGTGAAACTCTTGAACTTATGTACAACTAAAATTAACAATATTCTCCTATTAGCGGTTTTATTTCAGGTATGATACTAAAGGTCAACAGATTATTTTTTTACTCCACAAAATAAAGATCTTCACCATTGTTATGAGGGAAGTGTGTCTGAGGGCATCAACTACCTCAGGAAGCCCAGAGCCAGAACTGAGCATCTTACTTTCAATTTTGATTCAAATAAAATTTTTCCACATTTTGATGGTAAGCTCAAAGCTAATTTGCATTACCAATTAATCAATATTATACCACAAGCTCTGTTACCTCCTTAAAAATGATTTTTCCACTCAACTAATCCTGAGAGAACAGAAGCTGCTATCACATGAACTCTGTTTAAATAGAAAAAAATTTTTAAATGGTACTCACAGTCATCAGATGCACACCATTATTAAACATACAGTGTGCATATAATTTTCTGGCTTCTGTGGATTCACTAGCTTTCAAAAGGCTCACTCTATCTGAATGATGAAATAAAGGCAAGGGAGCTGAAACCAACTGGGGATATGGAGAAGAAAGACAGGTAGGAGCAAGATGTTGAAGATCTATTCCCCACAGACATGATACTGTTGGAGAGAGAAACACAAAGAAGTAACAGTCTTTGAGCCCCCACCCCCAGCACTGCATATTCACAAAAGATGTCTTTTACTCCATGATTATTTTCTCTGAGCACCATATTGAGGAGATCTCCCCACTTATTAGTAATGAAATTCGTTATGAACAAAAACTCTTGATCAGTTACAAGAATGTATAGTGTTAAATGCTGTAATTATTGCATCACAATTAAGCTGCATCTTTCTATAAGTAGCCAAATTTAATTTAATTAAGCATGTTTTTACTCTTAGTCTATCTAGTATTTAATCAATAGAAAGCTGAACCAGGTGAATAAAGAGGAATTAAAGAGCAGACTATATTTGCTCACCTCTGATATTAAATAAAAAATTAATATTAAAGTTAATAAAGCATCAAAGTTATGTTAAAACAGAAGATCAAGAGCAGCAAGTCCCACTTTGAAGAATGCAAGTGTACTACTTTCTGTCATTGTCCCAGGTTGGATGCAATGATCTCCTTGGACTCTGAGCCAAGGGCTAGGGAAAGGCTGGGAACCAGGATTCTAGGGAAGCACAGAGGGAGCAAAAGGAAAGGAAATCTGGGAAGAAGAGACTTTCAGATTTCAACTGGAGACAAATTCTAGTAATATGTTCTACAAAGAGCCCCAATGAGAACTGTTAAGACTCTGAGACACTCACTCCTCTCTACACGATCTGGCCTCAAACAAGAATAGGTTCTTTCTGGTACTTGACCAGCACACCCAGCCTGATGCTGAGGAGCATAAGAGCATGTATAGGGGTTACTAATGGAGTATTCATTTTAGAGGGGCTAATGGAGACAATATTGAAACTATAAACTATCAAGAGTCTAAACAGCAACCTGATAAGACATAACAGATGGAGCTAAAACTGATGGATGCAACCTAAAAACTGGCATCTCTCCCAATATACTATTTAATTAATTAACACAGGAGGAAAGCTGCATTATCTTGTCTGGCATATCAAAACAATCCAATAAAGTAAAAACAAGATATCATTCAGAATTTTAATGCAACCTTGTGGAACTCTGACATTCACTACAGTTGTCATTCATTACTGAGTTAGACTAAGACCTGTTAATTAGACTTCACACATATTATTATATTATTCAACGTTAAATTATATTTACATCTTTCTATACAGGCGCATAAATAAAAACAACATATAGAAAATAATACGGAGGAAAACATTTACATAGTGTGTGTTTAGAAAGTTTACCCTTCCTATTGTGATTGTGAAGGTTTTTTCCCTCTTTCCATGGTACAGTGGAAAGTCACAGAGTGATGCATATAACAGTAATCTCCTCCCTTTTATTTACAATGATAACACTGATCCAACATTATATGATTGAATTGAATTTCTGGTCATGCTGGTGATTCCAATTACCTGCTCTCCCTTGTCCTATTTTGGGACTAGAAGTGTCATGGAACAGAGTTTTCCCCTGTGTAAAGCTAACAACCATCTCTAAGGGTTGAGCCTACAATTTTACACTCATTAATACTTCTGGATAAAAATCTAGTGAGCTAAGTAATAAAACATGCACGTATCACCTCCCCGTATCTTCCCCTCTAGGCATACAAATACACATATACACACTGACAGCACCATCATCCCTGCTTTGTGTAGACGAGGTGTAATCTCCTTTTCTGCAGACAGGATGTTTCTTCAAGCAAGGTCACTGGGTGTATATATGCTGATTGGCAAGAAATAATGCCCTGTCTAGAAAAATTAAGTCTCAGCTGAATCACTGAAGACCTGGTCAATGAACAAGCAGCTCTCAAGTTGGAGGTGACAGAACTAAGAAATTTCTATACTTTATCTTCTTATGGACCTTCTTTATTCTACCTACCTATAGTTTCCTACATAGGTACACTTAGTACATTTCTGAATGCTTTTACATATAACATTTTTATTAGATTCAAGATGATAGACATAAACTTGTGTTGCTGTTAATAACATAATTATAAGACAGTGCCCGGGTCCTCAACTATGAACTCCTTAAGGGCTGGGCCTATGGGATTGTTAGCCCAGGCAGCTAGCAAAATGGCTGGCATTTGCTGAACCCTCAACAAATATTTGTTGAATAACTGAGTAGTGCCAGGAGAGGTGAGTATGGAGGAGGGAGCCAGATTCTAGCATCTGGGCCAGAATAGGGCAGCCTTTAGTACAATTTTATGGATGGGTCTTATAAAACTGTCAAGAATAAATTGATTATAATGACAAATTTATGATTATTTGATAGGAATTAGATAACTTGATAGGAATTAGATAATTCTTATCAAATCCAGCAGAAATCAATTTACCTCTCCAGAATAGCAACATTACATAGTCTGTAAAGTCTTTGATTATATCAGCATCGTGCAGGAGCATACCTGTTATTTCATTTGTCCTCACCTAGTAAGTCATCATCTTCTTTTATCCCTTTTTTACTCATAAAATTCCAGTTTACCACTCTAGAAGATTCCCGGTTTCTTAACTGCTTACTTAAAAATTGTTTACATTTTACAGAGTAGTTGGTAAAGCAAACAAATATTGGAGCTCTTGGATGTCACAGACCGATTCCCTGCCCTATAGAAGAATACAGTGCCATGAGGAAGAGAAACAGTAAACAGCCTGCAGCAAACAGTTATATGGTTACCAGTGTGTGAAGTGCTTGGGGAGGCACGGGACACTTCGGGAGTGCTTAAGGGGGAGAGCGCCGAATTACCTGGACAGCTGACTCAGTACTTGCTTGGAGCACCAGCAGAAACTAAAAGGGGGGGAGGGCGTGGATTTGAATCACAAGAAAATCTAGAAAGAACTTATATTCAGGATATGTATACATTTTGTTGTATGCCATTTAAAAAAAATAAACGTTTGTTTCGCTTTCATTTTGTGTTTGAATTCATATTTAGGCCAGGGGTAGGGGTCAACCAATAGAATCTTTTAGGTGATTAGGGTTTATAAATATCTTAACCCAGCCCTGCAAGAGTGCCTAACCTCCTCTGATGAGTAACTTTTAAGCTGAGACTAAAATGATAATTACCGAGCAAGGAAGTAGAGGATATCAGAAGAAATTTCCAAGCAGAGGGTACATGCAGCATGTGAAATGACCCAAAGGTGGCTGAGGCCACAGTCTTGGTCCCATCCATCTATTTCCTCTTCTCTGTAGAGAGTCATTTCCAAAGGCAGACTCATTCAGATCCTGTCATATGCACAAGGAAAGGCCTTCTTGCCATGACAGCCATGTAGAGACATTAACAAGTGGACAATCACAATAACATGGATACAGTTCAATTTAGTCCGGCTTTATTTATATGAAAAAAATTGACCATACACAATGGGCCAGGCCCTAGGTTAACTGCTGGGCATACATACCCAAGGATTTCTCCTGCTCTGGGTTCTTGTAGATCCATTTCCACATCTCAGCTCTCTCCAACTGAGGTCTTCCTCTCACTGACTCCCTGAGAAGTGTGGCTTCTCCTCCTGGTTACATTCTATTTTTGCTCTAGTACCCTATCTCCTCTACTCCCAAACCAACTCAGCCACTGTCTTCAGTCCATCCCAGAGCCCTTCTTCTAAGCCAACCTGAGCATTAAGTGTTACAGGATAGTGAGAAGCTAGAAAAATGCCAAGGCAGCAGGAATAGGGAAACTGAGACAAGAAAATTAAACAAGGCCAAGCAGCTCGGACAGCTTGCAGCTGGCTTGTAAAAAACAAGCCATTATCTTCCCCAAACGAAGGACACTTGAGAGCAAATGGTTAAAAGCCTCCCTAACAAGAGAATGCAGGAAAGGAGGGGGGAAGGAAAGTTTTATTTTTTGCTCCCTAAACAGGGGAGCCAGCAGTCTCAAGGCTTGGCAAGATAAAATTGCCAGGTGCTTTTCATGAACTCTGGGAAGGCCACAACAAAGTAAGAAGGGACCTTGAGAATTAACCTATACCAAGATGTTCAGCAAAGAAACTTTGAAACCTATAAGAGGGTATGTAATGCCTCAAACCCCTATCCAGATTAGCTGAGTGATCCTCATCTGCACTCCAAGCTGGATGAAATGAAACAGATTCTCTTGCCTTGCTTCTTTAATAAACTCGCTGCTTTAATTGCCTTAATAAATCGGCTTTATCACAGTGCAATCAGGATCTCTGGTTTAAATTCATTTATACAAGAAGACAAGAACAGGGAGAACAGGCGGGGGACAGCCCTCTCCCTCCGACTCAGGGTGTTATCCAATAACAACTTTTCTGGGGTTTCTGGGGTACCTGTAACATAAGGAAGCAACAGGCTTTCTTCTTGTTATCCAGGATTTCCCAGGGTTCTGCCCCACTGCACCCTCACCTGCTCTCTGATGTCCCCTTGCTGTTATTACTGTGAAACTCCCATACCTTCCTTAGTTGTCAGCTATTAGCAAAATCAAGATGTCCAGACTAACCCCTTGAACAAGTCTCTGCTTTCTTCCTTTTTCCCATACAGAAGTCTCTTTGAACTACCATTTCTCAATACTCACCTCCCAACACATTCTACTTCTTGCAATCTTAATGAACTCAGTTCTTGAATTCTCTCTTTGACTCAGCATATTTTCTTCTTGCTCACACTTTTTTCCTTCTTTCACTTTCCATCTTCCCTGGCTTCAGCCTTTACTCATTGTTTTGTTTGCTTCTCGTAAATCTCCTGCTCATACAAATGAATATCTCTGGTCATTGTAATGTAGTGGAAATACATATGTAATTGTGGTAGACGTAAAGAAAATCACATAATCTTCAGATTAGATGATTGGGGGTTCATTGTTATGTAATCTTAAAACTAATCTTTATGACATAATAATGAATGGTTATGTCTTATCTTTTCCTTTATTCCTTCTATTAAAAAAAGATTGAAGATGGCTTGCAAAATACACACAGTGTAATAATATATTAAGGAAGTGAAGTAACCAACCAAAGGTAAACTAGGAGTATACAAAATAAAAAATCAGGATAAAAGTATTTCATAAAATGTATACTGTGGAGTATGGGCACTTGCTATAAGTATGCCTCTGAATTTTTAAACTACCAGCACAGGATAGAAGGAAGCACATTCAATTACAGAATTCCAAATGCTCAGAGGATTATAAAACAAATGAGTTGCTCAAGAGAAGCAGAGTCATTTGTGGTAATCAATTTCTGTAGTCCCTCCTTAAACAACAGTGTGATGAGTGAGTGGTGTTCTCAGCTGCACCTCCATGGTAAAAACAGTCCTGAGATTTCTGAGGCTGCTTCTCCTAGTGATAGATAAGACAAGGGTCTCAAGATCTGGGCCATGCTAGCTAAATGCTATTCTTGCCAAAGTGTTAAAATGTAGCATAGTATTTTGCAGGTCAGCTGTAAATAGGAGGAGCTTGACAGGAACTCAACCTAAATGTAGCCAATTGCAAAGAAGAAATCAACATGCAATTGACCAAATAGTGTATATAAACAATGGCTAAGCCTCCCTCTGGGGAGACAAAGTTTTGAATATGAATCCCTGCTCCTTTACTTGCTGCAAGTAAATGAAACTACCTTGCAACAACCAGGTCTTGTTAAATAGAGTACCCCAAGCATGAACCTCTTGAGTTAGGTAATACTACCCCAAGCGGCAAACCCCTTGAGTTAGGTAACACTACCGTCCCTAGACTTCAGATATTGTTCATGTGATCCTAAACTACAGTTCAGTAAAAGTAATCATAGGAGTGGCCAAAAGAAGACTACGCAAAGGCAGGTTTCTCATCAGTTTTCTCTAATCCAAAGATAAAATTTAGGTAGAGTGCATAGTCTTCAGAAAATCCTCCATTAACATTACTTCTCCCATCTGATCATTTCTGCAAACCAGACAGGCATGTTGGCAATTTCCGGCATATTCATTTCCTTTAGTGCTCAGCAGAATTGAGGATAGGATTAATGTTGTTTTATAAAAGTTAAGGAAACAGAGGGCAACTGAGGAAATATGTGTGTGGGCTAAGCCAAGGTTTTCCTCAGAAAACAATTTTGAATCCATTCTAATACAGACAAAAGACAAAATGCTAAAACCATCATTTTACTTTCTGTCTCTAAGGCTAAGACTGTCTCTAAGACCTAATGCAGTCATTTTTTTCTCTTTAAGAGAGAGAGGAAGGGAGAGGGAGACAGAGAGAAACATTGATGTGAGAAACATCAATTGGCTGCCTTATGCACACCCTCCATCAGGGATCAAGCCCAAAAACCAGGCATGTGCCCTCACCAGAAATCGAATCGTCAGTCTTTCAGTATATAGGCTGACACCCAACCCACTGAGCTGCACTGGCCAGGGCCTAATGCAGTCATTTTAATCAGAAAAAAACACTCATAAAATATTTAACCTCAAGCAATGAAACTTCCTCTTGATGTCCATAAGATAAAGTATTACAAAACTAACGCTTCTAGATGGCTAAAGAGTTTGACCTATTGTGTAGCATAAGAAACCCACAGTTGGGTAAGTGTTGCGGACTATTAATAGCAGCTTTGGTTTTGCTGCATCTGCTCTGAGGCCGTCAATCTTTTTGTCAGTAATTCAATCATTGGCCACTTGTCTGTTTAAGCTCCTCCTCTCTTATGACAAGTAAAACGAAGTCCAAAAAGTAAACAGGTTCATTTTCTGTTGTTGTTTCTTTTACAAGAGAAGTGATAGAACACTATCTAATTCATGCAAAAGTAGTATCAAGTTATTAAAAGGCAATTTAAAAATAAGGAAGGTGCAGAACATATTTATGGTTTACAAACATTGACTTGTCAAGAAAAAGGTCATTTTTATGGCTCTTAACTCTCACCATGTTTTTGAGTTTCAGTTCTGTATAAGCATAAGTAGCTAAAAATTAAAATTGCATTCATATAACTTAGTCTACAACCGATAACTATTTGAGAAACTTTCAAGAAAAGTTGCAAAAACGTAATGTGATAAGTGTTCCTAAGGAATTCCTTCACAAGGTAATAAAATATGTAATCCTGGTCAGTACTAGCAAAGCTTGCCTGAATAGTGTTTTTTCTTTGCCTAAAGTTTGGTCTGGAAATTCCAGAAGGATAATTAATCAGAAGGAAACTGCTTTTTTTTTTTTAAAATCCTTACCCAAGGATATGTTTCTATTGATTTGAGAGAGAGAGAGAAACATCAACTGGTTGCCTTCCATATGTGCCCTGGCTAGGGATTAAACCCACAACCTACATATGTGCCCTGACTGGGAATCGAGCCTGCAACCTTTTGGTATATGGGACAATGCTCCAACCAACTAAGCCACTCGACCAGGGCCAGAAGGAAACTGTTTTTTAAGTGGGATAATTTATAACCTACTAGATTTATGTTTTTGAGAAAGTGGAAAGTTGTCCTTTTAAAAAAATGAGATAGAGCAGATTCAAGTGCCCATCTTATGGTTCCATCACTATAGAAATAATTAAGGCAACAAATTGGCCAAAGCTCAGTGTCCTCCAATCAGACTAACCCTTGAAGAGCTGTGCCCTAAGTCTGAAGGACAGTGATTACTGGTCTCACTGCATAGCTTAGAATCCATTGAAAACATTCAGTATGCTTTACTTTGTATCATTCTGATATTCCTGAACTAGATATTTCCCACTAACTATTCAGTTATCGACATTACATTTTTAATTCATTCAACAAATATTTAGCGAGTACCTTTTGGACACTATGGGTACCAAAGTGAATGAGCCAGGAATCTTGACTTTAAAAAGGTCACAGTCTGTGCTTTCTATTGATGGCCTAAGATGTTCTCATTAAGAAAAATATCCCTCGAGAGATGGCTGCAGAGTAGCTGGAAGTTGTATTCACCTGTTTCCAGCTTCAAACCAGATTTACAGCTAAATTACAGAGCAATCAACTTGAAAAACAAATTGAAGTGTAGCTGATCTGTAATACTATAACCAAGGAGCACAGAAGAAGCCATGTTGAGACTGCTAAGAGGGCTGGAGACACGGAAAGGGAGAGCCCCCTCATGCAGGTGTGGCAGCTGAGAAGCTGCAGGAATATCTCGGCAGCAAAACTCCCTCCTCCTAGGAGTGTGGTATCTCAACCCCGCACAGGGATTGAGCCCAGAACAACAGAGATCGGAAGAGGAGCCCATGTAGCATCAGGCGATGGGAATCAGTGGGGATTCTGTCCACCTGGGAGACTGGGACTGCACCATCCCAGGGAAGGAGCACTCCCATTGTTGTGGCACCAGCCTGGGATTGGACTATGACTGCTGGAGAGGCCACACTGTCTTACTTGGGTTCTGCAGAGGGGACTGCTGGCTACACCCAGCAGTGACTTTGAGGGGCCTTCTAATCTCTATAAAGGCTCTGGGCGAGACCCAGTCAGTGACTAAATTGTGTGGTTTGATAAAGAGGAAGGGTCTCTCCCACCTTGAGTGCATGGTAGGTGCCCCACCCCCACCTACTAAGCTGCTTGGCCAGCCCCATCCTGCTGGGTTTGGCAGCACAGCAACCCAAAATCTACAGGACACACCAAAAGCAGTTCTGAGAGGGAAGTTCATAGCATTACAAACCTACCTCAAGAAGCAAGAAAAAATTTCAAATAAACAATCTAACCCTACATCTAAAAGAATTAGAAAAAGAACAACAAGAAAAGCCCAGAGTAAGTAGAAGGAAGGAAATAATAAAGATCAGAGTGGAAATAAATGACACAGAAACTAAAAAAAAATTTAAAAAATCAATGAAACCAAGGGCTGGTTCTTTGAAAAGACTGATGAACCTTTAACCAGACTTATGAACCTTTAACCAGACTTATCAAGAAAAAAAGAAAGAGGGCCCAAATAAATAAAATTAAAAATGAAAGGGGAAGTAACAACTGACATCACAGAAATACAAAGGATTCTGAGAAAATACTGTAAACAACTATATGCCAACAAATTGGAAAACCTGGACAAAATGGACAAATTTCTAGAAACATACATGTTTCCAAAACTGAATCAGGAAGAATCAGAAAACCTGAATAGGCCAATAACAACTAATGAAAGTGAAGCAATAATTTAAAAAAATAAAACAAAACAAAAAACTCCCAGAAAACAAACCTCCTGGACTGGATGGCTTCACAAGCAAACTTTAACAAACATTCAAAGAAGAACTAACCCCTGTCCTTCTCAAACTATTCCAAAATATTCAAGAGAAAGGAAGGCTTCCAAGCTCCTTTTATGAGGCCAGCATAATCCTAATTCCAAAACCAGATAAAGACACTACAAAGAAGGAAATTATAGGCCAATATCCCTCGTGAACATAGATGCTAAAATCCTCAACAAAATATTAGCAAACCAGATCCAGCAATACATTAAAAAGATCATACACCATGATCAAGGGGGATTTATTCCAGGGATACAAGGTTGGTACAATATTTGCAAATTAATAAATGTGACACATCACAAACAAAATGAAAGATAAAAATCACACGATCATATCAATAGATGACAAAAAAGTATTTAATAATATCCAGCACCCATTTATGATATAAACTCTCACCAAAGTGGGAATAGAGGGATCACACCTCAACATAATAAAGGCCAAATATGAAAAACCTATAGCCAACATCCTATTCAATAGACAAAAACTAAAAGCATTTCCCTTAAGATCAGGAATAAGACAGGGATGTTGGCTTTCACCACTCTTATTCAGCATAATACAAAAAGTCCTAGCCACAGCGATCAGACAAATAGAAAAAATAAAAGGCATCCAAAAATTGGAAAAGAAGATGTAAACTGTCATTTGATATTGTTGACATGACATGATGACATGATATTGTACATAGAAAACCCTAAGGACTCCACCAAAAAACTACTAGACCTAATAAATGAATTTGGCAAAGTAGCAGGATACAAAATTAATATTCAGAAATCAGTTGCATTTTTATACACCAATAATGAACTCTTAGAAAGAAAAACTTAAAAACAATCCCATTTACAATTGCATAAAAAATAAGGTACCTTGTTATAAATTTAACCAAGGAAGCAAAAGACCTGTACTTGGAAAGCTATAAGACACTGAAGAAAGATACTAAGGAAGATACGAACAAGTGGAAGCACATATGTACTGTGTTCATGGACTGGAAGAATTAACATCATTACAATGTCCATACTACCAAAGCAATCTATAGATTCAGTGCAATTCCTACTAAAACACTAGTGGCATATTTCACAGATCTAGAACAAACATTGCAAAAATTTATATGGAACCAAAAGACCCGGAATAGTCTCAGCAATCTTTGAGAAAGAACAAAGTTGGAGATATCACAATACTGGATATCAAACTATACTACAATGCAACTATAATCAAACCAGCTTGGTACTGGCACAAGAACAGACATATAGATCAGTGGAACAGAACAGAGAACCCAGAAATCCACACCATTATGGTCAATTAATATTTGACAAAGGAGGCAAGAGCTTGCAATGGAGTAAAGATGGTCTCTTCAATAAATAGTGTTGGAAAAATTGGACAGGTACATGCAAAAAATGAAACTAGACCACCAACTTACACCATACACAAGAATAAAATGAACTAAAGACTTAAATGTCAGATGTGAAAGATGAAGATTTGCATCATCAGAAAGATGCAAATTAAAACCACAATGAGATACCACCTCACACCTGCCAGAATGGCTCCATCAACAAATCAACAAACAAGTACTGGTGAGGGTGTGGAGAAAAGAGATCCCTAGTGCACTGCTGGTGGGAATGCAGACTGGTGCAATCGCTGTGGAAAACAGTGTAGAGGTTCCTCAAACAATTAAAAATTGCCCTGGTCGGATGGCTCAGTTGGTTGGAACATTGTCCCATACACCAGAATGTTGTAGGTTTTGATGCCTGGTCAGGGTGCATGCAGAAGGCTACTGATCAATGTTTCTCTCTCCCTCTCTCTCTTCCTCCCTCTCTCTAAAATCAATAAAACATATCCTTGGGTGAGGATTTAAAAAAATTAAAAATCACAACTGCCTTTTGACCCAATGATCCCACTTCTGGGAATATATCTTTAGAATCCTGAAACAACAATCAGAAAGAATATGTGCACCCCTATGTTCACAGCAGTGTTATTTACAATAGCCAAGATCTGGAAGCAGCCCAAGTGCTCAGCAGTAGATGAGTGGGATAAAAAAAGCTGTGGTACTTTTACACAATGGAATATTAATCAGCTGGGGCGAGGGGGAGTTCTTATCTTTTGGAATAGCAGGGATGAACCTGGAGATTATCATGCTAAGTGAAATAAGCCAGTCAGAGAAAGACAAATATCATATGATCTCACTTATTTGTAGAATCTAATGACCAAAATAAACTGATGGACAAAATAGAAGCAGAGGCATGAATACATGGAACAGACTGACAGATGGCAGAGGAGAGGGTGTGGGGTGTACTGGATAAAAGGTGAAGGGAGTAGCCAGAGAACATATAAGCATAACCTATAGACATAGCCAACAGTGTGGTGAAGGCCGGGGGGGGGGGGGGGGGGGAGGAAGGCAAAGAGGGGAGGCACGTAGGACATCTGTAATAGTGTCAAGAATAAATAAATACACAATAAATAAAGATTGTGGAAAAAAGAAAAGAAAAATATCCCTTTGTTCTGTCTTTTTTACACTTAAGAATCTCTATTACACCAAACCAAGATATTTTTTCCTGGTTGTGAACAGATTTCACAAATATAACTAGCACAGAATTATGTAAGTTTACTCAGCAAAAAGAACCATATTTACTATTAATTCAGTGGCTGTTATGTGATTCTGGTAAACTTACTTTCTCAGAAGGTCTGTAACCTCACTTGGAATGGCTTAAGTTTCAGTTTCCTTGTCTACCATCAGAGTAGAACTTCCTATAAATGCTTTACTTCTGGCTCTCTACCAGTCCAGCACTTTTCAACTCAATGCATCACTCTAGCAATAATTTCCTGTCTCGCCTTTCTTCTCTCTCCAGCCTATCACATAGAATGTCTATGGCATAACATTTTAATTTCATCCTGTCATTCCATGTTCAGAAAATTCCAGGGACTGCCATTTCTTGTAAACTCTTGTGACTAGCCAGAAACTCTCCCAATACTATGCCTCGCTTTACTTAACCTCACCTCACCTCTTACTACCCCAAATTAGTAGTTGTTCCTGAAATATCAAGAACATTCTTCACTCTCTAGGTATTTGTTCCTGCAGTTCTTCCTGCTGGAAAGCACCCCCTTCCCACTCGCCCTCCCCTTTTAAGTTCAGTTTAAATTCAGCTCCTTTCTCCTGAACTCTCCCCAATTGCTATTGCCCACGTCAATTTTCTGAAATTAGTGACTATTATCAGTATAGTTCCTTAGGACTTAATCCCATACTTCCTTGGATTGTTATTTAACTGATTCCTCTCTGCACCTTCTCTTTCCAAGTAGATTGTAATTCCACCCTGAGCGAAGGTGCTCACCTTAAAAGTTGCATTTCTGTCTCCTAGTTTTAGGCAGTTGCGTATACATTTGGTGTTCAATACATTTAAAAAATATTTGTGGAATGAATGACCACTGACTCTAAATACACTTTTCCCTTTCTTTTACAGCCAGTGCCACCCTTAAATCCTGTGTATTCCCAGGTCAATGCTTTCAAACCTTTCCAACCACAACTAATAGGAATAAATTCTTTTTATATTGTGACAAAACAACGTGTGCAATATATCCTTTTTTTATCCTATTTTTTTAAATACTGACATGACACACTAAATTGATTTGCTCATGACTAAAGGGTTATAATCTACAGTATAAATACTTTATGCTCCTTGAATTCATATGAGGTGTGTAAAATTGTTCTTGAAAAATGCTTACAACAAAACAGTGCTTTGAATTCTCAATCTGTTCCTGACAGTTTGAGTTAACAATTATTATCTTTAGAGTTATCTTGAGATCACTTCTTACCATATTCCACCACAGCATGTAGAATCAATTCCTCCTCCCACTTCTACTTTTTGAAATTTGGGCACAGTTAAATAATAATGCACAAAGTGTCGTCTAGATTTCTATTTCTTATGCTGTCTTGACAAACTTTAGTGACATATAAATGAACATTTTCAGGCCTAATTTTAATCAGACCACTTGCTGATGAATAAAAGTAGGTATGGTCCATATTTTTGTGTCTTTGTGTATCTTAGGAACTTGCATGAGCCTTGTTACCTGATCATACAGAATCTGAATCCCAGCTTTGCCAAGTTACTTAACCTGAGCCTTTATTTCCACATCCATACAATGGGAATAATAATATTAACTTCAAAGGATCGGGGGCGGTTGATATACTTTAACCACCCTCAATTCTTTTCTTTGCTTTTTTAAAAAAATTTTTATTGATTGATTTTAGAGAGGGAGAGGATCATTGCCCTGTTGTTTCACTTATGTATGCATTCATTGGTTGCTTCCTGTATTGTATGTGCTCCTATGGGAGATGGAGCAAACTTGGCGTATCCAGACTATCAGGATGATGCTCTAACCAACTGAGCTATCTGGCCAGGGCCTCTAGCTCAGTGATTTTCAACCTTTTTCATCTAATGGCACACATAAACTAATTACAAAAATTCTACAGCACTCCAAAAAATATATTTTTTGTCGATCTAACCAAAAAAAATAGGTATAATATTGATTCATTCATACCGGATAGCTATTGTTGTGATGGCTGTTGTCATTTTTTTATTTGACAATCTAAGAGAAAAGAGGTCAGTGCCCCTGACTAAATAGTCAGGTATTGCATGTTTTAAAAATTCTTGTGCCTTCTGAGGCACACCAGTTGAAAATCACTGAGCTAGCTAAATTTTGTTATCGGCTTATTTATAATATAATATTCCACTGCTGGTTTTTTAGGTAACAAATATCCCTGTGGAAAGGCTCTATTTGTGGTGCTGAATAACCATTATATAATAAATGTCTCTTTAAACTAAAAGAACATATATATATGAAATAACTTGTGTAGTCAAGCTAACCCATTTAGATTTGTTTTCACTTTATAAAAAAATTTTTTTTAAAAAAAACCACACGCACCTGTGTGTTGAATGAAGTGTGTTTTAACTCAGCAAGATTATTGCACACAATACACAGACATAACACTCAAGATGTACATGAGGCTGCTTGTGAACAAAGCAAGACCTAGCACTCCATTTCAGCCTTCCAAATCAAAGCCTTGTTCCAACTGCTTTTATATTCCTTCTTACCTCTGTTGATCCACCCTTATCTTACCTATCTACTTTTAGGGTGTTTTTAATTGCAGGAGTTTGGCGGTGAATTTAAGTAAACAACTACCTCCCCACAAAGTGTTTTTCACCCTAACCTGTTCAATTTAGCACTGCAAAGCGGAGTATCTCGTCCATTCTCCTGTAAACGCTGGTTCAGAGTGGACCGGGCACAGGGGAGCTGCAGTCCCTTTCAAAATCACCTAAAGGCAGTGATCAAGATTCCCCGAGCCTCAGCTCAGTCGTTTGCTAGAGGGCTGCGTTTTGCGCCGAGACTAAAGTGGAGACCGCTGGGGATTAAGCTTCAGCCCCCACTCCCCAAACTGCTGCGTGTGCGAGAAGGGGGTGGGGGGGGAGTGTATCCAAGGAAGCGGAGAGGCAGAAACAGACCGGCAACAGGAGGTAGAAACCGTGGAGTCAGAAGCCGCAGGCTCCACAGACTCGCACAGACACGACTGAATCCTAGATGGCAGCTAATAGTCACATTGATTTTTAATTTAGTTATTTAGAATTTTAATTTTAATAGCAAATATGGTTAATAAGTACCGTACAAATCTAAACATTAGAACGCGGCGAGCAGCTAGCGGGGAAGCGCCGTAGGAGCAGAAGCGGCGGCCGCGAACCCCGCCCCTTCCCTCCCGCCGCTGGCCCCGCCCACGCGGCTGAGCTCCGCCCCGGCCGCGGCCACGCGCGCCGAGCCTCCGGTCCCCGCAGTCTCTGTCGTCACGTCCGGGGGCGGTCCGGGACGCCGGGGGCGGGCCCGGGTGGGGCCGGGACGCCTTGGGGGGCCGGACAGGGCGGGGGTGGGGTTGTGGCGGTGCTCTGGGTGACAACGGTCAGTAATGAAGGTGGCCGCGGCGAGGCGGCAGGCTCAGCAGCGCCGGGCGGGGGTGGCGCCCGGGCCGCGCCAGTGAGACCTCGGGCCCGCGCGGCGAGATGGGGACCCGGCGCGGGGAGTGAGGTGGCGGCGGCAGTAGCGGCGAGCGGAACTTTAGCCGGAGGGGCTCTCAGGACTGCCCCTCTGGCTCGCCTGCCTCCCCCTGCAGCCCCTCGGCCCCCGCGTCCCGCGGGACCGGCTCGGCGACGGCGGGGGCATGTGGCGCTGGGTCCGGCAGCAGCTGGTAGGTACCTCCGTCCTGTCACCTCCCGGGCGCCCCGGCGGAGCCGCTCAGGCCCGGGTGGCGGGGAAGGGCTCGCGGCGCGGAGCCGCGAGGCCCGGGTGCGGGCGTCGAGCTAGGCCGCAGCAGGGGCGGGCGCGGGGCCGGAGCCGCCTGAGCCCCGCGCAGCCCGGGCGCGCGTCTCGCCTGCCCGCTGGCGGCGGGAGGTGGCCGCCCCCGGCCCGCGCTCCTCGGTTGCTCCCGCCTCCTCGCCGGTCCTCGGCGGCTGTGGCCAGCAGCGGGGGTCCGGAGCGGGCCCGGCGTTACCCCTGAGGAGACGGGGCGAGGGAATGGAGTGGAAAGAGGCCAGCGTTTCCTGCCTGGAGCAGTTTGGGACCCGTTTGAGCGAAGGGGGGGAGGACTTGACTTGGCCCCTCTGGTCACCGCGCGCAGTTAGTGTCAAGATTCTGCGTGGCGCTGATGATCGGAAAGGAGGGTTCCTCGTCTAGTGTAACCCCTCAGAGTGGAAGAAGTGTTACCCAAGGCCTGGGTGAGAGACAGAAAAGATTCCGACACCCCGTTTACTTTCGGAAAAGATTTGTACGATAGGTAGGCTACGTGTTCCTACCTTGTCTTCCTTCACCCCGCCGCGAGTGAAACTTTTGGAATGTCGACCTTACTTTTTTCCATTCTCCTGAAGGCAGTTTGAACGAGCCTGGTTTGGAACCAGTGGAACATCTGGGGGGGTGGGGGGGGGGGAGAAATCTTAGAAGAGGGCGATTTAAGGCATATCAAAAGCGCCACCTTTCTTAGAACTAATTCAGATAGAAAAATCTTTCCTACCTCCTGGCAACTACAACACTAAGGCAACAGTGAAAATTAGGACAAAAATTGCTTCTGGCTGAAGAAGCCGAACCTTGTCTCGGTGATGAGGTCTGTTACTGGTTACTGCTTAATTTCTAAATCGCATTAGTTAAATGCTTCTAGAATTCGGTGGTTTCGTTTACTAAGTCAAAAGGCAGTGAAGCAAACACGATTTTTGTGAGAATAAAGCATTGACCCTCCTGCTCCAGAACAACATTTTAATGTTAAGACTGAGAATTACTCTGTTTTAGAGCCAGCCTTCTCTTAATTCATTTTGCAGCGGGCATTATTCTAAAAAAAGAATAAATTTTATAAATGAAACTAGAACTGCCTGCCACTCCCACAAACAAATGGTGGCTATTTTTAGTTAATTGTGAATTCAGATACCCAAATATATGCCTTATTAGGAAACCAAGCTAATGATATTATTATAATTCCATATTGTGGTAAGACTTTGTTGCAGTAAGCTGTAGCACAGTAACTTGACTCGAAGTTAATTATTATTTTTCGAAGTTAATTATTACAGGTCTGATCTCATGCTTTTGACTTGCCAATCTTCCTGTGTGGAAGGCTTATTTATGGTGTTTTACCTGGAAGATCATTCTGAAGTGGTTTTCTCAAAGCTTTTCCTAGTAGATTAAGACACCACTTCTCAGTGTTAGGTATTTTTGTTAACCTGAATAAAATCCTGCTTGTATAACCACTCATGTTCAAGACAGGCAATCTGGTAATGTTTTTAAAAAATGACTTCAAGTGAATGCAACGTAAAGGAAGGACAGGAAGTTGTGTGGTTAATTTCTAAGACTATTGCCTTACTGAATGGTTAACAAGTTGAACACGTTGCTGTGCATTAAAAAAAAATGCTATCTCTGACATTTAGTTGCTCATCTTGCTGGTTTTATTTTTAAGTTATCATATTCTCCAAGTATGTAATCAGACCTGTGCCAATTTAGGACTTTGTACCTCTGATTAACTTTGTACAGTCACTTAAATTATACATTAAGGATAGTGGATATACACAGTAATGAAAGCATATTTTACTATCCCAGTCACAGGCAGCTATTCTAGTTACCAGGAATTACTAAGGACTAGTTTAGATTATTCTTCCATTTGCTCAATGGATTGAGTCATCCATGTCTTTTAGGAAGAGGCTCATTTTAAAAATTGAGATAAATAGGATAAAATAAGGAAAATTAATATGCAAATTGCAAGGATACATTTTTGGAGTTCTAAACATACTTTATTCATTATATGAATCATGATTTTCAATAACTTGTCTTGCCAAAAATAATTTATAGTCATTTTATTACAGAAATAACTTATGTTCTAGTAATTTCTCCCTAATTAAATAAATGTTTTACTACTTATCTCCACAAAGTATTTTCACTAACTAGACTCGAGGAAAATCAGGTTTTCAGAAGGTTGATATTTTCTCTTGGGGAAGTAGAGTGGAAAGAAAAGATTGGAATATCCTTTTCTTTTTCTTTTCTCTTTAAATTGATTTGAGAAAGAGAAAAAGAGAAAAACATCGGTGTGAGAGAGAAACATCAATCAGTTGCCTCCCGTATACCCCCTAACCAGGTTTCAAATCCAATGTACCCTGACCAGAAATCCAACCCATGACCCTTCACTTTATGGGAGGACACTCCAACCAACTGAGCCACACCTGATGAGCTGCTCTTTCTCTTTTGTTCTTTCTTTTTTGACTCACAATGCTGAAGTTATTTTACAGTAAGAACATTTTTTTGTCTTTTTGGTACAGTTAGTATTATCCATAGTGTACTCATTTCTAGCAGCATACTATGTGTATTAACTCAGATGAGATGACAGCATTATAATAGAGGAAATACCATTAGCTACTCACTGTATTCTCATATTTAGATTTGTAAAGTAGTTAGTAACCATATTGACTATTAAGATTAAAATTCTAATTAAATTAAAAATTCATGTGACTATTACCTACCGTATTGGACAGCTCTGAGCAGAACATTTTCATTATCATAGAAAATTCTACTGGACAGCACTACTTTAGACTTTTAAGTGAAAGTCTTTTCAATACATATTTTAGTTGATAAGTAATATTTATAGGACAGTGCAATGCTGATTTTATTTTTTTTTTATTTTAAATTATCTTTATTGCTGAAAGTGTTACAGATGTCTCCTTTTTTTTACCCATTGATCCCCTCCACCCTGCACCCCCACCCGTTCAGGTCTTCATTCCACTATTGTCTGTGTTCGTGGGTTATGCATATATGTATATAAGTTCTTAGGTAATCTCTTCCCCACCCCTACCCCTGCCTTCCCTCTGAGATTCATCAGTCTGTTCCATGCTTCTATGTCTCTGGATCTGTTTTGTTCATCGGTTTATTTTGTTCATTAGATTCCACATATGAGTAAGATCATGTGACACTTGTCTTTCTCTGACTGGCTTATTTCTCTTAGCACAGTACTCTACAGGTCCCACTATGCTCTCTCAAAGGGTAAAGAATCCTTTTTTACAGCTGCATAATATTCCATGTTATAAATTCTGAGAAGATGCTTGAAATGATTTCAGTCTTCTTGAACTTGTAGAGACTTGTTTTTTATATTCTAACGTGGTCTGTCTTCAAGAACATCGCATGTGCACTTGAGAAGAATGTATATTCTACAGTTTTGTGGTGAAATGTTCTGTAAATGTCAATTAAATCCATCTGATGTAGTGTGTCATTTAGAGTCACTGTTTCCTTGTTAATTTTTTGTCTGGAAGACCTATCCAGTAAAGTCAGTGGGGTGTTCAATTCCCCTACTATGACTGTATCGCTGTCGATCTCTCCCTTAAAGTCCTCCAGAAGTGTTTTTTTTCAGCCTGTGTGAGTCTTTTGTTCTGAGGTGGGCCTCCTGTAGACAGCATATATTTAGGTCATATTTTCTTAACCATTCAGCTACCCTATGTCTTTTGATTGGATGTAATGCTATGTTTTTAAAGCACTTCCTGTGTGCAGACATTATAATGTGCTAAATACTGAGGATACAAATGTAGGTCAATGAGGGCCTTATTCATCTTTTTATGTGTCTCACACAGTACTTGACATAGAGTAGACATTGGGTACATGTTTGTGAATAAATGTATAGATGAAGGAAGAAAGAATGAATCCTGTAGTAGTGTTTCTGTGTTCAGAGATACAATGATAAAATTCAAGATTGACCAGTCCAGAAGAAAGCTAGAAAATTGCTGTAATTTTACAAAAATACAACTTAATGTTGTTATAGTAAGAATACCATTTCTTAAATTCTCCATAAATGTAGTCCCTTCAGATTTGTATTGGCAGTGGTAGGAAGGCTGGTGAGATTTGTTTTCTGATTCACTGAGAAAAATGGGAAGCTCTTAACTTACACTGCCTCAACTTTCTGTCTCTCATCATACACACTCATTGAACTTGTTTATAACTGTGCTAAATTCTTCCCTTTCCACTTGTCACAAAGGAAGGTGTGACAGTCCTCTTTTTTAAACAAACCTCTTATACTATTATTCCTGTTTTCCCCAGTCCCCATCAAGTACCTATACTAGTATATTTATTCTCTTACTCTTTTCCTTTAACCTGTGAACATGTTCAGGCTTCTCTCAACTATTTTTTCCTGTGCCTGAAAATGTCCAATTCTCTTCAGTTTTCTAAAAAATAGGTCTATCCTGAATAACTGTGCTGTCCAGTACACTTGAAGTGTGGCTAGTTCGATTTGAGATGTTCTTAAGTGTAAAATACACACAGGATTTCAAAAACAGTATGAAAAAAAGAATGTAAAATAATCTCAATTTTTTATATTAGTTACATGTTAATATTTTGGACATATTGGGTAAAGTATTACAATTAATTTTATCTGTTTCTTATTACTTTTAAGATGTAATTACTAGAATTTTTAAAATTACAAATGTGGCTTGCTTTTGTGGCTCGTGTTATATTTCTGCTAGTGCTGCTCTGTTTCTGTATAGCACAGAAGTCTAGATATCTCACTCACTAGACTAAATATCTAAGGGCAGGGGCCATTTCTTGCTTGTCTTTATATCCCTTGGTTTCAAGACAGCAGCCGGCCCATTGTAAGTACTCACATGTACCAAATGTTGGTTGAATATCAGATTTATTTCAGCATCAGTTTGGTAGTACCTGCATTCTTTGCCTTTCTCTCAAGGAATGAAGAGTAGGAAAAGGAAGTGCAGGCCTATGATGGTATTATTTTGGTGTGGCTATTAATTTTTAACCTCAGGAATTAATGTTTAAGAACCTAAGTCTTTGAATATTTGCTTCTTTTATCTCTATGTTCAGCCATATATTCTTGAATACCCAGTTTTTCATTTGGTTAGGGAGGGTCAAGCATTAGAGGAATCCCAAGTATCTCAGCAGCACTGAAGTAAGGGTCTTGACCAGATCCTTAAAGAACCTTATGATTGCCATTACTGTCATTAATATCCCTTCTATCACTGTAGCCTGTTTTCAACATCGCAGCCTGAGTGATCTTATTAAAACACAAGTTAGATCGTGTAATTCCTATGTTCACAACCCTCTAAGGACTTGCCTTCTTGCTCACATTAAAAACCAGTTTCCTCTTTATCTGCATCCCCTCCTCCCCAAACCACTTTTCATTTTCCATCACTCTTCACTCACTTTGCTTTATGCACACTGTGGCCCTCTTGGAATTCATTAGAAGTCAGGCCTGCAGTGCTTAAATCTCAGGATCTTTGCCCTGTTACTTCTGTCTGGAATGTTCTTCCTCCAGTTACCTGCTGGTTCCTTTACTCCCTTCATGTCTTTATTCAGTTGTTATAAATGAGGCCTTTTCTGGACATTCAACATAAAATTGTAGCGCTCCCCAAGACTTCCCTGTCTCCCTTCCCTGCTTTTTTTTTTTCTTAGCACTTAATCACTATTTAATATACTCTGTAATTTTCTTATCACATTTATCCCACGAAGGCAGTGATTTTGCTCTATTTGTTTTAGTTCTCCATATAACAAAAGCTGTTTCTCAACTCTACATGCACTTTTAAGGAACACCATCATTTGATTTTTTCTTTTTTAATATATCTTTATTGATTTCAGAGAGAGGAAGGGAGAGGGAGAGAGAGAGAAACATCAGTGATAAGAGAGTCATTGATAAGCTGCCTCCTGCATGCCTCCTGCATGCCCCCTGCTGGGGATCAAACCCAAAACCTGGGCATGTGCCCTGACGGAAATAGGAACAGAGCTCATAGGTCGATGCTCAATCGCTGAGCCACACCCAGCCAGACTCAGTAGCACTATTTCTTTCTCATTTATTTATTCACTCATTGACTCAAACATTTTTTGATTACCTACTCTGTAATAGCATGTTGCTAGGCTCTGGAATTACTAAAGTGAACCCATATCCTAGCCACATTGAAACCAGAAGATTATTCTAGTTTGATCTTAAATATGTGAAGGGAAATAGGAAGTTAGATATCTAATGTAAATAAGGCTTAAATCACTAAGGTTTCATCAACTACAAGTCAGGAGGGACTTTTCTGTTTTTATCATCAGTGGTCCTTGGCACACTACAAAGCACATAGAAAGTACTCAGTGAATACTCTGGTTGCTAAAGTAAATTCTTTTCATTATATGCAGAAGGCAAGAATTGCAGATCACGAGTATAATTTTAATAGTCATTGTGCAGGATAAGTGAACTGCTTGCTGAAAGAATGGAAAATATGTGAAAGTATTTTTTTCTGTTTTTAAAAAATATGTTTTCAGAATTATGTCAGACCTAGTGTTGCCAGATAATCACTTCTCTGCTTAAAGTTTAATTTTCAAATTTTCATAGCACTTTAGGATTTGCGGAGTCCTTTTTTTTAACCTTGTATAAACATGTTTTACTTTCTTCTGAAGCATGTTTCTCACATTCCCAACATACAAAATTATTAAGACAATTGTGTTATTTCTGCCCTAGTTTTTTCCTACCTTTGTTTTAATTCTTGTATAAATAAGTAATAGGATTCACGCAGCATCTCTATTCTTTGACTTCATTATATTTTTTATAGTTTAGAAGTTTTTTACCTAATACATTAGCATATTTAAATCTGTACTTGGAAATATTTTTCAGTTTCTTGGTTTGAGTACTGGCTCTGCTGCTCATGGTATAAGCAGCAGCTTCTAATGTGAATGATAGAACCAAGATAGTGAATACTTGTAGTATAACTTACATTTGGCCATCCAAGTACATTGTTGCTTGTTATCCCTATTGGACCTAATATCCCGTTTCTAACAAATATTTTATAAATAACCCCTTTCTTTGTTATCCTGAAATAAAAAAGAAACATATAGCCTGCCTATACAAATACATTCTTTTTAAGTCAACATTAAAACCCTAGTTGTCATGTGAAGGAAAAATGAATACATTCATATCTATTTTAGTATGTAAATGCTCAATGATAACTACACTAAGCATAATAAATAATCAGTTGCTATAATCATTATGAATGCACAGCTATTAATACAGACGGCTGATCATGTAGTGGTGACTCAAATTCAAGTGACATTTCCATTGGTGATGCAGTTTTCTGAGGCAGCAAACAACTTTTCATAAAGTTCCGACACAGCATAGTCTATCTTTAATTTACATGGTAGTTTCATTCCTGAAAAATTAATAAATTCATGCAAACTATTTTATGTTTATATTTAAATAGGGGACTTATATTATTCTAAAGAAATTTTTACCAACATGAGTATCAGGTATGGCATTTGAAACTTGTCTGGTTCACAGGACATTTCTTCATTGTCAGAACTCTACAGTGCATTGCAGAATGTCTAATATCTCTGCCCCACCTACCCATTTATTCACCCACCTACAAAATGCCAGTAGACACCCCCCTCCCAATGATTGTGAAAATCATTACCAACAATATTTCTGAAATGGTTCCTAAAAGTCTTCCTTCCCTTAGGCTCATTCCTTAACAGGAATTTTGACTTTGAGACATATAATCTCTTAGCTATAATAGAGAACTATTATATGTGGTTCTCTCAATGAGAATAGGAAATCACACTTAAGCAACCATTCAGGAAATGATAGGTGAGTAGAAAGCTTGTAGAGCAAAGTGTATGATCATTCAGAAACATTGATACTATTTCATTCAGAAATAGTATTATCTGGGTTGATTTGCTAATTATAAATACTTGGTATTACATTGTACCTATCTGATAGCAGGAATGGCATATACACTGTTATATAAAAGCAAGAGTCATATGGATTTTGAGAAACATTAAAAATGTTTATAATTATGGCAGGATAAAAGGTAGGATGTCTAGATTGTGGGAAGTGGACCTGGTAGGTACAAGATGGTTGGTTTTTGTTATTGCTGCTGCTGTTATTTGATAGCTGTTTCCAGGTTTAGGCATTCTTAACCTTTTGTATCAATTGTCTAAATAACTAAATGGGATTCACCCTGCATCTCTATTTTTTTTACGTTAGTATGCTTTTTAAAGTTATTGTTTAGAATTTTGTGATTGTATCTTTGTGATTTATATATGTTTTTAAATATTAAATTTTGAAGATACTGTGTAAAAGATACGTTGTTTGACCACATGTCTCTGGCCTGTCTCAGGGTTGGAGCCCACTGCTTCTGATATACTAAGGAGGACCTGCGAAGCTATCTTCATTGCCCCTGTTGTTTCTGATTGTGAGGGGAGAAGGAGAAGACTCAAGTGTTTGAGAAACCTGGGTAGAAATTTCTTTTTACCCATCTATTTCAAATCTGAATTCTAGTTATAAGATTTACAAGTTTCACTCCTTATCCAGCCAGTGTTTAACTGGATAGGCAGAAAAAAATCAAATTTAGGGTTCTTCAAACCTAAATTCTCTCTTACAAAGGCCTCTGATTTTTAAATTTGATCTAAGCTAAAACCCTCTCACACATTTATTTTTTTCATAAATGTCTCTCTGATTCTATACATAGAAATCACCAGTCTAGCAAACAGGAGACATTCATATTCATGGTTGAATTATGGCCAAATAGGACTCTCCTAATCCAGAAAATCTGTGGTGTAAAATTCAAAAATGGGTGAAACTGATATTTTTAATTGTGGTAAACTATGTATAACTTAAAACTTACTATTTCAACCATTTTTAAGTGTATGGTTTTGTGATAGTACATTCACATTGTTGTACAGTCATTACCACCATCCATCTCCTGAACTTTTTCATTATCCCAAACTGAAACTTTGTATCCATTAAACATTCTCTATTCTCCCCTTTACCAAAGGCCTAGCAAACTATGAATTTCACTACTGTTTCTTATTCCTTATATAAGAAGAGTCATATAATATTTGTCCTTTTGTCACAGGCTTATTTCACTTAGCCTAATGTCTTCAAGGATTATCCATGTTGTAACGTGTTAAAATTTCCTTTCTCTTTAAGGCTAAATTCTATCCCATTGTGTGTGTATACCACATTTTGAATGGTCATCTGTCCAATGAACACTTGGGTTGCTACCATCTTTTGGCTATTGTGAATAATATTGCCATGAAGATGGGTGTAGAAATACCTGTTCAGGTCTTTACTTTCACTTCTTTTGAGTATACATATATCCAGAAGTGGAATTACTGCATCATATGACTATTCGGTTTACTTTTTTGAGGAGTTGCCAGTGTTTTCAGGTGTCTGCACCACTTTACATTCCTGTCAGCAGTGCACAAAGATTCTAATTTTCCACATTGTTGCCAATACTTGTTTGTTTTTTTAAGATAATAGTCACCCTAAAGGGTGTACAGTGGTATTTCATATTTCATCATGGTTTTGATTTGCATTTTCCTAATAAGTTGATTTCTTTGACATTCAGAATGAACCTCCACCACCTGTCAAGCTGTATAAATCAATGGCTTTGATGAGTATGGGATACATCTAGGAATACCAGAATAAAAAGTTTCCTATTAGCCAGCCCCCTTTCACTAGTAATGGCAGATTTCACTTTTACAGAATCACTTTTTAAAAGTTTCCTTTTCAATTTAAATATCATTGAAATTAAATTCAATTTGGTAAAAAATTTATTGTTAAAGATATTTAAAAACCAGAGTCGGAACCTGAAAACTAAAGAATTTAACGCATTCAGTAAATATTCATTAAATAGCTAGCATATGCTGTGTTTAAAAGTCTTACAGTCTGGAGGGCGAGATGGATATACGGACAAGCAATTAAAATTCAGTGTCATAAAATCTGTGATGGAGTGTATAAAAGGTTTGGTGGGTGTAGTAAATAACAAATGCCTTCCTTTATTTCTGGAGAAGGAGAAATGTCAGGGAAAGCTCCACTGACAAGGAAGTTCTTAAGCTGAAACTTGAAGGATGAGTAGGCTTTTGCTGGAGGTATATGTTGGAGTAGGGAATCAAGTTTGGGAAGTAATATAACCTGTCAGAGATGAACTTTCTGTAGTAAAGCACTGGCAGATGATTCAAGAATTTTGGAATTAAAAAAACCTCTAAATTTTATATCCTGTAACCAGAGAGCTAGTCCCAGTCCATCCCTGCACTAAACTAAAGTTCTTGGAAGCCCAAAAATCTGATAGGCACCAAACTACCTTACATCTTAAAATGAAAATTATGTAACATAAAAAAAAAGTTAAAAAATTGTTGTGTTCACATTATGGGCATTTTTAAGTTACTCCCTATCACCTTACTTTGGTCTGTTAATAGTGTAAAATTATCTTGTCCTTAAAATACCTTCATATGGATATATTTTATTTAAAGTCTATGTCCAGGAAATAGTAATTCACAATTAAGTTTGTCAATGTGGTAAAGTATATTAAATCATTCCTCCCCAGAAGCATCTTATTTTTGCTAGGCCATTTTCATGTCCCTCTGGATACTGGAACATATAGCCAACAAAAGTCACTTTCATATAAAGCATGTGACCTAAGTAAAGCTTCTGTCATTTGTTTTAATAATGCTATTGCATTTTTTGAATCTGAAGCTTTTTTCATTGTTGTTTTGAGTTTTTTTGTTTGGTTGGGTTTTTTTTGGTGGTTTATTCTGAAACTGTTATGGAGGAGGAACTAGGTCATATGTAAGAATAAGCTACAAATTTACTTTGATCACTGTGAACTCTAAAGATGTTTTCTTAGTTATGTGACAATATTTAATGATAGGACTATAGTTTTACTCTCTTCTTAGCTCTTTTATTTGTAATGCTTGTATTTTTTATAAAATCTTTGGGATTTTAAGATAATGCAGAGGCTAGTACATTTGGTATGAAAATGCAAAAATGTCATGATTCATTTTCAAGTATTCCTTTGTGCCAAAAATCAAATTCTAAAAATTATAATGCTATTTGCTGGTTTGGTTTCCCTAGGTCTCATCAGTTTGTGGTTACAAAAGGAGCCTCTTCCAAATCCCATTTTTTTTAAGTGCCTGTAGCTTTAACAAATGCTCACAAATCTAGGCAGAAGAGAAAAGAGGTTTTGGATTTCATACTTTTTAGAGTATGAGAGTTTTTATTTTTCAATAATTTAAAACTGTGTGCTTCCAAAGCCCTTATCTGGTGGCTAGAATAACATTAACCTATGTTGATTCCTTTGCCTAGGACAAGATGAAGTCAGAGGAGAAAGTAGCAGGCAAGCATCAAAAGGTTGAGGGTGTAAGTGGGTAGTCTGGGATGACGCAGGAAATGCACTATGTGCCAAAGGTTCCTGAACCCTGGCATGTAGCCTAGTCATTAGGGAGTTCAGATTTTATTTCTTTCTCAGTGCCATAGAATTGCTGATAATGCTTGCTAGAAATAGTTTGAAACTATGCCACACTAACAGTATAGTTATACAATTAATTTTTTTAACTGATTTTTTTTTTTACTCCTGTTAAAGAGAGGTGTTATTGAAACAAAGATTCTCTTGTGTTATTTTAAAAATATAGAATATTGAGATGGGGAACTGAATACAGAAGCTGACTTTAGCGTAAGTGGTTTTAAGCTTCTTTACATCATGAAAAGTATGCTCATTTTATCAGCAAAATCCACATATATCCAGATTTGCATACAATTTCAGAGATTCATAGATGTGAATCCCATTTATGGACCCTGCTATAGGTCACTTTATTTTTATTTAGTTTGTGGCTAGTGTAATTCGTTGCAGAGATGATGCTAATGAACCGAATAGGTTTAATTTCCATGAGGGACATTTAGCTGTACTTAAACTACAGTCACAAATATAAATGTAACTATTTTATGTGTGAAAAAGAATATACACACCCACACATATGTGCATGTCATTGATTATAGCATGATTGGATGACATTGTGTGACTTAATCACAACTAAGAAAACAAATGCATAAGTGGATGCTATGGTTTCTCTGGGAATAAGGAAAAACTTATTCTCCTGGAATTGTCATATTATTTTTAAATCATGTTATTTTGGAATATGGCGATGCTGAATTTAAAATTCAATTTAATTGAAAATTGATTTTCTTTTTTGAGTATTTCAGTATATCTTCTCAAAATAATTAAGGAAATCTTAAGGAGTTCCTAGACTTGACTGTGTGATCACTGATAATTCTAGTCATGAATTAAATATTGCAGTAGTGTGTGTGTGTATGGAAGGGTCTTCATTTTATTTTTTTTTTTGTCTCAACTTTAGATGAACATAGTAATTCCAGTCTTGGTGGAATTTAGCAAAAAAATAAAAGTCTATAAAATTCAGTGGTTCTCAGCCTCAATTGTCTTGACATCTTGTTAAAGATTTATATATTCTTTTAGACCCTCAAATTTACTTTGTTTTTTCTTTAATTTATCCCAGAAGCTTACATGCATGGTATGTAATTTAATGTTATTTAACATGCTTACAGAGTAGATATTAAGTGAATATACTTCATGCAACTTAATGCTCCAGTTACTTGTGTGTTCCTCTTGTAACTTTATGAACTTTGTAAGCAAACTTCCTATGAACCCCCTTTGAGAAATATAGCCATAGATTACAGCATTAGAATTCAAGCTATTTGTTTGAGTTGGAGCATGTTATAGATTTGCTTGAGTATACAGTATAACAAATCATATAATCCTTCATGGCTTAACATACAAAACTCAATATTTGTTGAGTGAATAAATGTCATGTGCCTTTAAGATGAGCAATGAGTTCCAGTTCTGATTTTGAGACCTGCCTTCTTTCCCCACGTAAGTTATTACAGGGCACAATTGTAAAGTGTTTAAAAGATAAATAAGATTGACAAACCTTTAACCAGTCTCATTAATAAAAAAAAAAAAAAAAAAGAGGACACAAATAAAATCAGAAATGAAAGAGGAGAAGTAACAACTGACATCACAGAAATACAAAGGATTGTAAGAAAATACTATGGAGAACTATATGCCAACAAATTGGACAACCCAGGCAAAGTGGATAAATTCCTAGAAACATGCAATCTTCCAAAACTGAATCAGGAAGAATCAGAAAACCTGAATAGACTGATTACAACTAATGAAATTGACATAGTAATAAAAACTCCTAGCAAACAAATGTCCTGGATCGGATGGCTTCACAGGCGAATTTTACCAAACGTTCAAAGAAGAACTAACACCTATTCTCAATATTCCAAAAAATTCAAGAGGAGAGAAGACTTTTAAGCTTTTTTTATGAGGCAAGCATTATCCTAATTCCAAGACCAGATAAAGATACTACAAAGAAAGAAAATTATAAGCCAATATCCTTGATGAACATGGATGCTAAAATCCTCAACAAAATATTAGCAAACCAGATCCAGCACACATTAGAAAGATCATACACCATGATCAAGTAGGATTTATTCTGGGGAAATAGGGTGGTATTGTATTCATAAACTAGTAAATGTGATAAAATGAAATATAAAACCACATGATTATATCAATAGATACAGAAAAAGCATTTGATAAAATCCAGCACCCATTTATGATAAAAACTCTCAACAAAGTGGGAATAGAGGTCTCTTACCTCAACATAATAAAGGCCATATATGACAAACCTACTGCCAACATCATACACATTGGGCAAAAACTAAAAGCGTTTCCCTTAATATCAGGAATAAAGCCAGGACCATCCACTTTCACCACTATTCAACATAGTACTGGAAGTCCTAGCCACAGCAGCCAGACAAGAAAAGGCATCCAAATTGGAAAGGAGGAAGTAAAATTGTCATTCTTTGCAGATGACATGATGGTGTACACAGAAAACCCTAAAGACTCCACTAGAAAACTGCTAGATCTAATAAATGAATTTGGCAAAGTAGCAGGATGCAAAATTAATATTCAGAAATCAGTTGCATTTTTATGCGCCAATAATGAACTATGAGAAAGAGAAACTAAAAAAATCCCACTTGCAATTGCATAAAAAATAAGGTACCTAGGGATAAATTTAACCAAGGATGTGAAAGACCTGAACTCAGAAAACCATAAGACACTGAAGAAACTGAGAAAGATACCAACAAATGGAAGCATATACCTACCGTGTTCGTGGATTAGAAGAATTAACATCTTTAAAATGTCCATACTACCCAAAGCAATCTATAGATTTAGTGCAATTTCTCTTAAAACACCAATGACAGCCCTAGCCAGTTTTGCTCTGTGGTTAGAGCGTTGGCCTGCAGACCGAAGGGTCCTGGGTTCGATTCTGGCCAAGAGCATGTACCTCGGTTGCAGGCTCAGGGATGCTAGCTGTGGTACATTTACACGGTGGATTGATTACTGCCCAGCCTTGAAAGAAAAAAAAAGATCTTTTGTGACAGCATGGATAGACCTGGAGATTATTATGCTAAGTGAAATAATCCAGTCAGAGAAAGACAAATACCATATGATCTCACTTATATGTGGAATCTAATGAACAAAATAAACTGGAGAACAAAACAAGCAGAGGCATAGATACACGGAACAGACTGAGCTGTCAGAGGGGTGAGGGTAGGGGAGGATTGGGTGAAGGTGTAAGGATTAGCCAAAAAACACATAACATAGAAACAGACAACAGTATGGTGATAGGGGGACAGGGACTAGATGGAGGTGGGCAAAGGGAGGGACAATGGGGACATCTGTAATAGTGTCAACAATAAAAATCAGATATAGGTGCCACATTTTATCCTTGAAGATTCTGATTTTGAAATTAGATACGGGCACATTCACACCCACAAAATTTGGTCATCACTATAAATAGCATAAACAAATACATTTAACTTCATTTGTTTTATGAAGCATACAAATGGATTTAATTCACACTCCCAGACTAGCTCTAAGAGCACAAGATAAATTTTTAAGTAGAATAACAGCAGTTGAAAACCATACAATGCACTGTTAACATTCTGATGTACTAAATTTCACTCTAGGTAATATGGGAATTTCCACTATTGTGTGTCTACGCTTAATGGAAATTTTATAGGAATGCTAAGCATTGAATGGCAGTCACATTACTTAGTAGATTACTAAGTTGGAGTTTTTAATATCTAAAAATGGATTATTCTAGCTTATGAATATCACACTTAATTGACCTTTTAATAATTTAGTAGTACTAGTAAATAATCCTTGACCAAGAAAATCCAAATCATTGCCTGTTAGAACCAAAAATGGTCTTGGCATTTGGTGACTGCTTTTAGCTTGTCAAGGGGATCCCGAGGTCTACCCAGGGAAAGAGTACAATACTATAGGAATGGAGTATCAGTATTTTTATCAGTGCAAACCTTTCCAGTAGAGATCATTACTAAATGTACCTTTAGGTATGGTCATTTAAATTTGAGGCCAGAATTAAGTCCTTGTTTCAGAGAGTCAGTTGATAATGTAATTAGCACAAATAGGTGATTGTATGGAATGAATCTGGGCAAGACCCAATACATTATAAATCCTCCAGGAACAAAGTTCTTTGAAGCCAAGTTGATCTCAGTGTGGAAGAAATATAGACCTCTTTCATCACATGTTGTAGGTGCTAACTAGGCCCTAGCTACATAGGACTTTCATATCTCTGAGTAGGACTCCATCCTAAGAGAAAGTTAAGGAACCTCCAGGAATGGAAGGGAAGGAAAGAAGCCTTGTCTTCAAATGCTTTTATTGGTCTTCTATGTGATATTTTCTTGTGATAGCATTTCTGATAGTATGGACTGGTTTTCATTACCATAGATGTTACCTGGTTATTTTATATCTGAATGTTCCTGTTTACCTGTGAAAGAAAAAAAATGTAGCTTAACTCTGCTAATAAATAAGTAGAATCTATATGTGGTTCAAGGCCAGTAATACGCATAATCTGATCAGATAAAACCAGATGTAAAGAATCATAACAGAGCTGAAGCAACAAGATGGCAGTGAGGGTAACAGCTGCACCTGCCGCCTCCCACAACCACATCAAAATTACAACTAAAATACAGAACCACCATCAGTCGGAACCTCCAGAAATCTGGCTGAATAGAAGCCCTACAATCAGGGAACTGAAGAAGCACCTAGACCGGTAGGAGGGGCGGAGACGCGGGCGGATCAGGACTGAATCGGAGACTCGCCGAGAGCCCACACCTGGTGCAGCGGTTTAAACCTGGGAGGGAATCTCCGCGGTGGGGGTTTCCCGGAGGAGTGAGGGAATCCCAGCCCCACAGCAGGCCCCCAGCCCAGGGCTCCAGGGCCGGAAAGACGTCCCCACAACTTCAGGCTGTGAAACCAGCGGGGACTGTGACTGAGGGTCGTGGAGGCTGCAGGATCCCCAGCAGCTCCTCTTAAAGGGCAGGCGCACAGACTCACTCGGACACTCTCCCTCTGATCCCCAGCGCCAGATAGCAGCTTGAAAGGAACCTGGGACACTTGGGGAGGAACTAACCTGCCTGAAATCGGGACGAGAGGTGGAGGGGTGGGTTTCTCCTAGACAGAGGAGCTGGCAGAGGCCATTATTCCTTCGGCGAGTCCTCTGCGCGCACGCACACACCGCTGGCAGGCAGGCACCATATTTGAATCCCCAGCACCTGACTCTCACCTTTGACCGCCCCGTGATTCCTGGAGGCCCTGCCCCTCCCCACCTGCAGCTCATCCAGGCCATTTCCAGGGGCTTTTCTATGCAAGTGACCTCTGGAGCCTTATGCTTAGGACATTCCTAAAATCTCCCAAACAAGCAGCAGCGTGCCCCATACAGCTTGATAAGCGGCCCCAGGCCTGGCACTAGCTGCAGCCTGCATTGGCTCATAGCTTGGCCTCTCCTGGACACCTCCAAGCCCACCACAAATAGCAGCCAACTACGGTTTGCTGTGTAGCTCATGCTGGGTGGCCCTGGGCAAGGCACTGGCACAGGCTGACTTTGCACCTCCCAGGAGGCCCCAGAGACAGTGCACCTGGTGGTCAGACTCGACCACACTGGATTACAACCCTACCACATCCACGAGTGACACACTCAAGGGGGGTACTTGGTGAACACCAAAGGTCCACTGAAATAAATCCTGCTCCATAGGGGTGTATCCAGCACAGCAGCTCTCTCACTGTAGTTGCAGCTGGTCCTCACAGCTGATTGGCCTGGGGTCAGTTCCTCCCAGGGATGCCCACAGCAACCAAGGCTCAACTACAACAGGACAGTGCACACAGCCCACACAGGGGAACACCTAGAAGGCCCAGCTCAGGTGACTGGGGAGGCTGAGCCACTGGACCCTACAGGACACCTACTACACAAAGCCACTCTACAAATTCCAGAAGACATAGCAGCTCTACCTAATACACAGAAACAAACACCTGGAAGCAGCCAAAATGTGGAGGCAAAGAAACATGTCACAAAGGAAAGAACAAAAGAAATCTAGAAAAGGAACTAAATGAAATAGATCCAAGCAAGCTAACAGATACAGAGTTCAGAATAATGGTTATAAGGATGTTTAAGCAGACTTTTAGGGAAATAACTGAGAAAATCGACAACGTAATAAAGTACCAATTTGAAATGAAATCTACAGGAACTGAAATGAAGAATAATTTACATGGAATCAACAGTAGAGTAGAGGACGCTGAGAATCAAATCAGCAATTTGGAACATGAGGAAACGAAAAACACCCAACCAAAAGAGCAAAAAGAAAAAAGAATCCAGAAATATTAAAATAGTATAAGGAGCCTCTGGGACAACTTCAAGAGGCCCAATGTTCATATTATTGGGGTGCCAGAAGGGGAAGAAAGAGACCAAGAAATTGAAGACCTATTTGAAATAATAATTACAGAAAACTTCCCCTACCTGGGGAAAGAAATAGACTTACAAGTCCAGGAAGCACAGAAGGTCCCAAACAAGAGGAACTCAAAGAGGCCCACAGCAAGACACATCATAATTAAAATGCCAAAGGTTAAAGACAAAGAGAGAATCTTAAAAGCAGCAAGAGAAAAGCAGTTAGTTACCTACAAGGGAACAGCCATACTACTGTCAGCTGATTTCTCAACAGAAACTTTGCAGGCCAGAAGGGAGTGGCAAGAAATATTCAAAGTGATGAAAAACATGAAACTACAACCAAGATTGCTCTACCCAACAAAGCTGTCATTTAGAATTGAAGGTCAAATAAAGAGCTTCACAGATAAGAAAAAGCTAAAAGAGTTCATCACCACCAGACCAGCACTACAGGAAAAGTTGAAGGGTCTTCTTTAAGAAGAAGCTAATGAACAAAAGAATCTGATCAGCCAAATAGATCCAGAGACACTGATGCATATAACAGATGATCATATTTCAGAGGAAAGAGGGAAGGGGGGTGGAGGGTGGGAAGAGATTAATCAAAGAAGTTATATGCATATATGCATAACCCATGGACACAGTTAATAACAGGCTGAAGGCCTGGGGAGGGAGTGGGAGCAAAGTAGAGGGGGTCAGTTGGGGGGGGAATGGGACACCTGTAATATTCTCAACAATAAAGATAAATTAAAAAAAAAATCATAACTAATCTTGTTTACCATTATTTTTCTTTACTTGTTCTTAGGGTTTTGACCCACCCCATCAAAGTGACACGAGAACTATTTACATAGCCAACAGGTTTCCTCAGAATGGCCTTTACACACCTCAGAAATTTATAGATAACCGGATCATTTCATCTAAGGTAAGAATTAACACTTTTATTATTAAAATTACACATATGTATCACTTTGTTTTGAGAACTGGTTTATTTGTATATTCTAGTATACACTATAATCTTAAAAATTCAAGGAAATGGTTAGTAGACTTACCTTAACCAAAATTGTGAACTGTAAAATAAAAGGAGTTGCCAAATGCTAATTATCTTTAGTTTCAATTAAACTAAGGAACTAATAGTTATACTATATGCAGGCACTATATTAGGTACTTCTCATATCATTTAATCCTTACAACAACTCTGAGATAGCTTTACAAAGTGTTATACTCATTTTGTATCAGTTTCATCAAATGAATTGCTGGGAAATAATTTACTGCAGGTCACACACTAGTAAGTGATGAGATTGGAGTTTTACCTCAGTTCTGTGCAATTTTAAAGCTTGACTTCCTGCCCTGACTGGTGTGGCTCAGTGGTTAGAGAATCAGCCTGTGCACCAAAGGTTCATGGGTTCAGTTCCTGGCCAAGGGCACATACCCGGGTTGCAGGTTCAGTCCCTAGCCCCAGTTAAGGCACGTGCTTGAGGCAGCCAATCAATGTGTCTCTCTCACATCAGTGTTTCTCTCTCTCCCCCTCCATCTCTCTCTCTCCCTTCTTCCTTCCTTTCCCTCCCTCTCAACCCCCTCCCCCTCCCTTCCTTCCACTCTTTTTAAAAATCAATGGGAAAAAATATCCTCAGGTGAGGATCAACAACAACAACAAAAAAACTAAACCTGACTTCCTCCAATTTTATCACTCTTTTGTAAACATTTTATAGTACCAGATACTGCTTCACTCTTTTTTTTTGAAGATGTCTGTTTATTTTGAAACTGAAGAATATAGAGTAATGCTGTCCAGTAGACTTTTCTCTCATGATAGAAATGTTTTCCACACTAATTTGATGGCCATTTGCCATATAAGGCTATTTAGGCATTGAAATGTGGATAATGCATCTGAAGAACTTCGTTTTATTTTCAATTAAATGTCAATAGCCATATGCATCTAGTGGTTACCTTATTGGACAGTGCAGGTATAAAGGATGTGAGTCAAAGAGACTAAGGGTAAAGTTCTTAGATCATAACTATTGCTTCCCTCTCTTCCAGAGTGACTAATAATTTTCTCTCTAGTCCTGATCTGATCTTTCCCAATATTGTTTTAGGCCAGTGGTTCCTTTGTTCTTTCCTCTTTTTTTTCAGTCTTCAGATTATTTACATATGCAACACACCCATTAGTGACTTCTCTCATCAATTGTTCTAATGCAGAGAGCAGAAAGGGGAAATACCAGGAGTAACAGAGGAACTCTAGATTAATGACACTTAGTAAATTATGCAAGAACTAAAAGTCCTTGAAAATTTTAAGGTTTTTAAAAAACCCTTGGGTATAATTTATGTACAATAAATTCACCAATTTTAAGTATACAATTTGATGAATTTTCACAAATGGATAACGTGAATCACCACCACAATCAAAATATAGAATACATTCACCACTCTAAAAATTAACAGCCAGTTCCACTCCTCCTCACTTTCAGCACTAGCAACCACTGATCTACTTTCTTTAACTATAGTTTTTTTCTTTTCTGGAATTTTATATAAATACGTTCATATAGTATGAGTTTTTTGTACCTGACTTCTTTTTACTTAACATAATACTCTTGAGACTCACCTTTGTTGTTGCACATATCAGTATCAGTAGTTCATTCCTTTTTAGTGCATGGTTTAGATGTCAGCCTGGATTTGCATATTGTACGTTCTGAATTTGGTTCATTTTTCTTTTGTGGTTCTTTCACTACCAGTGTTTTCCCCTTAAATTTTCAGCCCTCAACTCCAATCTCTGTCATATTTTATTGATAAGGGTGTAGTTTTCCCCTTGTTTTGCTGTCATAGCTGTGAGTTTGGATAGTGTCTCCAGACTAAAAAGACACAGCTCACAATTCATACTCCTTCTATTTAGAATTTAAAAAATTAAACATTCTTCCAGTTTTTATTTATATTTTGGACATTTTCCAGAATTTTCAATAATTTTTTAAAATCTAGTTTTTGTAATTCTCATCTACTAGGAGTTCACAGGACCAGTGACCTCTCACAATCCTGGAAAACTTTGGGGATTATCTTTATATGATTGTTTTCATTTGCAGCAGTATTAGGTTTAATATTTTTGACCACTGTTTTGAAAATGTAGATATTGAAATAAACATTGCCCCCCTTTTTTTTAAGCATACATAAGGACTATCTCTCTTATTACTCCCTTACTACTTCCTTATTATTCCACTACTGTTTTCTTAAACTACTTCCAAACCAGGTTACCTGCGATTTTATATAAACTCTATTGAACTTCCCTACCCCTGTGCTTTTGCTATGATTTTCTGTTGGTAACCACAATTTTTAAAATATAGACTTTATGTTTTTGTAGAGATTGTAGATTGCATGTTTTTGTAGAAATGTAGAATTCATTTTTTTTACCACAGTTTCAAGAATGCAGACATTTATATAGACAGTATCAGTTTTTTTCCTGACCATAAATGAGACTGGCTTCTATTACCCCCTTTTTACTACCTTTGTAACCTACTATTGTTTCCTTAAATTCTTCCAGACTACATTATCTTTTATCCCACAAAGCCATCATGAACTTTCATCCTCTTTGCCTTTGTTCATACTGTCCTTCCTTCCTGAAATGTTCTCCCTCTATTTGCCCTCTATTTTTAGCCTGTGAATTTATTTCCTCTCTTAAAGCCCATGTCAAGTAAGAACTCCTTTATTAAATTTTTCTTTCTTGCCCTAGCTGGTTTGGCTCAGTGGTTAGAGTGTTGGCCTGTGGACTGAAGGGTCCCAGGTTCGATTCCAGCCAAGGGCACGTACCTCTGTTATGGGAGGCAGCTAATGGATGTGTCTGTCTCACATCAATGTCTCTCTCTCTCTCCCCTCCCCCCCCCACTCTCTTTGAAAAGCAATGGAAAAAGAATTATCCTCAGGTGAGGATTTAAAAAAAAATGTTTTTTCTTTCTCATTGACTGCTTTTTCTTTCAATTCTTTGTATATTCCTTCATTTTATCTTTGAATGCAGCTATTAATATTTTGTTGTTAATTTCTATTTAATATTGAATTTATCGTTTTCCTCTTATAGTGCAAGTGTCTTGCACATTGTAGATGCACGATGTTTTGGTTTAATTTACCATGGTAACTACCTTATTTTAAATTTAAACTTAAGCAAAAGATTTAATTTTATATCTGTATTTTAGTTTTCTTACTAATGTTAGACCTTACAAGGAAAAAAAGTCAGTTATATAGTCATATACACAACTGCAGAGAAGTTATACTTCTAATTCATTTTTGTTGACTATTATTAAATCATAATTTAAATTTTTTAAAGCATAATAAATCATTTTTCTCAGAATATTTTCATATTGTTTAATATTATTTTACTAGTGTCCCTCTTCCATATGTGAGAGAACAAGCACAGAATTTAGACTCATTCAATTTATTAATATGTTTGTATTTAGAAAACCTGGAAACAGCAATTCCTAACATTTGTAAGTTAGTTTTCGTAAGAAATTTTTATTTATTCTTAGTTTTTTCATTGGATTATTGAGCTGGCCAAAGAAAATGTCCTGAACCCAATTACCTTACTGCCAATTTATGTAGTTGTTGTTTTCAGTATTTTGGAAGACAAAATATATTGTCTCTGTTATGGTTTAAATAGCTTGACATAAATTTGGGACATTACCAACCTAATTCTTATCAAGTTTATACATTTGATTTGATGACTGAAGAAGCTACATGGAATACTCTGACCCCTGTAGGGGCAACTATGCTTACTCCAGTAAAGATCAGCTGGAGATGATTTGAGCCAGAATTACAGTCTCATATATAGGTATTGAACAGTAACTTCTTTTAGTGCCAGGAAGTATCTACCTTTCTTCTCTTTAGAGCCCTGAACACAATTCCTTCTCCCAGAATCTGAAGCCACTGATTCTACCACAGGAAAATATGTTTCAGGTATCCCAGATTAGAACTGAAAAATATAATTTCACCTAAAAAAGGGAAGTTGTTAGCTATTGTACAACTCTTTATGTACCCTTGAGTCAAATAGGCTTTTGTGGACTCTTCTGGGAACCCAGCCGTATTTGTAAAATTGTTCATATGGGCCCTGCCTGGGTGGCTTGGTTGGAGCATTGTTCTATACTCCAAAAGGTTGCAGGTCAAATTCCCAGTCAGGCACATACCTAGGTTGCTGTTAAATTCAGTATGGGAGGCAACAGATCCCTCTCCCTCTCTCTCTCTCTGTCTCTCTCTCCTCCCTTCCTTCCCCCACTTCCTCCCTTCCTTTCTCTCTGAAAAATCAATAAAAACATATCTTTGGGTGAGGATTAAAAAATAAATTGCTCATATGGGAAAGGAAGTTTCAGGTCTCAAATCAACTGATTAAGAAGTGAATTTTTGACATAAGAAATTTTAGAAATTAGAACCATCTTACATTGCACCAGAGAAAATTTGGTAAACTGTCTCTTTAAATATCTTGGAATGTCAATTAAGGTTTCATTGCCTGACATCAGGATAGTTATCTAGAAAAAAACCAAACGTTTCAACCATATATATTTATTTAGTTATCCTACTAAACTTTTGAACTCCAACTTTGTGCCAAGTAGTAGTATAAGTGCTGCATAGAGCAATAAATAAAACAGTGTTCCTATCCTCAGGGATCTTATATTCTACTGGGAGAACGTACATAGGGTAATGTAGCAGTGCTACAGAGTGTTTCCCTGTTTCACATACGAAGTTGTGAGTAGTGAATGACACAAATGAAATTAGTACTGTATTCATATCCTGCCCCTATAATAGGGTATTATAGGCTTATGAGTTGATTAATAATATAGCAGACACATAGCAATTAATATGAGCCAGGTTCTATCCTAAGTGCTCTATAAATGTATTAGCTCATTTAATCTTTATAACAGTATAATTATAAAATACAGTGTGATGATTATTGTCTTTTTGTAGAGGTACAAAAAGTGAGGCGCAGAGAGATTAGGTCCAAGGTCACTTAGGGATCTTGAATCAAGTGTGGGCCACAGTAGTTTAACCCCCTGCCATCTATATTCTTAACCATTATGCTCTACTGTTTTACTTTAAAATTGACATTGTGACAGATTTTCATGTCCTTTATGAAATTTTCTTAGTGATGATTCCAGTGATCACTTCTCTAAGGTATTATTTAATTTTTTTCACATTCTGGGTTATTTTTTCATATTCCATACTTAACAAATAATTGAATAATTATACCATTTTCTTTATTTCCAACACTGAGCTAAATAAAATATAAAACAGATTGTATCTAGTGTCAGCATTTCTATTAATTCTTATTTATCTTTAGCGTTAGGTTTAGTTTTGTGTAGTAACCAAAGTCCAAAATAAATTATTAAAATGTAAAATGTGATTTGACTTTGGTGGTAGGCACACAATGCAATATACAGATCATGTATCATAGAAACATACACTCGAAGCCTATATAATCTTATTAACCAATATCGCCCCAATAAATTTAATTAAAAAAATTTTTTTAAACGTTGTTTTAGATTTGCTATCTCCAATTCCTAAAAAATCAAGAATTTAGTAGCAAAATTTTAGATTACAGTTTTCCTCATTTTTAAAAAGTATACTAAAATTGCAAATAAATAGAGGGGAAAAAAAGAGTAGAACGAAAGTTTTGAGACTCTAAAAACTAGATAGTTTCTGTAGCATGGGGCAGAGTTGAGGGAGGCAAATGGCGGAGGGAGAGAGTGGGGGACATGTGAAATAGTCAACAGAAAGAGTTACATTAGTGCTCACTTCAACAGCACATATACAAAAATTGGAACGATACAGCGATTAGTATGGCACACAAGGATGGCATGCACATTCGTGAAGTGTTCCATATTTTTTACGAACTTTAGAAAGAAAGAAATCCAGCAAATTTCAGTCATTAAAGAGTTACATGAATTTGTCTAAGATCTTAGTAAATCTGATTTTACTTTTATTATATCCATATAGTGTATATTATTTTTAAATTTATTGCTCTCCTGTTTTTGTTTTTGTTTTAGTATACTGTGTGGAATTTTATTCCAAAGAATTTATTTGAACAATTCAGAAGAGTGGCAAACTTTTATTTTCTTATTATATTTTTGGTTCAGGTAAGCTTTATCACTCAACAGATTGTTAAATTTATAGATAAGATTTCTAAAAATATATCTTCAGGAAAAGTTACATTGCATTCTAAATCATTTGACTGTGGGACCATTTTTGTTTTCTGTAGAGCTTCCCCATTGTATTCAGTGAGCACAATTATTTAACCACATCTAGATTTCTAAAAAACTAGCCAATGAATTTTAAGATAATTTTATTTGTTTCATTATTGATGTGCTATGGTGCTGATAACCATAATCAAAGCCAAGAAAATAACATCATTTTTCAGATGTTCTTCCAGAACATAAATATTTTGGCTTTACATGTTTTTGGCACATTTCTGCCTATGGAACCATCTTTGTACAAAGTGAATTTTTCTTTTTTTAATGTCAGTTTTACTTTTATTTAAAAAAAGTTTTTCCCATTTTTTAAGAATCCCCATGAAAATGGATTTTTATTTAGGAGACCATTTTCTTAACTTGAATCTGTATTAGTTATAGGCTATTTAACAGTTTCTTAATTTCACATTGTGCTTTTTTTCTAATATCAAAATATCAAGAGAACAGCTTATGAAATGAGTATGAGTCAAGATTTAAAAATAGTTATTATTTTCTTTTTAAAAGGTTATTTTTTTCTGATAATACTTCAGCAATTTCAATGTGGCATTGGATTTTTGTAAGAACTCTGAACTTTTCTCTCAATAGAACCTGGGATTTCAAAAGAAAAAAACACTTGCGACGTTATTACTTTAAAGCTTGAGGAAACTTTTACTTTAAAAAAAAAAGTTTCCCTCATGAACAGAGAAGAAACTTCTGATTTTTTTATCAGAAAATCAGCTTGTTTGTCTCGGAAAAGTGAGAAATTTGTAGTAACCATGTCCACATAACATGCATTTGTGAAATTACCAGCGAAGATCAGGAATTCTTCGCTTGTCTGTGGAACAGAACAAATTTAATTGGCCTCTGTGGTGTAAAGGAACATTAATAAATCATTAGATCCATGTTCTAACTAGCCAAGCATAATTACTGCAAACATTTCTTTACTTCTCCAGCAGTTTATTAAAACCTCAATTGTATTTAGACAATAATTTAGACAATAATTACAGCATCATTTTCCAAGCTGTACCCCCCTCTGGCTCTGCTAGATTTAACAAAATCACTTATGGAACAAAAACCCTTTCTGTAGTCCCATTCCCTGTTCTGTCTCCCTAAGTGGTGAGTTTATTCTGAATCCCAGAGTAAAAATTACTGACAGACTTTTCAGCATTTATCAGGATGGGCCAAGAAATGTGAAATAAGAGTCAGAGCAGCTGTAGCTCCCCTCCTAGGCAAATATTGAGGAAGACCTGAAGTACTCTCTGTTAAGAAGGCAGAGTAGTGACTGAGTTCACTCGAACAGTATTTGTGGGTATTCGGTAGATTTATATATTCTGCTAACCCCAGGTAATAGCTGATGAAGTGAACTTGTAAAACTGAACTGGACTATACTCTCTGCATAATAAGTCCCTCCTATTATTTTTTACTCTGGAGTATGATACACATTTTGTATAGTGTTCTTAGAATTCCTAGTACACCTGAGATTTAAGATACCAATAGTGTGATGTGTACAATATAAAAATATAATACTCCGCATTCTTTTTTTTAATCTAGCTTATGATTGATACACCTACCAGTCCAATTACCAGTGGACTTCCATTATTCTTTGTGATAACAGTAACCGCCATAAAGCAGGTATGAAATGCTTTCTATTCTTGTTTCCCCATGTCATTCATAAGTTAAGTTGCTAAATGTGTCCACTCCAAGGTATCATTTATTGTTGTGAAAATAATTTCTATAAGAAAGAAGTGAATGTTTTTGATTTCACACATGATAAAATTAAACTGAATTTAGCCACACTATTATTATTTCAGGTGACTCATGCTCTGATTACCATTGTTAAAATGTTGTTCTCTTGACACACCTAGGAAGCATCCTAAACAAGCTTTTTATATGTATAAACCAAATTCTTACAAGTATACAAATCAAAATAGCCTAATGTAATTCTGGTGAGTGAAATGTTTGGAGGCAGTTTTTATGTTTCTTTTTCTCATTTGATAAAAATATTTTCTAATTAGGTGAAGAGATTAGCCAAAGAACATATGTGCGTAGCCCATGGACACAGACAATAGTGTAGTGAAGTCCAGAGGAGTCGAAGGTTGGGGGCTGGGTGGAGGTGGGCAAAGCTGGAGAAGAGGAAAACATCTTTAATAGTGTTAACAATTAAAAAAAAATCTTCTAATTATACTAAAAAGGACACTTTTTTATTCTTTTGATATTTACAGGGATATGAAGATTGGTTACGACATAACTCAGATAATGAAGTAAATGGAGCTCCTGTTTATGTTGTTCGAAGTGGTGGCCTTGTAAAAACTAGATCAAAAAACATTCGGGTATGCATGTAGTAATTAATAGATATCAGTTATATTTTGATATCACAAATTCTAATCTGATTATATTTTAATTAAAAGCCTACTTTTCTACATTAAAATATTGTGATAGACCACTTGTTTAGAACCTAATAAGTCCTTGCCTTTTTAAATTGGTATATTCACTCTCCCCCAAATTCTTCATAGGTGGGTGATATTGTTCGAATAGCCAAAGATGAAATTTTCCCTGCAGATTTGGTACTTCTGTCCTCAGATCGACCTGATGGTTCTTGTCACATTACAACTGCTAGTTTGGATGGAGAAACTAACCTGAAGGTTTGTACATGTATATGTTTGAGTGTTCCTCTTGGTGAACAAAATGTCTTTGGATTAGAGTGATATTTTCCTTTGGTAAAGGTAATAAAGTGTGACCTGATAAAGGAGAAATATTTTTAAATTACTGAAATTTTAAAGAATTATTAAGTTTTTTAAAAGAAATAATGTTATATGTTTATTTCAAGGTTAACCTCACATGGTTTAGTCAAGTTAAAGAAAAATGGAAAGTGTTTTAGGAAAACTAAAATATTTTAACATTTTGGTTCCCTTTTTTTTAGATAAAGGAGATTTGAAGTAGATGGGGTTGTAAAGTACAGCATAGGGAACATAGTAATACGGTAATAAGTACATATGGTGTCAGGTGGGCACTACGTTTGTCAGGATGATCCCTTGGTAAGTTATATAAACGTCTCATCCCGTGGCTGCACACCTCACACTAATATAATACTGTATGTCAACTGTAATTGAAAATTAAATTATTTTTAAAAAAGAAATAGGTGATATGTAGGGTCCAGTTTGGATCTTAAAACTAGTTTAATCTTTTTTTTTAGACACATGTGGCAGTTCCAGAAACAGCAGTATTACAGACCGTGGCTCATTTGGACACTCTTGTGGCTGTGATAGAGTGTCAGCAGCCAGAAGCCGACCTGTACAGGTATGGTGTAACATTCAGCATACTCATTTTAAGTCCTGTTTACAGATCTCAAGTTTACAATCATAAACATGCAATGACATCTTTAGCCAACTGAAGACATTACTGAAGGGGAGGAAGTGGAGCTACCAGTTACGGGGAACAATGGCAAAAAGCAGAATTTGCCAGAATTCTAATCCAAAGTATTAATTCAAGAGCAGAGCTCTTTTGTTCAGAATTTCCTTTCCATTACCTTCTACTTCTGTGTGAACTGGCTTTGTAACTATAATAGTAAACTTCATAAGTATAATAGTAGTTATAGGAGAAGTAAGATGATTATTTTAGAAGAAAGGAATTGTGTGCTTGTGTGTATGTGTATGTGTACTCCATGAAGGCAAGGGCTATGTTTTTGTGTTCACTCGAAACTAATTCCTTTTAACATCATGATTTATTGAATGCAATGTAAAGCATCTTTCAGTGATCTGCTAATTATTGTGGGCTATGAAATACAAACAACTTTTTATTCTTAAAGTGAAATACTAAACTCATTTTCACTCAGTAACTGCTGATAGAATATAAATTACAACCACATTGTAAAATTCACCCTTAGCTTCTTATCATGTGCTACGTCTCCTTCTATTGGTTCAGATGTTCCAATCTTATCATTAGTCATTGGCTTTTCCATAATAATTTCTTACATAATTTGTTATAGATCCATATACTATTTATAATGGAATTTTCTATGTTATGTTATAAAAATCTGCAGTTTCATTATAGTCAAATGAGGTATAGAGTTTTCTAATTAACCATAAAAATTTGGGGTCCTATACTTAAAGAGCATTTAAATTGTAAGATTTAACTGTGAAGAATTTAGCACTTTAAGATTTGTATATTGCTATTATTTCTTCATCTGAAACAATGGTGTGTTATAAAAATATTATTAAAAACTAGAAAATGGAACATTAAGCAGGCATAAGTTTAATGTGAGTTCAAATATCACTAAAGTATTGATGTGTGGTTTTTATATTATCTTGGAAAATGTGGAAAAAGTTAAAACTTTTTTTAATAGGAAATAATTCACTGTTAAATGTAAGGTGTTCCTCTTTATTTTCTCTTTTCCTCTTACTGAAAGTATATATTTTGTTTTAAATATAAATGTAACTACTACAGAAGACTTATAGTGGAAATATAACTCAATTAAATTTATTGCTGTTTGTATTCTTTCATTCAACAAATTATTGTTGAGCACCTATGTGCTCATTATGGTGGGTGAGAAATAAGATAATCAGCTGGTATCTGCCCTTGAGGAACTCATAGCTGTAAAGATATTATATATATATATAAAATTATATATTTTTCACTTTTCTATATGCTACATATAAGGGGAATATTGAAAGCATTTTAAATGTCCAATAGCAGAATGCTTACACGGGTACATGGTACAGATATAAAAAGGGAAATATGTAGAATATAAAAATGTTTTCGAAGAACTTAATGACATAGAAACATACTGAAATATAATTTAAATAAGATACAGAGTTGTAGCTCTCATCCTAATTTTTTATATGTGTATTTCTATGTATTTGATAGGTAGTTAAGTAGCAGGATAGAAAAATAGATAGGTACAGAGAGAAAGAAAATCCTGGAGGAATTACCTGTGAAAATGTTAGTAGATATTTCTTGGTAGTAGGATTTTAGCTGTTTTTTATTTGTTTATTTAATTTTGTTCTCCATATTTTCTAATATTTATTGAAAGAATGTGGATTGTTTTTGTAATTTAAAAAAAGTATTTTCCATTTTACTGCACAGTATTCTTCATGATCATTTCTAATGGCTGCGTAATAGTCTAAGTGAATGTACTAGAATCTAACCATTACCTCATTTTTGAATCCTAACTCTTCCTTTGTTTTGCTATTACAAACATTGTGTGGTGCATTATTACAAATAAGTTCATCAGTTCAAAATTCAGCAGTTGGATAGTTCGTCACTTCTCTTCTTTGATACAATTAGTTCACTTTGGCTTCCAGGATACTTCTCTCGATACTTCTCTCTCGCGGTTTTTCTCCTACTTCACTAGTCCCTCCTTTCAGTCTCTTTGCTGATTTCTCCCGTTCTCCCTGGCTTCTTGATGTTAGAGTGCCCCAGGACTGTCCTCAGTTCTCTTCTGTTCCCTACCTGTACCTTTCACTCTCTACACTCCTTTGGTGATTTCATCCAAGGTGATGGCTATAAAGATCACCTACATGCTAACTCTCATATTTATATTTCCATCCAAGATGTCTTTTCCAAATTCCAGACTGTTATATCCAACTTCATGTTCTATAATTCTACTTTTAGACATTTAGTAGAAATCTCAAGTTAATCATGTTGAGAATTGAGCTCCTGATCTTCCCTCCAAAACTTTTTATGCCAACAATCTTTCCTGTCTTAGTTGATGATGGTCCCTCCTAACAATTCTTCAGGCCAAAACCCCTGGAGTCAGCCCTGACTCCCCAGAACCCCCCTTTACCAACCTTTCCTCACCTCCTGTCCCACATCTCATCTCAGTCCATTAGAACATCTTATTGGTTTACCTGCAAAATATATCCAAAATTTGGCTATCTTTCACTGATCTCACGGCTACTAATTTGTCTAAGTCGGCAGAATCTCCTACCTGGCTTACTGCTATCAAAGGCATTCTTACCAGTTCTTTTTTTCCCCCCTTCTTTCCCTCACAGTCTGTTCTCACAAAAGCAGCCAGAGTGATCCTTTTAAAATGTAAGTCAGATCAGATCATTACTCTGCTCAAACCCTGCAATGGCTTTTCCATCTCACTCTGAGTCAAAACCCATGTCTTTATAGTGATCTGTAAGACCTTACTGGTTGTCCCTGTCCCCGCCTTTCCTCTCTGGCCTGATTTCTGACCGTTCTCCCTCTTGCCCACCCACCAGCTACACTCCTTATTTTCTCCTGAACATGCTGCATTCCCTCCCACCTTTTCATTAGCTGTTCCTTAACCTTTACCACCTTCTAGTTGTCAGTGAGGCCTACTTTGATTATTTAATACTGCAACCTAATTCTTTTTACCCTGTTCTGCTTTTCTTTTCTTTTTTTTATAACACATGATACCTGCTAGTATATTATATAATTTACTTACTTATTCTCTCTCTCCAACTACAGTGTAAAGTGAAGGGCGGGCATCTGTGTGTGTTTTGTTCACTGGTGTATCCCAAGTACCTAGAACAGATCTGGCATATAGGAGGCCTAACTGCATATTGCTGACAGTTGAAAAAACAAATATCTTAATGTATTTATATTTGTGCAGTCACATTTTTCCTTTTATTGAATTGTTTGTGATATATGCAAGCAAGATTTTTGTATGTATAATTCACTTTACTATTGAATTGACGTACTTGAATAGTACTAGGCTCGTACTAGACACTCAGTAAATATCTATTGAATGAATGGATGAATGATAGAGTTCTAAAATATTACTCAAACATTTTTGAGTCCATTCATTTATCAGATATCGAGTGCCTCCAATAATCAAGGCATAGTGCTAGACACAGAGAATAATGTGTTCACTTTGGCAGCACATATACTGAAATTCAGAATACTATGGGAAAGATACAATGATATAGCTCCTGCCTCCTAGAGTTTATAATCTACTGCTAGATTATTCCCTAAGAACAGACAGAGCTGCAGAAAAGGAATTACTGGATTAAAGTACTAATAGTATGAAAGTACTAATAGTATTAGTACTAATAGTACTAATAGGATTAAAGTATGGCCTTTCATAAGCATACACTTTACAAAAGCATTGGACTAATTTTTATTGCCATTAGTAAAGTGTTAGTGTATGGGATTTTTTATATGGGATTTTTTATTGTTTCAGCATTTTACTAGTATTAAGTATTATAGTTTTAAAATTTTTTTTAATTTTGTACATAGTAGTTTCATAGTTTTAAAACTCATTTTATTTTTTATTAGAAAGGCTAAACGTTGTTTATTAATTCTTCCCCCTTGAGCATTGTTGACTCCTCCCTGCTACCTGTTTATTAATTGGGGTTACACTGTTTTTTTAAAAGAACCTCTAGCTCCCTGAGAGGATAAGGTGTGGTTAGAAACAAGCTCTGCCAGGCCACTGGAAGAAGTAAAACTTGGGAGAACCTTTTGATGGGGAGTAATCCCTAGCAGCTGTTTCACAGTGTTCTCCATTCATTCCCTTTTTCCTGGGCTCTTTTGCTCCTTCAGTTCTTTATTTTTTCCCCTTTTAATTTTTTAGACTCTGACTTAGCACTTCCACTTCTGGGAATTTATCCTAGCAAAATAATGAAATTCTGCTACTCCTAAGAACTTACCTTAATGAAAATATGAAAAGATACGTACACAAGTTGCTCAGGGTTGCATTAATTAGACCAGCAATTTTCAACAAGGGCACCACAAGAATTTTGAAAACATGTAATACCTGACTACTTAGTCAGGGGCACTGACCTCTTTTCCCTTAGATTCTCAAATTAAGAAATCACAACAGCCAACACAACAGTAGCTGTTGGTGTGAATGAATCAAAATTATACCTATTTTTTTGTCAGATCAGCAAAATAACAAATTTTATGGTGTGCTGCAGAATTTTAATAATTAGCTTATGTGTGCCATGAGATGACAAAGGTTGAAAATTGCTGGTTTAGACTATCCATTAGTTGGAAAAGACATAAACTTCTATCAGTAGTGAATTATTTAAATAAATTACACTGTAACCCAAAAATGCAATATTATGTGTCCATTAAAAATAATGATGGAGATCTGTTTTTTGGGCAGGACATAGTGGGGGGGCGGTTACCAACAGTATTTATGGTATGATCCCATTTTTGTTTTTAAGATATGTATTTATATGTGCATGGAAAATATATCCCAAAATAATAGCAGTGTTTGTATTTGAGTGGTGGGATTACCTGTGATGGTTTTTTCCGTTTTGACATCTTTTTTATATTGTCTGAATCATTTTATAAAATGTGTGTGTTAGTATATAGTCTTTATAATCAGAAAAGATAATAATAATAAAGCTATTTTGCTTTGAAACAAATCAAAGTGTGGCTTTGGAGAAAGAGCTAAAGAAAGTGCAAGATGAGTTATTAATCTAGCATGGAACTGGCATGAACCGACAAGAAGTGCCTTAGAATAAAAAATAACAAAACATCAAATGAAGGAGAGCAGGAATTCTCCTGTTGGAACTTAGCTCAGGAAAATCAAGAGTGTACCACATCCTCTGAAAGATGCCCTGGAGACACCAGCTGAATTGGTTCTTTAAATCTAAATCCAAAATTGAGGTTGGAAACAAAACAAAGTTGAGATTAAAAAACAAAACGAAAACCCAAAAACCAACAGTGCTTTTCCCTGATACAGGTATTTAAAGGAAGCAGAAGGAAGAGATTAGCAAGAAACAATGAAGCCCAAGGAATAGAGCATCTGTGGCCTGGAAACAGGAGGAATAATAGGGGACATTGGGAAGGGAATGCTTAATGTTGCTTTGCCTAGTTAAATGATTAACATGAAAGCTCTATCTAGAATTTGCTTCAACTCAAAATTTACTTCTCACTATAGTAGGAAGTAATTATTCATTTGAATTGACTCCATGCAGTAGAGCTGTTAAGGTAGTGGAAGTTGGAACTGAAAGGCCAGATTATGAAAATTCATTGATAACAGGCCACTTACTCCAGAAGCTCTGGAGTTCACTGATAGGTTTTTGCTTACTACTCTATTCCTGCCACTTAATTTACACATAGTAGTTGCTCAGTGAATGTTAGTTGGCTGAATGAATGCATGAATAAGTAAATGAAAGATTCTAATCACAGGAAGCTTATTTAAGTAAACTGATGAAACGTGAGAATTCATTGTTGGCTAAATAATGTATACATCTTTGTGTAGCAACTATAAATTCTCATGATGAAACTAATGATAGTAATAATATATAACATTTGCATCACCATTTTGAAACATTTTTTCATTCATTACCTTGTTCATAGCTGGAGTGGGATGGCAAGGATATTAAAATTTTTTTTTTAAATATATCTTTATTGATTTCCAAGAGAGGAAAGGAGAGGGAGAGAGAGAGACATAGAATCATCAATGATGAGAGAGTCATTGATCAAGCCCGCAACCCGGGCATGTGCCCTGACCGGGAATCGAACCCCCATCGCCAGGATCCTAGGTCGACGCTCAACTGCTGAGCCACGCCCGGCCGGGCGGATATTAAAATTTTTAATGCTTAATGACTGATAAATATTTACTTTTATAATTACTAACTTGATTATTGGACCATTTATATAAACAAAAGGTTGTTTGTTTTATGTATAAGAATAGTGCCAGAAGTATCTAAAGTTTTCTACCTATTGATGTTATAAGTTGATGTCATTGGCTTTTTTGTAACATGGTGAATTCTTTCACAGATTCATGGGGCGAATGATAATAACTCAACAGATGGAAGAAATTGTAAGGTAAGAACAAATTCACATTGTTTGGGGGAGGAACTAAAATCAAGTTGAGATATTAGATAAGTAAGCTGCATAAAATGGAAAAGGGTTCATGTACAAGCACTTAGCACTTTATCTTCTAGTTATTTGTAGCAGCAGCAAGTGAGGAGGAAGCAAATTCCATGAAATGATATCGAAATAATTTAGTAAGATTATTTGTATATTTGTATTTTTTTCCTAATATCAGGTAGTAAAATAAAAGGAAACATAGGTATTCTCATTGAAATCCTTACCCACCACACTTAAAGTATAGAATACCAAAAAAAATGTCTTCTATAATGTTTAACAAGTATAAATGTATTACGGTAGTCTTCATTTCAAAATCATTTAGCACAAACTAGAGTATTTAATGGCCAATCCATAACCTCTTATTTATTCTTCTGATTGGATTTTTGTTTGGGTGGTTGTGGTGTTTTGTTTTCCCTCTATATTCAGGTTAATTTCTGGCTGCTACGTGAAAGGCCTTAGGATCATTTCAAAGACTTGCTGATAGGATGAGATTACATTGTTATTCATGACCACAAAGCCAAATTTTAAATAAATCTTGGAGTCATCCCTTCAACTTCTAAATCAAATGAACATTTCACCTTTTTTTCTGAAGACATATTCAGTTAAACTGGCTGCTTGAAATAAGTCACTGACATATAAAGAGGTGAACTTATTTTTTTATGAAATCTTCAAGATAAGCCACCAAAAATATGCATCAGCACTGATTCACGTTTTTAATAAACATTAACACAGGAGCATGTTCAATGAACTCTGTAACAAAGTCTCTTGAAGTATAGGGACCCTGCTTGAATAACTATGACTAGATTTTTATTTTTATTCTGTAGTGACATAATGAGATACATGTGTGGATACATCGTCTGAATTGCATTAAGATACTGTGGCTAGTAAAGGAAAAGATCAGTTATATTACCTCAGCTCCTAGAATGATTAAAAAAAAAATGGGCCATGTTCTTTGCTGAAGCAACCAGAGTTTGCTGATGAATTACCTTTTAATTTGAAACTTTCTGTCATTGTATCCCAAGTGTATATGCCATTGTGAGCTCAGAGTTTTTCTATTCATTGTTAGAACCAACACCAAGTAAAAAAGAGCTATTTTATGGCTCCTGGTTAATTGATTTTGGAATATCCATGTAGTGTGCTTCAAATATGACTAGCTATTAAAATCACACTTGTTAACAATGTCCCAAACACCTGGTCCTCATTGGTTCATTGATTTTTTTTTAGAGTGTTTGTATTTACCAACATCTTTAAAATTGGTTCACTTTCTGTTTGATTTGGATGACTGTGTATGTATATTTCAGAAAAGCATAAGGAATATCAACAAAATTAAGACTTTTTAATGTATCCATAACAGAATCTTATCATTTTTCTATCACTAAAAAAATACAATTTTCTTTCTAGTTATTCTCATTTTATATCTCCTTTATGGAGAGAAATTCTAACAGCAAGAAGACCCATGCTCCAAGACGTATGCAATGCAAGTAGTAAAGTTGTAGTGTCAATCTTGCCTAGAAAAGTACTAACTCACTTACTACCTGATATTTTATAATCCAGAGTAACTTTAATTATGCAGAACTCATGCATTTATACACAAATCATGCCACAATTCATGTTTACATTGCATTTTAATGCTCTGTTTTCTTCAAAAACTTTATTAATTCTGCTCAAAATTTTCATTCTCTATTAAACATTTATAAATCATTGCTTAATCTTTTATTTTATTGTGTTTTATTTTTAAAATTTTTGCAACTGGTATGGTGGCTTTGTGAGTTTATATACCAACATAATCTGACTTCTGAGCCACCAATCTTAAAGTGACTGAAATGCTAAAGAAGGTATTTTTGTTACGATAACTAACATGACTGACCTAGATAGTAGCTAAAATTTTGATTTTATATAAAAGCACTGTTGCAACTAGAACTCAAGTACTTTCTGCTGAAGATGCCATTTTAGAATTTAATTACATTTTTAATACATTTAATGCTTTTGGTTATTTTTTTTCCCTAGACCTCTGGGGCCAGAGAGTCTCTTGCTTCGTGGAGCCAGATTAAAAAACACAAAAGAAATTTTTGGTTTGTATATGTTGAAAAATTTTAATTATAGTTTCATGTTGATGCTTTATATGACCTATTTTTAAAAGCACAGCATTTGTGGTTCTTTTGGTTGGACAACTTGGACTTATTTACATGTTGCCTGTGATAATTTTCTTACAAAGATTGTGTTAATATAATTTTGGTTGTAGTTTTTGTTATTAATCTCTATTTTTGAGTAATAGACTAGAACTTGCTTTTATATTTTCTTTGTTGATATTTGTGAAACTTAGTGCTAAGAAGATAATTCTGGTACTTCTACTCATGGTGGATGAGAGCCAGTATGCCTGGCATCGTGGTGTAGTCGTTCTGTTACGAGTATTCTTAGATTGGATGAATAAAACTGCCGACTCATTCAGGCATTCAGCAAATTCTGTTGGATCATATATTGACTGGATCAACAGGATGAGTAAATAGTGCTCTTGCATTGGAGATCTTTTAATTAATTAATTCACAATTAATTAATTTATGCTCTGAGTCAATTCTAAGCAAGTTGAGAAATCAGCGATAATCTTTAGCTGTCAACTCGTTTTACCCATTTCAGAAGTGGCCCTTTCTACACTAGCCGGCTTATGCTGTCACTGGATGTTTGCAGGTTTTGAGTTCCGTCATCGTCCCCATTCTTGTCTTTCGTCTGTCTTCTCTCTCAGTGTTAGGCTCTCTGATAAAGAAATCCATACACTTTTTTTAAAAATGGAAAGTAACAAGTGTTGGTGAGGATGTGGAGAAGTTGGAACCCTCATACATTGCAACTGCTGTGGAAAATAGTGTGGCAGTTTCTCCATAAGCTAAATGTAGAATTACCATATGACCCAGCAGTTCTGCTCCTAGATACATACCCAAAAGAACTGAAGACAGGTGTTCAAACAGCACTATTTACAGAAGTCAAAAGGTAGAAACTGCCCAGATGTTGATCACCTAATGAATATATAAACAAAAGGTAGGCTGTTTATATCATGGAAAATTATTTACTATTAAAAAATGAAAATATTATGCCGAGTGAAAGAAGCCTGATATAAAAGCCACATATTGCATGATCCCATTTACTTGAAATAGCCAGAATAGGCAAATTCTTAGAGACAGAAAGTAGACTAATGGCTGGGTCGTGGAAGGGAATGGAGAATGATGCTTACAGGTACAGGGTTTTCTTTGAGGGTGATGAAATGTTTTCAAGTTAGGTAGTGAGGATGGTTACACAACTTTGTGAATATACTACGTGCCCCTGAGTTGTACATTTTTAAATGATTAAAATGGTAAATTGTATGTTACATATATTTTACCACAATCTAAAAAGAGAAAACCGCCCGGCCAGGCGTGGCTCAGCAGTTGAGGATCAACCTAGGATCCAGGCGATCGGGGTTTGATTCCCAGTCAGGGCACATGCCCGGGTTGCAGGCTCGATCAATGACTCTCTCATCATTGATGTTTCTCTCTCTCTCTCCCTCTCCTTTCCTCTCTCTGAAATCAATAAAGATATAAAAAAATAAAAATTAAAAAAAATTAAAAGAGAAAACCATAATAAATATTCTGATAGCAGAATCCAGCGAAAACCTGTAAGGATTTTAGACCCTCTCCTATAATGCTGTATTTTAACACATCCCTCCAGCATTAATACCTTTCACGCCCTTAAAAGGTGTTATTTGAATGCCTTTAGATGGGTCTGCTATTGTCTGCCTCAGTACCACCTCTCTCTGTTATATCACTCTGGCTGATTTCTATAATTTTGGTGCCCTTTGCATTTGAGTTACAATTTCTGCCTTTAAGGGATAATTCTAACGGTGAAAATTCCGGGACAAATCTTTAGGAAGAGGGCATGATGATTCCTCACTGCTTCTCAAATCTTGCTGTTTAGGAATGATCGTAAACATATGTTTCTAGGCATTTCCTAATTTTTCGTACAAACCCCACAACAATTTTATGAGGTATTTTTTTCCACTTAAAGGTGGGGAAATTGAGATCAAAGAGATTAAATAACTTGCCCAAGGATGCAGAACTAATAAGTGGCGGAGCTGGCATTCAAGTAAGGTCTAACTCCAACAAAGTTTTTTATAAGGCTGGTCTTAATTTCATTCACTCCCCAGGTTTAGTCCCATTATTACTGTCATTCTCGCTCATCTCATAGTCATTCACATAGGCACAAATTTTTTCAGTAGCCTGCCCCTTGTGTTTACTTTATTTACTCTGATAGATGTCCATATTGTCTCTCCAGTTCTTATGAAATTATGTCTAGCCTACAGATCCTGGCATTCAGGGGTTTTTAAACTCTGATCCTAATCTATTATTCCATCCTAACAGAAAGTGCTTTTTCATTTTTGTCTTTATTAACACTGTTTGTTCTATCTATAGTGGCCTGCCCTGCCATTTTTGTTTTTCCAGATCCTTTTCCTCCATCAATTCCAACTCAAAATAGTATCTCTTTCATTCATATATCTCAGTTATAACTCAGAAACAGAACCTCCATGCCTTCCTTATCCAGCAGGTTGAGCAACTGGATGGAGTTCCCTAAAATTGGAATTGGAAAGCCTTTATAAAATTCCAAAAAAGGAAAGTCAGATTTTAACAGCTGTTAAACAGTGCATTTTCTTAGATGCCTTCATGCTGGTGAGTACATTTCTCTTGTGAAACATGCTAGGGGATTATTTTAAAGAACTATTTTGTTTTGTTTTGCAGGTGTTGCTGTATATACCGGAATGGAAACTAAGATGGCATTAAATTACAAGAGCAAGTCACAGAAACGATCTGCAGTGGAAAAGTAAGAAAACTATTTTCATTTTTTAGCACATAAATATAACTATGGATGTGTATATTATTCGTTATGTATAAAATATACATTCTGTGTAAAAATATATTTGATAAATATACAATGTCAAGTCAACACAAGATGCTATCCTTGAGGATAGGGATCGTTCTTATATTTTTGTATACATGTAGCATTTTGCACAATGTTTGCCATATAGTAGATGCTAAATTATGACTTTAAAATAAATATTATTTGGTAATAATGGAAACACTTGATCAGACTAACCCTCCTGCAGATAACATTGATAAAATCTGGACAAAACATTTTTAAAAATAAACAATTTGAAAGCTCTGGACAGTGACACCCCCCCCCCCCCCCCCCCCCGCCCAAAAGACAGAAACTGGCAAAGAATGGCATCAGCAAGGGGACAAATTTAAGAATGTAGCTTTTTTCCTGAAGGCACTCTCCAGTTCATGTATTGCATAGGGCATCAGAGAGCCTGAGTCTTTACAGGATGTAGGTGTCAGAGGACAGGGAAGAGCAGCTAGAAAGGGGAAGATCATGGAGGGAGCCACAGAAGGAAATGAGCTCTAAAACCTGCACATAAATTATGTCCAAATCTTTGGCTATTAGACCTATACATGTGCAGGAGAGATCTCAGTGGGCAGCAAAACAGTAACAGTATGTATCAGCAAGCTGAAAGATCTGAACAGAGAATATTGCTGTTGCCTGTTGCAGTGGAGACAGTGTTTGGTATTTGAGCCTAGCCAACTCCTGAAAATAGGAAAAATTTGAATAATTACACAAAAATAACTGGCCAAAACTGTCATTTAGTATTAGCATTTTGAACAATAACATAACTATAATAAATAGGTTTATCTTATGTACTGGTTATTTTATTGCTAGTAAATAAATTCTACTAAATGGTCATGTCTTTAAAAAAATGACTATGTCCTTTAAATAGCTGCTATAATATCATATATTTTAATATCTTATTTAATATCAGTATTATACAGGAATAGCCTACTTCAATGGCACAGCAGTACCACATTTTAACATGCATTCTGTAAAAGGCACTAAATATGTTCCTGTGATTATCTGCTTTGTGGTCTCTTGAAATCCAAACTTGTATTCCAGTATCTGTATTTTAATCTAAAGTGAATAGTAACACCTAATTGATATGATTTATATTCTTTTTTTCATTTCAGGTCAATGAATACATTTTTGATAATTTATCTAATAATCCTTATTTCTGAAGCCATCATCAGTACTATCTTGAAATATACATGGCAAGCTGAAGAAAAATGGGATGAACCTTGGTATAACCAAAAAACAGAACATCAGAGAAATAGTAGTAAGGTATTTTATGGTGTTCTTGACTGTGCTGCTGTAAAGGAAACTTCTGATAGTGATCACTCTGACCTTCCTAAAACCAGTACTATTGAAGAATGACAAAGGACATTGCACACCTGAAGCCAATACAAAATACTGAAAGTAAACTGTAATTGAAAAATAAAAAAAAATCGCAGTAGTTGACTAAAAAAAAAAAAGGACATTGCAAATGAAGAGTAGCCAACCTGTTTGTAGTGGTAAACATGACATGACCAATTATATTTTCTATGTAATTATTTGAATAGTTATAAGAGAGCACAAAAATTTAAATAGTCTGTATTGGCATTTCACTTGAATACTACAAATTCAATTTTTTTTTAATATATCTTTATTGATTTCAGAGAGAGAAAGGCGGGAGAGAGATAGAAACATCAATGATGAGAGAGTCAATGATCAGCTGCCTCCTGCACGCACTGACTGAGGATCGAGCCCGCAACCCGGGCATGTGCCCTGACCGGGAGTCGAATCCTGATCTCCTGGATCCTAGGTTGATGCTCAGCTGCTGAGCCACGCTAACTGGGCTACAAATTCAATTTTTTATTTTTGTATAAGTGAAATTATTTTCAATTCTGTCATAATAATTCAAGAAATCGTATTGTCGGTCTGTTGATGGTATAAAGTAGTAATAACAAACTGGCTAGGGCGAATCTGTAATTTTAAGAGCTTTCAATTCTAACACTTCTAGCCTAGCAATTATTTCATAATTTTTAAAAATTATAGTCAATTTTTAGTTATCTCTTATTTTGAAGATTAGAAGTAGAATGGTAAGCATATTCCAGAGGTTATAATTAAAATTTTGCCAACAACAGTTTCAGCCACACCAGTCTTTTTGGTAGCTTCTGAAAAGTAACAAATTAAGTAATTTGAATTTAACCTTTTTTTCCTTATACTTTGTCTGAGAGTCTAATGAGCAGTAAAACTACCAAGGAAATGTATCAAAAAGACAATTCAATAAATGAATTTTAATTCATGAAACTATTCTGCTTCAAAATATAGTTAATGATCTATTTAGACATGAAACTTTCTGATCATTTTCTACAGTAATATTGAAGATAGTCTCATATTTTCATTTATCAAATAATCATTTTTTTCCTCTAGATTCTGAGATTTATTTCAGACTTCCTTGCCTTTTTGGTACTCTACAATTTCATCATTCCAATTTCATTATATGTGACAGTAGAAATGCAGAAATTTCTTGGATCATTTTTTATTGGTTGGGATCTTGATCTCTATCATGAAGAATCAGATCAGAAAGCACAAGTCAATACTTCTGACCTGAATGAAGAGCTTGGACAGGTAAGTGATCCTTTTAATTTATTTTCCCGAATTGTTATTTTTATCGAAACAATATATGTACAAAGACTAATAAAACAGGAAATATTATAAGGCTTTTACCAAAAAACAGCCCTACTTTGCTCCACACCTAATTTTGTTTTCCATTTTAAAATTTTAAAGCTATTTCTTTCATTATTTAGTACCATATTTCTATATAGTATTCTTTCTTGATTTTTACATTATAGACATTATTTACTATGGAATAGAAAGATAAAACTCTTAGACTCTTCCTTCCACACACATACCCAGACATACCCATTTTGCCTCCCCATAGGTCCCCCAATATTGTTACATCACAAGTTAGGATCTAATAAATATTTATTGACATTATTTTGACTGTTTTAGTATTGCTCACTGATTTCTGGTTCTTTGTGTATGCCCTGTAATGCTATAATTACTTTTTCTTTCTTATGTATTTTGTTTTCCCTAGAGCTAATTGCTCTGTTTTTTCATTTGCTTTATTTTAATTTCCACAAAATTAGGTGTGGAGCAAAGTAGGGCTGATTTTTGGTAAAAGCCTTATAATATTTTCTGTTTTATTAGTCTTTGTATATGTATGGTTTAGATAAAAATAAGTCCACAAGTAATTCTTTGAGGACTGTGAAACCTCTCTATATATAGACACATCATGTAGTCTAGGATTTTCTCTCTTTTAGTGGCAGCTTTTTTGGAAACCTTTATCTTTGTTTCAGTTTGGATTTCTTTCTGGGCTAGCTGTCACCCTGGATTTCCCTTTACCATCACCCTAGAACTGCCTTTGCTTCTCCTGTTTTGGATCTGCTGTCTCCTGGCTCTCATGTCTTCCCACCTGTGGCTTATTCTCATTTTGGTGGAACGTATCTAATAACTTCCTGAAAAAGAATTCACGAGAGGAAAATATTTTGAGACTGCATGTCTGGAAATATCTTTATTCCCTTCCTACACTTGAATAATTGTTTAGCTGGATAATGTATCCCAGGTTGGGAATTATTTTCCCTCAAAATTTCAAAATCATTTTTCTGTTGTTTTCTAGCTTCCAATGTTGCTGTTGAAAAATCTAGTGCCATCCTGATTCCCAGTTCTTTATTTATTTCTGAAAATGTTTAGAATCTCTTCTTTATGCAGGAATGCTGAAATTTTATGATGATGAACCTTGGTATGAGCCTCTTTTTCTTTCATTATGCAGTGAACTCTGAGCCCTTTCTGTCTGGAAACATATGTTCTTCAGTTCTGGGAATGTTTCTTCTATTATTTCTTTGATAACATCTTTTTATGGGTTTAAAAAAAATTATTTGCATATCAAGCAAATTTATCTTGCTTCTCTAATTTATCTTGATTCTCTAATTCTGACTTGCAATTTTCATTTACTTGTTTATTTTTATAATCTTTCTAGGAGAATTCATCAACTTGATCTTTCCACCTTTTGATAAATTTTTGTTTTTTGTGTGTGTGTGTGTATATATATATAATATACATTATTTTATGTATGTTTTTAATCCTCATCTGAGGATATTTTTTTCATTCATTTTCAGAGAGAGTGGGAGAGTGATACATTGACTGGTTGCCTCCCGCATGTGCCCAAGCCTGCAACCAAGGTGCATGCCCTTGACCAGAATCGAACCCGAGACCCTTCAGTCCGAGGGCCAAGGCTCTAACCACTGAGCAAAACTGGCTAGAGTTTGTTGTATATTTTTAATTTCTAATATTTCAGTATATATGAATGGTCTTATTTTAACTGCATCTTACTCCTGTTTCTTGAATATAATTTATTATTTTACCTTTCTGAGGATATTAATGACAGTTTATTTAAAGTCTTTCGCTCCCTGCATTTTCTGTTTGCTCCTAGTTCCTTTTTCAGTACAGTCAGTTCTGCTATAATACAACATATGCATTCCTGAAAATCACTGCGCTAGGCAAAATTGCTTAGTAAAAACCCCAGGGCTTAAGGAAAAATGGGATTTAGGAGTACAACAAAAATTTTGTAACATATTTAAAATACAAAGATAAGAACCTAATAAAAATACCACTTACTAAATTGATAAGAAATACATTAATGCTATAGTAAAAACATGGCACTTTATCTTGAAAAATGCCAGAAGGTTACTTGTGGAAGTTACCATCAGAAGTATTTCAGCCTGTGTGTTGTGAAGTATTGGAAGGAAGGTTGCCTGAGAATAGGAAAGTAGTAACACCACATGTGGATGGGTGTGGCTCATAACATACAATGACCCGAGGTAGCTCGTAGCTGTTAGAAGTGTGTGCATTTCATGTACATATTCCTGCTCTGCTTGGGTGCAGAAGTTTTCTTCGTTCACCTACTGTTTCTCACAGATGGAATCATGCGGAACCAAATACAAAGTTCCCGTTATGCTCAAATTGTTCCCTTATATATCAATCTCATTGTAATAAATTAATTTATGTTTTCAAGACAGTGTTCCAGCAAAACTGACGGTAATTTGTTTTAGACTCTACGTTTTATATAAGGGGTGATCCTCAAATGAATGCTAACCTTTGGTTTTCTTTACAAATGTAAAAGATTTCCCTAGAAAAGCCTGGCAGCCCAGCTGTTTTGGGGAATATTCCCAAATATCAGTATAGCTCTTTCCTCAGCTTTCCCTGAAGAATTACTGCAGTTAGCATTTCTGCTGCTTATGATTTTTGGAGCCATCCAGTAGAAATTTCCCTGTTTTTAGTGGACTGCCTCACCTGTTTTCAGTGGTCTTGTGCCTTTTTCAGCTTTCTGCAGAGTTCAGATTCTCTCTAGTTCAGCCCCCTTAGGGAATGAAACCTTCCATCTATTGCTTTGATGGATGAGAGGCAGTTTCCAGTTTTCAAATTATGAAGGAATTTCAGTATTCAAACTGTACCTGATACCACCATTTTCAGCCCCATCCTGTACTCCGACATTCAATGATAGCTGTACATCTACTTCCAGAGAGTTTCTGGGAAACGGGTTCCCCCGTTGCTTAGGTTTCATATTCTAAGTTCTGCTAAGTCACCAGAAATTCATCTTTCCATCTTCTAAACTTGTCAAATATCCTTCTCATGTTGTCTTTTCTATCATTATTTTTGTGTGTTTTTTTACTCCTTTATTATTTTGGTGAAGTTTCAAGAGAAACAGAGATAATTGCATTTGTTCAACCTGCTTTTTTTTTTTTAATCCTCACTTGAGGATATGTCTTCATCACTTTGAGAGAGAGAGAGAGAGGTTGCCTCCCACAGGCACTCCTATCAGGGCCAGGATTGAACCTGCAACCCAGGTACATGCTCTTGACTGGGAATCGAACCCATGACTTTGGTATGTTTACCTCTAACCACTGAGCGACACCAGCCAGGATGATCCATTTATTTTTAGAAGCATTTAGGAGGCTTTAATAATTTATGCTACAAGCACTGGTGAGGGTGTGGAGAAAAGGGCACCCTGGTGCACTGCTGGTGGGAATGCAGACTGGTGCAGCCACTATGGAAAACAGTGTGGAGTTTCCTCAGAAGATTAAAAATTGACCTGCCATTTGACCCAGTGATCCCACTTCCAGGAGTATATCCTAAGGAACCCGAAACACCAATCACAGAGAACTTATACGCCCTGTGTTCATAGCAGCTCAACTTACAATAGCTAAGATCTGGAAACAGCCCAGGTGCCCATCAGTAGATGAGTGGATAAAAAAGCTGTGGGGCACTCACACCATGGAATACTACGCAGCTATAAAAAAAGAAGGATCTTTTATCCTTTGAACAGCATGGAGGGAACTAGAAAGTATTATACTAAGTGAAATAAGCCAGTCAGAGAAAGACAAGTACCACATGATCTCACTTATATGTGGAACATAATAAATAAAATAAACTGATGGACAAAATGGATCCAGAGACTTAGAAGCTTGGAACAGACTGAGGGATCTCAGAGGGAAGGTGGGGAGTGGGGAGTGGGTGGGGAGAGATTAACCAAAGAACTTATATGTTTATAAGCATAACCCATGGACACAGACACTGGTCTGGGGAAAGCCTGGGGGGGGGGGGGTGTGGATGCAGGGTGGCGGGGATAAAAAGGGGACATCTGTAATATTTTTAACAATAAGGATTAAAATAATAATGCTAAATATTAATTCATATCATATCTTTAATTCTGTATCACATATTCAAGACCTAAAAACAGCCTATTTTTACTGCGTCTCTTAGCGCATTTTCCCTTTGACCTTTCTATTCCAATTTTCTACTCTTCCTCTTTCCTTCATGAAAGAGTATTATTTTCATGGAAACCCACACTATGTATACATACCCACATTTGCTTTTTTTCTTTAAGAAACTTTAAGTGATAATTAACTTTCTTTCATTATCTCAACTTCTCTTTTTACATTTAAGCCTGCAAGTATTTCAAATATGTTTATTGCTTCCATTTCTATTCGATTTTTGTATTAATATGAAATCTACTTTATTTTACATTCTTCCATGTCCTTTATTTCCTTTCTATCAAAGAAATTTCCACCAAAGTTAAAAGATTAAACATTTGATTTTATATATTTTTTAAACAAAGTTAATTTATTTTATTCATCCCTGTTATAATTTTAATTCTCAAGAATCCTCCATGACAGATAGGTCTCTGTCTACTCTAGTCATCTTCGGAGTGTTGTTTGCTTGACTGGTGATGTATTTTATATCATTATATTTGTTAATACCTCATTCTCATTCTTCCTAGTCTAAAAGTTTTTTTTTAACTTATATAAATAAGTGCTATCTCTTAATATCCACCTTTAAATTATAATTCAACATTTACTGTAGATAAGTGGGCAACCCTTAGTATCACACAGCAAAGATAAAGTGTGTTATCTTTTCATTTCCAGTTTCACTATTTGCTAGTTATTTGATGTGGTAAGTTACTTAATCTTACTCTCCTTTATTTTCTCTTCTCTAAAATATTCATAATAATAACACTTCATGGAGTTGTTCAGCGGCATTAGAACACTTAGCAATGCTTGGGAAATAGTGTTGTACAGTTACTGGCTTTTATTACATTACATAGCAGAATTCCTGAGTCTCAGGTATTGTGTTTATCTTTATTATTTCCAAAAATATGAACTTTGAGGTATAGTTTGTCATGTATCTTTATGTCTTGGTCAAAACAATTTTGTTGCAACTTTAATCTACCTCCCTTGTTATATATTGATCTTTTTACTCTGCAATTTTGCTGAACTCACTTATTAGTTCTAGTAGTTTTAGTGAATTCCATGACCTATATACAAGGTCACATTACCTGCAAATGGAGATAGTTTTACCTCTTCTTTTCCAAATAAATACCTTTTGTTTCTTTTCTGTTACCTAATAATGCTGGCTAGAACCTTTAGTACAGTGTTGAATAAAAGTCGCAAGAGCAGAGATCTTTGTCTTATTCCTGAACTTGGAGAGGAAGCATTCAGTCTTTCTCCATTAAGTCTGATGCTACCTATGGGTATTTGTAGATACATTTTATCGGTTTGAGGAATACCCTTCTATTCATAATTTGTTGTGGTTTTTTAATCATGAAAGGGTATTTGATTTTGTCAAATGCTTTTTCTACGTCTATGGAGACGATTATTTTATTTGTAGAATAAAGGACAAGTACCATTTTATTATTATGGTGGGTTTCACTGATGTTGAACCAGCTTTGCATTCCAAGGATAAAGTTCACATGTTCATGGTATATAATCCTTTTTATATGTTTCTGGATTTGTTTTGTGTCTATTTTCACATGGGACATTGGTCTGTAGTTTTTTTCTTCCCTTGTGATAGCCACCTCCTATTTTAAATGACTTCTTTCTCAAATCATTGCAATAAGCAAATTCTCACCATAATCCTAGTTGTATCAAGACTTGACTATTTCATTCTTTTTTGGACCTACCTTCTTTTAGGGTTAATTTTCTAGAATTAGTCTCAAAGAGTACTAAAACTATTTGTCTTATCTACCTTTAAAAAAAAAAAAGTATTTATTGATTTCAGAGAGAGGAGGGAGAGAGATAGAAACATCAATGATAAGTCATTGGTCGGTTCCCTCCTGCACGCCCCCTACTGGGGATTGAGCCCATTCTCCTGGGTCATAGGTCCATACTCAACCGCTGAGCTGCGCTGGCCAGGCTGTCTTACCTACTTTTTAAAACGTTTTTAAACATTTCTCCTTTTTACTGAGTTTGTTTCCTGCCCTCAGTTTCAATGTCCTCTATTTTAAACAACTTTCCACCTCTGACTTTTTGTGTTGCTGTCATTTTGTGTTCCTCTATTTTCAGCTCTATACCATTTCTCTTGGACCCTTTCATGTTAATTAAGCATCCCTTCCATCCTTGCTCAGAGATCACTCTTTTATTTTTTATTTTATTTTTTTAAATTGATTTGAGAGAGAGAGACATAAATTTGTTGTTCCACTCGTTTGTGCATTCATTGGTTGATTCTTGTATGTGCCCTGACCAGGGATCAAACCCACAACCTTGATGTGTTGGGATGACGCTCTAACCAACTGAGCTACCTGGCCGGGGCTCAGAGGTCATTCTTGAGTCTTATTAAAAAACATCTTATCCAGGAGATAAAAAGAAGTACTACCACGTTGTCAGTCAACTCCACAAATGAACATGCACCTAAAGATGCCACAAACTTCAAAATGTATATATTTTTAAATATTTTCTGTTACCCTGTTTTTTTTCCATGGCATCTTTAATTATTTAACTGTGCTTCAATTATAAGAATCAGCATCAATATATCAATTTTAATGGTAGATTTGACTTGAGACAGAGTCCAGCTTTCCTTCTTTAACATAGGACTATGAACACAAAGGTTTGTTTTCTTTTGTTTTCTATCTCTAGGTGGAATATGTGTTTACAGATAAAACTGGCACACTGACAGAAAACGAGATGCAGTTTCGGGAATGTTCAATTAATGGCATAAAATATCAAGAAATCAATGGTAGACTTGTATCTGAAGGACCAACACCAGACTCTTCAGAGGGAAACTTAAGTTATCTTAGTAGTTTATCGCATCTTAACAACTTACCCCATCTTGCATCCAGTTCTTTTAGAACCAGTCCTGAAAATGAAACTGAACTAGTAAGCAAATCTTAAATTTATAATAAATAGGAGTTTCTTTTGAAATAGCTATATTTGTGTTAGTGGGGTAAGAAAAATATGTGTTTGAAATGTATATCCTCTGATTTAATACTGAAAATTTAGAGTCATAACCCAGTTTAACTTGTCACTTAATGTGTGTTTGCATTAGTTCTCTTGGTATGTAAATAGAACTAAGTTAAAGTCCTACTGCCTTGAAGTAAAGAAGACTTTTCTGAGAGATAGTTTTAATTTATTTAATACTTTCTGAGACCTCACTTCTTCCATAACAGAGGTTTCACCTTTACTTGCAATTTGGTTATGCCTCCTAAAAAGTTGAAGGGCCATAAGCAAATGTGAAAAATTTTACTCTTTAAAGTCAGAAGCAACCAGCTGTTGTTTAGGCGATTCAGGATTGTAGCATTCTTATTCTAGAACTTAGGTTACTGAATTATGAACTCTATTTATTTGCATTTTTTTAGAATTCTGTTTCTGGTCTCCTAAAGGTTATTTGGGGATGGTATTTATAGTGTGAATATTCATTATGTATCTACAGATTAAAGAACATGATCTCTTCTTTAAAGCAGTCAGTCTCTGCCACACTGTACAGATTAGTAATGTTCAGACTGATGGCATTGGTGACGGTCCCTGGCAGTCCAGCCTTGCGCCCTCCCAGTTGGAGTACTATGCATCTTCACCAGATGAAAAGGCTCTAGTGGAAGCTGCTGCAAGGTTAGTTTAGTCTGACTTCCAAATCATCAGGAAAAAAAACCTTTTAAATAAAAATGTGGAAATACTAGAATATTGAATTGTCAGACAAAATTCATAAGCACATAAAGATAGAAATGTATTTTAAATTTTTAATGAGAATTTGAAATGTGTCATTAATTTTGTTAAGCTTGCAATAGAGTCATATTTTGATGTGATCTCTAAAAATCTGGTTACTATGAAGTATGAATAATATAATTTGTGGGAATGCATGTGTATGTGTTGTTTTGGACCTACTCTGATCCTTCAAGTTCTTAAAAATAATGCTATATTCAAAGGAAATATTTTAAAATCCATCTTAAACTTATGTTTTAAATATTTTTACTCAAGCTAAGTTATAATGACATATTATGAAAAATGAAATATCATTCCTTAAATTTTATTTATTATTTTCTCCTTTTAATCCCTAGGATTGGCGTTGTATTTATTGGCAATTCCGAAGAAACTATGGAAGTTAAAATACTTGGAAAACTGGAACGGTAATTTTTTTCTATATTGTAATTTTCTATATATCAAGCATTTAGTATAGAACAGATATAAGTAAATTGTGGCCTAGAGGCCAGATCTGGCCTATAGCCTGTTTATCTACAGCCCACAAACTACATTGCATTTTTAAGGGGTTGTTTAAAAAAAGTAAGATGCAACATAGACCATATATGTCATACAAAACCTAAAATATTTACTATCTGGCCCTTTACAGGAAAAGTTTACTGACCCAGCTCTAAAATGGTATTATTACATTATGTATCATCACAGTAGTAACAATATTCTGCTCTGAATCTTTCATGTGTATTTTAGCTTAATGGTTCTTGAATTTATACGTTTATTTTTACACACTCCTAGGGAAATGAGTTTCATAAGTTTCTTATGCTAACAAAGAAAAACTTTCTTATATTTTCTGATTTTATCTTTTAAACATTAAGGACCAGCTATCTTATTTCCCCTGTATGATAAATTAGCCCATTCTTATTATAGTTAGATCTTTCATGGTTTTATCAATTCCAGTCATCTCAACTCCAGCTGTGCATTTTCAAACTATGTTTTTCCAAACAAAGTAGAACTTTTTGGCTGCTTTTATGTGGAAGCCTGTCTAGTCTAGCTCATTCTATCAGCTTATATAAACCATTCCAATCAGTGTTTATCTCTCATATGGGCAAAGCATTGCATATGTACATCATTGTATATATTCATCCAGAAGACTTTTCAGTCCACCACTGACCCATTCTTTTACAGCTGCTTAAAGAGGAGCTATGAACACCTATACATATGTTCTGTCCCAGGTTCAGAATCACTGCTATAGTGAGGCTTTGTTACTCATGTGAGTGTGTGTATTTCTCAGGTGTGTTTGAGCAGAAAAATGGGTTGAGAATCACTTTTTTTAGTGAGAAAAACATGGAGCTGGGCAGATCTGGATTCCATTCCTTGCTCTACCACTCACAAGCTTATTTGACTTTAGACAAATTACTTAATCTTTCTGAGTTTAATAGTCCTCATTTGTAAAAAGAGATAAGATCTACCTCCTTTGGTTCTCATGAGTATTAAAGGCCATATGATATGTAAAGTTACATGGCATTTAATAAATACTCAGTAAATGCTAATTCCTTCTTTTTCTATCATATGTTGTTAGTAATGACTCATAACCAATAGTCTTAAAAATGTAGTTGAGATTAACTTTTTGTTCTAAATTAATCATTTTTATCTTTTATAGGGGATCTTTTAAAATATTTACTTAATATTATTCAAAAACGTAAAGTTTCGCCTTTTTTTATTTCGTTAGGTATAAACTGCTTCATATTCTGGAATTTGATTCAGATCGTAGGAGAATGAGTGTAATTGTTCAGGCACCTTCAGGTAACCAACTTAAATGTCTATGAATTTTTATTTGTCTAATATTAAGAGCTTAATAACTCATTTTTCTTTTTAGGTGAGAAGTTTTTATTTGCTAAAGGAGCTGAATCATCAATTCTCCCTAAGTGTATAGGTGGAGAAATAGAAAAAACCAGAATTCATGTAGATGAATTTGCTTTGGTGAGTGCAAATTTCTATAATTTAAAAACTCTGAAAGATATATAGATATAGATACACATATATTTGAAAGACTTGGGGGTTTCATTTTTGCATCAGTTTATCAGAAATTATAGAATTAAGTGTTGGCTCCATATTTTTTGGTTAAAAATTGACTTTCAGCCTATTGAAGTGTGAACCTAGTGTAATCAGGGCACTTCTAGCTGCAAGGACCACTCAAATTACTACATTAAAATGAGGGGAGGGTTACTGAAAGAATACAGGGGAATCCCAAGGATATGGAGAAACTGGAACCTTCATACATTGGTGGGAATATAAGTGATACAGCCACTTTAGAAAATAGTTGGGCAGTTTTTCACTCCTAGGTATACACCCAAGGGAATTGTAAACATATGTCTACACAAAAACCTTTACACAACTGTTCTCAGCAGCATTACTTCTAATAGCCAAAAAAAATGGGAACACCCAAATGTCCATCAGCTGATGAATGGATTAAACAATGTGTCATATCCATATAATGGACTATTTGGCCACTGAAAGAAATGAAGTACTGGTATATCCTACATCATGGATGAACCTTGAAAAGATTATGCTAAGTGCAAGAAGCTAGTCAAAAAAAGGCCACAGAGTCTATTCATATGAAAGATCCAAAATAAGCAAATTCATAGTGGTTGCCATAGCCTGGAGGAATGAGGGAAAGGGTAGTGTCTTCTAATGGGTGTGATGAAATGTTCTAGAATTAAATACTAAAAATAATTACACAACTCTTTGAATTCAGTAAAAATTACTAAATTATTATTTTTAAAAGAGTGAATTTTATTTGTAATTGATTTTTGGTAAAGGGGCCCTCAGTTTTATTTCAGTGACTTCTTGATTCCCCATTTGTTACTTTTGTTTAATTTTTCTCCTTAATTTTTCTGTTTTAGAAAGGGCTAAGAACTCTGTGCATGGCCTATAGACATTTGACATCTAAAGAGTATGAGGTAATAGATAGACGCCTATTTGAAGCCAGGACTGCCTTGCAACAACGGGAAGAGAAATTGGCAAATGCCTTCCAATTCATAGAGAAAGACCTGATATTACTTGGAGCTACTGCAGTAGAAGACAAGTAAGTATCTGATAAATAGGCAATATCTTTTTTCTCTCACAAGGATTTGTTTTAGCCAAATATTTCTAATTTATGACATATATTTCATTTGTTAATGTCCTATAATAAAATCAAAATCAAGAGTTAAAGCCTTTTTCCCAGTTAATATGTATACTTTTTCTTCTAGCCAGGTATCTGAAATAGTTGAAAGAATCCAGCTATAATTTTGGCCATAGACTTAAATTTTTAGGATACTCTGCAGTGTGTGCCATACAAAGACTTAAGCACCTGCTTAGTTCTCTAACCTCATCACCCATCATTGCATCCTTCCACTTTATACTTCAGTAGTACCAAGCTGTCTGTAGTTCTCCTCTGAACAACAACTGTAGTTAAAACTATTCTATTTTTTGGCTTTGTTCCTCCACAAGGCTATGCCTTCTGTCTGATTGTTCTTCCCTTACCCATTTGCGAATACTTAATTATAAAGTATAGTTAAGATATTGCCCCAATCCAGTAAAACCTTTCCTTACTTCTAACAGTATTTTAAAAGCTCTTTTTGTGAAATCTCCATGTTTTGTAGGTCTGTGTTGTCCTTATGGCTGTATAGTATAATTATTTGTTTAAAGACTTTTCTCTGTTAGCCTGTGAATTCCTTGTCTTTGTTCATTCTTTGTCTTTGTTCCCAACATCATTCTCAATGTGTGTTTCAGTTTCTTGAGTTAAATTGAAATCTATGAATTAAGTTGAATTCTACAAATTAATTATATATTTTTCTCTACCACTTAGATCTATGGGTGTTTGCATTTTTTTTAAATCTAGGTTTTCATTTACTTTTCAGTTGTCCTCATGAAATTTCTGAGACTCAGCTGAGGTTATGTAGTCCTTTATTTTCCACAGTCTAATTTTTGAACTGCTGATAGGAGAGATTTCCTTATCAAAAAAAGGAAAATCTTATAATTTGAAGTTTAAGACTTTCTAATAAAATAGTTTATGTAGGCCATATACTTAATTTGGTTCTATAAAAATCAACTTTGAAAATATACTCCTAAAATACGAGGTTGTAGATTTTATGTTAACCAGATGATCACTGATTTGGTTGTTCTTGTTCCATGGGAACAATTTGGGAAACAATTTGTTATTTTACTGAGCTGAATGTTACTATAATATTTCTAGGTCAAGAAGTCCAGAATTTACCTTACTTATACTCTGTGATTTTTACTTAAAAGACAGTCAGAAAAGTATTTGAACTGTTAATTTTGTTTCTTTTATTTTCAGACTGCAAGATAAAGTTCGAGAAACTATCGAAGCACTGAGAATGGCTGGTATCAAAGTATGGGTACTTACTGGAGATAAACATGAAACAGCTGTTAGTGTGAGTTTATCATGTGGACATTTTCACAGAACCATGAATATCCTTGAACTTATAAACCAGAAATCAGACAGTGAATGTGCTGAACAGTTGAGGCAGCTTGCCAGAAGGTAAGAATATAATTATCTGGGTCATAGAGTTGACGGGTAAGCAGACTATGGCCCACTTTATAGCCCATGAACTCAAAATAATTTTTATATTGTTTGATGGATGAAAAAAAAATCCAAAGAATAATATTTCATGTTGTGAAAATTATATGAAATTCATATTTTGGTGCCTCTGAATAAAGTTTTATTGGAACACAGCCACATTCATTTATTTACATATCAGTGAAGGCTTTTGCGCTGTAGCAGCACAGCTGAGTAGTTGTAACAGAGACCTTATGAAGCACTTTTATAATTTCTCACTGCTGCTTGATACACTTCAAGTCACAGTGATAATTATAACTCCATACATATTGTTGTGTGACATTTTACTTTTTTTTTTCCTCAACCCTCACCCAAGGATATGTGTGTTTCCATTGATTTTTAGAGGGGGGCAGTGAGAGAGAGAGACAGACAGACAGACACATCATTGTGAGAGAAACATCAGTCAGTTGCCTCCCATACATTCGAACCCGAAACCTAGGTATGTGCCCTGACTGGGAATTGAACCCACAGCCTTTCGGTGTACAGAACAACACTCCAACCAACTGAGCCCCCCGGCCAGGGCTTACTATATTTTAATTCTCATCATCTCCAAACAAGAAAAATGGACTTTTAATATCATACTTTTAAAGCACAGTAGAGTGTTGATTATTTTATCAAATTAGATGCAGCACAATACTACTTTGAGTGCTGGCCTTCAACAACATATTAAAGTGTCACTGAAAAATAGATACCCTGCTTGCACCAGAATGGAAATCTGTGTACTACTTCTTTTACCAAGAAAATCTTTATGAATGGGGAATAGGGAGAAACACAAAATAGTGTGCTCAGAACAGTTGATTCCTTCATTCCTTTGCTTCCTACTTATACATAATTTAGCTCAAGAATTTCCCCGAATATTTTTTATTTAATTTTTTTAAATTAAGATTTACTAAATATAACTAATAACGATTTTATTTTTGTAAGACTGTATACTCACAATTTGGGATAATACATACTCAGGTATATGTTACAATTCACATTTAGAAAATATAGTTACTGTATCTATGGATCAGTTCATTGTAAAATTGAATGTTATCTCTTTTACACCATATCAGTCATACTCAGTTCTACTTAATCTTAACTTCAGATAATACAATTTAGTTTGTTTCCTGACATATTAGTTTTGTGTGTTTTTTGTTTTGTTTTGATCTTCACCCGAGGACATTTTTTCCATTGCTTTTCAGAGAGAGAGAGAGAGAAACAATTGATGTGAGAGAAGCACATCAATTGGTTGCCTCCCCAACTCACCCCACCAGGGCTGGGGATTGATCCTGCAACCAAGGTACGTGCCCTTGGCCGGAATTGAACCTGGGACCCGTCAGTCCAAGGGCCGACGCTTTAAACACTGAGCCAAACTGGCTAGGGCGACATATCAGTTTTGTAATAGTAAAGTCTGTAGATGAATGGTCCATCTTTCAGTAAGAACCTTGTTTACTAAATGATTGTAAATTAATATGACTTTAAAGTATTTACAGAGGATATAATTATTTCTGTTTTAGAATTACAGAGGATCATGTGATTCAGCATGGGCTGGTGGTGGATGGCACCAGTCTCTCTCTTGCACTCAGGGAGCATGAAAAACTATTTATGGATGTTTGCAGAAATTGTTCAGCTGTATTGTGCTGTCGTATGGCACCACTGCAGAAAGCCAAGGTATGTTTGGGTTATAAAAAGTTCCATAAAGATACATAGATCTAAAAGTATTCTTTAAGGTTAATGACTTAACTAGTTCCATTTGGTGGCACGCAGTGTATGAATCTTACTAGGAGTCAGTCATTTCTCATATTACAAATTTTAACCATGGAATTTTCAGAGTGAATATAAAAGTTTCAACTATTATAATAACCTAGAAAGTCTGTGATGGGTAGCAATTTGTGATTTTCAGGAGACACAAATTTTAAATGTAATAACTAAAGTTTCCCAAGTTACTTCCTTACCTACTGAGGGAGCCTGTAAGACTTCAGTTCACATGCACCTTCAGGTGGTTCTGTTAATCTCTGCTTATTCTTGCATTCTCGTGAAGTGATAATTCTCTTCATTAAAAATGGCTATTAAGTAATAAATAGAACTTTAGTGAGAAGTTGAAAAGCCAATTAACTTGTGATATAAAGTTATATACAGAAAATATTTAAATTTCAGCTGTGATTCAAGTGAAAGCCTATACAAATATTTTTTATAACTCCAAATTTATAATTTGAGGTCTTAGACAGTATCCTTTACAAACAGTATCCTTTGAAATGGACATCTAAACACTGATTTTTTTCACATATAGGTCTAATAAATTAGACATTCAATATTTTTTGGCTTCATGGAATTTTCTTATGATGCCTGTGTTATTAGAATTCATGTCCCATCAGTCTATGGAGACTAAAACTGGAGACCAAACAGAGCTAATGCCTAGGTTCTTTATAAAGGTACATTCAAGAATTTCAAAGAAACATTTTTTTAAATTTCATTGAATTTAATTTTGATTGCTTTTTAAAATTTTTTAATTTTATTACATGAGGAAATAATTCTCTTTATATCAAATGAAAATAATTTCTTAAGAAAAAAATTTTGCCTGACAAAGTTCAAATAGGTGTAATTTTTTTTTTAAATATATCTTTATTGATTTCAGAGAGAGGAAAGGAGAGGGAGAGAGAGAGATAGAAACATCAATGATGAGAAAGTCAGTGATCGAGCCCACAACCCAGGCATGTGCCCTGACTGGGAATCGAACCCCGATCGCCTGGATCCTATGTCGACACTCAACCACTGAGCCATGCCCAGCCGGGCTAGGTGTAATTATTTTTTACACAGTTATTATTTAAGCTTTTTACAAATTTAAGCTGTATTTAAAGATTCTTGCTTCCCATAATAAAATCCAAGATAATACTGTTTTGCAATGTCATTTCTGAAAGACATTTCTAGCACCCTAGTAGAGACATCCCTCAAAGAATGAACCCCAGAGCATATTATTATCTAACATAAAATAATTTTTTTTCTACTTCCTTCAACAGAGTCATTTCTTAAAAATGAGTTTACATATAAATATAAGAAAGTTGAAATTTTATCATAAGTAATTATAGTTGTATGTTTTTCAGGTAATACGACTGATAAAAATCTCACCTGAGAAACCTATAACATTGGCTGTTGGTGATGGTGCTAATGATGTAAGCATGATACAAGAAGCGCATGTTGGCATAGGTGATTGATTTTATTTCTCCCCTGAGCTTTTAATGTTGGTATAATTATTTGGGGATTTTGAATTTTCCTTTTGTAGACTAAAGTGCAATATCAAATACATGAATGAAAACTAAATGAAACATGGTAATATATAACAGTGTATCCCCATCAGAAGCCTATTATAATTAGCCCAGTATTACAAATATTTTAATTCCAAATTTTCAAGGACATGAATACCATAACAAAGTAACTTTATTTTTACATGTCCTTTTATACCTTTTAAAGTACTTTCATACATTATTTTATACCTTTTAAACTCTAAATTTGTGATTTACATAATTGCATTCATGGTTTTAAATTCTTGTTTTAGAATGTTATTGTTATTTATTTGTCAATATAAAGATTCTGCAACTCATTTTAAAGACAATTTTAGAGACAGAAAATCATACCAAACTGTAATAAAATATAGAATTCCAAATAGTCTTCTGATTTAATAACCTTTATCCTAATTTTTTTCTTTTTTTGCCTAGAATTTTTATTGGATTCAGAACACTAATATAGTATTTATATTTAAATTATCAATCATTTCCTATTTAAACCATAATCTGACTTGTTTTTCTCAATAACTATATTATACAAATACAAAAATAAAGAGAAAAATATGGTTCTTCATTACAGGATAAATTTTTAGAGTTAAAAAAGAGTTTAGCTAGTCCTGTTTTGGAGTCATCTGTGTAATATCCTGTGAGGAATAGTTATTGGGTCTAATGTTTCTACTGTATCTCTCAAATCAACTCTTGAGGATAATTAAATCATTTTGAAAACTTAATTTTCTTTCCAGTTTGTATATTGTTGTTTCCCATAAATCTTCCTAAAATATTCGATATCTTCCTATACCATATATTAAAGCATAAAAAGTTACAGTATTTATAACAGTTTGAGTCTAGTATAGGTAACAGAAATACCAGTGTATAGAATAGATTTAAATATAAGTAGGGAAACAAAGTACTTGATTAAAAATACTGATAGAACTTGTTAAAGACCATAAAAAGTAATAAAAGAAAAATTTAATGAATAATCCTGCATTTTGAGATATAAAAGGGCCTTTTTAAGTACAAAACCAAACGAAGCAAGGGAAAGATCAGTATGTGTGGCAGAAGTAAATACTGCCCCCAAACAATTTTAGAGACAGATTAGTAAAGAATATTTGCAAAATAGATGACGAAGTCTTAATATTTCTAGTATGTGAAGTCTTAAAAAATTAAGGAGAATAAAGAAAAACATTATAATAGAAATTGAAGAATGTGAACCATCAGTTGTCACAAAAGGAGAAATCTAAAATGAATATTAAATGCATGAATAAAAGTATTCAGTCTTACTAATAATCAAAATAATGCAAGTTTAAATTGCCTGTCAGAGTGATAAAAATTACAAAGATTGGTAAAATTTGGAATTGGTGAAGGTACAGATTAATAAATGCTCTTATTCAATATTAATGGGAGTCAAAATTGTAAATGTTTGCCTGTTGACCTGGCAATCAAGCATCTAGAACTTCTTTGAAGAAAATATGTGAATATGTTGAGAAAGACATACTTTATAAACAGTGTCCATAGTAGTATATTAAGGAACAAAAGTTGATTACAAAACAATTCCATTTTTATACACTTGTATGTATTAAATAAACACACATACACAATATGTGGAAGGAAAAATTCTAAAAGGATATATGACAAAAATAGTGGGGGTTTTCTAGGTGCTATGAATATAGTTGATTGTCTTTACCTATATACTTTGAAACATTTTGATCCTTTTATGACAAAAATTAAAAATTTTAATTTTGAAACATAGTTTTTCAAAGCTGCTTCCAGATTTTAAAAGTTAATTTGGCAGTAACTCTTTTGAAACCTAAAAGATTATTATAACCTAAAAAGTGTACTCATATTTATCAGATAAAATTAAGTACTGTTTTCGGATGACATTGTACTTTTCTTTAAAAGCACATTTTGTTTGAGTTATGCATAAAAATTTTAAAGCAGTCAAACATGCTCGTTTTTGGTAGGTTCAAATTACTCAGTTTGGATATTTTTTATGTTCAGTGAAGTTAAAGCTGTTTTATAGCATCCTCTCCATGAGAAATCTGTTAACTAGTACTTTGAGCTTATTGTAATTTATGTTCTTATTACATCCTGGACTTTCAGTATTATTTTTATATTAATTTTATATTATATTCTAAACCTTTGAAAATTGATGTTACATGCCTGGTATATATTGTAGCTTTATATTAATTACCTATTGATTTAGAACCGGAATCTGTTATCTGCTATATATTAGGATATGGCGATCCTAAGTCCAAGTTCAACTGCTATAATTAACATATTCACAGATACATCACGAAAATTATACTTACCAATTATCAATGAATTTGCCTTTTTGTCCCCTTTATTATAGGAATCATGGGTAAAGAAGGAAGACAAGCTGCAAGAAACAGTGACTATGCAATAGCTAGATTTAAATTTCTCTCCAAGTTGCTCTTTGTTCATGGTCATTTTTATTATATTAGAATAGCTACCCTTGTACAGTATTTTTTTTATAAGGTAAGTTTCATGGAGATATTTTAGAATCAGTTATTGATAGTAATTTGAGGCTTCAATTTAAGGACTACTTTATTATGATACAAATTATTCTTAGAAACTGTTTCCATAAGTAAAAATAACAGTTTATGGAATGTACTTTTATTATTAGTCATGAATCTAATGTGTACTGACAGAAAGCAAATCAGGGATTGCCTGATGCCAAGGGCGCAGGTTACAGAATTGACTAGAGAACTTGGCATGATAGAAAAGTTATCTAGTTTGTGGTGGTGATTACAAAGGTGTATAAATTTTTCAAAACACATAAAACAATTTACACTTAAAATTGATACATTTTATTCTATGCAAATTAGAACTCAATTTTATGTCTTTGATGTTATTTTAGTTTGAATCAGTAATAAGTTTAATTTAACTTCAATATGATGGTTTCAAGCAGAGGTTCTAAATCCTTTTGTGCCATGAATGACCATTTGGTAGTCTAGTGAGATGTATAAATTACTCAGTATAGGGCTTTTAAATGCATAAAATAAAATACATAGGATTACAGAGAAACTAATTATGTTGAAGTACTGCTCTGTCTCTTGACCCTTTTGAGGAAGGTGGGATTCTGTGGAGCTCATGTAAAGAGCCGCTGAGTACCAAGACATTTAATACACCAGCATGTCCTATATTGTATATATACCTATAATTAATAGCTGCAAGCCAATGAAAGAACACAGGTAGATTGCATATTGCTAATAAATGATGGTGACAGTTTTTCTTTCCAGCTGCTTATTGTAGCTTTGCTCTGACATAAGTATATTGAAATCAAAAGATGTGTGGTAGTTCCACTTACTTCATTTTAGATATTTTAGCATTATAAAGCTACTGATAGCCCTAAAGTTGAAGTAAAACTTGTTGTACTGTATATGAAAAGTATTGAATAATAATTGGAAAGTGTAAATTCAAAATTATGGTATTGCTTGGTAATGATACGAGTCAAGGGTATTTTATTCTGACATTTGCAGTGCTGAGTAGAATATTTTCAGACATTTTCTAATAAAATGGGAGTTCTGTTTTCCCATTTTATATGGACAAATTCTTATGGGCAGATTTTCTGTTTTCTATATCAGCTGAAATTGTGTTTCTGGACTCATTAGCCATTTAAAAAAAATTTTCTTTTAGACCTAAATATTTTAATTATTTCCATTTAATCTTGTTTTTCAGAATGTGTGCTTTATCACACCCCAGTTTTTATATCAGTTCTACTGTTTGTTTTCTCAACAAGTAAGTAAATAGAAGCTTTTGTTTTATACTTTTAGAATAAAGTATGTGTGTTCGGTGTTTGATAGATCCTTGGAGGGAATTTTTTGTAGTCCTGCTGATAATTAGATAAAATTTTCTAATTAGCATATTTAATCAGTATAACAGTCATAATATTTATTTATTCTGATTTTTAGTTTGAAGTGGGTGTTAAATATATTTTAATTCTGGATTTTTTTAATGGATTTAACTTTTAACAGCTTAAGAGAGAATTTTATAACTTTTTTCAACTTATGTGTAATATTTCTATAAAATCCATATCAAGCCAGGCCAGAAAACTATTGTGAGACTACCTCTTTTTTTTTCACTCATAAAATTTTTTTAGATTTGGAAGGAACCTTAGTGTTAGACACCGGGGATGACATACAGGTTTTAATCTCAGAAGCTAACTCAATAATTGGTCGGAACTATTAGGAGTGCTATATTGAAAGGAATTCTGCAGCTATAGTCTCAGAGGGAAACCCTGTTCTTGATTAGCAGTAGCTATAATGAGCACATGTATACACATATCACATATTTCCCATTCCTGACCTACTCTATCTTACATTATAAAAAAGGAAATTGAAATACATAGAGACTCGGTAACTCACCCAAGATCTCACAGCTAAGTTAATAACTAAACCATATTTGGACATAACTGCTTCTGACTGACTGAGCACCCTCTTCACATACCACACTATACATCTCTAATTGATCAAGACATTTGTTCAAATTTATTGAAATAACAAGAGCTTAATTATTTTAGGTTTTTGAGTTTTATTCTATCCTTGCTCACTGTTTTCTCCTCTGTTTACAATCTGTAACTCCATATTCTAAATATCTGCTTAGGCATTGATTGCCTATAACAGTGTTTGCTTGCTTGAATGGAATAAAGAATAAAGAGCATATGACAAGGAGAGCTAACTTATTTTGATTAAGTTTTCAGGGAGTTTACAGTATAATTAAAGATAGAGTATTAATAAAAACAGAATGTGAAGCGTAGACAAAGTGCCAAGCAAACTAGTACCAACAGTAGCACGTATGACTGTTTAGAAGAGGAAGTTATCATAAATGTGTGAAGTTTCATGAATCATGCTTTAAAGGAAGTGTAGGACATGGATGCAAACACAGAACCATGAAAGCAAAACTTAATGTGTAGCATATCAAAGGAATAGTGAAAAATCTGGAAGCATATAAGAGAATTGTGTAAAATTACATCACAGTGACCGAATTGTGGAGAATCTTGAAATGTAGATCCAATTCACTATACTTCCAGTATTATTTGACATAACAAAACATTCTAATTCCCACAAAGAATATAAATCTGTGAACATTATATGTGTATGCTTATGTCAAAAACAAATTGAGATTATTAAAATGGATTTTTGTATAAATTGAAAAAACTACATAATTTTATGCTTATTTTTAATATGCTTCTGTTTTTATATGCATAAGTAATAATAATACATAGTTTAGAATCTCAAAATTTCTACCAATTTCTCTTTCTAGACATTGTATGACAGCGTGTACCTGACTTTATACAATATTTGTTTTACTTCTCTGCCTATTCTGATATATAGTCTACTGGAACAGCATATAGACCCTCATGTATTACAGAACAAGCCCACCCTCTATCGGTAAGAATTTTCCAGTATTAAATGTCCATAACATTTCTGATTGCAAGTAGTATATTATATAGTTATCTGTTTTTAGAAGTACTTTAAAAATAAGCAAATATATTAGGTAGTGTATGGTTTATAATTGTTGAATACAATAATGTTTCCACTGTTTTTAGGAATGAACACTTTCATCCTAGTAATGCATTGGGCAATTGTATAATTTGGATTTACTCTTGTAAACTGGTAATATTCCATTTCATGTACACAAATAAAGTTATTCAGTAATTGGTTGTCTCTAGAGTTTCTAAAAAAGTAGTTTATGTCCTGGCATTGCCAAATTTATGAGTAGTAATCAATGTAAAATGTAGGGTTAGGGACATTAATTCTTGTCTCATATTTTCTGCTTTAATCCTGGTTCCACAGAACCAAGTAATCACAAAGATGTAGAACCATTCCTCAGGATCAGTTTATGATTTCCACATTAACCTGACCTCCACTCTTATAGAGGTATTCAGTTATCCAGAAATGGCAATAACTTAACCTTGATTTCCGAGGATATCTAGGACTGGGCTTGACCCAAGATTGGCAAAGACTGTTCTTCTCATGATAGATATTGATGGAAATGATGTTGATTGGGAGCCTCAGTGCTGAACCTAACTCAAATGGCTCCACTAAAAAGAATAATCATGGAAGAGTGACTGAATGTTTATACCAGAATATAATACAGATAAATCAACTTTTCCAATTAAACTAAAGCATTATGCCTATATCATATTTTTTTATCAAATGAGAAAATAAATTTGTAGTATGTGAACTATAAATTGTTACACAGGAGTATGATATTATTACAAGTAGCGGTTTGTAAATTGATGGTTATTCTTTCTGCCAGTATTTTCAGATAATTTTTAAAAATCTATCTGTTTTATAATTATGAAATTGTAATGATTATTGAGTAGGTAAAAAATGAGTCCTAATATGTTCCTTTTTCTCCTCTTTTTTAAAAAATTTACAGAGATATTAGTAAAAACCGTCAACTAAGCATTAAAACTTTTCTTTATTGGACCATCCTGGGTTTCAGTCATGCCTTTATTTTCTTTTTTGGATCCTATTTTCTAATGGGGAAAGATATATCTCTGCTTGGAAATGGCCAGGTAAAATATATATTTTTTGTAATTGTTAATGGTTTGATTTAATTTGGTTTTTGATAACTTTCTGTTATAAAACATAAAAGTGAAGTTCAATTTAAATTATAAAATTGCAGATATTAAGTTAAAATTCAATTATAAAAAGGTTTTAACCTTTTTTATTTAATAAAATTTTATACAAATCAAAATTAAAACAAAAAGGAAATACAATGTAATCTTAATATGAAACTCAAGGTACAGGGCAGTTTTACCATTCAAAAATGAATTAATACAAGGGTGTATGTTCATGTCCCTGCATGCTTTTCACTTCAGAATTGTTTTTAATAATAGCTACTGTTTTTTAGTGCTTGCTTTTGTGCTAAGTGCTTTACATGCCCCATATCCATTAATCCTCACAATAACCCCTTTGGAGAGGGATTATGACCCACCATTTTTAGATGAGAAATGAGGATTTGGTGTTAAGTTTTTTACTTTTAATTGCATGAATTATTTTTTTGGTATGCTTAGGAAGCACTACAGAGTTTTTTCCCCTTCCTGATGTCTGTTCTCCACACAGCAGCTCACATGATCTTTTAAAAATGAAAATATGATCATCTGTCTAATCTGCTCAAAATCATCTAGTGTTCCTACTATAAGCCACACTGATTTTCTTGTTACTTGAGCGTACCAATTTGTTCCTATCTTAGGACCTCTGCACTTCCTGTTTCTCTACTTAGATGCTTTTCTCTCACATGGTCCTATGACTGACTCCCTTATTCATTCAGGTCGGCTGAAACATCACTGGCTCAGGAAGGCCTTTCCAGCACATTCCTGTAAAAACCCATCTCTCTCACCTTTTGTCACTTACTGGCCCCTTACTGTACACTTACTTCTCTTCATAGCACTAATCTCTCCCTCAAGGTTTATTTATCTGTCTCCTCCAATAGGTGTAAGCTCTATGAGGTCAGCAACTTTATCTTATCATTGCTTTATCCCCAAGGCCTAGAATGGTACGTGGTATGTAATAGATGCTCAGTTACTATTTGCAGAGTATACAAATGAATGATGAATGATCCTTTTTAATTTGGAATACAAGTTTGACTTTATTAGTTAGGTAACAAATTCAGTTAGAAGAAGTAATCCAGAAAACAGGCAGATTAGTGATTGAAAGTGTTTTGAGCATGTCTCATCTGAGCTGGGGCAGAGCTGGGGTTAGTATAGTTTAAACATACACATTTTGTCAGGCTTTCTTTAAGATTAAAAAAAACACCATACAATTGCCCTGGCCAGTGTTGCTAACTGGTTAGAGCAGCGGCCCTCGCATCCAAGGGTCAAGGGTTTAATTCCCAGTCAAGGGCACGTACCTGGGTTGCAGGTTCGATCCCCAGCCTCAGTTGGAGCATCTGTGGGAGGCAACCAACCCATGTATCTGTCTCTGTCTCTCTCTCTCTCCCCCCCCTTTTCGCCCCCTCTTCCCCTCCTTCTCTCCCTTCCTCCCTTCTACTCTCTTTAAAAATCAATAGAAATAATATCCTCAGGTGAGGATTAACAAAAAAAACATACAACTGTAAGTACAAGCTTAAGTATACAAGAAAATAACTGAGTGATATAAATAGGTCCCACTTAACCGAAGCCAGTATAATAAGCCCAACTCAGCTTCTTTTAGCCAGATCCCCAAAATATCCTCTGCCACTCACTTCATCACCAACTCAAAGGGAAGTCAGATTGGAAAGAGACAGTAGTCTTAACTAATCAATCGCAGTTATAAAACATTATTTTTGCTAATTTTACACACACACACATGACCATGTGAATGTGTTCCTACAGCTCCCTCTTTGAATGCAAGAGGAAGCCCTAAATAAGCTCTGCTTCTAAGAAAGATTCCATGTAACTAGCCCCAATCTGGGTCCTGTAGAACCAGATACTGAGGGGTGGGTGATAAGACATGTGCAGTTGTTACCACATCCAGGCACAAGTTCCCTGCCTGCATCTAAAACCTGTCCATATAGCCCTGAAAGAGGAGACTGGCACTCTTCCCAGAGCTGAGTAGAGTGAGACCCACTGATTTTCAGTATTTCCAGGTTATTTCTAGAGATGATAAAAGCAGAAAAAGAAGGAGGGGCTCAATATGCCCTTTTTCATTCTTCTGACAAATTCCTCAAATACCCTTAAATAAAAAAACATTAATTGATATTTTATTGTTGACGGTAACTTACTGATTGCTTTTTATCTATCAGGCACCCTGTCTTTTTGCATACTGTAATGCTTATAAAAACCTAAAAGATTTTCCCCACTTTACAAATGAAAAAAGTGAGATACAGAGATGTTAAGTAATTTGTCAAGTAAATGCTAATTGTTAGAAATCTGTGATAATAAAACAGCCTCTTAAATAATTTTTAAACCAGCGGTAAGGACTATGACTACTTTATGAACTGAGCTAACATAAACTTCTGATTGTGTTCTTATTGTGGAACTTAATAAACTGTGTAAGTTTTTGCTGTGAAGCCCAGGGGAATACCTTCTGACTAGTATTAACACCATTTTTATAAGGAATCCTTTGAGGAGTAATTCTGTTGACCATTAACTTTCAGATATTGGTTGTGTAATTTTGTTTTTCCTGCTCTGCCTATGCTGTATCCAGAAATACAGTGGCAAGTTACTTGCTGTATCTTCTGGTTGGAAGGGTTGCAAAAAATAACTGTGATTGAACAGGGTTTTGTTATTTTTACTGTGGGACAGGAATAAAGCACTATATCATTCTAAATAAAAACAATCTGTGCCACACAATTCCAAACCCATCTTGGGTTTCCAGTCTGATAGTGTTATGCAGTGGATAATAATAATGAACATAGTAATGCTTATAGTATTTCTTCTCATACTCCTTTAACTTTACTAATCTAGTCACAGATTTCAGTTGTAACTGGCTAAAATAATGCAAGTGATTTTTAGTAAAGAATGATGTTACTTTCTGCCTTATCTCTGACTTAGCATCATGGTGACACATAATGCAATAAGGGTTTATTCTTTCTCTTTAGATGTTTGGAAACTGGACATTTGGCACCTTGGTCTTCACAGTCATGGTTATTACCGTCACAGTAAAGGTATAGTACAGAAATTAGACACATGAACACATTTTGTATCTGTATAATTCATGGTTAAATTTCTTTAGCTATAGATGGATATTTTTCCCTTTTCCTACTTTAGTCATACTGATTGCTATTTAATAATTCATTTTCATCAAAAATCTTTTTTAAGTTCATTATTTCAGAAAGCCCCTTGTTGATTTTTATGGTTAAATAAAGGTTAACACCTTCCTGGCCAGTGTGGTTCAGCAGTTGCGCGTCGACCTATGATCCAGGAGATGGCAGTTCGATTCCCGGACAGGGCACATGCCCGGGTTGCGGGCTTGATCCCCAGTCAGGGATGTGCAGGAGGCAGCCGATCAGTGACCCTCTCATCATTGATGTTTCTCTCTCTCTCCCTCTCCCTTCCTCTCTGAAATCAATAAAGACATATTTTTAAAAAAAACATTAACTCCACAGTTACTCATCTCTGAAATTTTGCATCTCTGTATGTAATGTAAGACAACACAAGTTGTTTCAGGCAATAAAGTTGAAAATAAAGTACTCATGAAATTTCAATGCTTTTTATCCTAGAGATTAAAATAAAGACTTATTTTATATTAAGGATTTAAAAAAAATTTTTTTTTTTTTTTAGATGGCTTTGGAAACTCATTTTTGGACCTGGATCAATCATCTTGTTACCTGGGGATCTATTATATTCTATTTTGTATTTTCTTTGTTTTATGGAGGGATTCTCTGGTGAGTGACTATATTATGTTTTAATTATATTGATTCTGCTCATAAATACAGGGGTGGGCAAACGTAGGAGTTATTAGTATGGAAAATAATACAATAATTAATAATGGAAGAATAAACTGTTTTGTGTATACTCACAACTGTAAACCTACTTTTGCCCCACTCTTGTATTTATTGTGATAGATTTTATTATGAACAAATAATTTTGAGATACTATCCTGATAATAAGCATACGTCTTTCAGTTGCTCTTACTGATATAGAGTGAAAAAGAAACTAACAATTACTGAATACTGTGTTTTGTGTGTTTTACCTAAGATATGACATTGATTCATCACAATAATCTTATTGTCTCCATATTTTCTATATGGAAACTGTGTTCTAAGATCCCAGAGGTTAAAAAGAGCAAACCTAGGATTTAAATCCCAGTTGTTTTACTCTGTAATTAATGTTCTTAACACTAACAACATTACCTCTAAATTATTTACTAATATACACAATTAAAAAGTCACATTGAGCCATTAAATTTTTGTGAATGAGTAAAGTTCTCTCTTAAAAGTAAGTAGTATGCTTCATCTTCATTGGTAAAATCATATTTTTAGCTACTATGATAAATTAAAAATTAATGCCTTTTCTAAGATTATGTATAAGTGATGGACAGCTAAAGTCTTTCATTGGGAGAATTTATATTACATTTGCCTGCTATGCCTTTGATCCCTGTATTGGGCAAAAAATTATAGAAGGTAGGCAGAAAAACTTAGGTTAGCTAAATAATTATCTTACACCTAGAAACATAAAAGGATACTCTTATGAATAATGCTTTGTTTATAATGTTTGTTTTTAATGTTCATCATTTTTTCATTTCTTTCTCTAATTCCCCATATTCTTTTGAAGTGATATATACCAAAACCCAAAAAGAGTATCTTGACAATACTTAACTACTATGTAGAACTAGTATTTGTGAGTGCATTTATTTTAAAATATATTCGTAAAGAAGAACATCTAAGTAGAACTTTTCAACCTAAGGTTTGGGTAATCAGTCTTTTAGTTGCTTAGTAGAGAATATTTTGTGAAATACTTTTTCTTGTGTTTCTTGGTCTCTTAAGGCTGTTTTACTACGTAATTATTTTGATATCCTACTAACATAGTTATCTAGTCAACTACTTGCCACTTTCCTAATAATAGAAACTATAGTTGCCATTGAAAGTAATTAAGTTGGATTTTATTTCTAACAATTAAAATCTGTCTTGTTTTATTGGTTATTCAATTAATTACTGGTTCCAAATGTTGAATATTGTCCCAAACTTGTATTCCAAATTAAAATCGTAACCTTCGAATATAGTGGGTGTGTAAACCCACTGTTTCTGAACCCGTATGTAAACCCACGTGGTATCTTGATTTAAAAAACTGTCTTGTCAGTTTCTCTTTTTATTAAGCCCACTTTCTTTCTTTCCAGGCCATTTTCGGACTCCCAGAATATGTACTTTGTATTTTTTCAGCTCCTCTCAAGTGGTTCTGTTTGGTTTGCCATAATCCTCATGGTTGTTATATGTATGTTTCTTGATATTGTGAAGAAAGTATTTGACAGACAGCTCAATCCTACAAATACTGAAAAGGCACAGGTAATCACTTTTGTATACAAAACCTTTTATTTAGGGATCTTTAACAGTAAATAGCTGTCATTATAATTTGCTTATATCAGAAAACAGGAAATTATCCATTTCTGTAGTAAGCATTTTGCTGTATAAATATTGTTAAATACGATATTTGTAAAGTTATTTCTATTAATTGTATGACTCCTGACAAATTATAATTTTTAAAAATTACATTGTTGTTATACAATTTCAGGTTTTTAAGGATAATACTATCATGTCCAGATAATAATAGTAAACATATTTTAAATAATATTGTCACAGCATTCTATCAGGTGTATATAAAATTGGGATATATATCCATGTCTTTAGAAACCTTAGAATTTGAATTATACTTTTTCAGGTTATATTGTTTTCAACAAAAGAGTTGAATTAGGTTAAATTAGGTTATTTAATTAGGTTAAATAAGTTCTTTAACCTAAGTTTTTAAAGAATGAATTTTTATAAAATACATTCTCTCTGAGCACTTAATAATAAATATTAAACTACAGCAAATATTAGTAGTATGTTACATAGTGTTTAAGAATTCTTTAGGGCCCTAGCCAGTTTTCTCAGTGGTTAGAGCATCAGCCCATGGACTGAAGGGTCCCAGGTTCAATTCCGGCCAAGGGCACATACCTCGGTTGCAGGCTCAATCCCCGGCCCCAGTTGGGGCGTGTGTGGGAGGCAACCAACCCATGTGTGTGTGTCTGTCTGTCTCTCTCTCCCCGCTCACCCCCCACTCCCCTTCTAATCTCTGAAAAGCAATGGAAAAAATATCCTTGGGTGAAGATTAAAAGTAAATAAATAAAAGAAGTCTTTAGGACCTGAACTCCAGTTCAAAACCCAGGTCTACCACTTGGTAGTCCTGTGACTTTTAAGTCTCTTTCAGTATCTACATGGGTAAAATTCTGATAGAAATGTCTATTGTGTTACTTTTGTAATGAGAATTAAATAATGTCCAAACACATATTAGATGCTCAAGAAGTGGTAGCTCTTTAGTTGAATGTGCCATGTTTGTATATTTGACTTGTACATGAGCTAGAAGTCTATCTTAATTTGTCTTACTAACTATACCATAGCATTGGACCTGTATCCTCAGGAATACATTCTAATTAACTTTTACACCCCAGTAAACACTGAGTATATTATCATTTAGTTCTGCCTAGGTTCAGATTTTTTCCCCACATGTTTGCTACCTGCCAAGCAAATTTTATTTAAATTTGGAGACTTAGTTACATATTCTACAAATAGAATGTGCTCACTAAGTAGTGATTTGAGGTAGGCTTCCTAAACAGTGCATTTGTTTTCATTTCAGTTGATCATATCAGCATTTCTTTAGCCTTTATTTACTTTGGTAACTCAGTCCTAACCAATATACATTTTTAATACATAGGCTCTGAAGCAGCATAGGCTCTGAAGCCTGACAAACTTAATTCAGATACTGTTTTAACCATTTATAAAATGTATATCTTTAATCCAGTCATTTTCCTAAGCCTCAGTTTTCTCCTCTGTAAAATCAGAATAATAATTACTATCTTACATGATTCTTAGAGATAACAAATATAAAACACCTAACCCTGGGCCTGTATGTAGTAAGTCCTCAGTGAAAACATAATTAGCCTTCCATCCCCAGTCAGGGCACATACAAGAAACAACCATTGAATGCATAAATAAGTGGAACAACAAATTAATGTTTTTCTCTCTTTCTCTCCCTCTTTCTCCCTTTCTCTCTCTGTCTTTCTAATCAATTTAAAAAGCAAACAAACAAAAAAAACAATTATAAGGATGATGAGGATGTTACTCTGTGATACTGATCTTCAAATAAGGCTAAATAATTGACATAATCTGATTACTCTATGGATATATTTTAATCAGTATAGAAAACTTTTCTACTCTGTAATATGTTATTTAAATATATATCAGAAAGGTTTACCTATCTTGTTCAATCTTAAGATATAAATATTTACAGTAACAGAATACTGTTCTTCATATTGTCTATTATATTTTTCTAGACTTTTATGGAGAACACACATTGGTCTCCCCCTCTTGGTCTATATAATGTTATATTTCACCAAAATATATTAATGACATCACTTTAAAAACTTTAGTCTTTATAAAAGTAAATAATTAGATTTATTTACATTTACCCTTAGAAATTCTGTAATAGGCAGTGCATTTGCAAAGTATGGTGTATTTTCATAGACTTTTTAATAATCACAAAAGGTGATAATATTTGTCCTTGTTATCTTTCTGATATGGTAGCCTCTTTCTAAAGGATTATGTAGGAAGTATTTTGTACCTTAGGGAGGACAAGAAAATGTTAAAAGTACTTTATATATATTGTGGTTCTTTTACCATAGGTTAAAGTTGATAAAAAATGGAATATGCAATAAATCAATCATTCTGTGTGTGAAAGCTGGTATAATCTCCCTTTTCTGTCCCACTAAATTTCCTTTTAAATGACTTGACAGGTGTTCTGTTATGGTTTAATCCAAAGAGGAAATCTCTGCTTCCACTCAGGAATCTTCTGGGCTGTTTTTTTCTTAAACAGTATATGGTCATTCCAATCCCATGTATCACATTATTCCTTTGCTGCAGGCAGTAATCTTTATTATCTCAGTCTTATACTTTTCACCTCTGAGTTCAAATAATGAATAATAATTAGAAAGTTGACAGCCATTTTATTGATTACCAAAAGTAGCAAGAAAAATCGTATCAAAAGGAAAGTTGTCAGCATTTATTTTGAACTTTTTCTCCAGAATAACTGGGTGGTGGTGGTAAGCTTGAAGAAAGCCAAGAGCTCTACAAATGTCAGTCATGTATGTGTATCACGTATGATATTTCCTCCTCTTGTGAGAACAGATGTGTCTTTACAAAGCTTGTCCTGTGTCTGTCTCAGGTGGTGAGTACAGCTCACTGACTGCGTGTATGTCCCACCCCTTTCTGTCCACTTGTAGATGTACTCCAGCACAGCTGCTTTAAGTGACGAGTTCATCGCCCTGCAGCCATTGTCGAGGGCAAGGAATCAGCTGAGCAAGCTTAGGTAGAGTAGGAGTAGAACCTTGTTAACTTCTGCATGCTAAAGGTCAATTAAACAATATTTAAAAGATGGGCAGAGGCATGAATTAAGAGTGGGCCATTTTTGTTAGCACAGCTCTGTCTCTAATTTGACCTTTATTAATATGTATATAAAAACCTAAAAAAGAAAAATCTGTTTCTTCATTGAGAAGAAAATTTAGATGAAAATTGAGCATAACAGGACAGAGACCTATACCTTGTTATATATTTTACACTTCATCTTTTTTTTGTAGTACAATTCTAATGCTTCTGCTTGTCATATTTATATTTAAGAATGCTCCTGCATGTTGAGTAATTTAAGCTACCAAAATTCATCATAAAATTTAAAGTTTTAAGTTTCTGTTACTTGAAAGTGAGAGTTGCTCATTTTTTATCTTGCCTTAGTCTGCATTGTAGATTTATGTGCTTATTTGTCTTTGTACATTGTAATGGCTGCTGAAGCATTTCATGCCCTTGCTACTGTTTAGTGCATCTGTAAATTGAACATATATTTTATATCTCTTATATACCTTTATCTCCACAGACAGATCCATTCTGTCAGTTACCCCAAAAACAAAACAAAACAGACAGACAAAAACATTAGTCTAGATATCTCTTTTGATGGAAGAAAGTAAAAGCTTAAATCTTAGAACCGTTGATATTAAGATACCAAAACTAACTCTAATTCCAGTCTGGTTTGAAGAGAAAATGTAATATAACTAAAACATTTGTTTAGCTTTGGCAATCTTCATTTTCTCATTCTATCAGTATTTTGTGGATTTTTAATCATATATGTATATTTTTAAGTGTTTGTTATTCTCAAAGTTTCTAATCTCTACATTCACTTGGTCAGATAAGTGGCTTTGGCAAAGCACCACCTGGCCTCTGATGGAACTGTGAGCTCATTGTTTTGAGCTGTTCTAAAGTTTTCCCAGACCTTTTGATTTTATTAGTAGCTTCAAGATTTTTAAAATATTGTACTTTGAATTGCAAAGGTGTAAGAACTGTAAATAAATACACAAGTGAGTGTTTAAGTGGCAGTCAACTAAATCTTTTGTTTGAAACAAAAACTAAAATCAAACTTGAAGATTTGTCTTCACCTTTGGTTGAGCCAAATACATATATCACATTTTATCTGTATGTGCCTTTCAGAAAACAGCAGGTATTCATCACATTTTTGAACATCGAATTATTTAACTCTAAGGCAATAGGAGAGCTCATTATTAAAAGAACACTCTGGCAAACTCTTTTGTCAAGTGAAGATAACTTATGCATTGAGAATAAGCATACTTTTATGAAATCATATTTTTACATATGTTGGCTTAAATCAAGCCACGCAAAAAATGAGGTAAGGAGATCATAAACTAGAGATCTCAGGCTCTATAATGATGTAACAAAATAGTAAGCTTGACATTCATATCTGTGAAAGAACACAGTGACAGCAGGCTATGTTGGTCAGGTAGCCTTTGCTGCAAGCCAGTCTCCAATCAGGTGGTCTAAGAAAGGGAGAAAGAGCCCTGTTGGGGAGACAGCGGGCCTGAATGCTAATGCTCCCCTTGGCACTGCTCCCTATATGTCCTAACCAAATTAGTTCACCTCTCTGAGCCTCTATCACCTATCAAATGATCATTTTACACACTGTGATTTCTTTTCTTACTATTAGCATCAGAGAAAAACAGGTAAAAGAAATACTGTGCTCAACCAAAGGCCAGGCAGAAATAACAGTTGCTTAAATGAGCAACGAATGACCACTGGGTCAAGAACAAGTGCCCATATACATCTTCGGATGCATCCTATGATTTTTGAATACATCTTGGTTTTGAACTGCACTGAACAGTATTCCTGGGTGTGATCCGTGGTAGCTTAATTGTTTATAGAGAGGAAAATTATACAGATATCAAATATCTTTAAGAGCTTTCAAATCTTTAATCAGGGTAATACCTCTTAAGAACCGTTAACACAAAACTATTAGCAATTTTTTTTAATAAAGAAAACTCATTTTGAGTATTTTCTCCTCTGTATTAGAGGCAAAGCTATCTTTACATAAACTTATTGTACCCTTGAAACCAAGAAATTCTACTTTATATTTTATATGTGTAAGAAATTCACCGTAGCATTTTTTCATAGAAATAATTATTAGCCAGTCCTAAGACTGAGAAAATACATAAAAATAAGGAAAATTTTGTTTTTATTCAATGAGAACTTTTTATAATTCAAGAAAGGTTACAATTAGCTTGGCTATGGGCACATGCTCCTGGGAAGGTCTGTCATACAAATACAGAAAAATGAAAGAATAGAAATTTAACACTAAAAAATATATTTCAAATTAAGGATTGAATTAATCTTGTTAAGTCAGGCCCCCTTCACCTATGTGTAACATTTGAAAGGCCATGTAACTGACCTGTCTTCTCTGCTGAAGTCCAGTTAGAGAAGTCTGAGAAGGGAGTGTGAGAGGTGCAAAATGGGACATATCTTTGCAATGAGAACCCTAAATCTTGGTGGCAAGGAATTTGCTTAATGGAAGAAATTTAATTTTATCGAGGGAAACATGGTTTTAATTTGACTTTGTGCATTGGACAATCATGGCTTTATTTTGTGTGCTTTGTTGTATGCCCGGTAAGAAGCTGCTGTTAGCTCTCTTTTGTGACAGTAAATGAATGTAGTGGTGTGTGAACATTCATTTGTGCCTCACAGATTGTGGACTCCAACTTACTGTTTTGATTCTGAATCTATATACAGTGAGAGTATTGTCTGTAATATGAGATTTGTTGCTTTTCTGTCCTTCCAGATGGAAGAAGATAAGGGTTCAGTCAGCTCAGCATATGAATTTGCTGAAAGCAAGCACAGAGGGGAGGACAGTAGGCACCTGCTAGCTGAGGCTTGCAGCCAGCAGGACAGTTCTTACGTGCACTAGGTAGTACTGCGCTGGATCTTCCTGGGGACGTATCTGCTAAGTTCTCATATTTGGGGCATGCTATGGGAGAACTGGCCTGATATTTTAGTTTTACTTTACTAATTCCTCATTGTTTCTCACATGTTGTTTTTGTTTACTTGTTTCCTTTTTTGTGATCTTTGCCTTTTTTATGTCCATCCTGTATATTTTATTAATCTTCCTCTGGAGTTACAGTGTTGAATCATACTTTACCTCAAATTTCTCACCTAGTAAGGTATTCTCACAACCTATTGTCTTATATTCAAGAAGTTATTCCTTGTTACTTCTTTTAAAAATGTTATGCTATTTCTGTTACTTCTGAAATCAGTTTTCCCACGGGAAGTTGTAGTTGTGCATCATTTTACACATTTTAATGTAACTAGACACTGAATTACTTCTCTAAGTCTACCTCTTGAGTGGAATGATCAAATGAGTGAGTGCTGATATTCACCAAACTCTCAGTTCTTTTCACCAGCTTTCATAGTTATATCTTTGTAATAAACAAGCATGAATTTATGAAGACTTGATTAAGTCCCCTCTTGAGAAATAAACCCTGAAAAGCACTTGTAGACCTCCTTGGGATGTGCAGAGTACTCAGACTGGAGTGGTTATGGAGGGTAAAAATCCTTATCACTGTTAGAGCTTCAGCTGCCTACTTACTATTTTGTATGTGGTGCAGCATGTCCTCAGACAGCACCATTTCACTTAATGTCATTCCAGTGTGATGTTAGTGAGATGCTGTAGGAACTGAACTCTTGTTTATGTCAATTAGCCTATGGTAAAATTGGTTTCATTCTGTGTCCTTTCACTTAAAGTAGCACAACCTGTCAATGACTTTTAAATGAGGTGTTACTGTAATTACTGCCCAATAAGATGCTGTTGTCTCATCTGGGATGAGACCCTAATAAATGGTGAAACTTTAAAAAAAACTACTTGTAGATTGTAAATCTTAACTCTTGTAAATCAGACCGTGAAACATATAATAATATGAAAAATTTGAATTGTTTTGGAAGACGTATTTTTAAATCAGATCCTTTAGTGAATTGCTCTAAATGGAAAATGTTGAAGATAATTAATCAGCTTTCAGTTATTAATTGAAAAAAATTTTAAATAAGTCTGAATTTTTATTTTGTTTTGGAATGCAGGTTCAAGTGCCTGTTTTAAAAGACATGGGTCTGGTGCTCTTTTACTTTAATATGTCCATTAAAATGTCCAATACAGTGGAGGACTGAGTTCTTAGAATGCTCCTATTAAGTAACAGGGGCCTTGTTACTTTGTTTTTTACTGTGTTACTTCTACAAAGTGAATTTTCTCACAATTCTGTGACTTTTGGTCTCACTTCCTATAAACAAGAAGCCAGAAGGATCCTCAAACTATGACTATGACCTTAGTAAAATTGCTGGGGTTATTACCCTGATCTGCAATTTTTTCTACTTATCATTGAATTTTAATTGGTTGAATGAAATATATCTGGAATATTTTTCTTCTCATGTATTTTGCCTTTGGCATGTATTTTGAGATGAAAACTGCTTTTTAAAAAGTGTTATATAATATCCTCTTCTTTTTTTCTGTCTTGAAATTGCATTTGTTTCTGTACTCAGAATTCGGTCAGCCTTGCCAAATTGGGCAGAAGGCTGTGCTGAGCCCTGAATGTCGCCATGGGCTAGGGTCTTCTAGTCATCTCCTTCTACTGTCACCTGCCTCTTAGGCCTCTATTGTTTTGTCATTTTTTGTCTCTGGATCCCTTCTCTGAATGCCCTCTTTCAGGCTGTACCTAACAGCCATAGGGATAGCAGTAGGATCCCAGGGCTACTGACCTTTCTCATTGTGGACCAAGGTGCTTAAGCCTCAGACCTGAAATCTGCCACTGCCAAAAAGAGAATACATTTTAAACAGTTTCAACCAACTATGAGAGAGTCATTTTCCTCTCTTGTGACAGATGCAAATACTGCCTCATTTAACAAAGCAGAGATAGAAAACCTTAATGGCTAAAAGATGAATATTAATGAGGCTGCCACCTGTGGCAGGAACTAGACGCATGCCTGATAAATACGACTGACACTGTATAAAACTAATATTATTTTCAAATGTGTGCTGACTTACTGAGCAGCCTTTTCATCTGAAGGTTGAAATGAAGAAAAATAATTAGTATTGACATTATTTCTACCAAACACTTTTCCTATGATATGCTGTAATGATTGATGCTTAGAAAATCGAATTCTTAAGATCAGTTGTGACATAGCTTAGTGCATCAGTTAGTGCTGTGCTGCTGCTTTACCTCTCCGTTATAATTGGGGATGTTATCCTTTTTCACAGCTACTGATACTTTTCTTCACCTAAACTGCAAATTCCTTGTTATATATTGTTGTGTATGTAACCACATTATTAAAATAAAGGAGCCTATCTTTTTGAAACTAGGAATTAGCTAAATTATTAAAATAAGCTTACCTAAAAATATAATTATTGTATGCTTATTTTCATAGTTAGATTTAGGCAATACATACAGAGATCTCCTCTCAGGAGATCCCTAAGACAGTAGAGGTATTCTGTCTGTAACTATCTTTCAAAATTGTTTATTTTACTTGGAGAGAAGGAAAGAAGGAAGTTTAGAGGAGTGAATATGAGCTTGAAGCATGTTTTGGAGAATTAGGCCTTGAGTAAGATAGGGTTTCATTGTTCTTAACCAAATTTGGAAATCAATAATATTTTATGACTTTTTATTTCACCTTTAAAGGAAAAAATTTTCTTAAACACAAACTCCCCCCCCCCACCCCCCCATAATTATAGTTTAAGGCTTCTTTCCAGATATCTTCTTTAAGGCTATATAAGGTGCTCACTTTGAATATCAAATATATAAAAACAGTTATAAGGGCAAAAGAACAAATATGGTTAATAGTTTGATAATTATTATCTAAACTTAAAAACATTATTTGATTTGATAGGTAAGATGTGGTAGAAGTGATTAAAAGATTTAGAAATGTATGACAGTTTTTTAACATTTAGAAGATTTAAGGAAGATATTCTGTAGAAGCTTCTAATAGGAAAAACTTCTGAATTGATAGAAAAATAATGGAAATAAGAGCAGTGAGCCAGAATTTAGTTCTGTAAAGATGAAAATTGTTATTAGCCATACATTGTCATGTTGAATCTCCATAGTTGTTTTGCTTGGGAGCCCTTCTAGCTCTAAGTAACGTGGTGGTTCCCGGGAAGCAAGTGTGGTGGAGTGTGTCTTGCAAATTAATCAAAATTTCTCATAAATTAAAAGTTATTTCTTTGCACCACCAGATAGAATCTCACTTCCATTACCACACTTTGCTTTTTTGCTTTTTTAGTGTTTACAATTAGTAATTTTAAAAAAGTACTGACTTCCTCTCCTTCGTTTGAATGAAGTGAGATCTAAATGCTCCACCCCATTCCCACCCCCAGTTCCACTGGCAACAGTGGCTACATGTACTCTGGCTGGGCTCCCGGCTCTGGAGGGTGAGATCAAAGAGAGAGATGGGGAAGTGGTGCAGAGCTTGAAGGTTTGCTGGAGAACAGTATGGTGTTTTCTATAGATAGCTATACAAAAACACAATTAACTAGCATTTAGCATTTTCAAAGCAGCTGGGGGTTTTTTTCTCTTTAGGGAAAAAAAGGAAACATTTTGTTTAGTTCAAAAGGTGATCTGAAGAAGTCATTTCTTTATATTATTTTTTATATTTCAAGATGTTTACTCTCTTAGGTTGCCCATATATTAATACCTGCCCTTAGGTTTTTAAAGTGAAAGGTAATGAATGTAAAGCAAGATCATTATCTAAGCAGTGTTCTGGACATATGTGGATACTCAAAAGCTGCTGACCTTATGGATATCATTTTCAGTGAATTCCCATCAGTTGGTTGAGCACTAGCTCTATAGGCAAAGCACGTGTTGTTAAGCTAAGAAGAACCAGACAAACTCCTTGCTCTCTAATTTCTAGTCTAGTTCAGTGCTCTCCCATAAATGTGCAGGACCAGTTGTTTTCTTGTTTTTAATTTCCAGTCCATCACAGACCAATACTTTTATAAAATACAATAAAAATTATTTGCTAGGAAATGAAATTTAAAAGATAGATAAAATAAGCCCCAACTTTTAAATTATTTTAGATTCAACAGTTATAAAAGTGTTCTGTCAAATTGCCTTACAATTTTCTAATCTTTTATTCTCAGAGACTAGAAACACTTATATACTCCTGAGTCAGTAGCAGCGTTTTTGGACCAACACAGATCTGTAGGTCATGCTTTGAGTCACACTGGTCTTTTTTGCAAAGGGGCAGGAGTAACAACTACTCTGCTTAGGTTAAACGTACTGAGTACACATCACATGCTCCTTCCCGCACACAGTATTACTCTTCACTGTCTTCGCCAGCTCCAGCTACTGAAATCCCATCCAATCTTCAAGATGTATTTCAAGTGCCATCTTTTTCATCAAATCTTTCATGTCCTTCCACCATTACCAGCAACAGCTGGGTTTGAGCTTTCCCTCTTCTTTTTTGATATTTGTAGTCTGCCTCATATCATAATGATAAGAAGGCAATATAATATCATGGTAAAGAGGTTTGGGCTCTGGAATCAAAGAAGCCAAGAATCAAGCCCCAGTTGGGTGAGCTTGAGCAAGCTCTTAACTTCTGTTTCCTCATCTATAAAATGCATGAGTATGGTGCTTATCCCAAAAGGTTATTATAATTTTTAAATGAGATAATCCATGAGAAGCATTTTACATAGGAACTGGCACATACATAGTACACATTCCATTGGTATAACTGCCATTATTATTTGTTCCTGACTTATCTCCTATCCTTTATTAAGCACAGTGCCTTGCTTAATAAATGTAAGTTGAATTTAAGTGATTGTGCCATTTAAGTGATGCAAACAAGCAGTGGGATAGACCCAGAAAGAGATTACTGATAGTTGGAGAGGTGAGGGAGATTTTTATGGAGATGATAGTATTTATACTGAACTTGGTATAGGAATCAACATTCTGACCCTAATTGGTGACAGGCCCTGACACATGCCCACAGACAGGGAACACTGCCTGTTTGGCTGTGTGGAGACGTACTGTACAAGAGCATTGGGAGGCAGAGCAGGAAAGGCAGCCTCAGGTCAGTTTATATAGGGCCTTAGCGGCCTCCTTAAGGTGTTGTACTTTCTCTTTTGAGTATTATGTGGGAGCTATAGATTACTGTTTCCTACAGAGTGATTTTTGAGATGGAGGAAACGAGCCCAGGGATCCAAAGAGGAAACTGGGAAACTGATGAAATCCTATTACCTAAACCAGCATTTCCTAAACTATTCCTCTGAATATTAACATTTCTACTGGTGTTGATTAATGTTCCCTTGGGGATTGGGGGCTGTTACTGGGGAAAAAAACAAGTTTGAGTATTGTGGTGTCTAGCTCTTCCCTGGAGACTGGCTGTGCATGCTGACTTATTGACAATCCTTTACTCAGAAAGTCTATTGAGACTTTCATTAAACTAGTGTTTCCTAAACTTAATTGGCCACAGAACTTTTTTCGTGAAATGTCTGTAAACATCTCACAAAATGCAGTTTAAGAAACAATACCATAAACAGTCCTAAACCAAGGGTATTGTAAAGAAAGAAGTAAAATTTGGGTATTTCTCAGTGCTTAGCAGATCCTAGGACATTGGTGCAATCGCGCAATTCCCAAACAGGAACTATCTTGACTTGCGCTGCTTGGTATTAGGTAGAATTACTCGACTTCAGTTGACCAGGTTTATTCAGAATGCCAGGTTATTTACATTCCATCATATCCATCTCTGTCCATCGTGAATGTCTCCACAAATGTCCTCTGTTTTGCCATGCCTGCTCTCAACTCTTGGTGATTCCCAACCTTTGTGAATTGTAACCCTCTAATGAATCTATTTTTTGTTGTTTCTCCTTTATACTTTTGAAAGATTTGTTCTGCAGTATGTTATATATATATATAAAGGAAAGTGAGTGAAAATAACTTTGTTTAAAGTGACAAACTTTGAGATACTTAGGGGTACTCCCTGACTATCAAAACCAGGGTTGGGATTCACTGAGCTATGTGTCATACCACTTTTTTCCTTATTTAACAGGATTAAAATTATTAGTATACTTCAAGTTATCTTGCTGAGTTATTTATACCTGAATCAATATAAACCTTGCATACTTTCAGGAATCAATTTCTTTTTAAATCTTAATAGTACTACTTAGTCACATGTTTAATTGATTTTAATGCATGTACCATCAGTTACTTTTTAAAAAGTAAGATGAGCTGATTATAGGCACAGTTGGCACTTAATAGTTGCTCAGCAATTTAAGGTAAATCATGAACTTTTTTCAAGGATAATTATGGAGTGAATATATGTAAGTGCTTAGAACCTGGCACATAGTAACACAACACAAAGCATTTGCTACTGTTTTTGTTGTTATTATTGTTGTAGTTGTTAAAGATTGGGTTTAGGTCCCTGCCTGGTTGTTATTTCCCAGTCTTCAAAATAGTTCACACTCCATTTTTTTGATTGCTAGACAATTTTAATTGAAATTGCAGGAGCATTTCACCTAAAAAAAACTCAAGAATTAGAATTCATTAAGTTTCTGAATAGTTGATGTAAGTCATTTTGACCATAATAAAATATTAAGACATTAATATGCAAAACCTTTGCAGATTTAAATAATATCCAGCTACTTGTTTTTATATAATTATATTACTTAACTTCAAATTTAGGACACAGTGCCATTTAAATATTTTTGTATGATTACTCTTAAATTAAGCCTTTCATGCTGTACATTTCCATATTATAGAAAACATATTTATATACATTACTTTTAATTTTAAAGTGCTTACTGTAATTTTTAATGCTTTTTGGAAGTCTAAATCTATAATTTTTTCTGCTTCAACTTCTCCAGCTTACTGAAAAAAATTCAAGTATCAAGTGCGTGGACTCCATGTGCTGTTTCTCAGGAGAAACAGCGTGCGCATCTGTTGGAAGAATGCTGGAACGAGTAATAGGACGATGTAGCCCGGGCCATGTCAGCAGGTGTGAAATTTCTCTAAGTAGCCTTTGCTGCAGATGAGTATCCTAAAAACTGGAACAGATGAACATTCATCTCTAGATACCTAATAAATCAGCAGCTGGTTTTACCAACTGAAGCAGGAAGTGTACTATTTATTAGCACTTTTTGGTGGTAGATTTCACTTTGTGGCTTTGGGTAAGGGATTCTTTCACTAACAAAGGAAGAAAAAGCACCTTTGAAGAGACTTTCATCTAATGAACAAAAAATTTTGCTTCATAATCTTTCTAAAATGTGGTAAATAGGAGTGTGTATATGGTACTCTTACTTGGTTTTTATACCTTTTTCTTATTATACCTATGCTACTGTTTTATTTCCTATATATTTTTGTTTGGTTGGTTTTTCTATTTACAAAATAATCTACACATAATAGTAAAATCAAAAGATTTGCTTTTCTTATTCTTTGTCTGTATTTTCTAGTCAGTCATTTGAGACTGCCTGGTATTTATAAACACACAAGGCTGTATTGCTGTTCTCCTACCCCTTTTTATCTCTGTAATGAGGTTTTAAAATGAGTTGTGATTTTTAAGTTTTTACTCGGTACTCATGGTCTAATTAAAAGTTGATAAGTTAGAACAGGCTCTTTAAATTATGGTTTATTAAAACCTTTGCACTTTTGTTTCCTCCCAAATCTTTTTCTTAAAAGATTTATCAGTGCTTTTCTGGGTCATAACAAACAGTACAATTTTTTTTTGGTAAATTCCACTTAAATTTATTTAAAAGTGAAATGTATTCATTTCTTCATACATGTCCCCAAGAGGCATATTCTTTAGGGGATATTAAGGAGTAAAGATAACTTTTCACTCTTGTGTTCTTTAGGTAGATGATAATATTTTTAAAATTAGAGCAGCAGTGCACTGGTGTGCATGAAGGGATAGATGGTGGTTTTCCATCGCCCACAGTGTGCCATGTAAATAGCATCACTTTCTACCTGTGCCATAGCTTGGAAAAGGTTGGAAAGTATACCAAGAGCAGGGAATAAAGGGTGGAAGAGGACTACTCTTCTCTGTTGATAAAGGAATTTTTAGTATTTGGTTAGCTTTGTGTTTTAAAAATGATGAGTAGATATCATTCATGTATGATAAAATTCAGGTAACTTTTACTGGTGAACTTAGTAGTTCCCGCTTTGCCTTTAGTTGTGGCCATGTCTTTATGGTACAGTTGCATTTATAATTAGCATTTTTATGTTAATATAATGTCTATGGTTTCAGTCCCATTTGTTTGTCATAACATAATGAAAAATATCCCCATAATGCTGTGATATCATTTTGTAGTAATTTTATTCCACATAAAAGAATTACTATTAGCAGTTAAATTTATTGGGACTTATATGTTATGACTTACACAGTTGTATTGTAAAATGCATTATGAGAAAGCAGCTTTGTCATGTACCAGGCCAACAAGTTTCCCAAAGGAAGTTCCAGAAGGACCTAATGCATATTATTTTACTTACTAAGACCACTTCATCGCACAGAACCAAGGTGGGAATTAAAATAAGAGAATATTGTAGAAATTCACAGAATTTAAAAAATTTCTACTTCAACATGAAATTCTCTTTAATGACAGTATATGTCTTCACTATTACAAAAAAACTAGAATTGATTTTAAATGAACCAGAAATATTTTTCTGCTTATATATATTCCCATTTTCTTGGTATTAATTATTTGGGTAATGTCTCCATTATTTTTACATAGACCTTTTTTCACTGCATTACTCCTCTTGAACCTGCCCCGGATATTATAGGATTTATTTCAGCCTGTTCTCTGGAAGGTGGCTGTTATCATCTGTACTTCTTTTCACTTAGAATTGTACCATATTCTTTTTTGCAGGACTTTATTTTTTTATTTTCCTAATAATAACCTTTAACAGTAATTAATATCTTATTTGACAGGCTGTAAATATCTCTCCAATTTTGTCCAACATCCAAGGTTATAATTATCTACTATTTTCATTATCTCCTTTTCTTTTCTCTTCAAATTAATAATCTAAAAAGTGTTTTGAGATCTGTTCTTTTTTCCCCAGTGGTCAAAATCATACAATATGCAAAACCACTTGGTGCTTTTCAAAGGGCTGTATGAAAATTGCCGTAGTTCCATTAACAGTATATTTAAACTTTGAAAGTTATTTTGGTATGTAGAGTTTTGTTCCTGTTTTTTACATGTAATTGTATTAGTGAAATATGTTTGGCATTTCTGTTTTGATTTTGGACTAGCCTCTATTCCGCATTTCTATTTCATGTCTGATTTAAACGTAGGGCAAGGCTGGTACCTCTGTTACCAGGTAGAAGCCCTTGGCCTATTCCATTAACATATTAAACATACGAGGGCATCACTTGAGAAGTATAACTAGTGCTTTTATAGGACAGATTTCTCTGCTGATTAAACTTTTACTATCCAGGCATAAAAATTCTACTTACATTTTATTAATTGATATTGTCAAAGAAATATGCCATATTGCAAGCTTGGTTTCAAAGGTAGCATCATGGTGCTGTATAAGGGATATGCCATGTTGTACCGTAAAGGGCTGCACTTTAGCAATAAATTATTTTCTGTATGTGCGAGATCAACAGTTACTTTATCCTAATTGAAACTGTTTACTAAATAGGAAAGAGTTAATAGTTGATATGTAATTCAGGTATTTAATGTTCTGTCAAATATGATATTTAACATATGGATGCACATGTGTGCTTTGAAAAGATAAAAAATGGAGGAACCTTACCTAATTAGATTTTCTATGTAAGCAATGATTGCAAAGAGGAAAACTTGATATTAAAAATATTGGCAATTTGGGAGTGGAAACTTGACTCCAGATAATTGGGATGTTCATACTTATGTTTTATCATATATGTCTGAGCACAATTTTTCTTGCATAAATACCTACTCTAAAAAATGTTCATAGTTCCATTTCTTTCATATATTTTACAAATACTAAGTGCCAATTATGTCCCAGACGCAGTACTAGGTGCTAGAGAGAGGATAGTGAACAAGCCTTTCCTTAAACTAAGGTAGATATTGTTTAAGGTTTTCTGGAAACTAGTAAATTCTCAAACCACTGGTATAGTTGTTGTTTGTTTGTTTTCCTCTTTGCCAACTTTGTAAAATTCTAGGTTCCAAACTTCATTATGACTGCTTACTTAATTGATTTATATTTGAACTACATACAGAGTCTCTTAGAAAACAGCAGATATTTGATAAAAGTGAAATGGGTTATTTTAAATGCTAGTCTCTTCCTCTAACATCTTTGTATAAGGAAAGTGGGAACTCTATAAAATTACATAAGATGTATTTATTGTTAAATTCTTTCAGTCTCCTAAGAAAAGCCACCTTTGACTTGGTAATCCTTAAAGTAGGTTAGGTTGTTTTAAGCATGACAGACTGTTTTTGATCTTTAGTTAGTTAAGCTTAAATTAATACAGCTGCAAATAAATTATTATGTAATGAATTACTTATGGGCTTTATCATTCAGACAGTAGTTAACTTTTCCAGATCGGTAGAGGATCATTTGTTCTTAATTGTGAAAACTCTAGTGACTTAGAGGTGTCTTTGATGCCTACTGAATAAATCATTCATGACATTTAAGCCATTATGCTAAAATCTTTAGAACAGAATTTATAGCTAAAAAGAAAGAAATTAAGAACATACTGCTATTTCATTCCAAAGTGTTTGGTAAGTGTGATTTTTGTTTGTTTGCTCCTGTGATGTCAAAATAGAGCCTAGTTGCTTTTTAGTAAAACTGAATGTGTGTAACTTTTAATAACATATTTATTTTTTATTGAATTAAGATTTTAAGAGTGTCTTATATTCTACTACCTATAGAAAACGTTTTCATGCTAATGAATGTCTAAATTTTGGCTATTATTTTTTATGATGACTAGAGCATTATTCTTTCCAAGTTTTGTATAATACAAATGGAATGTTTGGTTATTCAATGTTGGTATGAAGAACTTCCTCTTAGCATTTAAAAATGAGTCAATCAGTGATTATTTTAATACTCAAATTGCATTTTGGTCCTAAGTTTTAGAGTAAATTTTTTTCTCAATTAAAACATAGGTCCTGGTGAGCCAAACTTTTCTCTTATTGTTACTTTAGATCATGGAGTGCATCGGATCCTTTCTATACCAACGACAGGAGCATCTTGACTCTCTCCACAATGGATTCATCTACATGTTAAAAGAGCAGTAGTACTTTGTGGCAACCATTCACCTCCTTTCCCAAAATTCAGTGTGATCATCCTGGTAATGACCACACTAGCTCTGCATAATTACTTTCTGAAGTCTCTGGAGTAGTTTGTACCCACTCAGACTTACAATGGCAAACAAACAAAAAGCATTAACATGAACCACTCTCAACCCCTTTAATTTAAATCTGAACATGTTAACATTTGTGAATAAAGAGACATTTTTCATCTCTTTGTTTGGGTTGTCCCTTGTGCTTATGGAATTCCTAATGGAATTTCAGCCTGTTGCTGAGGCCACCATATTTTAATATCAAGGTAGAAAAATAATTCCTAGTTAATTGTATTTTTGAATATTAGCTTAGTTATTGAGTCTTCTATTTAAATCTGCTTCTGTAAATTATGCTGAAAAGTTTGCCTTGAAAACTCTATTTTTTTATTAGAGTTATATTTGAAGCTTTTCATGGGAAAAGTAAATGTGAATAGTAAGGAATTTTGGTCCCTTAGTGACCCATGTTGTTAATTCATTAGTGCTTTCTAAGTTCATAGAGAAAATTAGGAGAATGCATTTCTAACCATTATTGACTGCACTGTGGGTAGTAAATATATACCAGTACCAAACTTCTCTTAATTTACTGTAACACACCAGTAAAATTAACCATATACATGCAAAGGGTGTAGCATATTTTATCCATAATTCGAGAATCAAGCCCATTCACCGAATTTCAAATTGATGTTTACTCATATTTTTATGACAGAATATAAAATGGGTCAATTAGATACATTTGCATATTATTATTTGATGTATTTATCATTGGATCTTTTGCATGCTTTAATCTGGTTAATATATTTAAATTTGCTTTTTTTCTCTATCTGAAAACTGTTTATAGTATTTTATGACACTGTTGTAAAGTTCAACTATATCAATAAAAACAAGTTTGGACAGTATTTAAATATTGCAAATACTTTTAATCAAAATGTTAGGATAATTAAATCAATAAAAAGAGAAAGGCCTCTTTCTGTGGCTTAGAATTACTCTTGCCTTTCAGTAAGCTAAACAGTAGAATAAAGAATCTCAGACAAGAATCTTGTTATTTTTAGGTTAGATTAGTTATCCAAGTTACAGCAGACTAGCACAGGAAAGTGAAATCTACCCCGTGTTTCATTATAAGGTATATTTTCAGGTATGGCTATAGACTAAGTGAAACAAAGTCTAAAGTGCTAAGTTTTATGGGTTAATAGCAGCAATATGTTAAAATGCTAAGAATGATTGATTAGGTATGTATTCAGTATTAACTCACTACACCTCAATACTTAATTTATATCCTAAATTTATCATGTAGATGGTCATTTGTTTTGACCACAAGTAATATTGTTTTAAAATTTGGAAATGATTATTGGTTTAAGAACTGTTACGCAGCCCTAAGCATATATAATGATTGACACATACACATTTTAAACTGTATGGAAATGGTTAAATAAGGTTTTGCCGAAGTTTTCCATACAGTTGAGAGTATAATTCTTTTCTGTAGATTTATTGTGCAGTCCTCCATCCCTTCCCATTTCATGAATATAAAACTTCCTGAATTGGGCTTGGAGGCAATAGTCAAGAATTAAGACTTTGCCTTTGTTCACTGGTATTTTCCTACTAACATAACCTTTGTCTGTTTCAATAATGCAAGGATATTGGGTTATGAATTTCAGCCTAAATACTAATTTTCATAAATAGCCCTTCTTTAACTCAGATATTCCAAAATTGCTTTAGGAAGATTTGGAAGATCCTGGAAATATGTAAAAGGGATAATAAAATCTACAATGTGTAACTTACCAATTCATGTTCCAGAAAAGGAAATATAGCTAAAAATATTCAGTAGAGTAGTTTCATGGAGAGTATTACGGAATTTGCTTTTCTTAGAATGTCTTATAAAATGTTCACATAACATTTGTAGGCCTGCATTACATCTGCCTTCCAGTGTTTATTTGCCATCAACTAAACTGACTGACACTAGAGAAGGACCATGAAGCCATCGAGCAGGCTCGGACCAACTGCAGCTAACCTGCATGGTGCTTAAGGTGTGATCAGTGTATTTCCTGCATCCCTATTTGAAGTTATTTAAGAACTTTATGTCAAAAAAAGTAAATGCATCCTCTGATAATGCTCATCCTACTCTGTTGTTCAAAACCTACTCCAGTTAAAGGAAGGTTTTCTTATAATTGTAAAAAAAGGGTTTTCTTCTATTTATTTAAGAAAGTACCAGTGTTGTCTATAAGCTTCCAGTAGTTTTCTGTTGCTAATACTCATATTGTAAAACTATTACTATATAACCAATAATCACAGAAAATGTCCCCTTTGCATATTTCTTTAAAATTCTTTGGAAAGCACGATGTTAATTAACTTACTCTTCTCTGCCAAGACCAGAGTAGGATGCTACATGTGTTATTACTAATTAATGATTGGTCTCGAATCTGATGTATTTTCCTCACTTGCTTGCCTTGAAGGCTGTATCCGTGAAGATAGTAGCAAGCACCAAGTCAGTTTCCAGAATGGCCCATCAGCTGTTCTATGACTCAGCACCCTGCCTCAGCTTTAGCAACCCTTAGGTTCACCCTAGAGGGGGAGTAGAGTGTGGGCCAGGAAAACTATAGGTTTGCTGCTGGGTTGAGAACAAAGAAAGGAGAATTTACAGTTTTAAAATCTCTTAAATACCCTCCACTTTGGGTTTTAATTTCCATGATGTCCAAAGGCTTCCCAGACCTCACCCAAACTCTGGCACTGTCCTGGTTAGAAGATAAAGCAGAGGCACATCACCCTGATTGGAAATAGTTTTACTCAGACCAGGGTCATTTCTGCTGCATAAGATTGTGAAATTGGGCTATTGGGCTTGTGTGATAAACTTGATACACTGATAGGCAGGAGTTGGGTGCAGTAAAAAATTGTAAATACTGAAAGTTTTTAAAGTATGCTAGTCTGAAAAGTTTTTGGGATCTGGGAGAAAAGGGAAAATCATTCATGTTTGTGTTTTTCTTGTAAAGATCAATTTGGGGTCTGATATAAGCAGGTACTGATAAAACTAACACACCAAAGAGTTATATAAAACATGTTTTATTAATTGTGGGTCCCCTTTTAGAGACATTTTTATTTCTATCCTGAAATGAGTTATCTATTTTCATAAAAATAGAACATTATTAATATGCTGTTTATGTGAGATAACTTGAATGATATTCCTACAGAAATATATCATAATTAATGATATGTTTGTAGTAATGGAGACTGTTAGATTTTTATGAGGAACTAGTAGCTGTAAATACTATAACAACTCTTAGTTTAAAATTTTGGACCTCAGACACTGTGGCTGTCTAATATAATCCTATAAAAATTTTCTGCATTTTTAGTAAATGTAGTTACTTATTGTAACAGATCTCAGTGATTTTTTAAAGTTTGTGAAATCATATTTATCAAATAAAAATTTTCCTATATAATTAAAAGTGTTTTTTCATCATTTAAGCACATTAAGCCTCTCAGCTCATCACAACCAGCACTGCCAAATTTGAGTTACATTTACTACACTTACCCTCCATTATCATACAGAAATACCATTATGCTTTTCACTGACAGCATTTTTCAAAAATCTACACGTTCTTTGGCTACCCGGGCTTTATAGATCATCAGTACATTTCCAGAAAAGTGGCCCAGTAGAAATGCACCAACTGTGAAAACCAACACACTTGAACTAGAAACTGAATCGTTCATGAATAGCCAGCCAGTGTGGATTTGGAAATGCCTTGGTCCATAGAAAATATGTGCTTTCTTTAAAATATAACAGGTATAATGTATATCTATATATAAAGTATTCTAACCTTCTAAAGAGAGTTGTTACTCCTAATGCGTCCTTGGTTGCCAGTTAAAACACACATAATTGTTTAACCAACTTTTGTTAAAAAGGTAAGCTGTTACTTTTGCCCAAGTGTTAGTATTTGCAAAAGACGACAATGTGTGATATGTGTAATGTGCTTTTCTTTCTGAAATGAATGTGATCCTGGACAAGTCAGTTTATCTAAGCGTCTTTTTTTATTTTAAAGGAGATGAGGGTTGAGACACTCATTAGGGTAGCTTCAGTCTTTAACTTTTATTGTACAATACGATGGATCATGTTCTTAATAAGATTTAGGACAAAAAATAAAATTTTATGAGCAACATATAAAATTTAGTGAATTCAAAAACAACTCAAGGTTTATTTTTAAGAACTGACTCAAAGGACAAAGCTACTGTAAATGCAGATAAGTCCACATCTCTGAACAGCTCTTTTTGGGAATGCCAGAGGGCCCTCTGATAAATCAGACTTTTTAATACTAATTTTTGAGGTAAATGGTTTATATTCAAGTAAAATTTGTAGACCACCAAGTGCATAGGTTTTAGGATTCTACTGTCATTTTTTACAAATCTATCCGTCTATATAATCGCTACCCCAGTCCAGATAAAGACCCCATCATCCCAGAAAGTTCCCTGTGCTGGTTCCCAGTGTACTTTTTACTCCCTTCCTGCCCTTGGCAACCATTTCTTTTTGTTCTCTTTTCATAGGTAAATCTTACTGTTCTTGAATTTAAAAAAGAATGGAATTATACAAAGTGTTCACTTTTGTTTGTGGCTTTGTTGCTCAAAATGTGAGAGATTCATCCATGTTGTTACATATATCGATAGTTTGTTTTTGCTGCTCAGTAGTGTTTCACTTCATGAACACCCCACTATTTATCCTTTCTCTTGTTTATGGACACTTGGGTTGTTTATAGTTTGGGGTAGTTATTGTGAACATGCCTTGTGGACATGTTTTCATTTCTCTTGTGAAATAACTAGTAGGATTGCTGGGTCATAAAGTAGGTTTATGTTTAATTTTATAAAAAACACAAAAAATTTTCCAAAATGAGTGTATGTGCCATTTTGTGTACATTTCTGTACAGTTATGAGAATTCCAGATGTATCCCATGATTTTAATTTGCATGATGACAAATGATGTTTAACTCCTTTTCATACACTCATTGGTAATTGGTCCTTTTTACCTGAAATGTTCATTCATGTCTCCAGCTATTTTTCTCTTTAGGCTGCTTGTCTCGTTACAGAACGGCTGGAACCCTTTACATAAAGATGTCTGGCTTACCTGTGTACTTTCTTAATGGTGACTTCAGGGAGAAGTACTTCATTTTTGATGTAGTCCGATATTCTTTTCCTTTATGGTTCTGTGATTTTTGTGTGTGGTCTATTCCAAGGTGATGAAGATACTGTCTTGTTTTGTCCTGAAGGCATTATAGTCTTTTATGTTTGTCTGTGATCCATCTCAGATTCATTGCTGTGGAGGCTGTGAAGCAAGGACTGAAGATACTCCTTCCTCTTAATCCCCATGCGGGTATTCGTTTGGTTTAGCGTCGTTTGTTGAAAATATTTGTCTCCATTTCATTTGTTTGGTGCTTCTGTTAAAATTGACTATATATATGTGTGTTTACTTCTTGGACTCTGTTGTATCCATTCATTTATCCATACCAGTAGCAAACCATCTTGATTACTATAGCTTTACACTTCGTTTTGAGGCCAGGTAATATAAGTTCTAACTCTATTGTGAAGATTGTTTTGGCTATCCTAGCTCTTTTGTATTTTCATATAAATTTTGGAATCATCTAATCAATTTCTGAAAGAAAAAATCCTGATATTTGGATTAGGATTGTTCTGAATCTAGATCAATTTGGCAAGAACTGATACCTTAACAATCTTGAGTTCTAATCCTTAAGCGTGATATAACTGCCCATTTATTTCAGGTCTTCTTTAATTTCAGGAATGTTTTGTAGTCTTCAGTGTAGTCATATTGGGTTAAGGATTTCTCATGTATCTGTGCTTATGAAGGAGATAGGTTGTAATTTCATTTTCTTACAATGTCTTTGTTAGATTTTGGCATTTGGGTTATACTGGCCTCATAAAATGATTTGGGAGGTGTTTCCTCTTTTTTGGAAGAGTTTATGTAAGGTTGGTGTTATTTCTTCTTTAATATTTTGGCAATATTTATCATTGAGGTCATGCGGGCCTACAGTTTATATTTGGGAATATTTTGGATCACAAATTCAGTTTCTGAAACAAATACAGAATTACTCACATTTTCTATTTCTTTTGTCAAATTTGGTGTTGTATCTTTTTAGAAATTTTTCCATTTCATGTAATTGCCAATATTTGTCATAAAGTTGTCCAGAATATTCTGATTATCCTTGTGACTATGGGATCTGTAATGTTGCTGGGGTTTTTGAGTTTTTGAGTTTTTATTGATAGCTCTTTCTTAACTTTTTACCTGACCAGTTTTGTTAGGGATTTAATCAATCTTATTAATCTTTTAAAGAACCTACTTTTGACTTTGTTAATTTTATCCATTGTTTGTTTTCTATTTTATTGCCTTCTCTCATCTCTATAATTCCATCTTTCTATTTTAGTTTTAATTTGCTTTTCTTCTGTGGATTTTTTGATGCTAGATAATTGGTTTTCATTAAACCTTTTTAAATTGATTTTATTGGGGTGACATTGGTTAATAAAATTACGTAGGTTTCAGGTATACAATTCTATAATACATCATCTGTATATTATATTGGGTTCACCGCTCCAAGTGAATACTCCTGTCACCATTTATCCCTTACCCTCTCCTACTCCCCTACCCACCCCTTCCTTATAATCACCATATGTTGTGTGTCTGAGGTTTTTTCTTTCCTTATCTCTTCACCCTTCTCACCCAACCCCCTTTCCCTCTCACAGCTGTCAGTCTGTTCTCTGTATGAGTCTATTTCTATTGTGTTAGTTTACATTGTTCATTAGATTCCACATATGAGTGAGATCATATGGTACTTGGCTTTCTCTGACTGGCTCATTTCACTTAGCATAATACTCTCCAGGTCCATCCATGCTGTCACAAAGGGTAAGATTTCCTTGTTTTTTACAGCTGCATAGTATTTCATGGTGTAAATGTCCCACAGCTTTTTTATCCACTCATCTACTGCTGGGCACTTGGGCTGTTTCCAGATCTTGGCTATTGTCAATAACACTGCAGTGAACATAGGGGTGCATATGTTCTTTCAAATTAGGGTTTTAGGTTTTTTCAGATATATTCCCAGAAGTGGAATTGCTGGGTCATAAGGCAGTTCCCTTTTTAATTTTTTGCGAAAACTATACTGCTTTCCACAGTGGCTGCACTGGTCTGCATTCCCACCAACAGTGCACGAGGGTTCCTTTTTCTTCACACCCTAACACGTGATTTGTTGATGGTGGCCATTCTGACAGGTTCATTGAGGTCATATCTCATTGTGGTTTTAATTTGCATCTCTCTGATGGTTAGTGATGTTGAACATTTCTTCATATGTCTATTGGAGAAGTGTCTATTCAGGCCCTTTGCCCATTTCTTAATTGGATTGTTTTTCTGGTGTTGAGTTTTATAAGTTCCTTACAAATTTTGAATATTAAGCCCTTATCAGATATATCAGTGAATGTTCTCCCCTTCAGTGGGTTGCCTTTTCATTTTGTTGATGGTTTCCTTTGCTGTGTAAAAGCTTTTTAGCTTGATGCAGTCTCATTTGTTTATTTTTCTTTTGTTTCCCTTGCCTGAGGTGATGTGTCAGAAAAAAATATTGCTACGAGAAATGTCCAAGATTTTATTGCCTATGTTTTCTTCTAGGATTTTCATGATTTTAAGTCTAACATTTAAGTCTTTAATCCATTTTGAGTTTATTCTTGTGTATGGTTTAAGGTGGTCTACTTTCGTTTTTTTTGCACGTATCTGCCCATTAAGTAAACCTTTTTAAGAAACATATTAAACCTGTACGTTTCCCCGTGAGAGACACTGCTTAATATGCATCCCACAAATTTTATTTTCATTGTCATTTGAATCAGAATATTACATTTCTTTTATGGTTGTTTTTTTCTTTTATCCCTAGATTATTTAGAGGTGTTTTGTTTGGTCTTCAAATGTTTGGGGGATATAATTTTTCCCCCTTTTATACCCTTTGCTTCTTTTTCTGACAGTGTTAGGCAGGATTTCCAGTACTAACATTTGTGGTGATAATGGCTCCCTTAATCCTGTTTCTTATCTTAAAGGAAACGATCTGAGGTTTATTCATTTAGCGTGATATATGCTGTAGGGTTTGGATATACATAAGTTTTCCCAAATTAAGAATATCCCAGAGAAACAAGATGGCTGCGTAGGTAACAGCTGCACCCGCCGCCTCCCGCAACCACATCAAAATTACAACTAAAATACAGAACAACCAACACTCAGAGCCTCCTGAGATCTGACTGAAGCCCCACAACCAGGGAGCTGAAGGAGCAACGAGACCGGGAGGAGGGGCGGAGACGCGGGCGGGTCGGGGCTGCATCCCAGAGACGCGGCCGCGGGCCCACACCCGGTGCCGAGGGTTAAACCCGGGAGGGAATCTCGGCGGTGGGGGTTTCCCAGAGAAAGGAGGGGTCCCAGCCCCACAGCAGGCCCCCAGCCCAGGGCTCCAGGGCCCGGAAGAGACGTCCCCACAACTCTGGGCTGTGAAACCAGCGGGGACTGTGGCTGAGGCTGCGGAAGCCCCGGCAGCTCCTCTAAAGGGCCCGGCACGGACTCACTCGGACGCTCCCTCTGCGCCCAGCGCCGGGCAGCAGCCGGAAAGGACCCGGGACACTCGGGAGGAACTAACCTGCCTGAGATCCGGGCGAGAGGTGGAGGGGCGGCTTCCTCCCAGGCAGAAGGGCTGGCGGAGGCCGTTGCTCCTTTGGCGAGTCCTCCCCGCACAGCCGGCAGGCAGGCGCCATATTTGAGTCGCCAGCGCCTGACTCTCACCTTTGGCCCCGCCCCGTGATTCCCGGAGGCCCCGCCCCTCCCCACCTGCAGCTCATCCAGGCCATTTCCAGGGGCTTTTCTGTGCAAGTGGCCTCTCGAGCCTCATGCTTAGGACTTTCCTAAAATCTCCCAAACAAGGAGCAGCGGGCCCCATACGGCTTGATAAGTGGCCCCAGGCCTGGCACTATGGGCAGCTGCATTGGCTCATAGCTTGGCCTCTCCTGGACACCTCCGAGCCCAGCACAAGCAGCAGCCAACTACGGTTTGCTGTGTAGCTCATGCTGGGTGGCCCTGGGCAAGGCACTGGCACAGGCTGACTTTGCACCTCCCAGGAAGCCTCAGAGACAGTGCACCTGGTGGTCAGACTCGACCACACTGGATTAAAACCCTACCACATCCACGAGTGACACTCAAGGGGCACACTTGGTGAACACCAAAGCCCCACTGAAGTAAATCCTGCTCCACAGGGGCGTCTCCAGCACAGCAGCTCTTTGGTTGTAGTTGCAGCTGGTCCTCGTAGCCAATTGAACTGGGGGTCAGTTCCTCCCAGTGACGCCAGCAGCAACCAAGGCTCAACTACAACAGGACAGTGCACACAGCCCACACAGGGGAGCACCTAGAAGGCCCAGCTCAGGTGACTGGGGAGGCTGAGCCACTGGACCCTATGGAACACCCTACTACACAAACCCACTCTACAAATCCCAGGAGACATAGCAGCTCTACTTAATACATAGAAACAAACACCAAGAAGCAGCCAAAATGTGGAGGCAAAGAAACATGTCACAAAGGAAAGAACAGAAGAAATCTCTAGAAAAGGAACTAAATGAAATAGATCCAAGCAAGCTAACAGATACAGAGTTCAGAATAATGGTTATAAGGATGCTCAAGGATATTAGTAAGAGTATGACGAAAATAACTGAGAAAATCGATGACATAATAAAGGACCAATTTGAAATGAAGGCTACACGAACTGAAATGAATAATTTACAGGTAATCAACAGTAGAGTAGAGGACACTGAGAATCAAATCACAATTTGGAACATGAGGAAACAAAAAACACCCAACCAAAAGAGCAAAAAGAAAAAAGAATCCAGATATATGAAGATAGCATAAGGAGCCTCTGGAACAACTTCAAGAGGCCCAATATTTGTATTATTGGGGTGCCAGAAAGAAATTGAAAACCTATTTGAAAAAATAATTACAGAAAACCTCCCCTACCAGGGGAAAGAAATCGACTTACAAGTCCAGGAAGCACAGAGGGTCCCAAACAAGAGGAACCCAAAGAGGCTCACAGCAAGACACATCATAATTAAAATGCCAAAGGTTAAAGACAAAGAGAGAATCTTAAAAGCAAGACAAAAGCAGTTAATTACATACAAGGGAGCACCCATACAACTGTCAGCTGATTTCTCAACAGAAACTTTGCAGGCCAGAAGGGAGTGGCAAGAAATATTCAAAGTGATGAAGAACATGAAACTACAACCAAGATTGCTCTACCCAGCAAAGCTATCATTTAGAATTGAAGGTCAGATAAAGAGCTTCTCAGACAAGGAAAAGCTAAAGAAGTTCATCACCACCAGACCAGCACTACAGGAAATGTTGAAGGGTCTTCTTTAACAAGAAGCTAATGAACAAAAGAATCTGATGAACTAAATAGATCCAGAGACATTGATGCATGTAACAGACGATATTTCAGAGGGAAGAGGGAAGGGGGGTGGAGGGTGGGAAGAGATTAACCAAAGAAGTTATATGTATATATGCATAACCCATGGACACAGACAATGACGGGGTGAAGGCCTAGGGAGGGGGTGGGAGCGAGGTGGAGGGGGTCATTTGAGGGGGAAAAATGGGACACCTGTAATACTTTCAACAATACAGATAAATTTAAAAAATAAAAAATAAAAACAAAAGAATATCCCCTTTTATTCCTACTTTGCTAATGGTTACTTACAGACAGGTATTGAACTCTGCAAAATGATTGTTCTGCCTCAATTATTAAAATTATCTTAAAATTCTTTTCTCCTTTATTAATGTGGACAAGTTATTGGATTTTTCTGATGAACAGTCTTTGTGTTGCTGAGACAAATCCTGTTCATGATGTATTATTTTCAGTGCTATGTTGAACTCTCTTCATTGATTTATTTAGGATTTTGCATCTCTGTATAAACAAAGTGGGCTTATAATTTTCTTTTTACTGGTTTTGGAGTATTACACTAACCTCATAAAATGAGCTGGGGAAGGCCTCTCACTTTCCCGTTTTATGGGGAAACTTGCATAAAATGGAATTAGCTATTTTGAAACTTTGGTAGAATTTATCTTAAAACCATTTGGGCTTGAGGTTTCTTGAGAGGAAAGATTTTTGACTACCATTTCTAATACATTTCTTTTTATAATTTATTAGTCTATTCAAGTTATTCCTCTATATTTTATGTTTGTAGGAATTTATCTGCTTTATCTAAATTTTCCATTGTAGTTCATAAGACTTATTTTATATGTCTGAAATAATTTTTTTCTAGATTATTTTTTCATGCATTACTTTACTTTTCATTTTCTTATTATTGACATATAACATTAGTTTCAGATGTACAACATAATGACTTGATATTTGTATATACAGGGTGTCCCACAAAAATGTATACATGCTTTAACAGCTGATATCTCAATTTTTAAAATGAAATGTATTTTAATAAACACTACCTTTATAAGTATTCAAAGTCTGTATATACATTTTTGGGGACACCCTTTATTTCATAATCATAAAAATTTTTTTCTTGTGATGAGAACTTTTAAGACCTACGCTCTTAGCGACTTTCAACACCCCCTTATGACAGATGGACAGATCCTGCAGGCCAAAACTCAGTAAGGGTATAGTTATTTAACTAAACAATACCAGCAATCAACTAAATATAATGGACATCTATAGACTGCTTTATTCAACAGTAGCAGAATACACATTCTTCTTAAGCTCACATCGAACAAGATAGACTGACCACATTCTGAGTCATGAAACACACCTTAACAACTTTAAAAGAATAGAAATCATACTATGTCTGCTCATAGACCACAGTGGAGTTAAACTAGAAATCAATTAACTGGAAAATCCTAATACATGAAGATTGAACAACACTTCTAAACACATGGTCAACAAAGAAATCTCAAGAGAAATTTAAAAATATTTTTCACTAAATGAAAGGAAAACCACAACTTATTTGTGGGATGCAACAAAAACAGTGCTTTGAAGAAAATTTAAAACATTGAAAGCATATATTAGAAAAGAAGAAAGATCTAAAAATCAATAATCTTTAAGTTTCCACCTTAGGAAACTAGATAAAAGAAGAGTAAATTAAATCCAAAGTAAGCAGAAGAACAGAAATAATAATTAGAGCAGAAGTCAATGAAATTGAAAATAGAAATCAATAGAAAAAAATCAATGAAACCAAAATGATACTCTTTGAAAAGATCAATAAAAATTAAGCCTGTAGCCAGGCTAACTAAGAACACAAATTACTAATATCAGAAATGAAAGAGGAGACATCACTACAGATCCCAAGGACACTACAAAGGTAATAAAGCTTAGTAACAACTCTATGCTCTCAAATTTAAGAACCTAGATGAAAAGGACCAATTAATTGAAAGATGTCATGTGCCAAAATTCACAAGAAGAAATAGATAATCTGAATAGACCTATATCAAATTGAATAAGTCATTAACCTTCCAAAACAGACAGCAGGCCCAGATGGGTTCACTGGTAAATTCTAACAAACATTTAAGAAAGAAATTATACCAGTTCTCTATAATTTCTTACAGAGGATACACTCGGGGAATACTTCCTAATTCTATGAGTCCAGCACTACCCTAATACCAACACCAGACAATTATATTATAGACATTATAAAAATAAAACTACAGACCAATATCTCTTATGAACATAGATGTAAAAATCCTCAATAAAATTTTAGCAAGTAAGGAGTGACATTAGCATAAAGCAGTATGAGTCATTCCTTTTTCCCCTCCTCTTTGTCTTATATTAATCAGAGATCCATCCACGTTTGCATCCAAAATTGGGTGATTGGACCAGGGGGAAGGCTGAGGACCCATGAGAGTTGCAGCAGCAGGCTAACATGCCTTTTTGTTGTTGTTGTTAACCAACAAAAAGGACATCAAACTCAAAAGTTTCTGCACATCAATAGAAATAATTAACAAAATGAAAAAACCTACAGAATGGGAAAAAATTTTTTGCAAACCACATTGAATAAAGGGTTAGTATCCAAAATGTATAAAAAACTCATACAACTTAATAACAAAAAACACACAATTAAAAATGGGGAGAAGAACTAGACATTATGTCAAAGAGGACATCAAAATGGCCAACAGGCAAATGAAAAGATGCTCAACATTGCTAATCATCAGGGAAATGCAACTCAGGACCACAAGGAGATAGCACCCCACACCTGTTAGAGTGGCTATCAAGGAAACGAGACAACAGGTGCTGGTGAAGATATGGTAAAAAGGAAATCATACATTGTTGGCAATGTAAATTGTACAAGCACTATGGAAAACACGTAGATTCCTCCAAAAATTAAAAAATAGATCTACCATATGATCCAGCAATTCCACTCCTTGGTACATACCCAAAAGAAATGAAAACAGGATTGCGACAAATTACATGCACTCTCAGGTTTATCACAGCATTATTCACAATAGCCAAGATATGGAAACAACCCAAATGCCCACCAATGGATGAATAGATAAGAATGATGTCCATATACACAATGGAATACGTAGCCATGGGAAAGGAGATCCTGCCATTTGCAACAATATGGATGGTCCTTGAGCACATTATGCAAAGCAAGACAAGTCGGACATAGAAAGATGAGTGCTATATGATATCACTTATATGTGGAATCTAAAAAAGTCAAATCTGAAAACAACACAACAGTAAAATGGTAGTTCCCAGGGCATGAGGTGTGGGGGATTAACACCAATGGTGTTTAATGGCACCAACTTGTAATGAGTAGTAAATAAGCCATAGAGATCTAAGGCACAGTATAAGGAATTACAGTACTGTTGTACTATAATTACGGAATGTGATATCTCTACAATAATCATATTGAAATATATAAGTGCATCAAAGTAACATGCTGTACACCTTAAACTTGCATAATGTTTAAAGACAAATTCAATTAAATAATAATGTTTATGAAAGTGGTAAGGAAAAAAATCCAATCCAATATTTATTCCAGGTATGAAAGGCTGGTTCAACATTCTAAACTCCATAAAGTCAAGTCATTATATTGCACACCTTAAACTTATGCGGTGCTATACATTAATTAAATCAATTTTTCAAAAAAAGTAAATCAATGTAATGTATCACATCAACAGGCTAAAGTAGAAAAACTACATTATCTCATCAACAGATGCAGAAAAAGCATTTAACAAAATCGAACATTCATGATTAGAAAGAAACAAAAAGAGCTCTCAGTAAACCAGGAATAGAGGGGCAGCTTCCTCAACCAAAGAACATCTACCAAAAAATCTACAACTAACATACTTAATGACAAGAAGTTGATTTCCCACTAGGATCAGGTACAAGACAGAGATGTCCCTTCACCAGTCCTTTCAACATCGTACTGAAAGTTCCAGCTAATGCAACAAGGAAAAAATAAAACCATCTTGCTTCACAGATGACATGACCACCTATGAAGAACTAACACATGTTTATAACAAGGTAGGGTACAAGGTTAAACTACAAAAACCAATCACTTGCAGCAATAAACAAGTGGAATTTTAAATTAAAAACACCAATTACATTAGCACCCCCCAAAAATGAAATACGTGTATATCTAACAAAATATGTACAAGATCTATGAGAGAAAACAAAATTTTACCACTACACATGGCTGCAAATTACTGCTTAGGTATTGCAAGAATTGATTTTGGTGTTACAAATAGATTTTTGCGAGTGGGCAAATTCACAAATATGGAATCAGCAAACAATTATATATATTCACCTTCAATGATTAATCAATACCAAAGATTTAGTGTATATTCACTGTGTGAAACACCACACTATGTGCTGAGGATTCAGAATCAAGTAAGGCACTGTCAGGGAGACAGGAATTTGCCAGTAAATCATTTCCTGGGGTAAAATGTGCAACACTTAGATCCAATGCAGAATTGTCCTGCCCCAAAATGCTCATGGCACCCAGATGAAAGACACTGGAAGGATCTGGCTATACTTTGGGGCACTGCTTATCTTGACTTGCTTTGAGAAGACTAAGAAATATGTCTAATCTTAGCGCAATTCTTTATTTTCCCCCGTTTCTAATCCAACTGTCTCCTATCACAGTAAATGACACCATCATCCATACAATCATTCCAATCAAAAATTTTCCTTCCCTCTGACATATAATCCACCACTAAATTCTTTGAACCCACCTTTAACATATACCTCGTCTGCTCACCTCCTTCCTGCCATTGTCACACCAAGTTCAAGCCAGCATCACCTCTAACCTAGAGAGCAACCTCCTAGCCGTGGGAATCCTTCACACAGTAGGCCAGTTATCATTTAAAAGCCAAACAAATAAGTTTGCTTCCTTGTAATGTCTTCTAAGGTGTCCCATTGCACTTAGAAATTCACACTAACGTGCTGGCTCACAAAATTCTATGCGATGTGGCTCCTGCCTGGCCCGCTGATCTCACCCCATGCCACTACCCCTCACCCACTGAGCTGCCACTGCTCTGCCTTCCCTTCTCCCCCTCAAACTGCCAAGTTCATTTCTGCTCTGGGAGTTTCACAGTGTTCTCTCTGCATGGAATGTTCCTTATGTCTGTAAGTTACAGATTTGTTAATGAACTTGGAAATTAAAAGTATCTGAGTACCCCAAAGTTTTTCGTTTCCCTTAGAAAAACTTTTCACATGCAGTGCATGTAGTTGTTAGATAAGGGCCATATCGCTGCAGCAGGTGCCCAACAGCAATAAATGGGCCTGAAGAGAAGAGGTATAACATTGTTATTACATTCCACAGAGAGTTCCGGTCAGCAGCCAGTCTGTTCCATGAAGTCATCCAGGGATTCACATTTTTCTTCATCCTGATGATCTGTCATCCTAGGGCATTATCGCCACCTGTTGGGTTGACATGGGTTCTAGTTGACAAGATAATTTATAAGCCATGCTGCTTAAGGCATTGGTCCAGAACTAACTCAGCAAATCTGCTTATTCTGTCGGGAAGAACTTAGTCATCTGGCTACACCTCACTGAAGGCAGGAACGGAGCAACGTCCCCAGACAGGTACCCGCGTACCAGCTGCAACTGTGGGAGGTGGGAAGAACAGGCTTTGATGGGCTCTGCCACAGTGCATGTGGAACAAACAGGTTGCTCAGCAACACCTGTTCCACCAGAGTGATGGTTCGCTGCGTGTATTTCACACGAAGGCATTATGGAATCAGAGATTGTTGGTATAGAAGGAGCCCTCATTTGACTGATGTGAAAATAGGCTCCATTGAAACAGACTAACCCTCAAAGGCACAATGATCACTAGTGGAATCACACCATTTCTCCTCTTCTGATGCTTGCCAGAGTATAACTACCGAAAAATAACCACGTTCTCAATTCCCACAGTGCCAACTCTAAGCTAGTATCAAGATGCACACACTAAATAACTGGCTAGTCATACAACCACCTCTAACCTGCTGGGACTTCATTGAGTTCATTCCCTGATGTCTCTGTTCCATACACTGGAAGCCTCATTATGTTGAATTCATTAAAATCTTAAGGAAAATCTACCTATTCCTTTCCAAAAATCTTACCTTAGAAGAAAAAAATACTGAGGATTTAATAATTCAAAAATTAAAAACTACATACTAATATGAAATAGTTACTCTGCAGTAGTGCTCTCATCCTTTTTAAGACTTGTCATTTTTGTGGGTTGACTGTAAAGGTAGAAATCAGGTTCTACAAACTAGAAAACTGTAACAATGTTTAAAGGCTTTGGAATTAAGCCCTGGTTCAGATCTTGGCTCTACCATGTATTAGGTAGTTATGTTACTCTCGGAGTGTTCTTCTCATTGTAAAATGGGGAAATACCTGCGCCTCAATGTTTTCAAGATTTAACAATATAGTGTCAATAAAATGCTCAGCACAATGTAGAGGATGGTAAGTGCTCAATAAACAGAAATAAAACACAGAAGAGGGGGGGTCACTTTAAAAACTACATTTTTAATGCTTGGATTGCTTTTCAAAGTGTTGACACTGATTCTTTTTATGAGAAAATAATTACCAGTATCATTCATTCATCAAGCATGTAATGGCTCCAGATTTCTAGACTCTGGGAAAGTCAAAGGTAACCACAATCTCTGGGCAACTTACAGTCTCGGGAACACGTTAGGCACTAATGTCTGCCCTACCTGTAGGAGAAATTCACGGCTACCCTACATTTCTCCCTCCATAAGACATTCGTTCTCCTCAGAATTACCACACTGCCTTTCCCTCTGAGTGGGGTAGCTCCAGTCCAGATTTTTCATTCATAGAAAGTTATGAACAAAGAGTCATTTAATTAGGGTTGAGTCATTTAATTAAGATAATTGCATTAATTGACATATTAGTTATCTATAGCTGTGTAACAGATTATCCCCAAATGGAGCATTTTAAAACAACATCCCATTTCTGTGGATCCAGAATCTGAGTGCAGATTATCTGGGTACCTCACATTCAGGGTCCCTCACAAGGCCACCGTGAAGCTGTCAGACCTGCAGTCTCATCTGAAAAGTCAAGTGACAGAGGATCAGCTTCAAAGCTTATTCACGTGGTTGTTGGCAGGATTTGGTTTCTGATGGGTCGCTGGACCAAGGGCCTGTTCCCCACTGGCTTGCTGGCCGGAGGCCGCCTTCAGTCTCCACCACCGGCCTCGCTTAAAGGCAGCTCACACGACGGCAGCTGGCTTCCAGCAGTGAGCAGGCGAGCGCGAGAACATCACAACGGGAGCCTAGTTTTGGACATGACACCCCATCACTTCTGCCTCTAGGGGCAGCCCACACTCAAGAGGAAGGGATCACACACGGGTGTGAACCCGAGGCAGGGATCCGAGGGGTTTTTAGAGGCTGCCTGACCACAAGGGGTCTGCGTTCACCTCACCCCTCCCGCCACACGACAGTCTTCTCACATCAGCTAAAGCAGTTTCCTCCGAACCCAACTAACAGCCCGACTGCTCTGCGCAAACCCAGGGACTTCCCGCCTGTAAGCACGGCTGTGACAGCTGCCCAGTGAGCCAGTCTCTTGTGTCCTTTGGCCTCATCTGTTCCTCCCTCACGCATGCTGCCAACTCAGGATCTCCAGCGGCTATTTGCTCTGCCTGCAAACCGTCCTCAGACACGTGCTTTAACTTTTCTTTAGGTATTTATTTGGCTACTTTGTGAGGCCTTCTCTGATCACCCTACTTGAAATTGCATTCCCCTATCCCCTCCCCCCGGCCATAGCACTTCTCAATATATGTCGCGGAACATATTTTACTTTATTACTAGAATGTACCCTCCATGAGGGCAATGATTTTTGTTTTGTTTACTGCTGTATTCCCAGGATAATGCCTGACACACTATGGAATTAGAGGCACTTATCTGAATGACTAAATTGTGAAAGCTTTGGGGAGTCACCAAAGGATCTTCATTAATTAAGCCTTTTAGATTACTCATCCTGATAACAGTGAGAACAAGCAACTGGAAGAAAAGCAGACTAAAGGCAGAGAGAAATATAAGCCACAGCAGGCACTTGGACAACACATGATGAAAACTTAAATGATGGCGGTGACACTAGGAATCAAGGACATCATATGGACACGTGAAATAGTGAGGAAAGATGATGAGTGCTCCCCAAACTGGTCTACAAATTCAACACAACCATCAAAACCCCAACTGTTTTGTTGTTGCAGAAATTGACAAATTGGTTTTAATATTTGTATGGAAATGTTAGGGGCCCCAGAATAGCAAAGACAAGTTTTTAAAAGACCAATTTGGAGGACTCACACTACCTGACTTCAAAACTTAACTCCAAAGTTAAAAACTATACGGTTCTGCCTGGCCAGGCGTGGCTCAGCAGTTGAACGTTGACCTAGGATCCAGGCGATCAGGGTTCCATTCCCGGTCAGGACACACGCCCGGGTTGCGGGCTCAATCCCCAGCAGGGGTCGTGCAGGAGACAGCTGATCAATCACTCTCTCATCATTGATGTTTCTCTCTCTCTCCCTCTCCCTTCCTCTCTCTGAAATCAATAGAGATATATTTTTTAAAAAACCAAAACTATATGGTTCTGACATAAGGAAGTTGAGAATTAAAAAACACCACCACACATTTACCAGTAATTATTTTCAGAAAGGGTGCCAAGACAACTCAATGGGTAGTCTTTACAACGAATGGTATGGGGACAATTGGATATTCACAGTATACAAAAATTAACTCAAAATTCATCAAAGATATAAAGGAAAAACCTAAAACTAAAATACTCTTAGAAGAAAACATAAGTGTAAATTTTCTGACATTGGATTAAGCCATGGTTTCTTAGACTTGATACAACAAAAGAAAAAAATAAATTGGACTGTATCCAAATTAAACCACTGTGTCACAAAAAAAGTTATGAAAAGTGAAACGACAATCCACAGAGTAGAAAATATCTGTAAATCATTATCTGATCTAGAATCTAGAATATATAAAGAACTCTTACAAATCAACAATGACAGATAGATCAATATAGAAATAGGCACACAACCTACAAAACTGAGTAATGAAGAAATAGAAAAACTGAACAGGCCAATAACTAGAAAGAAAATTGAATATGTAGTCAAATACTCCCCAACAAAGAAAAGCCCAACGCCCAGATGGCTTCATTGGAGAATTCTACCGAACACTTATTACCAGTCATCCTCAAACTCTTCCAATAAAATGAAAAGGGAATGATTCCAGACTCATTCTGTGAGGTCAGCATTACCCTGATATCAAAGCCAAAGAAACACTATAAGAAAACTACAGACCAATATCCCTGATCAATATTGATGCAAAAATCCTCCCCCAAATACTAGCAAACCAAATTTAATTGCACATTAAAAAAATATACACCATGACCAAGTGGGAATTATTCCTGAAATTCAAGGATGAGTCAACATATGAAAATCAATACACCACGTTAACAGAGTGCAAGAGAAAAACCACATGATCACCCTAATTGATGCAGAAAAGCATTTGACGAGGCCCCTTCTGATTAAAAAAAAAACCACACAAAAAACCCCATCACATTCAACAAACCAGGAATAGAAGGAAATTATCTCAACATAATAAAGACCATATATGAAAAGCCCACAGCTAACAATACACTCAACGGTGAGATGCAAAGCTTTGCCCCTAACATCAGGAACAAGAAGGATGCCCACTCCTGCCACTTCAACGTGATACGGGAAGTCCTAGCCAAAGGGCTTAGGCAAGTAAGAAATAAAAGGCATCTAAATTGGAAGTAGTAAAATTACCTGTTTGTAGATGACAATCTTCTATGTAGAAAATCCTAAAGATTCCACACACAAAAAAAAAAACCTTTTTTATTTAAAGAAAATATTAACAGACCTAAAGTGAGAAATAGTAATATAATAATAGTAGGCGACTTCTCACTACCCCACTTTCACCAATGGATAGATTATCCAGACAGAAAATCAATAGGAAACATTGGACTTAATGACGTTAGGCCAGAAGTTTAATATCTTGACTATCAAAAAACTACAACTCAACAACAAAAACCCTCCAAATAACCCAATTAAAAAATGGACAAAGGACTTGAATAGACATTTCTCCAAAGATAAATGCCCAGCAAGCACATGAAAAAGTGCTCAACATCACTAATCAGAGAAATGCAAATCAAAACCACGAGTTATCACTTCATACCCATTTGGATGGCTAGTATAAAAAAAAAAATGACAAAACAAGAAAACACAAAAATTATTGGTGATGGTGTGGAAAAATTAGATCCCCTGTGTACTGAGAGTAGGACTATAAAATGGTGCAACTGCTATGGAAACTGTATGGCAGCTCCTCAAAAAATTCAAAACAGAACTATATGATCCAGCAATTCCAATTCTAGATATATATCCAAAAGTATTAAAAGGTCTCAGAGACGTCTCCACACTTATGTTCACAGCAGCACTATTCACAATAGCCAAATGGCCACTGACAGATAAATGGATAAACAAAATGTGTTTTATATATAGTGGATTATTGAGCCTTAAAAAGGAAGGAATTCCTGTCACATGCTACAGCATGGATGAAGCTTGAGGGCATTAAGTGAAATAAGCCATCACAAAAAGACACTGTGATTCCATTTATATGAGTATCTAAAATAGTTAAACTCACAGACACAAAATAGAACGGTGTTTACTAGGGTCTGAAGTGTGAATATGTATTTTCAATTCTTTTATCGTCAAGACTGGAATTGCTGGGTCATGTGCTAACTTGAACTTTTTGAGCAGCAGCCAAACTGTTCCGAAGCGGCTGAACTGCTTTACAGTCCCGCCAATGTTCCAATCTGTCAGCATCCTCATCAATACTTGTCTTCTTGATCGAAGTAATCCCAATGGGTATGAAGTAATATTTCACTGTAGTTTTCATTTGCATTTCCCTAATTACTAATGTTGAGAATCTTTTCATATGCTTACTGGTCATTTGTATCATTTTTAGAGAAATGTCTCAAATCCTTTGCACATTTGTAAACTGGATTGTCTTTTTGTTAAGTTATAAAAGCTCTTTACATATTCTGCATACAAATCCCATTATATTTTTAAATTAGTGGAATGTTGATATAATTATCACAGTATTTTATACTACACTTCATTAACTTTGAAAATATTTTCTAGAATACATTTTAAGTATATAAAATGTCACTTTAATTATAAATTGCATATTTAAAATTTTAAAGCAACCACTGCTTTTCAAACAAATGAATTCCAAGCCAAGGAGTGGGGGTATGGAGACCCACAGGTTAAAAGATTAGAGCTACAGGCAACGTTATAGACCTTCTTTGACTCCTAACTTGAACTGGAAAAAAACACACAGAGACAATTTAAAATACTGACTGGATAATTACTAGTATTTTGGTTTTATGTAAGAGTTTTTATCTTTTAGACATATGTAGCAACCGCTATCTAAGACTTCAAAATAAGTCTGGATTGGGAAGATGGATGACATACAAATAAATCAAGACTGGCCATGAACTGATCATGCTGAAGTAGGTTCATTATACCATTCTACTTTTGTGTATATCTGGAATTTTCCATTTAAAATTTAAAAAACACTACTGCAATGTCCACTATGTGTAAGAACACAGGTAACTGGCACCAACTAACCACCACCAACTAAATTTTTACAAATTTAAGAATTCCCAGTTACGGCAGAGCAAGAACTCCGGGAAACTTGATGAGGCTGTGGCGTATCGTGCAGTTACCTGCGCAATGTTTAGCTAATACGAGTGACAGGCTACCCGGGTAGGCCGCACCAACCACGACGCAGCGGCACAAAGGCAGCCCTCCGCGCCGCTCCTCGCCTACGCAGGCCACCCCACCCGAGCTCGCTGAGGGACCAGGGCTCCCACTGGAAGGGGTAATAACTGCCCCTCACTGGCTACAAAAAATACTACCTTCAAGAAAGTGCGTATCTACTGTAAGTAATTTTACAACACCTCTCAGGCCACCTCATACCCAAACTGCACATCCAATAGACACACGAGGTAGGATAGCTAGATATAACCTGCACCCTTGAAATACATACCTACCAGAATGACTACCATAAAAAAACCCACAAGTTTTAATAATGTGGAGAAACTGCAACCCTTATGCTTTGTGGTAGGAATATTTTTAAATGATATAGCCACTTTGGAAGACAGTTTGGCAGTTTTTTAGAAATTTAAACATAAATTTTCCAACCAATGTAACAATTACATTCCTAGGAATCCACCTAAGCGAAAATATATGTCCACACAAAGACATGTATGAAACGTTCATAGCATTAAGAACAAAAATGTGAACAATCCAATGTCCAGCTGGTGGAGAGAAACTAAATGCAGGACGTCCCCACAGTGGAACACTGCATAAAGGAACCGAGCACAGGTGTATGCCACAGCATGCATGATCCTCAAACATATGCCAACTGAAAGAAACCAGATACAGAGACATCAAATTGTATTAATTTCATTTATATGTGGTTTCTAGACAGGGAAAATTTATAAAAGCCGATCCGTGTAGTTGCCTAGGGCTGGGGCTAGCAGCAGTAAATTCAAAGAAACATGAGGGAAACTTTTATGGGCCAATGGAAATGTTCTAAAACTAGACAGCGATGATGGCTGTACAAGTCTATAAATTTACTAACTATTGAATCATATACTTAAAATGGGTGAATTTTACGGTGTGCAAATTATACTTCAATAAAACTATTGAAGTACCATCACAACGAAGTCTTAGGAATGACTAAAGCTCTGGCTGACAGGCTATGCATTTCATATAACTTCAATATAATGAATTCTAATATACTATCAGGATTAAGAGTATTATTGGCACTTGTTTAAAAACTAAACATGCTATTTTTAAAGGATTCCAAGTACATACATCGCTAAACCTCACTGATCACGTATCACTCCTTCAGCGGTGTGTAAGGTTAACAAGTCACTATCTACAGCTTACGTTAGCATTTTCCTCTTAGCCACTTGGTTTTCCCCCAAGCTTATGCTCTATCATATTCCTTTTAGTAAAAACCCCATTTGTTATTGCCCAAGTTCCCCATTAGATACAAAGTTTTCTTAGAATATTTCATAATCTAAAATAAAATTTTAAGTAAATACATATATACATTCTAAATATAAAATGAATATTATCCTTTTTTGGTTTTTGTTTGGCCATTAAGCCACTCACATGCTGCCTCTAAGTTTCAATTTTTTTATTCAAATCAAGCTTTCTTTTATTTTGGTTCAAATTCTTTTTTGCTTTAAACTTATTTGATAGATTCTTCTTTTCAAAGCAGTGCTGCCTTCTATGATCAGGCCAGCTTTCATTTCAGTCTGATCCCATCTCTTTCCATTCCACTGAAAAATCTGCCAAAGAGGATTTCCCTCTAAGCCAACTGTTTAAAAAAAGATTTTTTTTAAACCAAACACCCCATCCCGCTCCCCACCCCCACCCCCAAATCTCCTATGCAATGCAAATTCTACACGGAACAAAGTAAAAAGCTACAGCTGACGTGAAAGATGAGCCAGCCTACCTGCTATGTCCAACCTCAAGAAACACAGCCGCCCTAAGGCACGGCTTGAAAACCAATGTTCTAGGACATGCGGCATTGATTTCTGCACAGCAGAAATACAAAACAAAACATACTTAAGCAAAACTTACAAGAAAAATTTGGATATACTTAAATTAAAAATACACTTTTCAGAATCTCAATTTTAAAAATGATAATGATTCACAAAATGATATGCCTTTAAAATTCCTTAAGTACAGACATTACTTTCAGGAATTTTATCTACTACAAATGCTGTGCACCTTTCATCATAATTGCCTTACTTAAGACAGATTTACCCAAAAAAAAAAAAAAAAAAAGGCAACCAGAAGTCAAAAGCCACATTAACACAAAACATCGAGCCTGGTGGAAAGTTGCCACATCTACTTGCTGGTCAGCAGGAACTGCCAATTCCCCAGCAGGCCGGGAAGAAAGAAAGATGGCAAGAATGCTCTGGGAAAACCACTGATGTAACCGTATTATGAGATTAAAGAAACAACAACAACAAGGGCACTATCTGCCTCCAGAACCAGGTACAAATCCAGCCAATTATTCAACCAAAATGGCAAAAACAGTAAAGATAAGCCTGGAAAAGGGGATGTGTCCTATTAGGAATTTTCAAATTTAACTTCACTGTCAAATACAAACCCCTTCCCCTCAGAAATCAAAGGTCAAGGTATCGTGATGCAGAACTTCACATTTCTATAAATAGAAATTATTGCTATATGATTGTAAAAATGGAGGCAAGTAAAGAGTTCAGAAATATACTCGTTTATAATCAATTAAATGATGAGCCATAATTTGAACCCTAATTATCACATTATGTAGAAATCACAATCCAGGTATTGTGTCCTCAATTATTAAGATATACGTTAAATAGTTCACATTTTTAAAACATTTTATCATTACATTATCAAATTTGATAAAATCTTATCAAAACATCTATGTATTCAATATAAATCATATTGTTAAAAGTATAAAGTAACATTTAAAGAAAACTGCTGAGGTGCCAAATAAGTATTTTCTATTAAATATACACAATTTAACACTTAGAACTACATAAATTAATTCTTGCTAAAAGTTGATTCAGGTTTACAAAGGCATACTTTGTGAACTATAATAAGTTTCCCCAGCACCACTTTCCTTTTTTATTCCAAAATTCTTTCATTAGGTTTAACTTCTGTCATTCATAAGCAAAAGTTACAGGTGGTTTACAATACGTAGTCTTAGTAACATGTTTTAAAAAATCTAAGCAAAGTGCACGTTAAACTAGCTACAACTACTCCAACTTCTTATCATCAAATAAAAAATAGATGAACACTTCATTCACTGAAGTCTTTCTGAGGAAAAAATAGTATACCTTGCTTAAATAAGAATTCCCCAGTACGGATATTATATAAAAGATTTCCCATGTATTTTATTACGTTTACTTTCTCTCATTAAAACTTTTAAAAAGTCTAATGAAGAACACATACTTACAATGCCATATTACACAACTACAGTACTGTTAATTAAATAAAGCAGCCCAGTATAGTTGTAAACATTTTAAATGTGGTAAACAAGACTTGGCATGTCTTTTCTCCCTAACACTTGCCATTACAATGCTCTTTCCATGAATAATTATTCTTCCTGGATAAGTTTTCAGGTATATTTTAGTCTTTAAAAATATTACACTGAAATAATATGTGAAAAGATTTAGTCATGGCAATTTCACTGAAGCTTTTATTGCCTCTGTTGGTAGTATGACAGGGATTGTAAGAAACACAATTGAACTTACAGAGATATGCAGATGATAGTCACTAAAGATAATCTTGATCTCCAGATTTTTATATGTGGGTACTTCTAATTTTATACACTTTACTATTTAAAAAGCATTACATTTTAAAATGTGTACCTGTTTTGGCAAAAAGGAAACTGTACCTGTGGTTCAGTTTAAAACAAAGAATCAGCAAGGGGAGTTTACCAGAATGAGGATGGAAACACTAACGAATTAAAGCAATTCAAGTTGTGTGTGTGTGAGCGTGTCTCTTTCAACCTCTCACACACACACGCACTCACACACACGCACTCACACACACGTCCATGTGTAAGCATTTTTAGTACAGAATATTCCCTGTAACCAGACATTTATCCTCAGAGTAATCATACCACATTAAATCAGTCTTCTTTTCAGCCCTAGTAATAGTATTGTTTAATTCTAAGATGCCATCATAGAGTGAACAACCTTAACTTTTATGCTACATAATTATATTCAAAGATTACGTATTTTTGTTTATAATTACACAGTAATTATAAATGTTTAGTACCAAACTGATGACAAATACTATTTTGTTGAAAAGGTCTTACATTTAAAAGAAAAAGTCTGTAAAACCCAAGGCACTAGGCCATGAACCAATATCAGACTTTTATGAAAAACAATTTATATTTGGGGGGTGAAAGCTAATGGGATCTCATTTCAAGACACAGCATATTCGAATTAATCTATCTGAAAACAATACCATAACTCAAAATCTTCAAGACAGAAAACAAAATAGTACATATATATCTTTAAAATTTTTTCATAATTGAAGTTCCTCTTTATATTTACAAATATGAAATCAGGAAATACTTGAAAGGAAAGCAGCAGGAGTCTTCTTTTTTTCTTCCTTTAACCAATTCCAGTAACCTAAATAGAAATTTTCAAAGTTTTCTTTTGGAAGAATAGTAATTCTTGAATTATATGATTGGAATATTAATATAAGATCTATGGGAAGCCTTTCTAGTCAATTTCAAAATCATGTGAATAAAAAGTAGTTTTAATATGTCACTGTTCTTAAAATCATTTCCACATCTAAAACATACTGCTAATCTGAAATACATTCCTTTGATAATTTCAAAATTAGACCTTAGAGAGTGCCTGGATACACCAAGCAAAATCTATTCCTGCTCAAGTCCATAGGCATCCAATATTTGAAGTTTTACATTTTTTAACCTACCTTATAGAAATGTTTAAAAAAGCAATAAACCCTTCTTCGTGTGTCAGAAAGTGAACAGAGAAATCAGCATTTTCAGCATAAAAGCAGTTCATAGGTCTTGTAGTGAAAATAATACATACAAGAGAGAATTCTGCTTTGATGTGAAAATATCAAATTTGAGTGAAACAAAAACAGTAAAGAGACTGAATAATTTACGAAAATAGAAGCCAGATTGGTATTTTGCATCAAGTGCATGCTTGGAAATCTCTGCTCCTGAAGTATTTGGCAACCACAGTGATTAGCAGTTAAAGCAATTTCAACAAAATAAGAAGTCATCAAAAATGGACTATTTGTCTGAAAGAGCAGTACCTATAAGGATTGAACTTCATGGCTCATCACAACCATTTTCAAAATTTAATTCCTATCTTCTTATAAATTAAGAGAATTTCATTTTTGTTCCATAGTGTGCTAAAAACCAAAACCATAAACAAAAAATAAACCCTCATGCCTAAATTTAGAATATTGTATTGTGTAGCAGTCTAAAACATTCAAAACAAATTAAATAGTTTAACTTATTCAACAGGCATATAAGCATTTCAAAATCATAATGAAATCCAATTATGTAATGCATAATGTAGACAGGAGTAGAATCTAACATTATGCAGACATTTTCTAAACAGAAGCTCCCTGTAGGACAACTATATATAAACATGGGTAAGATAAGCAGACTAGTTCTGTGGAACCTTTTTAAATCGAGGGTCTGAAACACAATAAAATGTTCAGGTAGGCACACGAAGTTATCCTAAAAATTTTTCACGTTGGTTATTTTGACATTTTTCCATCAGATTCTCTACTCACATCAACAATACATGTGATTTGCCAGGAAAAAAAAAATCCCCCAAACCAAAACACCATTCCAGATCCGGTACACTTAAATATATCACTCTCATTGGAAGTGCTATCAGCATAGTCTTTGCAACTAGCCCAAAGCATATATTTAAGAAGTTTTTATAAACTGTTTGTGATGTTCATGTTTAATTCTTATGCCAAACTGTTTTCTGATGAAGACAGCATTGTGCTTTATGCAAGAATGGAAACCTCAAAATAATCACCATAAAGCTTCTAAGACTTATGGGAGAATAAACTAGGATGGTCCACAGATATGATGAAATCCACAATGTTGGAATTATAAATGGTTAGAGCGGCCCAGACTAGAAGACAAGCCCAAACCACCATTAGAAGAATGAAATACGACATGGTCCAAGATGTATCCTTAAAGTTTTGTCTCAACCCTCAGTCTGAATTACGAGGATTGATCTTCAGTTCAGTCCAGCCAGCAGAAATTGACTGTGCAATTTTCCGTTGTATTTATTGTACAGACTATGTACATTCTAGAAGGTTCCTTTAGTGCTACACTGTTGTACTTTTTGTCCCAGCAATTTGAGGGCGTGCAAATTCCACAAAGTCATCAATAAGAACAGGCCATGCTCCTGGGGGGAAAATATATGGGAGAAAGGAAAGAAAGAAAAGCAAAAATAAGACTAACATTTTTAATAGATTCCTGTATTTTTTAACTACCTTCCACTTAATAAAGTATATCATTATAAATATTCCCACTGATAGGACTTTCAAAATTCAAGCTTTTTAGAGTTTCTACCTAAAGTATTTCTTGTATTCTCTCTGCTCTATTATTCCAACACTTGATCATTTCTTGAATGATAAAAATAATCTTCTGATAATCTGTCAATAATATTATGGTTTTCTGAAAGCCACTGAAGTCAGGCCACTGAAGTAATGTGGTCAAAACTGGCAGCCTCAGGAATAGCGATGGTATACTGGCATGCTGCCAGTGCTGACAGCATAGTAGGCAGGAAGAAACAAATTTTCAGGCACTTTGTGGAAATCTTACAAAGCAAATTAATAGCAAGTATTGAAATCTATCCTATTTCATGATAATCACTAAAAAATTTAAATTAACACACATGCATGCCTCTGTACAACCTCTAAATCAGAAAGTTCTTTAGTTTCGTGTAAGGCCTAACAGCACAATTATCAGTCACATGCAAGATTAGACTCCTTACTTTTTAGTGAAGACTATAAATTACAATGAAAACAAAGAGAATAAAATAACATCATCTCTGGTTAGATTAAATGGCTCCAGGACAATTTAAGGAGGTGAAGGTCACCGGAGATTTTTCAAAGAATACCTTTGTCTATCCAACAATCTCAAAAACACATCCTGTTCATTCTCACGGTGGGACTAGGTATGTGTGAAGAAATCAGTGTTAACTCGCTGCCACTTCTGGAAAAACAGGCGGCAGATGGTAGCGTCAACTTCACATGAGTAACAGAAAAGCGCTCCATCGGTGACTATTTATCAAATGCCAACAGTACTCCAGTCAGCAGCTGAAGTACATTTCAAATTAGACAGTCACTAAACTTCAGGAGTGTACTTACTATTCAAGTTCACAGACAATACAAACATAACAACAGATACATATAAGAATAAAAGTAATTTCCTAAGAGAACAGGTTTCCTAAAATAAACCGAAAATTTCAAACATGAATGAAAATTACTCATGCCTTATCTGACTACTGAGTTGGTATTTAATGTAACAGAATATAGATTGTTAAAGAGAATGAAGGCATTTCATACATTCAGAAGAGCACAAAAAAAGCTCAGAAAAGAGAAATCCAACTCCAAGAAAAACAGAGTAGACAGGAAGTTCAAAAGTATATGAGAAAAAATGGCAGGTAAAAAACCCCAGAAAACTGGAAGGGTAAAACTTTTCATTACCTTCCTCATCATAATTAGACATGTCATCTGCAATCATTGTACTGAAGTCTAGAAGAAGATTCCAAGTATCTTTTGGTATGGATCGTTTATGATGTTCCTATTAAAAAAAATCCAAATCACTAAAAAGAGTTTTAAGAAAAAACAAAAAAACAGTCCAGATGATGCTAAATACAAGAATGCAAACCGACTCGTACATAGAAATTCTGGTAATCACATTTCTCATTCTATGCTCATTATATGTTCTGATATGAGTCAATCATGCTTTAAATTATTTATTTTCAAACAAAACAAAATTTTAGAGAAAACAAGGAATTGCAGAAAACATGAACTTACCAACAAAAATTTATTCCATAAGTCTAAGAATTTAAATCTTCCATTAAGCACTAAATTCCAGTAGGCAATGGCCATTTCTAGATCTGTAATATTAAAAACAAATTATTTATGTCAAATGCCATGAGTATTTGTCCTTAAAATAACAAAAAAACAGGTAAGACCAAAGATAGCCTTAAAAAAAAGTTTGTGTCCTAAATACTTACATACTGAAATTTTCCTAAGAAGTAAGCCCAAGGTTTGCATCTTGGCTCTATCACCAATGAACAGTCCCTTCAGAAGAATACCACTTACCTCATAGGGTGTTTCTGAAGTTTCAATTAGATAATGTAAATAAGCATGCTTGTTCATAAGTACTAGTTCGTAAGTACTCAAATGTTAATGTACACCAGTGTTTCCCGACCTCAGCACTTGACATTTTGAGCCAGATAATTTTTTGTTGTGGAGGGATGCCCCATGCATTGTAGCAAAAGCAGCATCCTTGGCCTCTAACCACCAAATGCCAGTATCAGCCCCATCTTATTCTAGGTGGTGACCACCAAAGATGTATACAGACATTGCCAAAGGTCCCCTGAGAGGCAAAATTGCCCCCAGATGAGAACCACTAATGTACACCTACAGGTGGTAAGGCAAACAATTGCTATCCACAATCCTAACCAATTTTCCAGATGTTAGCTTAGCTGTCTGATCCTGTCCTCAAGTAGACTATTAAGAATTTTTATTTAAAAATTAAAATAAAGATTTGTTTTAAAAATTTTATTAAATGATATAATGACCACTTAATTGGGTTTGGAACAGAAAAGGGTAAAGAAGCAATAGTGCCACCTGACAAAGACCTACTCCTGTCGTATGACAGAGAGAAAGACCTATGATCTCTTTCAAGGAACTAAAGCAATTAAGGAAATATGAAGCTTTTATGAGTAAACTTACATCTCCAGGTCAGAAAAAACTACATCTCAAGTAACTTAAAAGTCCTTTTAGATACAATCTCCAAACCACTCTTTTTTTTTAAGAAGGGATCATTTTTTTTTTTTTAAGTATATCTTTATTGATTTCAGAGAGAGGAAGGGAGAGGGAGAGAGAGAGAAACATCAATGATGAGACAGTCATTGATCGGCTGCCTCCTGCACGCCCCCAACTGGGGATCGAGCCCAAAACCTGCGCATGTGCCCTGACCAGGAATCGAACCCCAACCGCCTGGATCGTAGGTCAACGCTCAACCGCTGAGCCACGCCTGGCTGGGCTCCAAACCACTCTTGATAATCTAAGGAATCATGAGAGACTAGGGAAGTATCCAGAAAGACTCACATCCTACCTCAAAGAAAAATATAGAAAGGCCATAAGGAAAAAAATCCATCTTCCCAGGATCTCAACCTCTTTAAGGACAGGAACAGCACATACCCAAACTGGCAGACTGGACACACAGCAGGCATTACAAGGCTGCGGAATGCACGCACTTCCTATGGCTCCATGTGCAAATGTCCTTACCTTCCAATCCATCATTACTTCTTCCTTTAAATTCAATGCAAAGGGTGCCTTTTTTCCCTCCTATCCAAGGATAAGCCCCTAACACCACTATTTTGGATCCAGTACCATCCTGCCCCTTCAAGGAATCTTGTCTATTGTCTACTGCTAATTTTCCTCTCTTCCTACATCTTCAACTCTGCCATCTTCTGGCTTTCCCCCCTCCACAAAGAAACATGCTCAGGTTATCACCTATCTTTAAAAAGTCTTTGTTGGGTCTTACAGTACCTTACTAGCTACCTTCTTTCTCCTTCCCTTCACAGATATAATCTGGTTACATGGAGTCTTCTACTTTTACACATAATGTGCTCCCAAAACATGCCTGGAAGTCAAACTCAGATCCCCACCTTTTAAGAGAATAGAAATATGACACCAATTCCTAATCACAATTCCTTCTTAATCTTTGCAGTCTGTAAAGCTCTATACACAATATTCCTTCCAGGTTCTTTAATTTTGTTCTTTTCTTTACCACATATTGTCAAGCTTCAAGAGCAGTGAGTAAAACTGCTGTTATTAGCCAACAGAGTAAGATCTGCTGTTACTAATATGCTTAATGATTTCCTTCTTCACTCCGAATGCATTAAATGTATAAGAGCTAAGCTTGTCACTAGTGTTATCATTTTTTCCTTTTAATTAATCTTTACAAAATAAGAATGAGAAACAATGAAATATTCAAATAACCGCAAGTCATGAGACACCTATAAATGCCCACTGTCAGTTAATACCTAACAGAGGACTCTGACAAGAGTAAGAGTGCATGTGTGACGTTTCAAAGTTGAGGCTGTAAAAGAGACCTTTTTGTGATCTGCATTCATTGCCCCATTTCCTCACCTCCTACACACTATTTAATTCTATAAACTAGTGTCCACCGCTACAACTCACCCCACTGAAAGTAATCTCTGGAGAGTTACCAGACCCTTCTGGTTGCCAAATAAACACCTTTATGTCCTTAATTCACTTCACTCTCTGCCATATTTGCCAGAACTGAGCACACCTCCTGGACGGAATTGTCACCTCTTTCAGCTTTAATGATAGCACACTACTGACTTTCCTCTGTCCTTTCTAGCCCTCGTGTTCTCGTTACGGGCTCCTCTTCCTCCACTGATCATTAAATGCTGGTGCTCTATAAGACCGCATGTCAGCAATAACCATTTCCACTTCCCTCAGATTTTTCAAACCTTTACCTTTTTTTCATGTTACATGCTCCACCATCTCTAACAACTCCTAAATCTGAAACGCCTCTATTTTTCTAGATTCATCTAATTGCTTACAGACATCTTCAAATGGGTAGCCATAAAAAACTCAAATTCAACAGGGCCCAGACTGAACTCATCTTTCCTCCACATCCCTGCCATTCCATCTCTCTCAATAAGTGTCATCACCCTCCCGTTTCTCAATGAAACTTCTCATTGTGAGGAACTGTCCTATGCACGGCAGGACGTTCAGCATCCCCCTAATGTCAGCAGAACCCTCAGTCATCATGACAACCAACAAGCATCCCCTACACTTCCAAATATCCCCTAAGTGTGCTGAGAATGGTAGGGAAACTCCTTTCTCATCACAGATTCCCAACTGAAGCTCTCTCTACCCTCCATCCCACTGGCAAGGCCCACACGAGCGGCTTCTTCATGTCTAGCTAAATCACTGCAACAGCTTCATAACCAGTCTCTCTCTGTAGTTCTGCCACTACTCCTTTTAAAGAACCAGAAGTGCTTTCCGGTGGAGCTTTCAGACATATAAATTTGGTGTCACTTCCATGTTTAAAACAACAATGAGATACCACTACACACCTTTTGGAAAGGCCAAACTCCAAAACATTGACACCCCCAAATGCTGGCGAAGGTGTGGAGAAACAGGAGCTCTCATTCATTGCTGGTGGGAATGCAAAACGGTAGAGCCACTTTGGAAGACAGTTTGGCAGTTTCTTACAAAACTAAACATAAGTTTACTATAAGATCCAGCAATCACAGTCCTTGGTATTTACCCAAATGAACTGAAAACTTATGTCCACACAAACACAGGTGTTTACAGCAGCTTTATTCCTAACTGCCAATACCTGGAAGCAACCAAGATGTCCTTTAGAAAGTGAACAGATGTATCAACTATGGTACACCTAGAAAGGAACATTATTCAGTGCTAAAACAAAATGAGCTATCAAGCCATCAAAGAAAGCATGGAGGAAAACAAATGAGTATTAATATTACTAAGCTATAAACCTAAAGAAGTGCACCTGAAAAGGCTACATATTGTACGATTCCAACTGTATGACATCTGGAAAAGGCAAAACTAGGAGACAATGAAAAGACCAGCAGCTGCCGGGGTGAGGGTGGAGGAAAGTATGAGCAGGCAGAGCACAGGGGATTTGGGGCAGTGAAACGCCCCTGTACGACGCTATAGTGGATACAAGTCATTGTATGTTTGTCCAATCCCACAAAATGTACCACCAAGAATGAGCCCTAATGTAAACTTGAACTTTGGGTGACAATGATGCGGGGGGATGTTGATAATGGGAGAAGCTATGCGTGAGTGAAGGCGGGGGTCTATGGGAAATCTCTGTACCTTCTGCTTAAACTTTACCGGACGAAAGGGAACTTTAGTTCCCGGCAAAATGGAATTTAAATTGTAAATGTAATTTTTATATTTTTTAACATCAGTAACATATATTAAAAGATAACTTTAATAATAAACAATACATTTTCTTTATAAATGTTTTTACTTTTCATAAATAACTCAAAAAATAGATTAGAGGCAAAAAAGTAAATGCCTGTAGAGCTGAATTTAAATGCCCAAAAAAGCTCCGGCCGGGAGACCCCACTATGGGAATTTAAATGCTCTCTTTTAAAGGTTAATTTTGCTATAAACCTAAAACAGCTAAAAAAAATTAAAAAAAAAAAAAGTTTATTGAAAAATGTTTTTTAATCTGCAGTGATTTCATTTCCTATTGCCTTCAGATAAAATCTACATCTCTAGTCAAATGAACTCACTTGAAATTTCTCAAAGGTGTGCTGTCTCTCACCTCTGAGCAATTAAACCTACTAATCTCTACACAGTGGAGATGATTTCTTTTTATTTTGTCCTTGAAAAGGTGTAAGTCAATCTCTATGCACACTTTGCAAACTCATCCAGACAGACTTCAGATGCTCCTGACACCATGCTCTCAGAGTAAGCAGTCAATAACCACTGAGTGAAAAAGGAATACTCAAAAAGATTAATAAGTTAAAATTAAGAGTTGAAACACACAGGTTACACCGAAAAGTGATAAAATGTCAACTGCCACGAGCACAGGAAAAAGTGCCCCAACATCTGAGTCACAGAGTGAACAGCCAGCCTGGCTAGAGAGAAGTGCTCTAACGGAGTAGCTGAGCCTCTTAAGTCCCTACTCCAGGACTAGTTAATCTTGGACAACTGAATTCACATCTCTGTAATTCAGTTTAAAATAAAAATAATAGTACGTACTCTCACAGGGTTGTTGTAAGGATTAAATGAGTTAATACATATAAAACATTCAGAATAGGGCCTGGTAAATAATGAGTCCTTACTATTATTTCTTTTTAATAATTTTTAAAAATTATAATTATAGATTCTGAAGCAGTACTGAAAAGAATGAATTCAACAGTAAAATAACAAAAAGACATAAAGCAGTTAGAACAGAAGGAAGATACAGAGAAAACGAGACACACAGGTCTCAACAACAGCACTGCAAAAACTTGAGATACTCACAGAGTAAGTCCTTAAGCCCTTACAGTAAAATTAAAAATGCAAACAGAGGTAATCCTAGTGTTATTCTTTCAATAGAATCAACAGGCCAACGTGGATTTCATACAAGATGATCAACTGAGTGCCAGGTGAACATGAAAATGAATTAAGACTGGATCCAAACACTGTCCCTAAGGGAAGCAAGACGTTTGCCAACTCACTAGGGAGGTCGGAAGAGTGATTAAAAATCCTATTCAAAACATTTTAATTTACTTAGAAATATCTACAGTTAGCACAACATAGTAATTTAGAAAATGCAGAAACTGAGTCAGAAGATCTGACTTGAGCCGCAGTGCTCACATAACTCAGGTTCTGTGACCTCAGTAAGTCAGCCTCTCTGACCAGGATTTTCCTCCTCATGGAAAGAGGGTAACAGATTTCTTTTTACTTAGCTCGAAGAGTTGTTACAAGAACCAAGGAGGATTATGTAGATGAAAGTATGCTTTAGAAACACTCTATACAATTATTTCTAAATATTAAAGAAAATGTTTAACAAATAATGTTAAAAAAATTTTTAATCAACTGCACAGGTATAGGATTCTAACTGAAAAACACAGTTTACAAGAAAACAACCTACAGACTTTAGTCTAATTAAGGTTCAGGATGGTCCTAAAAATGACAGGGCTGCTAAAGAACAAATGTAATTTTTGACCAATTAATCATCAGTCCACAAAAAAATAACAGACCCATATAGTGTTCTACATTAAACAGCCTCCATCTGAAATATTATGCTCAGCTTTAACAGCTCTATTCTGAGAGAAACTGAAAAACCAGAAATATGTCCAGGGGGGACAGTAACAGGAATAATAAAGGTCGCCTCAAATGAATAGTTAAAATAACTGGAATCCTGACCTGTAAAAAAGGAGAAGGGATAATAGTGATCTTTTGGGTTAGACATCCTCTTTGCTGTAGCAGAGGGCAAAGAAGAATGACAGTTATAAAGACAGATGTTACCTTAATAAGGAAGAGCTGTGTGGTAACAAGAGTATCCTGTGAAGAGCATGGACCGCTGCCCAAAACAAAGTGCCCAGTCTCTCTATGTTCAAAAGGAAAAGCTAAATGAACATCAAATAGGGATGCTATTTTGGACAGGATGGATTTAACAGAGGACTTATGAAGTCCCTTTCAAAAATTTGATTCAAAAAACTATCAGAAATGGGAGGTGACTGAAGCAGAGGGTGATAGAGGAAGCACCCCATCCTACTGTCACAAGAAATAAGGTTATAGTCAGTGAGAAAAAATGGAAAACACCAGCTCTTACCATCACTAGTACGGCTATTTATAAAGAAACCACAGTGCTGTCACTGTCACTCTCCGCAATTTGTTTTGGGCCTCACTTCCTCTCCTACGATCTTCTAATTACTCTCTGCCAAATGCTTTAACATATCAGCCCTGTAAACCCTTTGAAAGGCTGTCAAGAAAACTTTTTTTTTTAATTAAGTTCTTCAACTAAACAAGTCATTACATTTCCTGACACCCAGCACCAATGCAAAACAAAAAGAGAAACTATGATTTACTTTTATTACAGTTTTCTTTTTTTAATTAAGATGTTTTTAGTTTTAGTTTCAGGTTTATGGAGAAATTGAGAGAAAAGTACAGAGAGTTCCCATAAACCTCTCTCTCCCTTCCCCCCATTTCCAGTATTTTTAATATCTTACAATTGATAAGCCAATATAGTATCTTACTAGCTAAAGTCCGTATTTTACATTAGGGCTCCTTCTGTGTTGTATAATCTATGGTTTGGGAGGAGGTCAGAAACAAATTTTAAATTGTGGTTAAATATACATAGCATGAAATGTATCATCTTAAGGATGTTTACATGTGCAATTCAGTAGTGTTAGGTGCATTCACACTGTGTACAACTAATTTTCAGAACTTCATCTTGTAAAACAAAAACTCTATACCCACTAAACAATATTACATTTTTCTTAAATGCAATACTTACTAGATAAAAGAATAAATGTTAATTTTTAAATCTAATGCTTCTACATAACCTTCTCAATTTTTTCTGTAATCTAAAATTCCAATTTACCATGATATTAACATATCCAATAGCTATAAAAGTTTTATTTTGCTTTATTTTCACCATACAATAAAAACTAAGATTCACTATCAAAACTATATATTTACCCCAAAATATCATTTATTTTTTACTCCAGAAGGGCTAGGGATATAACTAAGAAACAGATTCAGCCCCTTTAAATCATTAATATTCACAACATTTTGCTTAATCTTACCAAAATATTGTGCTATATTTCTAAACATATTAACAAAAATAATTCTTTTAGTATATACGTATAAATTAAAGACTTTAATTGGTTTTTATTTGTAGAAAGGAAAAGGAAACTAGAAATAACAGCCCAGTTAACTGGTGGCCACATACAGAAAATAGAGAAACCAACCCTAGGTATACAAATTTATTTTGTCTGCAAAATGAGATATTTTTCTGTAAGAATATCCAATCTAAATTGAAGAATCAGTTGGAAATGGGGCTTCATTATTTAGAATTCTGCTTTACAGATATTTTGTAAATTTTTAATCAGTGTCATGTGTGGTCACCCTTTAAGGCCAATTTCCCTGTACAGATGTTCCACATTCACCCTACCTCACTAGCTCTCAATCACTTCTTCAGTCTACTCTCTATTCACATTTCCTTTTCTCAAAGCTTTCCCTCGCCCAATCTAAAATAGAAAGGATTAGTACAAGAGGCCCATAATAGCCTCTCCAACTACTGTGTATTCAAAATCAAAAACAAACTCACTTCAATCATTGGGTAACTTATTTAACCTACCTGAGCCTCAGTTTCCTTATCTGCAAAGTAAGGATAAAAAATGGCTAGCACTCTATTATTATGTACCTGAACGCGGCAGGTGGTGCATTACTGAATGAAAGAATGAATAGCTTCATAAAGTTGTTAAACATTAAATGTGGCAGTGTATGTAAAGTACTTAGCACAATGCCAGACATACTGAAAGCTTATGTTAAATGGAAGTTACTGCCATCATCAAAATCTTCAGTGCATCCCCACTGCCCACAAATTCCAATTTAAACCTTTCTGTCCTGTGTTTAAAAGAAGCCTGTGGTTACTAAGCCTTAATGTGTTTCACCAATTTAATATCCAAACAAGCATTCCCACGAAAATCAAGTCAACATTTTCTGGCTTCCACAAAGCCAAGTTTATTTCTCAAGCTTCAAACCCTCATTCATAACTATCCTCTCATTGGAACATCTTTTAGCTTCCCTTGCCCAGCCAAAGCAAACCCTTTAGTTCACACCCCATCTTGCCCAGGAAGCATGTCCCAACCATTCCTGCTTTTACTCATTTCTACTTTTATCTAAAACCCTCACACACATTATATTATCTGCTACTGTCCAATCTTTCTGAGATAACTGTAATTACACTGTAGCTTTTATAAAAGTTCCACATCCCCTAACCATCCCCAAATCAAATGTATAGATATTACATATAGTATAGAATGATCGAAACTGTTAACAGTAGTTATTTCAGGATAAAATTATGAATGCTAATCATCTTTTTTATTCTTTCTTATGATTTTCAAATAAACCACTCTATGATTCAGAATCCTACAATGCTATTCTACAGATCCACAGTGAAATAACTTATGATCTGAAATCCTACAGTATCTTCTGGGAAGTAAACAAATGTACATACATATGTCAGGGGAATTTTAACAGCTATTTATTTTCTGTACAGTTCTTTAAAATAAAATAAAAAACAGTGGTTTACATGTCGTATCCAGGGTAACCAACCCTATTATTGAATGTGCTCAGTATTTTTTGAGTAACCAGAAGTTCATTGTTTCTTGTTGTTTTTCAGAAACTGGTATTTTCATATTTTATGCTCAAAACACATAACTTTTTATTACAAAACAGAAGTGCCACTGTCAATGTATTTGAATGTATTTGAAACACCAAATATAATTTTTAAAAATTCTTACCTAATCCTTTTTGTCCTGGATTCTTTGCAAAATTAAAAGTAAACTGGTAAAAATCCTTAAATCGTCCTGGTTCTTTCAATTCTTGTTCCATCTTGGGTATCTGGGCCTTTAGTTTTTCTATGCTGTCACATCTACATTGTAAAATTAAGTTTATAAAAGATAAACTTTTTCACTATAAATGAAGGAATTAACTTATTCTTATGATAGCTTATATTTCATAAAACTTTTTAAAAGTCAGATAACTGAAATTTCTCTTTTTATATTACATAAACAAGTACGAGTTTAGTTGTTGGAAGAAAAGGCCTGGAGTGATTAAACAGAAGTAATTACTATTTTTAAAAGAAATGGGCTATTACTTTTAATTACATAATTCACTAGGCTATTAACACACCTGAAATGTAGAAGTCAGCTGACATGAACAGATGAGAATGTATACTAATCATCAACAATCACCAGTTTAAACACTAGCTTTCAAACTAACTGAAAGCATAGTCTTACTTAGGTGAGAATGCATTCCTCTTGAAAAGTTATTTTGTTATATACAAAGTATAATAAGTATCAGCTGAGCCCCCTACCATCTGCAACTGAAGTTAGCTCAGATCCACAGTAAGCTTTTTGCACATTTTGCAAAGCATTCAACTTCTACGGAGTTGAAAGGGTCCAAGTACCACATAATGGCCTTAAGGTAGAAATATTCTATTTCTTATAGATTCCACAAAACCAATCATTCCACTTTTTCTTCTCATCTTTTTGCTTTTATTTTCCTTCCATGTTCTTTATGGCACTTCCCAGATCAATGTTTGTAAATTAAAATTTTGATTTGGAAGTTCATCACATTGTACATAAATTCAGTTTCAAAGGAAAAAAAAAAAAAGTGAGCTCTAATGACATGTCCTAGCATAGAAAACTGTAGCAAGTAACAGAATGGGGCTGGCTTTGGCTGTAGAACACAGTGTCTAGGCCAGTTATTAATTGTATTGCCTTTCAACTTTAAACCCACTCTTCCTTGCCCTAAACTGTGACCATCTGTTGTGGACTATAAATTGTGAGATTTTATTTTTTTGCCAGTTGGCTCACTGTTAGGTTCTACTAATAGAGGGCAATGAAAGGCTGAAAGAGGAAGAAGGAACTTCTCTTATCCCAGTTTGTTTTCTGCAGAGAGCAAGGGTTTCAGTGTTCTGGAGGGTCCCAGCAGTGTTTACCAATGGTGGCAACTCATGGGGCCCCACAACAAGTAGCCTCTGGCGAGTTTCTTCAGAGCTGCCGGCCAGGCGGCATCACAGGCACCGTGCCCTCTCCTCCGACATCCCTGCGGGGATTTGTTCAGTTTCTAGGTTCCCTGCTTGTTCAGCTCTAGGGGTGGTGGCAGCTTCTTGCAATTGCCACCTCTGTTATACCTCAAAGCTTTCTTTTACCCCTTTTACATAATAAACCAATTTTTTAAATTTGCCCTATTCAAAGTACTGATATGTTTTTGTGTCTTATCTGGATCCTGACTGATTACAATGTCCCTCAGGCTCAAAGTCAGAATGCCTGGGTTCAAATTCTGGCTCTAATCCTGCCTAATTCTTGTTCTCTGTACCTCAGTTTCCTCGTCTCTAAAATGGGGATTAAACACTTCTCTCAGACACAGTTATTGTGAAGAGGTAGGTGAAGTACTTACTTAGCATAGCTCCTGAAATACAATAAAATGTTCAACAAATGTTAGCCATTATATTCAATAGTCACCCACAGAAAACAAAGGGCAGCCTGTTACCTATCCACAGACTGAACACTTTTGCAGCCTCATTAAATACAGACAACTAGAGGCCATAGGTAAAACCTCTACCAGTGACTTTTCAATCTATTTATCCCAAGACATTTAAGCTAATCAGCTGTCAAGATAAAACTGAACAAAAAGTTAGTAACTTCTAAGATTTTAAATTCTAGGAATTTGTTTATAAATTCATAATTTGACGACTTACATTATGAAATAACTTAAAACATGCTCATATGACTATCTTGTTAAATATTAGAGCATAGTAACTTATTTTAATACTGGAGAACCTCCCTTAGATACAAATGATGTAAGTACAATGCAAATGGAACAGGCTGTATTAACTATACAGATAGCTTGACAAACCCAGAAAGCTGGTTAACATGGGAAGGAATTAGCATACTAGCCAATTTCTATTTATAACAATGCTTGTGGGCCAATAAATTTATAAATTTACATTTAAAAATTCGTAACATAATTCAGCTCCACAGTAATTCTCATAGTAATGTGCCTACTTTCCTTTGATAATCATATACTCACCCTAATTCTGTCATGCCATCCATGAACTCTTGTTTGGAGAACTCGCACTGTGTTGCTGCTCTGAACTTCCACGCAATGATCAACACACTAATGCTGGCTGGATCGAGTGCCAGGTCATCACAGAACTGCTGTATACCGTCTATTCCAATTTTATTTTCATCTTGAGGATCTTTACAAATAACAATGCAATATTAAATTAATGCTATACTTTATTATGCTATTCCAAAAACAAAAAAGGGTAATGCTTTATGTTCCATTAAAAAATGATCTCAATAGACCAAAGACATAAAGCAATATTACTAATATTTTCCCCCTGTAATATTCAAAGCCACTTTGCCCTCAAAATAGCACTCTTAAGATGAACACGAGATGCTGGGCGGTGGAGGGAGCCTAATATTACGGTGACAGAAGATGGTTTGACTTTGGGTGGTGGACACACAATGCAATATATGGATCATGTATCATAGAAATGTACAGTTGAAACCTGTAAGATCCTAGTAACCAATAAAAGATGGATTCACACTTCATACCACATACTAACATAAACTCAAAAAAAAAAAAAAAAGATGAACAGGAACATATACAGGGTGGCAGGGTGGGGCAAAAGTAAGTAGACAGTTGTGAGAATGCAAAACAGAGTTCATTCTTGTATTATTATTAATTACTGTATTATTTTCCATAAGAACTGAAAACTTACTTCTGCCCCACCCTGTATATACAGATGGGCACTTGATTTTTAAAAGTCTCATTTATTTGTATGAAAAATGTCCCATACACATTAAAAAAAACAGACATTCCTATACAGGGATAAAGGAATTTTACTGAGCCTATCCTTAATTTAAGTGGGCATTCTAAATTAACAGTATTATATACAGAAATTCTTTTTTCCCTTAAAACAAAGCCCATTCTACCACAGCAATCACTTCTTCAGAGTATCAGAAAAAACATCAACTCAGCAATTCAATCCTAATCTCAACAATATAAAATATCTGTTGTTCAAATTAAAGAAAAAACACCAACTATCAATATTTACTTATCAGACCGCAAAACTGTTAATGACAAGTGCAAGGAGAAAGAGGCACTCATACACTGCTGCATGTGTGCTTCACTAACATCTCTAGCAATAAATAGAAAAAAATTAAAATTAAAAAAAAGGTGACTTTTCTGATGTGGGGCATAAGTGATGCATAAAATATCCCATTTTTGAAAAAAATTTTAAACTCTGCATACATATTTCTGCATAAACATGAAAGACATGACAGGATCCACGCCAGATTAAATACTGGTTCCCTCAAGAGAATAAATAAGGAAAGATGGGAGAAACTTAACTTTTTATTTATCCATCCATTATGTATTGTTTAAATATTCTAAAGCATATATTACTTTTAAGTTCTTTAAAGGTTATTGAAATTATCATGAAGGTTTTCTTAAAATCAGTTCAGCTGAGTTTTATTAAGTGGGGGGGGGGGGACAGGCCCCTAGCCCCTATTCTCAAATTCGATCACAGGGGAGGAAATAAAGAGGCTAAGAAAAAATTTAAGTGGAAAGAGTAAAATAATTTATCTTAACTCTCTTGAAATAACTCTCTTGAAATAATTCTAAGATCTACAGAGTTCTGTTGAGATATCCACCCACATCATACATTCCATGTACTATACATATATATACAAGTACCTACACTAATATTCTGTATATTATTTCTCATGAGTAGCATGTAACTTTGAAACATCTGGTTCAAAATATTTAAAGTTACAAGTAAACACTCACCTTTGTATCTACTGTATAGTTGTTCTAACTTCTTCCTGTCCAATGATCCTTTTACACTCTCTCGTATATAAAGTTCAGGATTTTGGAAAAAATTATCTGTTGCAACATCTAACTTCCAGTCATTTTGAGACAGGCAACTTACTGCTGTTTTTTCACTAGATTGTGTGAAGATCATAAACTGACGAACTTTATCCTTCTGCGATGATTTCAACTTGTTCTATTAAAACCAGAAAATAAACTGAAACACTATGTAAAAATCACAGAAAACTAAGTATTTCTATATGCCTGACCAATCATTCTCAGCAATACTTTTTCCTCATAAAATATTAAAACATTGTAGCTCAAGATTTATTTTCGATCTACTATTAATCAGAAAGACAAATTTTTTAAAAATCTAAAACACAAAATTTAGTATCATTTTTGAAAAGAGACTAGGACATAGGCAAAGGAAGTTCAACCATCTTGCATCTCTTCTAAAAGTGGATCCTGAGAGCATGTATAAAGGCTGTAGAAGGGAAGTACAGCTCCTCTCAAAACCTTGACCAAGCACAAAGTTCTAAAGGGGTGCACACATAAGGACGGGGGAGACAGTACCTAGCCAGCCAGAACAGTCAACCGGCCCTGGCCAACACGAGATGGACAATGTTTGCTGCAGCCCTAAAGCCCACTATAAAAGACAAGGTACAATTCTCCTCCCACCCCCACCCCTTGTTTTCTTGCTATTTTTAGCAAATGTGAGGAAGCAGCAGAATATGAGTACCCTACATTTTTCCTGGTGGTGTTCAGGAACCAAGATAATTATCGACAGAACTTCATATTTTCATTTAAATCAGAAGCCCTAAAATATGAACAAGTACCATGCATCCCTCCAACCAAGGTAAACAGGATTCTCCCTCTTTCCCCCTGAAAGAATCGCCTCTTCCCCTTAGCCTGAGCCAAGTATAGCCTCTCTCCAAAAAGCCTCTCTACCGGAATAACCTCTTCCTACTTGCCTTATGTTGATCCTGAGTTATTTCTCATCTGACCAGAACCCTACGCAAAACGAAGCAGGGCAATGAGGCCCTGCACTCTCCCCCGCTGCCCAGGACCATGCTCTCCCTCCCCTCCCACCCAAGCTAGAGGCCTGTGGAATGTCAGCCTCCCCACTGCTCTTCTCCCTCACAAGCCCTAATACCCTCCCCTCAGCAAAATATCTGGGTTCGCCCTGGCCACCGTGGCTCGGTTGGTTGGAGCGTCTTCCCCGGACACCAAAAGGTTGCAGATTCAATCCGTTTCTCTTTCCTTTTCCCTTTCTCTTTCTCTCTGTCTCTCTCCCCCTTCCTCTCTCTCCCTCTAAAAAAAAAAATCAATTTAAAAAAAGCATACAACAATTAGGGTTCTTTCTGAGCTACTACAGCAAATGGAGGGAAAAAAAGCATGTGCCTATGACATACATTATAGATACAGTGTTTCTGTGGCATAAGCAACACGTCTGAGAAACCCAGAATCTTTGATCTGGCCCAAACTGACAGATCACAACCCTCAACGCCAACTGTACAGATGAGAAAACAGACCCGGAAGGTCAAGGAATTTGTTCAAAAATTACCCAGGTTATTATTACTGGAAATGGGACAAGAACAGAGGTATCTCATGAACTGAGGGTTAGTAATCTTTACATAAACCACACTACTTGCTGTACAGATTTATAAGCCTTTTGAAATTTTTAGGAAAAAGACTACCACAGACATATTTCCACTTACCACAAAGTAAAAATAACGCTATACAAAATCAAACTCGAAAAACATTTATGCCCTGGAGTCTGGCCTGCCAGCCACACTCTTTCCTGTGCAAGTATGCTATTGTCTAGGATTACAGATTAGGGTCAACCTCTGGCCCTAGCTGGTTTGCTCAGTGGTTAGAGCACTGGCCCATGGACTGAGGGTCTCGGGTTCGGTTCCAGCCAAGGGCACCTAAATTGGTTGCAGGCTCAATCCCAGCCCTGGTCGGGGCAAGTGTGGCAGGCAACCAATCAATCTGTCTCTCTCGAATGGACGTTACCGATGTCCGCCTGTCCCTCCCTCCCTCCCTCTCTCTCTCTGAAAAGCAATGGAAAACCTATCCTCAGGTGAGAATTAAAAACAAACAAACAAAAAACAGCATCTCAACCTCTACTCATTGAAGTGGGGAAACTATAAATCCACCAGCCTTCTGTTACCTCACTAGGAGCTACCACCTCCGGACACCAGGAACCCGTCCTATCAGACACCACCTCTCCTAAAGGTCTACAATTCTTCCCTTTTGAAAAGTATCCCCTCAAGACTTATTATTCAATTGCAACAAACCCACAATGAAATCAAATCCCAAGGAAGATAAATATACTGAAAGGAAACCACTCTGATTTCAACTTTTGTTAGTAGGAAGTATTCTGCAGATTTGCACGCCTTTCTCCATGGAGGGGAATGGTGTACTGACACGTTTTCATCCTTCTTTGAGGGACAGGGAAGCACCTGAGGGTCACTAAGTCATCAGTGACCCCTGTATACTGTTGCATAAGGTGTTGGACAGTAACCAAGAAGTATCACTACAGGACACATCTTGGAAATTACTTTTTAATTAAACCTGATACTTCTTTTGTATAACTTTTTCCCCATTCTCCTAATTGCTGTTGGAGACAGCAAAACAATCCGGATTATTTGGGATTTTACCATACAGTATTAAATCCAGGGCACTGTTCCCTGAAACTTGAATCACTTCTGTTGAAGAAGTACAGCTTAAGTCAATTCTGCCAAAAAGAGCCATTCACTCTCCTAATGACTTTCTGTCACAGCAAGGTATTAGAAAATTGGGGGAACAAGGTTTAAAAAAAAATCATCTTACCCACACAAACTAACAACATGATACAAGTGAATCACTTAATTCCAGGTCATATGTGAAAAAAAGTATATCCAATAAATAATGTCTATGTATATGCAAATATAAACTATTTTAACTGGTTTAAATTTCCAGTATATGGGCAATGTAAATTTATTTTAAGAAAAAGGGCTGCAACTACCCATTTCCAACACCATAAAAGCTAATGAGTGATACCTGGCAGAGAACTGATAGTATGGGTTCCAGCGAGGCCAAGTAGTAATAACCAATCCCATTCCTGCAAAGTCTGGCCAGTACCCCCTTGAACTTACCACACATATCTACTCTCTGTGCCTAGGGTAAATCTGGACACTTGTCTCCTGCTGAGGGGATGTACTCGGTTCTGCGGCGCAGAGTAAAGCTGCAGTGGACTACACCGACCCGCTCTGTCCCCAAGCCTACTTAGGAGAGCTTAACACGCCTACCCCCTTTTCCGCGGCCATATGGGGACACCAGGCAAGGTGTTTTGAAAGTATGGCAACAAAGGCTTAAATTTTCATCAACGTAAGGAGGAGAAAAAGGGTATCTAGCCAGCAAAGAATTAGTTCATAGGGGATGAGGGGAAAGATAGGAAACTGAAGTGGAAGAAAAACAGATGGATTTTTTCTATTTCTACAATAAACCCAGGGGGAATCTTCCTAAGACCAAAAACCTAAGACAACTGCAATGATTCAGCACTCAACTGCAGTATATGCCCTTTACTTTAAGACCGACAGGAACTAGAGTGGTCACTAAATACAATTAGGCAATACAATATTCAGTACTCACACGTGAAAACTATCTGGATATCATCAAATTTTCAAGGAAACTCAATAGTGTAATTTGTGAATTATAGTTTGTACATATTCAATATGTAAATTGTACAAAATACAGGATACATTGATTATTTTTTATTTTAGCAAAAAAAAGGGGGGGAAGGAAGGAGGAGAAGCAGCGAGCATCAGAGATAGAGAAAGGAAACAAGGAGGAAAGAAATGCTGTCTCTTATAATAGAAATGCTCTCTTATAACTGTATCGAAGATCACCAACATTAGAAGTGCAACCATAATCTGGACAGTAAAAAGCACTTATTTGCTCATCTTTCCAAAATAAAATAAAATAAAATGGTTGTCAACACATATTATTTAATAATTAAACTATCACATGCTTGCAATTTTTTTCACCCAAGAAATGTAAAAATAACATTTAAAGTAATAGATTATCTAGGAAAAAAATCAAATACTTTGAATGTAGACAAGAACCTTGTAAGCTGTCAAGTATATTTTACCACTGAATCTACAAAGTGTATTGGGATAAAATAGAGACTCAGAAAGGCTCTATGTTTGTAAAAAAGAATGATCACAAAGTTAAATTCCTCATATAAGTATTTCTCAAGAAAAACAATGAACATGGGAAATGATTTTCTATTTAACTAAGTCCTAACAATTTCAAATGAAATAATTTTAATGGGTAAGATATATTTTGAAGCAAAAAATTAAGACCCATTTTATTATTTCTATTAGTCCAAATTTTCATTTTTTTCACCCTTAAGTTTCAAATTCAGTCTGAATTCCAGAAAGACACCAAAGCCTTTATATTTTTAAAGGAATTAATTTTCTGACTCAATTCTAGTTATCTCAGGAGTTGATGAATACAGCTCACAAAAGGCAACATTTTAAAAATCAAAACACTGTAATGATCACCCATAATTCTCACTAAAAGCTCTGAATGTTGGTTCTCTCTGTACTTACCATACGATTAACAGTTTAACTTCATCTGAAACTTAAGAGCTAGTTTAAGTCCAGAAAATCATACTTTCCATACGTGATACATAGTATTCAGTATATAAAGCCAAATGTTACAATATCCCAAACCATTCATCTACAAAAAGCCTTCCCAGGGATTACAGGTCTGAAGTCAAAAGTGCAGGAAAAATCAATTCAACTAACGAGACTATTCACCTCTAGAGAGGGCTTTCACCTTCGAGCAAAGTTCTCCAAGAAAGCCAGGCTAAGAATCTAAGAATAGCTAGAAATCCTCTTCCCTTCTACCTGCACAAGGAGGCAGTATATGATTAGTGAAGAGTGCAGATTCTCAAGCCAGACAGGCAGGATTTTAATCCTACCTGTGCCTCTTAATTGCTGTGTGACTTTGGGACAATTACTTAATCTCTGATCTCTGTGTGCTTCAGTTTCTTCATCTGTAAACAGGGTGTGAAGGTTACATTAATTAATTCAGGTTAAACTCTCAGAACTGTAACTAGCACATAGTAAGTACTCTTTACAACTCCATGACTCAAAGAAGAATACTCCAGAGAAAAAAGTAATTCTGTCTAAATGGTAAAGAAAGAAGAGCCATAATCAGAAAACTAGCAGCTAACATTTATTTGAGCTCCTACTGTGTGCCAACTTTTCAAGGTGGTTATCACTGATTCCACTTTACCAATAAGGAAACCAAGCCTCAGAGCTCAAATATCCAGACGACAGACTTGTCTAAAAAGTAGCAGAGGCTGGTGCCTAACTTCAAGCCATGGTCTTTCCATTTATTCTATCTACATCAAGTAAAAGAGAAAAAAAAGGGCAAAAGTGCAACCACTAACTATGTGTGTGCTGGAGGCGAACTGTGAGCAATATTTCTTCTCATATTTTTATGGAAAAGTTAAATAAGTAATCAATTGACCTTTCCCCTTTCAAATGTAAACAATCTGCATTCTGACTAAAATTTTCTCAGTAAGCACTCCCTCACAACCATACTAAAAACGCTAATTCAGGGATGGAACTTCCCTTTAGAGTTTGTTGGGAGGGAGAGGGAGGGGAAAAGGGGGGGTGGATTATTTTTAAGTAATTCAACTGGAAGAAAAATGAGTTTGTAGTCCTGTCTTTGTTTTTTTGTAAAAAAAAAATGACCATAATCTATAGCTTTAAACATACTGAGGTGGCAATGAGGGGGCAATGAAAGTCAGAGTTTCCTTTTCCAATGAGAAGACTTGAAACCCAGAGGAAAATACAAACACATGTACAGGTTATGGCCAGAAAATACAAACAAATGTGTACAATTTTAAATATTAAGCAAAACAAAACCCTCCATATTATTTTAAATGGTAATCTGCAGTTTAGAATCATTGCTTATGGTTAGGCCTGTGGCTCTTATCACCCGTCTGTAAACTTCCTGCCCTCTGAAGGACAGTTAAAGGAACTCTTCTTTAAGAGGTGCAACAGCACCATTACAGCAAGTCCAAAAGGGAATATACTATACAATTATTATACCCGATGATGATTTACACACTGGCAATTCACCTGAAAAAATATTTCAGGAAGTGTACTTGTAAGATGCAAACTAGTTTTGTATGTTCTTAAAAATGACTTTTCTCACAGGTTTTAAAAAATTGTTGTTAATGGAAATTTAATGGATTTTCTTTTCCCCAACCACAGAATGATTATTCAAAAGATGACTAAAACTGTAAGTGGAATGTTTTCATTTTGGTTTAGAGAAAAATTTTGACTATTAAAAAGTTATTTTTGCTAATTCCCGATTATCTACCACAATAGGATAAAAATTACCTCTCCTTAAAATACTTGTGTTAGCTACCATATTTCAGCTGGTTCTCCCAAACTTACTGCCTCAACTTACAATAAGAAGTCAAGGTAGCTAATTTAAATCTGCTTCTCCTCTCCATACACATCTTTTCTTTAAAAAAAAAAAATTTTTTTTAAATCAAACTACAAAAAAGTTACTAACAAAAAAATAATTAAATGAGATTTTTAAGTTCCATAGTTAAAGAACTTATAATGATTAGCACTCAACAGTCATGCAATATTTGTTTCATAAAGAGAATAAATGATCCTTGAAAAATGAAATCTCCTAACTCTAAGACTTAGTAACTACTCAAATCCTAAATCCAGAAATACCAGAATCCCATGAATAATAAATAAGCACTCTAAATGTTTACTGAAATGAAAAACATAACTAAGGGATGGGCCACGCCAACTTATCTCTGTCGCTGCACACTGTTCACTGTTCAGTGTCGAGGGCTCAGCAGCGCAATGCAAGTGCTTTCCTCAAGTTCTTTAGAAAACCCTTTACAAGTAAATCTCTTAAATTTTTACAATGCAAACAAGTAGCCTAATCACTGATTAGGTACTAATTATATAAATGGGTTCAAGATAGTGGTAAAAGATTCTTCAGTGGCATTTTTGCCCCTTCTGTTCTGGCTGTTTCTTAGGTGGGGGGTATACACCTAAAGTGACCAGGCAGACCAGATAGTCAGCAGGTTCCTCAAGAGCTTGTTTGTGCCCACAAAGCAACTGAATCCTATTTGGAACTATTTCTCTTCGTCAAATGTCATGGCTAACACTATCACAACTTGAACACCACATACTGAAACTGAAAAGGGGCCTTTCTCACAGGTTTTCATTATGCTGGACCCAGCCTAGGAGGCCATACTCAAAGCAGCCACTGGACTCAAATGAGCTCAGCTGTTTTAAAACTTAAAAACAAAGCCACTACAACGAGTTAATTTTACATTCAACTTTTTTATTGTATGTACCAAAAGAGTTTTAATTTTTCAACTACTTAAATGTTTAAATCAAATAACTTGATTATATATAGAAAAGAAATTATTCAATGTAAGGAAGAAATCAGAATGAAACTAATCAAAAATTCCAGACCTATACCAAAAGGGTGCTTGCTGTGTCTGCTTGTTTGTTTTGTTTTTTTGTTTTGTTTTCAGAGGAGGGATAAAGTGTGTAACAAAAGACCACGCTTCTAATCCCTTTAGAAGCTTGTGGCTAGTATGTGCTCTGCCACATACTAGCTCTTTATCCTGGTCACATCATTTAGAACCAATAAACATTCATTTCCACATATGTTAAGAGGAAGCAGCAATACCGATTATCTCACAAATTGGAGTGGGGAGTAAAAAAATAAGTGGTAAATTGACAGGCAGACACTATGTTCTCAATAAATGTTAATATCTTACTTTCTCCCCAATGGCCCAGTTCTCTGCAAGTGGCCATTAAACGATATACAAACTACTAGAACATACTCAAAAGCAATCTATGAAAGAGATTTGTTGTGATGCTTTAACTAGGTACACTCGACGGCCAACTAGTTTTTATTGAGTACTGGACAACCATCTTAAACAGAATTCAAAACTTGGAGAAGCTGCATGGTAAAGAAAACTATAATATGGGTTTTGTCTTTAAAAACTGCTTTAAAAATTATTATAATGTTGCAATGGGACACTATGGGACAGCAGAAACAAGGTCCATCATAACACTCAGAATCCTTCAGTGGCTTCCCATTTCTCTTGGAATAAAAACCCAATATCCTTTCAACACCCACGAATCTGCTCCAATGCCCAGCATGCCCTTCTCACCCATACAAACCGCTCCAGCGACTGGTCTCAACCTTCCTCAGATCCCTTCGCACCGTATTTCTGTATGTCTGACTCCTTCATCTCCTAGCCTGCTCAAAAGTCACCTTGCCAGTGGTGAAGACCATTTTGCAACCCCACTTCCACTGTGCCCCAGAACTCCCAATCCCCTCCCTAGCGGGGCTTTTCTCCCATAGCACTTAAAACCTTCTAACATAGGAAGAAAAAGATATACTATGTTTATTATTTGTCTCTTCAGACTAAAATGTAACCCTCACCAGAGCAGTGAAAGAAACAAAATATATATACCCATATCCCCAGTGCCTAGAACAATGCCTGGCACATAATAGGTATTAATAAATAATTACCAAAGTGAATTAAGGCCTTCCTTTAATTTATATATATATATAACATATATGTAATTTATATATATATATACACATATATATATACACACAAAAGAACGTGAAACAAGTTCTTAAGAGACAATCTTAAGCAGGACTACATTCATTTGGATTTATAAACTGGTAATTATTCAAAATACAATCTTACATTTCAAAGTCCACACGTTTAAAAAAACACATTAAAAATATTAACATCATTAATCATTAATTTGAATTTTGTTACTTAAAATATTCATCAATAATACTTGGGTTTTCATGTTTAAATGAGTAACATATTTTATTTTCAAATCCAATTTTCAACTGTTTCTCCAGATTTCATGTGAGTCAGATGATTGCATGTATCACAAATACTGGGGGAAATAGTAAACCAGGAGAAAATAGTTTCAGTTCTGCAACAAACAATTTTGCAACCTTGAACCTCAAAACCTCCTTGATCCTCAATTTCTCCTACTGTAAAAGGGAAGAGGGGTAAATAAGATGATCTCTGGAGCCATTCCAGGTCTAAAAATTCTATGATGCTGTGAATTAAAAATGTAGTGGGTTACAGTCTACACACTTCTCACACCTCTAAGAGAAATCATTATAGCCAAAATTAGAAATCATCAAACTCAATCCTGTCATCTTACAAATAAGAAAACCCAGAACTTTTGAACACTTTTTGGAATTATTTTTAAAGTTATCTGAACAATTTTTTCTTCTACAAAATATTTCAGGTTATCCCATCATTTAAGCTTGGCCCAGAATTGTCAATAACACATGTTCTAGCAATGGGCTGCACTACACACACACACACACACACACACACACACAAAATTAACGTGAGCCCAAAAATTATATCAAGAAACAAGTATAAGAACTTCATAATAAAAAATTTCTTAACCAGAAAATTCTAGGGCCTAACTTTTATTAGGGCCCATGTGAATTTAGTTTCTAAACTAACAAGAGCATATGAAGACAATTCTAGTGACATGATCTGAGTTCAGTCACAGAAAGTGTTTTAAATTAGTAATATCTTGTTACTACTGATATAATTAGATGAGCTAGGGCTAAATCCCAAAACTAGCTACTTAATAGTAACAAAAGGATAGAAGCTTACAAGCTCCAATCCAAGCTGATCTCGCCTATGAACCACATGAAGCCTGAATTCCTGAACAGGTGATGAACATTATCAAGACCTTGGATTCCACAGGATGCTGCTGACTGGGAGCCTACTAAGAACAGAACACATTTCCATGCTCTCTCAGTATTTACCAGGGAGTTACATTACATCTCACTACTTTAGGCTTACTAACTCATCTACATGCCAAGAGCCTGGAAATTTTAGAAGTAATGTCTATGACAGTCAGAATACTTAAGAAATCAGAAACTGCTTAGATGCCCTAGTGGACCTTTGAAAGCTGTAATATCAATCCCAACAATGACCTGTACTTTATGGCAAAGTTTTCTTACAAACGGTGAATTTTTATGGAACTTACCAGAGAATATAAATCTTAAATATATGGCAAACTAAACCACGTATCTATACCTGACAGCAAAATTTTGCCAAGTTGGAGGCTGGGGCTAGAAAAGTGTCATTCTGCAGAAATAAGAACAACTGAAAACAGAAAGACACTGGGGCATTCCCTACACACACACACACACACACACACGCACACACACACACACACACACGCGCACACACGCGCGCACGCTCCTCAAAGAGGCCTTTATGTGGCCCATGAGCCAACGGACAACAATATCATTTTTACTGTCTGTTCATACAGAAACCTGCACGGAATTCAACTCATGCTCAGACTAATGCCAAACATCGCTTCTGAAAAACAACAAAAAAAGAGTCCAACAGAGTCAGGTACATAATCACCAAAATGTAAACATAACTTGACGACCACGTAAAACATGTTTTCCCCCCAAACAAAAAAAAAAGGAGAGGAGACTAACTTGACAAACTGTTCTTTAAAAATCACAAATGGTGTTTTTAACTGGCGTAATAAAGCACTTACTCCTCCCACCCCGAGGAAATAAAATATGCGCCCAAAAGGTCGCAAGTCCGCGTCGCCCCGTTTTATGAAACCCGAGCAGGTTGCACTTCCGCGCCCCCCGCCCCGCCGCCGGCGCCCCGCGCGCCCCGCGGGAAGTGAGGACCGTCTCCCCGCCCGGCCGGGCAACTCCTGCGGCGCCGGGCGCCGCGAGGGGACGGGGCGCAGGGCGCCGGTCCCCCGCCCGACCCCACTGCCCGCGGACTCGGGGCGCCGCAGCCGGCGCGGGGGAGGCGCGGGAGCCCCGGGAAAGTCCTTCCTTCCCCCGGCGGGCGGAGGGAGAAGCCCCGGCTGCGGGGCGGGGGGGCAGCCTCCGCACCCGGAACCCCGGACCCGGTGCCCGGTCCCCGGCCAGACACAATGGGGCGGCGAGGGCACCGGGCGGCCGCGGGCCGTTGCCCCCCCTCCCCCCGCCCAACGCCTCCCCCGCCCGCGCCCGGCCCGGGCCGGGGGCCCCGGAGGCCGCTCCCCGCGCCCCCAACTCCCCGGGGCTCCCGACTAGGCCCGGCGGCGCTCCGCCTCCTCGGCGCTCGCGTAGCGGCGGCGCCGGGCGGGAAGGGGCGCAGGAGGGCGGGCGGGCGGCGCGGAGCCCCCGGGCGGCGGGACCGGCCGCGGGCCGCGGCTCGGGCGGGGGCGGCCGCGGGCGGCGGGCCGGGCGGGGTGCGCGGCGGCGGCGGGCGGCCGCGGAGCCTCACCATGTTGGTGTCCTCCAGGCCTCTCCCCTCCTCCTCCGGCTCCGCAGCGAATGGACGGCGGCGGCGGCGGCGGCTCCTCTCACGGGCTCGCCGGGCTCCCGCTCATGCGCAGTGCGGGGCGGCCCGGCGCGGCCCGCGGAGGCAGCCCGGGGCCGGGAGGCGGAGGGGCGGGCGGGCGGCGGGAGCCCCGCGCGGGGTTCCCGGGGGCGCGGGGCACCCGGCGGGGGCGCGGGGGCGGCGCACGCCCTCCGCGCGCCGACATCCTCCCTCCGCGCCCGGCGGCCTCGGGCGGGAGGGGCCGCCGGACACCCCCTCCGCGCCCCGCGCGCTCCTCCCGCCGTCCGAGCGCCCGGCCGCGTCCCCCCGGCCCCGGGAGGCGCGAGCGGGCCCCGTAACGTGGGCTGCAGGGGGCGACTGGAAGGCACAGGGCTGAGGCGCGGGATCCAGGCGGACCGCCCCGTCGGCCGGCAGGTCCCCGTCGCCCTGCGCCCCCGCTCCGGCACCGGGACTGCGCGGGGGCCCCGCGTGCACCCGCTGGAGGCGGCCTGAGCCGGGCCCCGCGGGCGCCGTCACGCCTTGGGGCGCACCGCGCGGGGCGGAGGCGGGTTCCAGCGGGGGCCGCGCGCAGGACCCGCGCGCCCGGCCGGTGGCGGAAGTCGCGGCGCCCGCGCCGCTGTGGCTCCGAGCCTGCGTCTGGCGCAGCCTCCGGTAAGCTCGGGGCGGCCCTCCGGGCGGCGGGCGGGCCAGCGGACCTGCTCTGGGCTCTGACCCGGAGGCTGAGGGTACCGGGCTTCGGAGCCGGGGCGAGCGGGCGGGCGTGCCGGGCAACGCGAAGGACCCTTTGGGGTGTCCCCTGCCCTGAAGACACGGACTGCCCTGAAGACACGGACTGCCCTGGAGAGATGAGACCTTTCACACACGAAGGGAGGAAGGAAATGAAAGAAAGAATAAAGCAAACATCAGAAAACCACAACTAAGAATCAGCCAAAAGCTAATGTGTTTCAGAACAGAAGCAACCTGAGTGCAGGCGTCACCACCCTCACCTCTAACGCCCTTTCCCTCCGACACCGGCACAAGCTACCGGAGCAACCCCTAACTTCAGGACTTTGAAGTTCTTATCTAAGCCACAGAGCTTTGACCACACCTGGGGCCTCCTGATGCTTCCTGGGGCCGGCCACGTGCCTACCAAGACAGACCCCTGGTCAACACAGACACATCCATCCTCCCCTCCGGTCTGCAGTGGCCACGGACTGATAACGCGCCAGGCTCCCTGCTAGGCTCTAGGAAACCAGCTCCGGGAAGACAAACCAGATCCGCCTCCGGCAGCAGGCCTGGAGCTGGACCACATCCACGATGTTCTCCAGGAATTTACCTAGCCTTTGACCTGAAATGGCAACTGCACCTAGCGTCTTAATGAAGAAATTCACTGTCTCTCTTTCCCTGCACTGTTATATTTCACTGAGGAAATACCTCATGGTTTTCTTAAGCTTTCACCTAATTGCCAACTCCAGTGGGCAGTTCTTAGATATTCTATTCGACCTCTCTCCTACACTGAAACACTTCCTCAAGTGTCCTCCACATCATTTTCCGTGGCCCACTGTCTTCCACATTTCCTCCTTCCCCTGCAGCCGCTCTCCTTTGCTGACCCAGCTCTCATTGGCCCTTTAATGCTGGGTTTTCCAGAACCATCCCTGAATCTCTTCCTGCATATAGCCTGTGTCATGCTCTCACTCACATTCCCACAATGTCAACTGCTACCTTTTTATCCAAGGAGTCCTAAATCTTGACTTCTGGTTCCTGAGTGGCAGGTCTAAACACTAAATTTGGTCATTCCAGAGGCCCGTCAATCTTGACAAATCCAAAACCTTATCCCCTAAACCTGCTTTTCCTCCTGTCTTTTTACCAGAGCATCCAAACTAGACATCTAAGAGTCATCTACAAATTCTTCCACCTCATCCCCCTTAATCTAAATGGTCACCAAGATTCAATTTTACCTCCTAAATAACTTTGAATGTGCACTCTACCCTCCCCATCCCTCAGCTAAGCCTTTACCATATCTCTTCTTATCAGTAGCCTCTTGACTAATCTTCTGGCCTCTACTCTTTCCCCACCTCTTTAGAGTTGTCTTTCTATAATACAAATCTGAATTTGTTCCCTAAACTACTCCAGTAGCTTCATGAGCATGAGCCTCTATGGTGAGGCCTATAAGGCTCTCTCCCCATAATCTGTCCACTCACCTTGCCATTTCCCACCACCTTCCATATAAATGTACCTCATATGTCAGTTTTAACAATCCAGGCCTGCCCTACTCCTTCGTGTCTCCTTGCATTCTCTCACTCTGCTATCCCTGGTATACTCACTAACACTGACCGAGGGCTTTCCATGTACTGTGCACTAATTTAAACCCATGATACGTACTAATGCACAGAATCCTCACTTCAGTCCTCTGAGCTATACCCAGTGATTATGGCTCTTCTGCAGAGAAGGACTCTAAAGCACAGGAGGTTAAATAACATGCCTAAGTTTCCTCCGGTGGTATGTAGTAGAGCTGGGATTCAAACCCAGATAGTGTGGCTACAGAGTCTATTCTCTTAACCACCACACTGTATTTCCTACCAAGACCTCATACTCAACTCCAAGACTGTCTTCTCTGTGATTGTCTCCTGACCTCAGTCCTGGATTCCAGCACTTCTGTGACACCTTATATATACTTCTACTGCACGTATGACATGACAATCATCTGCCTACATGACCACCTTCCCAGCCAGACTGTGTGTGTGCTGTTCACATGAGTTCCACACATCTTCAAGTTTTCAGTGTCAAAGTGAGTGCCTGGCATATATTTCACATATATGTGCTGCATGGTAATGGTTGGATAAATTAAAAGAAAGAAGATATTTATCCGATGTCTGTCCATTTGCCTTAAAACTATGCCTATATTGTTTGTTATGTTAATGAAATGTGTGTCCTCCTTGGCAGATGTATATTATACCATATGGTCAGATGGTAAATGTAGTAGCAACTGTATCCATTACTGCACTTCCAAGCTACAGTACTGAATGTGAAATGGAAACTTATTTTTCAATCACTGTTACTGAGTGAAAGATATTTGTTAAAATTGTCCTGATTATTTTTAAAATGAAAAAATCCTGAAGATAAAGCATAAATTACGAGATTTGTTTAAATAAAGGATATTCATTAACATGTTCATAGTACTTTTTTTGTCATGAATTTTCAAATAGTTAAGGCTTTGAGGTTGTTTTAAGCACAGAACTTGTAAAGATTATTTTCTGTAGTGACAATCTCAATACAACAATAAGAAATAAGATGGAAGTTTCTAACTAAAATCCACTATCCTCATTCTCCCTCTCCCTGTAAATAGGTATACAGATATAGATATACATATGTACATCTATATATACACATATATGTGTACATATGTATATATAGAAAGCTCATTCACACACATTCACTGTGTACCTCTAGCTGCATAAACAAATTAGTATAGAGTATTTGTAGATAGTGTAATTTTTCAAGGTAAAACATGCAACTATTCAAAAATAACTGTTGCCTCAGATCCTTAAAAATTCATTTTAGGCTAAATACATTCGCTGATAAAATTGTCGCAAATTTGTTTAAGGAAATGTATAAAATCAAGAATTCCATACTTTAAAAATCTGTCTTTTAGCAAAGAGAAAGAGCAAAAGGAATCTGAAAAGACAGATTGCTAACATTTCTGGTAGTTCATCTAGCTAAAATTAAGCCTGTAACAGTTCAAAGGCACTAGTCTGGGGTGCACAGCCACCACCTTCCCACACTTAACTTGGCTGGACTCAGTTTTGCCCAACATTTACATAAATGTGCTTATCAAATTCAAGTGCGCCTAGTTATAAATATGTAAGAGTAAAAATGTTAAAAGGGTGAAGCCAGGAGACAGGAGTAGGCCTCAGGGTCAGGGATGGGCCCAGTGGAGCTGCAGGAAGTCTAATGTGAGAGCCATAGTCCCAAATTCATGCCAAACTCACCAGAATAGTGGAAGCCTTTTGGCTCTCCCCCTCCTGACAAGCATTCCCGGTGAAGCCGAAGAAACGACTGACTGCCTGGGACTTTCTCCCCCACATTCTGAACCATTTGAAGAGGAATCCTTAATCAGGACAAAGGGATAAACCTCAAGGACCGTCCCTAGGAAACTGGGCACCATTGTCCTCTTCACACAAAAAGGCCAACAAAAGCAGTAGTCCAGCGGGTCACCTTCTAAATAGGAAGATGGGAATATTTACCAGAGCCAGTCTGTCACCTCAAGGTACATGTGGGTCTGTTGGTTTTAGCTGCTCCACACTCATGGTAGAGGAATGGACTTGCGGTAACAGCTAAGATTGGAGGGCCAGCGATGGGAAACCATGACCATCACTGATGATGTCACAATGTCCCACTGTCCTAAGGTGTCCATCTCGGCCTCCCTGCCCAGCCCAGTTTTGTCCCTCCTACATGAGACTGTGGCTCAGCCTGGTGTCTGTCTTGGACGGCTCTGACCAGTTGCAAAGAGTGAATCCATTGAAATCGTGGTGGCTGAGACCGTTGTACAAGCAGAACACAGACGATTCAGTAGTACTCTAGAATCCAGGCTGTCTGTCCCTGCAGACTTCTAGTATCCTCACCAAGGCAGTTTCTACTGATGATGACAGAGAAAATGCTGGTATTGAATCAGTACCTTGCTTTTCTCTCTTTATTCAGAGGGTAGTGCGTAAGGTGTGAGATTTCTCTGGGACTCAGTATTCTCAATTACAAAATGAGGTTACATTGTAATAAGCTTCTATTAAACCCTAACTTTATTTGATTTTATGCTGGTAGGCTATTATGAGCTGTCCTCAAAGATCAGGAAAGCATAGCTTGTCTCATTCATTCGCTCGTTCGTTCATTCAAGTGCACGAAGCACCTAAACAAGCACTGTCTGACAAATATAATGCAAGCCACAATGTGAGACACATATGAAATTTAAAATTTTCTAGTAGTGACATTTAAAAAGTAAAAAGAAACATGCTTCACTTGTTTTTAATATTTAACCTAAGATGTTGAAAATACCAGCATTTCAACATGTACTCAATATAAAATATTATTCAGATATCTTACATTCTTTTCTTTCATAGCAAGTCTTTGAAATTTGATATGCATTTTATACTTAAAGTACATCTTCATTTGGACTAGTCACATTTCAAGTGCTCAGTGGCCATATATGGTCATGGCTATTCTGTTGGCCAGCACAGGCCTGGGCAGTGGCTGGCCTGGAGTAGATATTCAACAAATGAGAGTAATAAGTACTCTTACTTCCAGGAAATAAATGAAAACCTGAAATATCTATATATAACCAATAGTATACATAAAAATATTTAGCATTTGGGAAGCTAACATAGCTCAGTTGGGGGAGACATATATCTGGGATACATGTTTTCAGTGTGTATAACAAACTAGGAAAGTTACCAGTGCAAATTTGTCTACCAGGCACCAATAATTTGTCTGACCATGATGTCTTCCTGTTAAGTGTGATTTCTGCACAAGAATTTTTCAATCAAAATAAGACATATAAAACACTGAAACACATTCCAAATACACTTTAGAGTTTTGAGATGTGGTTTTTGTTTTTTCCCCAGGGTTATCCAGTAAATAAGTAGATGGCATTTTTTCCATTTATTTAAGATATGTCATCCTTTTCAAAGAAATTATATGAGATGGATGAAGAGAGAACGGTTTGGTTAAAGGAAATGTTTCTGTGAAAATCTTGTGAAAATTTTAAAAAGTTAATACCAGGGTCCTGTTAGCCTATAGCACTGTGAAAGAGAAAAACAAAACTAGCAAAATGCTAATATTATGAGATTACCGTTTTGAGAGTACATACACAGAAAAAAGAACTCAATGAAAGAATCTAATTGTGAAGCCCAAACGGGTTAATCTGTTGTTGGAGATCAGGGAGAACCCCTCAGGACATTTGAGAAAGGAGATGATTAGGCAAAGTTCTTCCGAGATAAAATGTGACATGGACACTCTTAATTCACCAAAAGTGAAAGAAAGGAAAATGTTGTGGCTATAGATCGCCACTTCAAAATATACTAACAAATGTTGGAAAATTTAAAGAGGTCTCTTGATTTTGTTGACAACCTGACCCAGAAGAAGGGTGTGTGGGATGGGGGTTGGACGGGGAGGAAGGAGCCTGCAGGTCCATGGTCAGGCCTGACAGGTGAGCTCTGGGGAGGCTTGGTGACAGCACAATCAGCAGATCAGGTCTGGCTGGAAAGAATAGCCAGAGGGAGGGGTCAAGAGAGAGGAAGGGATTATTTTCATTCCTGATGGATGGCATATAGCCCTACAGAGTAACAATGCAGCTGTGAAATGCGTAAAAAAACACCTCACTTAGGCTGGGCACGTGTGACAGGGCCACATACCTTGGGTATTGAAATGTGCGTGTGGCTCAGAGCCCAGGTTCTTAGTACACCACTTTAGAGCCAGGTGTTTGTTTATTTGGTTGATTTTGAAAAGAGTCTTAAGATTTGATGCCAATCCTTCAGATGGATAGTTTCTCAAAGGCAATAATAAATAGTATTGAGTCAATCATGAAGTCACTGCAGTTGAAATTTTTTGTGTGCAATGTGGCCTCTACATTATTTGAAGTTCAGATCCTTTGTTATTTTCTTTTTACATGTGTTGTCTTCTTTGAGCCTCAATTCCTCTGACTGGAAATTTTGGATTAGATAAATTTTTGATTTGCTTCCAACTTCAAATGTAAGCTTTCCTCAAAATTCCAGGAAGTATGCCCGGGCTGGTGTGGCTCAGTTGGTTGAGTGTCTTCCGGGGCACGAAAAGTTTTCCAGTTCGGTTGCCGATCGAAGTTTTGCTCTCATATCGATGTTTTTCTCTCTCTCCCTCTCCCTTTTCCTCTCTAAAAATCAATAAAAGTATTTATTTTAAAAACTCCAGAAAGTATAATTGTTCTCACTCACTCATCTATTTCAACATTCATTGAACACCTGTGGATGACTACATGTCAGCAGCAGTGTGAAACACTAGGAATACAATGAAAGAACCAAATCGTCCCAGCACCCCTGCCCACTCACCCCAGGAATTCGGGATTAGGCAATGTGGAAACTATGCGAGGTGGGAAAAGGTTGTACAAGCACTGCATCTGGGAGGCCCGGCAGGACTGTGGGCAAAGAGCATGGGCTTTGGTAACCTGAATCTGTGCTTGAACCAGACTCTACCATTTATCATGTGGGTGACATTGCCATACTTCTTACTGGGAGCCCCAGTTCCTTCATTGGTAAAATACCTTGCCCCAGGGTATTGTGTGAAGAGTAAATGAGACAGGATATCTAATGCTAGTGGTAGGACTTAACAAGTTGTGGGTGCTCATTTTAGAAGAGGTGACATATGAGCAGACTTCTAAGGAATGAACAAGCAATGAGTCTCAAGCTGAGCTGACTTGGTTTTCAGAACAAGCAGTGAGGTTTAGAAAGAAGTAGTTGTTTTCTGTTACCCTTGGATGTCTCTTTAATCAAAAAGCACCCTCTAGTAGAGCATTGTGATTGTTCTTTACATTTCATAGACAATAAGATTACCCCAATCAGCCATGATCATGATAGGTATTAGGGTTAAATGGTGAGGGGAAACACAGGCTAGATAATCGGTGTCCTCCAAGGACCATGTCAACACATAGATTCTTCTGACACGTGATGTGGTTCTGACATCTGGAAGCACTTTGACCAGTAGAGACAGCTTGATTGGCTACACACACACACACACACACACACACACACACACACACACACACACACTCATCATCATCATCATCACATTTCTTCCAAAATTTCAAAGGGACATGATAAGAAGTTACAATGATAGTCAATAGCTACTCAGAAGACATTTTTCAATCCCTCCATGCTGCAGAAGACAAGCAGGAGGTGGCAACTTTCTTCTCTCCTGATGCAATCACTTTAGCAGTTTGACTCTGAGGTATTTAGGTCCTGGCATGCCATCTGTCTCTGCTCATGTCTGCAGTAGACAGACAGATATTGTGAACAGAGGACCCTGGTCAAGTTCTCAGATGAAACATTGATTTTATTTTGGTGGTCAAACCAATAGATAAGATCTTATTTCTACTTTAAAAATAACTTAAGAAATTTGTTTCTCAAAAGGTAAAAGAAACATTTGAATAAATGCAGAAGTCACAATAATGGCAAATTTTACTTTTACATGTCTGTAGAAGCAAGGCAGATGTCAATCTCACAAGACCAGTATTTTCCTGATTCAAAAAAAAAAGACATAGAAGAAAATGAAACTATAGGCCCTCAAACACAGATGCAAAAACCACTTAAAAATGTTAGCAAACTGAATTCAATAATGTATACAAAGGATTATGTACCATCACCAAGTACCTAGGAAAGTAAGGTTGAATAGTTGAAAACTGATTAATGTAACACCATAATAATAGGGTAAAAGACAAAACCACACAATCATCTCAACAGAGGCAGAAAATGCATTTCAAAATCCCAACAACCATTTATGGTGCAAATTCTCAACAAACTGGGGATAGAAGGGAAGTTCCTCATCTGATTACGAAAAACCTGATGCTAACATCATACTTAATGGTGAAAGATGAAGTGTTTCTCTCTAAAATGGGAACAAAGTAAAGGCATTTACTCTCATCATTTCCACTTGACCTTGTACTGAGGTTCTGGCCAGTCAAAAAAAATTTTTTTAAGGCATCCAGATTGGAAAGAAGTAAAACCATCTTTTCCTCAGTGATATTGTCTTCCATGTAGAAAACCCCAAGTAGTTCCCTGCCCTCTGCCCAAAACTGCTAGAACTAAAAAATGAATCCAGTAAGGCCGCTGGATACAAGATCAATATTTTAAAAGTCAATTGTATTTCAATATTCTAGCAATAAACAGTCCAAAATTAAGAAAACAGTTTCATTTCACAAGAACATAAAAAATAATAAAATACTTAGGAAAAGTTTAACAAAGAAGTAAAATGTTTGTACACTGAAAATTAAAACACTGCTGAGAGAAATTAAAGAAGACTTAAATAAATGGAGAAACACCCCATGTCCATAGATTGAAAGACTCAATATTGGTAGGATGGCAGTTCTCCCCAAATTGTTGTATAGAGTCAAAGCAATCCCTATCAAAATGCCAGCAGTCTTTCCCTAGCTGGTGTGGCTCAGTAGGTTGGGTATCGTCTGTGCACAGAAAGGTTGCTGGTACGATTCCCAGGGGAACATGCCAGCTTGAGTGCAAGAAGCAGCTGATTGGTGTTTCTATACTCTCTCCCTCTCCCCTTCTCTCTCTCTAAAAATCAATAAAAAAATATATTTTTAAAAAATGCCAGCAGTCTTTGTAGAAATTGACAAGTGATCCTAAAATTTATATGGAAATTCAATATCATTAGTCCTTAAGGAAATGCAAATTAAAACCCAATGAGATAAAACTACAATCCATCAGAATGGCTATAATAAAAAAGACAGACCTTCCCAAGTTTGAAGATGTGGAGAAACTGAACCCCTCTGGCATTGCAGATGGGAACGGAAAACAGAAATTGAAACTGTGGAAACTGCTCTTAAAATCTGAACTTATCACCCTGGCTGGTGTGGCTCAGTTGGTTGGAGCATCCCCCATGCACCAAAAGGTGGCAGGTTCGATTCCTGGTCAGGGCATAGACCCGGGTGGCAGGTGCGGTCCCCAGTCGGGGCCCGTGTGGAAGACAACCGATCGATGTTTCTCTCACATCCATGTTTCTTTCTCTCTCACTTTCTCTCTCTCCTCTCTCTCCTTCCCTCTCTCTCTCTAAAGTCAATTTTACAAAATTTGACACAATAACTCCACCACTAGGTATTTATCCAGGAAAAATAAAAGAGGTGTACAAAATGTAGCATTGCACGTAATAGATGAAAGCCGGAAACCATTCAAATACTTACTAACTAGTGAATAAAGAAAATGGGACATAGTCATATAATAGAATACTATTCAGCAGTAAAAAGAAGGTCCTGTGTGGCCCCTGCTTCTTCCAGCTCTCTTACAAACTGGAGTCTCCCTAGATCGAAGGAAAGCTAGGACAGTGGACTACTGGCTTCTAGTAGGAACCTTAATGTGGAAAATTCCCCAAACACAGGAAGCATTTTCAATAACTATTGTCGGGTGTCACAAAACATGACAAACATCCAATCTGTTCTCTTCAGGACTCCATCTAGGGTCACAAATTTGGGACTTTGACCCAGGGCACTGAAATTTTCAGGGCTGAAAAAAATGGATGGGACAAGCATACCAATGTCAAGGGCAGGCAATGCTTTGTATGTAGACCTGCCCTCTTCCTCAAATGCACAAAAGCAAGCTTTGTGCCCTGGCCCTGAGCAGTAAAATTTCTAGACATGGCTCTGCCACTCCCCTTTCCACTCCAGCTCCCTGGATCCCCTTGCCTCCACTTACTTGGCATTCTGGGCTCCCCAGTCAGGTCTCCAGTGTGCCCTGCCTACCATTAGTGTCTCATTGCCCTTTAGGTCAGTTCACTCTTGTCATTTCTGGCTCAAAAAAAAATTCCAGTGGTCACTTACTCATTGCCTGTGTCATCCAAAATCTTTAGCTTGATTTTCAGAAGCTCCATACTCTGGATACAACTTATGATGGCTTGGAATACATCTGACCTGCATTTTCCTGAATTTCCTTTCTTGCCTGCTTCCCACTGGGGTGGGCCAAAAGGAAAAGCCCTGGGAGAGTTAGAGGGCAGACGGGAAGCCGCAGCTCTTTTGTAGCCCACACACAGTTTAGCTGATGTGCTGACTCACCTTGTTGTCACTAAGCAGCCACTAAGCCTGCACCTTCTCTCCTTTCCCCTGGATCCTCCTGCAGCTTCTTCAACACAGCAGCCAGCTGTTTGCGTTCAGTCTGAGACACGGGGCCCTCGCTTCTGCAGAACAGCCTTGACACCAAGGCCAGAGGTAACGAGGATTGACAAGCTTTCAAGTTCGCCGTGGGGCTTCAGGTCACGCCTGCGGGTTCCAGCCTTCTCTGGATCTCCCCCACTTTACATTCATCATCCCTTCCTGACCACCTGCACCATGGACTTCAGGTTCCAACACTGGACATGGAGACAACAGCCTTACAGAGACTGCTTAACCAGTTCTCACAGTGGGGAGAGGCCGGCTCCCTGTAATGATAGAGGGATGATGGATGGATGGATGGATGGATGGATGGATGGATGGATGGATGGATGGATGGATATGATGATAGATAGATAGATGATAGATAGATGATAGATAGATAGATAGATAGATAGATAGATAGATAGATAGATAGATAATGATAGATGATAGATAGATAGATAGATAGATAGATAGATAGATAGATAGATAGATAGATGATAGATAGATAGATAGATAGATAGATAGATAGATAGATAGATAGATGATGATATAGATAGATAGATAGATAGATAGATAATAGATAGATATAGATAGATGATAGATATAGATAGATGATAGATAGATAGATAGATATAGATAATAGATGATAGATAGATGATATAGATAGATATAGATAGATATAGATAATAGATGATAGATATAGATAGATAATAGATGATAGATATAGATAGATGATAGATAGATGATAGATAGATAGATGATACATAGATAGATAGATGATAGATCAGTACATGATAGATAGATAGATAGATAGATAGATAGATAGATAGATAGATAGATAGGTAGATAGATAGATAGATAGATAATAGATAGATGATAGATAGATGATAGATCGATCTATTGGTTCTGCTTCTCTGCCAGGCACACACCCATCCTCAGCTCCACATCTCTACCTTCTACAGGTACCCTCTTCCTTCAACACCCAGTTTCTCCATGAAGCTGCCTCAGTCCCTCCCCCGACACACACACACACACACACACACACACACACACACACACACACACACACACACACACACAGAGAAAGCTGCGCAGCCCAAGCAGGCTATTTGACACCCCTAGAGCACCTGGCTCATTTTGCCTCATCTCTTAGGTATTTCTGCCCGTGTCATTTCTCCTCTGCTAACTACTAGACTGTGTGTCCTCCAAGGGCAGACACTGTGTGTCACACATTTTCAGGTCTCCTAGAGTATTTTTGACTGGCCTCGGACTCCATGCTATGCACTCAATTGAACTGGACTAAAAACTCAAGGGTAGAAGAGAGGGTTGGTAGGAAGATGCGGGACTTCAAAATAAACTACTTTTTAAAAAATTACCACCTGCCTGCCTGGTGAGTGCAGGTCCGCATTGCAGCCTCAGGATTCCTCTTCTCCCCAGCTCTCCGGCAAGGAAGCAGAGCAGGGAAAGAATGCGAGAAACATACGCCCCCAAATGATTTACTAGTTCATACAATTGCTGTGTAATAATGCCTATCGATGAGAAGGGGGGAAGTCATCTGCAAGAATATCCATTATTATTATTTTATTTTTATTATTTTTTGCTACCAAGGCTCTTTTATAAGGAGCCCTGAATGATATAATTTAATGAGTAGAGCTATTACCCCAACTGCTTGCAAGGTAGCAATATGGATCAGAGACGTAAAAAAGTCCAACGGTAATGTTTAGCTAAAGGGGGAAAAAGCGTCCTACTGCTAACAGATTACTTTTTCTTTTTTGAGCGGGGACTATTTTTGTTCAGGGTGGTAATACAAATTACTCCAAGCTCATTATGAACCCTATGTGTTCTTCGATTAATAAAAGGAGAAATTACTTGATGACTTTTTTTTTCCAGTTTCCAAAGGCCTTATTGGTAAATATTCTTTCGAAAAGATGAATCCTATTGCTTCCAAGTCAATGGAATGAAGAGCTGTGTCCAGGGACACATCCAACTGGAGCTGAAGGGAACTACTGATGCTCGTCCACCTCTTATTCATAGATCCAGCCAAAAGCACACGGCTTGTAGTCAACCAGTTCTTCAGGCTTAATCCAAAGGCTGGTTTCTCTCTCCCCACTTTTTACTGAATCACTGCCGTGAATGATGTTCCTGCCAACTTGGATGAAAAGTCTCCGCGAATGGTGCCTGGCTTAGAATCGGCTGGATTGGTCTCCCCAAGCATCATGATGCTTCTTAATAAATACATGGAGCTTGTTAGGAAAATTAACACAAGTCCCTTTAATTGAGATAATTAAGGAGACTCTAGAGGGTAAAGAGGTTCAGCACTAAACTAGATATTAATATATATTAGAATAGATATTAAAAACTGAGCCTTCAAAATATTAAAAATTTACTCTCTTCTCATTGTGTATAGTATAAATCTAAAATCAAATAATGAAATGAATTAAAGGAAACAATTTCAACAAAGAAGGAATATAACAGAAGAAATGGTTTCCGAGAGTATTACAGGTTTATACTATCAATTTCAATTTCAATTCAAAACAATTTGACTCAAAAGAAAATGAATCACTTTTACCTGACTTGGAAAGCTGTGGAGAATTAAGCTTTTGTTTTGTAATTTTCCATTTGTCTTATTGGAAAATTTTTTATTTGGATCACTTTGTTTTTTTCTGTTAGCTGTATACTCTATTGATGAACTCAACCCAGTGCCAAGGAAGGCAGGAATCAAGATGCTGGCAGATGCTGCCGCTTCTAAGAGATATAATATATAAGAGAAGAGCCAACCGGTTTCTACACTGTGGTTTCAGTTAGAGCTTAGAATGTATAAACCGATCCAAGAGAATCCGGGATTCCACTGGCCCAGAGGACACTCATAAGATGAATCATTTCTGTTTTATCCCAAATACACATCGATTTTAAAGAAAGCACAGTTTCTCCCTAACCAAGCTTCTGTGTCAACGTCTTCCTTCCAGGTGGATGCCTCTAGGTGATGCAGGGCAGGTACTGAGGCCCAGCGTGGGAGCCGGGTAGAGGCCCAGGAGGAGAGGACATGAAGGTGCAGAGCGTCTCAAATGGGGTGTGGCGGATTGTTGGGGCCCCAGTCATATTTAGTGTTTTGATTTCAAAATTGAAAGAAGTCTAAACATGGTGTAATAATTTTATATTATAAAAGTTTTCAAATATAGTTGGCCCTCCATACCCACAGGTTCAGCATCTGCAGGTTTAACCCACCATGAATGGAAAATACTTGAAATAAGTGTTGATTGTAACACTGATGGGTACTATGCCTGGGCTACAGTGGTTGCATCTGTAGTGAACATATACAGACTTTTTTCTTGTCATTATTTCCCAGACAATACAGTATAACAACTATTTATACAGCATTTACATTGTATTCGGCATTATAAATAATCTAGAGATGATTGAAAGTATATGATGGGAAGACATCTGTAATACTGTCAGCAATAAAAAATAAATAAAATAAAAAAATAAAGCATACGGGAGGATGTGTGTGGGTTACATGCAAATACTCCACCACTTTCTATAACGGACTTGAGCGTCTGCAGATTTTGGTATGTGATGAGGTCTGGGAACCAATCCCTGTGGATACAAAGGGGTTACTGTATATACAAAAGTAGACCAAATGGCCTAACTAACTTCTATGCAGTCATCATCCAACTTCTACAAGGATCAGCTCAAGGCCAGCCTTGTTTCACCTATATACCCACTCATTCCCTGTATAATTTTGATGCAAATCTCAGATATTATAACATTTCATTCGTATGTATTTCAGTATCTCTAAAATAAGGGGCCTTTAGGAAAAAAAAATAATACCATTAACTAACTTAAAAAATTAACAATAATTCCTTAATACCTTCAAGTATCCGGTTTGTGTTTATATTTCCCTGGAGTGTCTTACACATTTCTTAAGGACTTAAACTTAGAAAGTTAATTGACTCAGGTTTATTTTCTTGATTTCCTAATAAATTACAAACTACTTGAACAGAGGGACTGTGTTTTGTTTATGCCTGCCAATGCTTATGCCCAGATTTCACAGTAAAGGTAATTAATTAAATGTATAATAAAAGAGCTCTTTATGACTTTTCATGTAGCTATACTCACAAATGAGAAAAAAATCATCACACTACCTGTCCACATTTTTAGTACAGAGAAGAGGGACAATATAGATCCTCAATTTCTTGACTTAAGTTGGAATAAAAATGTCATATATGGCATAATTAGGTAATTACAAATCTCATACATCTGGCTACTAAAAATCTCTCTTGATAGCTGTCATAGTTGCTAACAAACTGAGAAATGGATTCTCCAGAGAGTGACCTACTCTGTCAGTTTGGGCACAATATCCATGGTCACCTGATAGGAGAAAGATGCATTCTATGAATTTTAATACAAAAACTGAAGTTTTGGCTTGGATTAAATTCAAGGTCAATCATTTTGAACATCTAGGCATGAAGGACTTTCCCCTTTTGTACCATTTCCCCCCTGTTTCTCTCTCCCACTTCTATCCCAATTCTAATTCTTTTTTAGAATAGAAAAATGAAATACATGGGTTTACAGAAAAAATAATTGTGAGATATGTATCCCTAGGCATATGACACTAATGTTACCTAAGAATAGGAGAATGGTTATATAAATTATATTCTATCAGTTTACTGGGAGTAAGTAAGGATTAATTACACAGTTTTTAAAATTAGAATGATGAAGACCATGTAGCATCGTGGAAAATGCTTATGATATGTTAGGTAAAAGCAATCAGGATTAAAACTTTAAGAACCCTATGATTTTAACTATGTAAAAGTGTGCCTATAAATAAAAGTTTGAAAGGAAATAAAATAATAACTGGTTATTTAGTGTAGTGAAATTATGCATGATTTAAAAAATATATATGTCTGGCCTTTAGTAGATGCTAACAGATACCTTTTGTTTTTCTGTTCCCTCTACCTAACATTCTTTAAAATTACCTGATTGTAAATTAAGCAATTTTAAAGCTAAAAATAATAGAACTTTGGTTAAAGATATCAAATTTCAATGTTTTCTTCTTTTTAAAGTCTGTATCTAGTATATATATAAAAAACAGTATTTGTATTTTTATAATTTTAGTTTATATATAAAACAGTAGTGAAAGAATACCATTAACTTTTTAAAAAATCCTCACCTGAGGATATGTTTATTGACTTTAGAGAGAAAAAGAGAGAGAAAGAGAGATAGAGATAGAGAGAGATTGAGAAACATTGATGAGTTGTCTCCCATCCTTGCCCAGACTGGGGATCCAACCCACACCTAGGATGTGCCCTGACTGGGAATCCAACCCGTGACCTTTCGGTGTACAGGATGATGCTCCAACCAACTGAGCCACACTGGCCCGGGCTACACGATGACTTTCTTGCCAATATTTCCTGAATCCTTTACAAAGGTCTTTGTAAGGAAGCACCCCAAATGAAGTTAAATTATCTAAGTGTACACAAAAGGAATACAATTAGAAATGTGCCCATTCCCCAGAGTTTTTTCTGATTTAGTAGGTGTGGAGTGGTGCTGAGAGTTTGCGTTTGTGAGAGGCTCCCAGCTATTGCCCACACAGTGGGCCCTGGAGTACTTCTTGAGAATCTCTGAAGCATGTCACTTAAAATGCGGTCCCCAGGCCAGATGCCCGGGAGCTGGTTAGGAGCAGAGAATCTCGGGCCCTCTCCAGACCAGTGGAATCAGTATCTGCAGGTGGTTCGTAGGAATGTTACCTTTTGAGATGCACTGGACTAACTTGTCCTTTCCAAACTTTCCTGGTTTAAAAAAAAAAAAAAAATCCCTTGGGCCATTTGCTAAATATACAGAATGCCAGCCTTTCCCTTAGAAATTCTTATTCAGAAACAGATTTTTTCAAGCATTCCAGGTGATTCTCATCATCAGGAAAGTTTAGGGGAAATAGGCTAATGATGGTATTTAAAAATCTAAAGAAAGAATATGTTAATAAAATGGGATGTGTGAATGAAACATTAAAAAAAAAAAAAAGGGAAATCCCAGGGAAGAACATTGGTAGCATGTCCTCAACTGCCTGGAGCTCTGCAGCTGCTGGTATGCATTCCTGTTGTGGAGAGAGATGCATCAAATTGCCAGGTCCTGTAACATGCACCAAACTCCTTTTATCTGTGTCCCTTCTCCTCCAGAAAACTTGTAATTATAATTTGCCTTCCAGGTGCTTTTAACACCAGGAGAAACACACCAGTCAAATCAATACTGTAAGTATTCTGATGTGAGTGACAAGTACATTTCTCTCTGTGAATCAAGAAATCATCAAGGTGTTGATGTATTTTTCTGTAGGTTCTGATAGTGTCTCTAAGAGATCAAAACACCTTTGTTTTAATAACAAAAGCAAACTGCTAGGCACGTGTTTATGTTACTTTATTTGAGGAAAGGAGAAATAAAGTTTCCTTATATGTGGATTCCACTGTTTTTAACTTTTTTATACATTCATTTAAGCAGTCAAAAATTTTTTTTGAAAGAATTATATTAGCAAAAAATAAAAGTGTGCAAAATATACAATAAATGAAACATCTAAAAAATCAAGAGTTGATGATGAGGAAACTGTCTTTAAGTTAACAAATTCATTTAGTTTTGCCTTGGCCGGTGTGGCTCAGTTGGTTGGGTGCCGTCCCAGGCACTGAGGGGTCAGCGGTTCCACTCCCAGTGGGGTCACATGCCCAGGTCGTGGGCTCAGTCCCATTAGGGGAGTGTGCAAGAGGCAGCTGATTGATGTTTCTCTCTCGCCCCCTCTACTCTCTCTCTAAAATCAATTTAAAAAACGTACTAAAAATGTCATACCATTTTTATTAGTGAAACACCTGCTTTGGTTAAGTCACATCTTTCCCCTTAATCTGTCTCCACAATTCTCCAGGGGAAGGGTGAAATTTTACTCTTCTGCTTAAAAGAACTAAACCATCATTGAATCCACCTACTATACATTTTTTCCAAATATCAGATATGTCCAAAATCCTTTCACAAATTATAAATCTCTGAGAGTTGGACTCACTGCCTGCTCCCCCTGTCCATCTACCACCCAATCCCACAATTTTCATCTGAGAGATTAACAAACTCCCTGTCATTGTTAAAACATGGTATTTCTATTAAGGTTTCAAGTGAATAATCTTATTCTAGAAAAAAAGCAATCAGAGGATCAGTTTGTCTGGAGAATATTTGTCGGGAGGAGTGCTCCACCCAAGAAAGACGGTGCCTGTGGTGTGAGTGACTCAGCACAGGGATCCCGGTGGCTGTCCCCTCAGCTCTCTCCCCAGAGCCACAAACCCCAGTCTCTCCTCACTCAACTCTAGTCTGCTCCACCCTCCCTCCACCAGAACTCAGGGTGAGTGGCTGTGAACGAGACTGTGCGTTGGCCTCTAAGAGAGCGCCCATGTCCCTAGCAGACTCCTGTCTCTCGCTGACGGACAGAATCCCCACTGATTTTCACAGCCAGATGTCATGCGGGCATCTCTTCCCAGCTCTGGTGCTCTGGGCTGGGGAGCCTGGTGTAGGGTTGAGTCCCCACACTGCTCAGAGGACCTTTGCAGCTGAGATATCCCTCCAAAATCTCAGCCGCCACCTGTGGAAGAGAGGCCAGCTCTTTTTGAGTCTCCGCCCCTTCCTACCAGTCTTGATGTGGCTTCTTCCGTGAATCCTTGCTTATAAGACTTGTCTTCAGCTAGTCCTCAGTCAGTATTCAGTTTGATTGCTCTTTCAGTTGTAATTCCAGTTTGGTCCTGAGAGGAGGTGAGCATAGCCTACTTTTTATATACGTATTTTAGATTTTGAACCATGGGAACATACTACCTATTCAAAAATCAAATTAGTAGTTCTTTGAGAAGAGGCTAACAATATTTACATGACCAAGGAACTAATAACTTATGGCTTATCTTGCATATAATAGACCTTCAATAGTTATTTGATGCCTGGCATTAATGTGAAATGACTCCAGGGTTAAGCAGTGTGATGGATCCAGCCTCTGAGAGCAGCAGGGAGGGTCGAGGGCCAGTGCCGCCCGCCCTGGATGAGGCCGCCTGCTTAGACTGGCACGTCCAAAGGGGAAGCTCCAAGTGAGGCCAGGTGGGCACGAGGGGAGCAAACGTAGGCGAAACGCCAGTCTGAATTACAATGAACATGAAGCCTACCTTTAGTAATGGAAGAAACCACCATGCTCTTATGATATATATAGGTGGTAATGATAAAGGAATAAAAATGATGGAGAGAAGCCCCAAGTTATCTTTTTGTTGTGTTTAGTGGCTTTTTTGGTGGAGGGGGGTGGATTTGGAATGATGATTATTTCTAATCTAATCAGATGGGTGGTAGGTATGAAGAATGACATTAGCCATTCTAGGAAGGAGGGAGGTACACCAGGGCTTGGGGGTCTAAGGTGAGGTGCTCATTGAACTGGCAACTCACTGTGGGAGAGGCAGCAAGGCATTCTGATTCCTGGGATCCCGCAGATGGGAGACAAGTGTCAGGGTGACGGGGTAATCGCTGGTGTCAGAGCTATGATCCACCACAGCCCAGGCCCCCCCCCCCCGCCAGAAGGAATGACGTCCCCAGGTTATTCACAGGGAGGGGGCAGATAGGCAAGACCGCTCTCCCCAGGTGTGACTTTGAGAGCAGTGGGAAGGGCCTCCTGGGATGCCCTGGCCTCAAACCCCAAGGCTGCAGCTCCCTGGGGTCCCCCTTGGGGAGCAGTGAGGCATCAGCAGGAAGAAACCAGTGACCTAGGGCTCCCCGCTCTGGGCATGGAGCAACGCTTTGGGGCAGGTCCATCTCCTCTCTCAACGCACAGATTAAATCACATTTTCCTCGTTCTGAGTGTCCTGAGGTTTGGTGTGAATACCTAGGAGCGCTTTTGAGACCCTCTGATGAAAGGTACGACAGAAGGGCAAAGTAATACTGTTAATGCTGTAAATATTTTAATGATAAGAGCAGAAGTGCCATGGGCAGGCAGAACACAGATGGGCATTTCAGCTTCTAATACTCCTAAAAGAATAATTTAAGGGTTAAGAATACTAAGAGTCCAAGAGTGAGATGAGAAGCCGATTGTGGAGGAAAAAAGATAGGGAGTCCCGCTAAGTAAGAGACCTCCCTACTCTGGGTCCAGGAGAAGCGGTGACACCCACCCGCCCACCCTGAGGCTGGAGCCAGACACCAAGGTCTCCCCTCCTATGCACGTGTGACGACTGATGGGGCAGATGGAGTCCAGGCCCAGCCTTCCTGCAAGAGGTGAGCCGGTGCTGGGGGTGCTGCTCTCCTGTTAGTACACAGGCTCTAGCACATGCCAGCCTGGAAGCACAATGTCCCAGAGGGAGGGGTGATGGAGGTTTCCCCTGACACCACCACCTAGGTGCCTGGGTGGCGCTGGAGCAGGCCAGAGCTGGGGGAGAGAGCAAAGATCAGGGACCGGGTGACACATGTCTGGACAGGGTTTCCTACCCCTGTGGGACCTGAGGATTTTGCTGGCAAGAGAAATCAGCTGGGCTAAATTTAGAGCAGTTTCATAATTGCTCTTGAGCAATAGCTGGAATTTTAGAAATTAATAATAACTACCAGTTGAATATAAATTATATTCCAGGCACAGTGCAAAGGGAACCTCTCCATTTTCTCATTTATTCCCCAAAACAACCCTATGAGGTAGTGCTGCTGGCCCATTTCACGTTTAAAGCTCAGCAAAGTTAAATGACTTGCCCACGACACTACCATAAGTAGCATAGCTAGGGTCTGAATGCAAACATTTTAAGTTCAAATGATTATCATGCTATGTGGCCTCCCCAATGATTAAAAAGCAACCATCAGGGCTCTTAAATTTTGTTGTTTTCTTGGTTATTATAGACCTGAACACATTGCACCCATAATGCTGTTGTCAAAGGTAAGGCAGCAAATTGCTTTCTTCCAACTACAGGACTCTGGTTTTGATCCCTGCCTACAAATGGGTCTTGTCAAAAGAAGAACTACTTTTAAGTCAAGAAGATGTGTACCGAGTCTGTCTTCCCTGCCAGACCCACCCAGCCCAGGCTTCCACATTTGGTGCCTCTTTTGGATTCACTGTATTCGGTCTCTAAATTTCCAATCTGTACTCCAAACTTTGGGCTAAAATAACTTTGAAAAACTTGTCTGAGGATCTCCGGGGCTTCCAGTTGCCTCCAGAACAAAATCCTTTCCCTGATGGGCAGCCGCTTCCCAGCCTCTCTCTGCCACACGCCCGTGGTCCAGCCCACGCTGGCTCTCTCTGTGTCTGGACACAGTGCACCTGAGTTATTAGCCCTTGCCAGCCCCTCTCCCTTTCTCCATCTGGCAAATGGCTATCCTGCAAAGCCCAGTTCCAATGTCACTGCTGCTCCATCAGCTTCCTGACCCAAGGTAGAGTGTCAGTCCACTCACCTGGTCCCTCATGGCGCCTAGTGCATAGGTATATTACTATCAACAAATTACACTACCTTTTTCTGTACAGCTGACCCTGTTTCCCGTTTCTTCCCACCGTTGTTTCCAGAGGCGTGGTATACAGCAATGCTCTGTCTCTAGAAGAAACAGATGGCGTCACAGACAAAGGAACTGCTTACACAGCACAAGGGGCGATGAGCTTAAAGAATTCAGCCGGGAGGAGGGTAGCTGGCCCAGCTGCCTTCAGATTCCTTCTATACACATATCACCTGTGATCAGCACAGTCACTTAACCCACTGGCGGATATGAAAGAGCGAGAAAGCAGCCCCAAATTTCTACCAGAGCACTTCTGCTTTTCCCTCTTGTAAATTAAGTTTTGTTTGGACAGGAGAAAGACTCTGTTGCTGAAAATATAGTTTAAAACACACTGGCTTGGATGGCCGAGTCCTTTATTACCTCTTGCCTAAACACCTGTAAGAAATTCTTCCTAACTAGCTTCCCAGCCTATATAGTCTTTTCTTCCTCCACCCAACTTGCATATTGCGTATTTGAATTATAAAAGCTTAAAGGGAACATACGTTAGTTATAAAACGTAACTGTATAAAAAATCTAACAAACCAACCATCCAGTCCTACAACTAAAACATTAAGGATAGCTTACATCTACCTGTATATACCTCATCTGTCTCGACCATGTGCCTAACACCTGGAGTTAATCACTGTCTTTAACTTTCACTTTTTTATCCTATAGTCATGTATCACTTAAAAACGGGGATACATTCTGAGAAATGTATCATTAGATGATTTTGTCATTTGGGTGAACAGCATAGAGAGCACTTACACTGACATGGATGGTACAGCCTGCTACACACCTGGGCTGTATGGTCTAGCCTGTTGCTCCTAGGCTGCAAACCTGCACAGCATGTTACTGTACAAAACAACAAGAGATTAAATCAAGCACAAGAGAAAATGATTCCAGCGAGAGACTCAGCGAACAAAAAGTTGTATGAGGCTGCTGCTGGTGGAACATGGCACAGTGTTTTACAGCAAACTTTCTATAAGTAGAAATAGTACACTATAAAATAACAATAAAAGTACAGCAAATACTTAAACCATTAATTATAAATGACAAGTCATTTATTAGTATTATCAAGTATTAGGGGATACACGTAATTGCATGTGCTATATGTTTACACAACTGGCAACCCAGGTGTTCACGCAGCATCATGAGAGCTGAGGAATAGGGATTCTCAGCTCCACCGTGATCTTATGGGACCACCACTGCGTCTGGTCTGTGGACTGAAATGTCGGTCTGCTGTGTGACTATATATGCACGTATATATGTACACATATGCACTTACATGTTTATATATGTATCATTATACACTATATGCTAGAATATATTTTTATTAATAGTTAACTTGGATAAATTTTACATAAAGTGTGGATAAGTGTAGAAAGCCTTACTGTGCTGAATACTTTTTTCACCCTTTCATTAGGAAAAAGAAACCTTTTGATATGATTTCTTCATTTTTGTTTACATCCTGTTTGTTGCTACTACTAATAGATATGCAGCCCTCTGCACTTTCACACATCCACTGATATTAAATATTAAATATTTGTTGAATGAGTGATTGCTGCATATCTAAGGCTGTATTATATGTTGTGGAGAATACAAAGAAATATAAAAGATGGTCTCTACTTCAAGATGCCTATGAGTTAATTGGGAAAATAAGACATAATTATGTGAAAATTTATGTGGAAAACATCAGGTTCAAAATTAATCTATCTCCTGGCTGCTACGGAAGCAATTCCATTGTCAAGAAAGTGATGAGAAAGGTCCCAAATACTAAAATTGGAAATGCTGAGTTCTCAGATAAATCTGATTACACAGCTTGGTTAGAATGTTCATTTTTCCAATAAGGCAACATGAAAGTCAATATCCTAAGATTGAGCGGGGGTGAAGACTGATGTCATTGGACTGGTGCAGAAAATAGATCTTTTAGGAGCTGGGGTACAGAGTTTTGTGAGCAGGTATGATCAGGTAGGTTTTATAAAGGAAGGAGAACCCAGGGGCACAATGGGGGAGGGGGTGAAAGTCAGAGACTATCAATGAAGGAGCAGGGACTCACTGTTGAATGAGCAAGGTGTGTTCTACATTTGGGAGCAGACCTGTTCAACTGGACTGGGAAGTGCTTGGGGGGGGGGGGAACGCTAAGAGAAAGGTGTGAAATTTAGGTTGGGGCCAGACTGAAATGCAGGTTTGGATTTTATCTTGCAGGTAGTGGTTACATTGAATTATTTCTTAGCAGGGAAGTTTACCTGGCTATTAGAGCCCCTTTAAGAAAGTCTGACATCATTTCACAAGGTTGAGCATTTGCATACCTGTGACCTAGCATCCCACTTTTATAAACGCACAAACGCACTCATGCACTAAGAATGTTCATCGCCACATTACCCACAGCAGCAAAGCACTGGAAACACCCCGAGTTGCTCGAAAGGGTAAGTAACTGCTACTACACACACTGGAATACTATGTAACAACAAAAAAACAGGTTAAGAGCGTTAACATAGGTGAATCCTGGAATCGCAACACTGAGTGAAATAGCATGTTCCAGGAGATACCTTTACAGTCTTCCAAAATCAGTAAAATCAACAATATAGTGTTGTATATGTAAGTGCCTTAAACTCTGACTTATTTATTCTACTTTTAAAAGAATATATAGTACCCTACATTCTTAAAAAATAGTCGTGTGCTGCATAATGATGTTTGGCCAAGGATGGATTACATCTATGACAGTGGTCCCATAAGATTATAACGGAGCTGAAATTTCCTATTGCCTAGTGGCATAGCCATCGTGGTGTCATAGGGCAAAGTTTAAAAATCAACAAGGCTCTGGTTGTGATGGCAAACAGCTAAGCTGGGTGTGGATGTGGATGCCATTGAGGAGCTTCTAGAGGTGGTTCCTGAGGAACTAGCTAATGAGGGATGCACAGCTGAAGAGGCAGAGAAAAAGAAACTGCAGAAGAAAAAAGAAGACCCAAACCCCAAGGAAATTCTGAGTGAAAGGTTTAGCAGGTTTTTAGCAGACTCCATCGAGCTCCTTAAAAGTTTGAAAACAAGGACCCCAACACTGAAAGGTTTTCATCAACAGGAATGTCCTTGGTGCATTATCTACTTACAAGCAAATCTGTCATGAAAAAAAGAAACAAGCTAAGCAAACCACCATGGTCATATTTCTGAAGATTGACCCTTCCTCAGAAGAGCCTCAGGCAGGTCCTTCAGAAGGGATTCCAGAAGAGGGCGCTGTTATCACAGGTGACAGGTCCCCAAATGTTTCTGCCCCAAAGACATTTCAGTGGAACAAGTTGTGGATGTGGAAGACACATCTTGATGGTCCTGACCCTGTGTAGGCCTAGGCTAAATATGTGTTTTTGTCTTAGTTTTTAACAAAAAATGTTTTAAAAAGTAAACAAATAGAAAAAAGCTTATAGACTAAGGATATAAAGAAACAATATTTTTGCACAGCTATATAATGTGCTTGTGTTTTAAACTAAGTGTTATTAAAAAAGCCAAAAAATTTTTTAAACATTGAAGTTTACAAAGTAAAAATGGTAGCGTAAGCTAAGGTTAATTTATTATTGAAGAAAAAATTTTAAATAAATTTAGTATATCCTAAGTGTGCAGTATTTGTGAAGTCTACAGTAGTATACAGTAGTGTCCTAGGCCTTCACAATCATTCACCGCTCACTCAGTGACACTGCCAGTCCTGCAAGCTCCATCCATGGTAAGTGCCCTATACAAGTATATATTTTTAACATCTTTTATAGCATATTTTTACTGTACATTTTCTACGTTTAGATATGGTTAGGTACACAAGTATTTACGACTGTGTTACAACTGCCTACAGTATTTAGTACAGCATCTGTCATTAAGTGGTGCAAGACTGTATATACATTTGCACAACCTTAGAAAATGCAATAAAGGTAGAAGCAGTCTAGACAGAAATGTTCCAATCACAAAGACAAGAGATAACATGCCTATAAACTCCCTAATAAGTTGGTGAAAATAAAACCTTGGTGAGTTTAGCTCTATGTCGTTTGTCTCTGAAATATGTTACTGTCATTTTTATCATGATTGTAACTGGGAAATAATTCAGTTAAATGACCTTTTCTACTCATTCCCTTCTGATAATGTTGCTGCCCAACTTCCCAAAAGATACCACATTGTATAAAATTTGAGGCAGAAACAAGCCATATTAGCTTCCAATAAAAAAGTATAATTCAATTTTATTAGTATGAAATATTTCAAGATCATTTATTATTTGTGATCCAAGTGTATGATTCTCAAATATGAAAGGGCTTTGACACAATCATAAAATCATTTAGGAAAACTGCTGTTTATCAGACCCCAAGAGAAGCAGGAAGGCACTTGCTCTTTTGGGTGTAGAGATACTGTACTTAGGATACTGCTTCACTGGCCATTTCTTTGATGGGAGTGTATCCTGCTTCCTTTCCGTCAGATTCCTCTTACTCAAACTCGACTAAAGGAGCGTGTCTCTTGGCCTGAGAGCCTTCTTTGTAGAACACCTTCTTGATGGTGCCGTCCTTTGGAGCCTTTATGGTGTGCTGCAGAAACACAAGACATGACAAGCAATGGTGATGACACTAGGGGATCACTCACACACCCAAGTCAGACTCAAAGTGAAAAATGAAGCCAATTGTTTCGTTGTCTATCAGTGTTTCCCAACCTTTTTCATATCTCAGTTCACAGAGAAAATAACATTTTCAAGGAGCGCTTGGGGGCTGACACACCTATAACCCACTCAAGGTCACTAACTGGGATGCTCCCAAGCTTCACAGTATAATCTCACCTGGGAAGCTTTTAAAAACAACTGATCTTCAGGCCCCTCTATGGGAGATCCCAGGTCAACTGGTGTGGGCAAGTAGTTTTTAAAAGCTCCCAGGTGACTACAATATGCGGCCAAGCCTGAGAACTACTGGCCTACAATTTCCAACCAGTTTAAAACCTAAATAGCTAATTTAATTCGACTGAGGTTTTCACTTTGATACTGATAGTTGGCACCCTAGGTCTGGCCCTGGAAAATACCCACAGCGAATATTCAGTTGGGTTACTGCCTGAATCTAAGCTACTGATAATTTCATTAATTTCAGAATCAAATGACAAATGCGATTTCACAAAATTAAAATGAGAAGAATGTTTTGGGGTTTTTTTCCTGCAGTTAATGCTTCATCAATCCATGGCTCTGAATATTTAAAATGGTATTAACTCACTAAATAAGGGAAAAGAACCATTAGGTCTGCTACTGCCCAAAGTTTACTTGGCAACTGAACTCATGACTGCACTTACCTCCATCTTCATGGCGATCATGACCATGAGGGAATCTCCAGCTTTAACTTTGTCTCCAGCTTTTACAAACACCTAGAGGTTCAGAGTGGCAGGTTAATACTTGGAAACACAGAGGTCCCTCGTGGTCCAAGCTGATACATAAATGAACACAGCAGAAGCATGAGTCTGTGGCTGTCTTGTCTGCCAAGACAAAGGTACAATAGGAGACCTACAGGTCAGCCTGGCATTGCTGGCACTGCTGTCAGCGGCAGGCACTACTTAGTTCCCCGTCCCCAGCCCCCAAGGCATCTAGTCTTTCTTGAATCAGATTAGTACATCTTATATATCTTGAGACCCCTTTGTTTTTTCATGAATGTGTAGACAAAACATACCACCAACAGGGGAGGACTACTGTACTTGAAGGTCTTCACCGCAGTCAGAGCAGAGGGCCCTGCCTAACTTTCTTTAGTTCTTAGGATGTCTAGGAGTGTTTCAAGTCCTCACGGCCCGGTGCAGTACTTGCACCAACAATCTTCATGTGAAAGAATCATACTGACTGGCAACCCCAGAAAAATATCTTGATTTTCCTTTTTATGTGTCTAAATGAACTCATATATCCCATACAGTCTCCTGGGTTTTTTGTCAACATGGTAACAAAGGAGTGTTTGGAAATGCCACACAGTAGAGTTAGGCTCCAAAGTCAACGCGTAGAACAAAACTCGTGAAAAATGAGAAGCAGCCTTGAAAGACCCCGAAGTCACTCAATACTGGGTGAGGCTTTAGTGTCCGACGAAATCAATGGTCTGGGTTTAGGGGCCAGTGACGGGGAAAACAGGCACCTTTAAACGTAAGGCCCTGCTGTGCACCCAATGCAGCAACGCCCACGCCATGGGAGGCCTGTGGGGACAAGGGCGAAGGAGTGAAAGGCGGATCGAAGCCTCCACTCCCGCTGCCTCTGAGGCAAACGGTCTGGGGGGACGGCTGGGGAAATCACTCGAACTACTTAAATCGTTTTCCTTCTTCTTTTTTGGAAGGTACCAAGAATATACAGTTGAATTTTTAAGACTTAAGTACACTTGGGGGATTCTACTATATTCAAGTATATGAAAGGACACGACTGATCTATTCCCACTCGAGGGGTTATCAGCATGGACCTCAACTCTGACTACACACTGCCCTGGACACCGAACTGCGCTGTGCTTCACCAACACTGGCCTTACAATTTCAACACTGACGCAAGTCTGTCCATTAGGGAAAATGTCATTATTTCATGATAAATTGTTTGCTGTTAAATCTAACAGTAAAAAACAGCCGTTTTGCCCTGGCAGATGAGGCTCAGTTGGTTGAGCGTTGAGGTTGCCAGTTTGATTCCGGTCAAGGCACATGCCCAGGTTTTGGGCTTGATCCTCAGTAGGGGGTGTGTAGGAGGCAGCCGATCAATGACTCTCTCTCATCATTGATGTTTCTATCTCTCTCCCTCTCCTTTCCTCTCCCTCTAAAATCAGTAAAAACATATTTTTAAAAAACAGCCCTTTTGAATAATGCTTGGTGAATACTCCATTTTAATCATAACAAGACAAGTTAAATTATTTGTACTCTTATGGAAATTCCCATTTTCAAAATTTGTAACAGTGTTTATAATAAATTAACCATAAAAATACCCATAAATTAGGTAAATGGGTATTTTCACTGAAGACTATAATATAGAACTTGAATCTATCATAGAGTCTCTTGATTTCTTGAAATGAATGCTTTCCAATGAGTAAGATTTAGAGAGGAGAAAAGAAATCTATATGGCAAAATTCAACAAAGACATTCATTCTGCCTTACTGGACATTACTCTACATACATTCACAAGATTACCTTCTCGATGGTTCCAGCCATGGGGGCTATGGTACTTCCCTGAGTTCCTTCTGAGCTCTCTGAAGACAAGTATTTGGGGACTGGAATGCCCAACCGAATAGTTCCTTCCTATAATTAGGGATCAAGCCAGAAATGAAATCAAGGTTTTATTGCTGTAATTTTACTGATGCACCTGATGTAACGATGGCTGTCAAGCTATCTGTTCAATGTTAGTCATGTTTAGGACCAGGGTTCTAATCCAGCTCTGTGACCGTGAGCACATTACTGCACCTCTCTCAGTTCTGGTTTCCCATTGCACAGGAGCAATGCTGCACGGGCCTCAGAGGGGGTGCGAGGAATCAATACAGGTAACTGTCGGCCACTGTCTGGAAGCCATTGTTAGCAGCAGCCCCACTATCAGGTGCTTAGTCTGAGCCAGGAACTATTCTTAACAAATACATATATATATATTCGTCTCAATAAGCTTGTGAGGCAGGTGTTGTTATTATTCCTGTTTACAGACGGGGCAGCTGAAGCCCAAGGCCACGCAGCTGCTCAGTGGGAAAGCCAGAGCCTGAGTCGAAGCAGCTTCATGGTTTAGAACTTACGCTCCTCACCACTCACCACGCCGCCTCTTCCGTCGCATGGTCACAGCAGGGACTAGGGGAAGGAAGGCCTGGCAAGGTGAGCCATCCCTGACTCAATACGCTCTGCCTGAGTGCTAGAGGCATCTCATCACTACGCACCGTGATCTGTACGGTGGTTCCTGAATGTGAGAAGGCCCCGAAGGGGCCACAGGGCCTTTGACAAGCCGTTCTTTCTTCTGTCCATGCAGAACACTAAGGTCTCGTAATAAACTCCTAGCCAAATCCATGCGACCTGCCTCTGCCATCTGCCAAGAGAACTCCACGCACCCACCCCCTTCCTGCTGCGCGCCTTGCCCACGGGGAACGGCTGGGACACCTCCTCCCAAACCCCAGATGCCAAGTGCCAGGGGCATGGTGGCTGGGGAAAGTGTTAAGGCATCAGCTCCCTGAGAGGACAGGCGCACTGAGCAGGGAGACAGTGTGACAAGAAGGGTGTAAGGACATTTTAGAATTAAAGGAAGAAAACAGATATGTGTCTATCAATGAGAGCCTTGTGAACAAGAGAACAAGAGGAGGCAGGGACATGGCAAAGAAACCGAGTGGAGAGGGAGACACAGAGAAAAGGTGACAGCAGCAATTGAAGGAAGGGGATCTTTCTAGTCCCTTTGCCTCTGGTCAAGCGATTTTCTCCCAAACACCAACAGTGTTATTACAAAGAAGAGACCTTACCACAGAAAACAGGTAAATTGTGTTTTCCAGGATAATTAGCTTAGTTTTACTAGAAACTCCATTAATAGAACATTTCAGGTAAGTGCTGTCTCCCTCACTGTGAAGGTCACCAAGGACTTGGAAAGTTTTATCTCCAATCTGAAAAAAAGGAAAAACAGAAAGACAGTTAATATAAATGAACAACCCCACATAATTAATAAAATAAGAATTAACTCCTTATTTTTAATAGTTTCAAAGGTAATAGGTAAAATGGTTTTTTAACGAGTTATGTGGAAACTTTCCCCCTAAGATTCATTAACAAAATACTCTAGATAGAAACACAATTATATAACATATTCATAGCGCTCATAATGCTACAGATAAACATTCACATAACAATAGTAATAAATGCAAAATAGAAATACAAATAAAATTAAGCAAACTTATTAAAATTTGGTTGAGTGTATATATTACATGCTTGTATTCATTTCTGAGTACCCAAAGTCAGGTTTAGTTTTACTGTGCCAAAGTCAGGAATGAAAAAAGCCAGAACCACATGATTAGATGGTATTTCTTTTATCTCACCAGCATGTAGATCCAATTTATGGGTTTCAGTTATGATTTAAGGAGATAAATTAGCTGGATATTGACCATAATTTTCTCACTCTAAGAGAGAGTGCCAAAGAACAGATTTCACAAGTAACCTTTCAAGGCAGCTGGCAAAAGGACATGAAACCTTTCTGTTTTAAATAATGTTTTCTCACATATATACTCAAACAAAATTTCCCTTACATACAAAAAATCCATTTAAATCTCCCCTTTCTTTTTCATCTCAATTCCCATGATGTTAGTGTCAAAATCCTGCGGTTATTCTTTTCAACCATATTATGTAGGCTGAGGTGAAACAGGTCATATTGCAGTATTTATACATTGCTTTCATCTATCCTAAATTAAATGTGACATTTTACTCTGCTTTGTAACCTACTCAAATGGCCATTTGAAACTCTGTAGCATTCTCAGGGCATAAAGGTAAGATTGGGAACAGTTTTGTTTAAAGTTTTACAATAGCACCTTCTAAATTCGTGAACATAGTTCCATGAGCAGGTCAGAACAATCTGCCAATTTACCATTTGTCAAGGGACAAAAAGGGGTCCCAAAACCAATAGGATATAAAATTTATTATATAACATTTAAAATACTTATAAAGTTCTCAATTTTGGTATATTGAACAGCACAAAGGCTCCCCAGATAGCTTTACGAGACTGAAGTTATTTTTAAAAGGGAATGAAGAGTCATAGGGCTGTAAAGTACAGCACAGGGAGTAGAGTCAATAATACTGTGTTAACTATGTGGGTGTCAGATGGTACCAGACTTATGGGGGTGATCACTTTGTAAGTTATATAAAGGTCTAATCACTACGTTGTGCACCTAAAACTCATAAAATACTGTATGTCAACTGTATTTGACAAATTAAAAGAAAGGAAAAAACAAAACAACTCCCCCCCAGAGGTACCAATTTGAATTACAGCTCTCGTACCTTAGAGGAGGTAAACTTCCCATAATTTTTCTGACTCTCAGAGAAGGAGAAGCACTGTGTCTTGGGATGTGGGGCAACCTAAAGCTCATCACCAACGAGTCTGTTCTGCAGGATTTGAAATCTCTTAGCTCTTGATTTACTCTACTCTCTGAATCTGCACCTTTCTACAGGAATCTGGTTGAGTTCTCACATTGTTTTCTGGGGGGGGGGAGGGTAATCCTCACCCGAGGATATTTTTTCCATTGTTGTTTCAGAAAGAGTGGAAGGGGGGGGAGAGAGAGAGAAACATGGATATGAGAGAGACACATCGACTGGTTGCCTCCCGCACACGCCCCGACTGGATGAAGCCTGCAACCCAGGCACATCTGATTCCATGGCTGGAATCGAACCTGGGTCCCTTCAATCCATAGGCTGACACTCTAACCACTGAGCCAAACCCGCCAGGGATCTCACATTGCTTTTTAACCCTTTCAGCATTTCATTTTGCCAGTGTAATGGACTTCTTTTAATTGAGGGTTAGCATAAAAATTTTGACTAAAGATTCTCAAAGTATGACCTGTGGATCACTTGGGGTTCTTTCAGGGAGTCCATAAAATCTAACTATTTCATAATAATACTAATGTAATTTGCCCTTTTTAAGCCACATTCTTTCACAAGTATACAGTGGAATGTTCAGAGATGCAGGACATGCGATAATGTTATCACTCTGCAGCAATGGAATGTGTGCTTGTGTAATCTTAGGTTTTAGACTTGTCTCAATTTATCCTACAACTCAACAACAACAAAACCAGTCTGCTTTTTAAAAAATGGGCAAAGGATTTGACACACATTGCTGAAAAGATATATAAATGGCCAGTTAGCACATGAAAAGATGCTCATCAGAAAAATGCAAATCAAAACCACAATGAAATACTACTTTACACCCATTAGGATGGATTTTATAAAAAAGAAGACAAAAACCAAAATACACGTTGGCAAGAATGTGGAAAAACTGGAACCCTTGTGCACTGCTCTTGGGAATGTTAAATCGTGCAGCCACTATGGAAAACAGTATGGTAGTTCCTCAAAAAATTAAAAACAAAACTACTATATTTATGATCCAGAAATTCTACTTCTGGGTATATGCCTGAGAGAACTGAAAACAGGGTCTCGAAGAGATATTTCTACACCTATGTTCATAGTACCATTATTCACAAAAGCCAAAAAGGTGGAAGCAACCCAAGTGTCCATCAATAGATTAATGGATAAACAAAGTGGTATACACATTCAATAAACTATTAGTAGGCCTTAAAAGGGAAGGAAATTTGGACACATGATAGAACATGGAAGAACTTTAAAGACATTATGTTACGTGAAATAAGCCAGTCACAAAAGGACAAATGCTGAATGATTTTACCTAGCAATCAATTCATAGAGACACAAAGCTGGCAGTGGCTGGGGGAAAAGGAGCAGTGTGGTGCTACTGTTTAATGGACACAGTGTTTCAGTTTTGCAAGAGGAAAGTTCTATGGACTAATGTGGTGATGGTTGCATAACAATGTGAATGTAATGCCACTGAATTGGACACTTAAAAATGGTTAAAATGGTAAATTTTGTTACTTATATTTAAAAATATACATTAAAATAAAAAATATTCTCAGTTTAATTTTCTGTAGAGTAAAATTTAATAGATGTAACTAATTCAAACAAAGCTCTTTAGGGAGTCTCTGTGATTTTTAAGAAAGTATAGGGCCCAGCCGGGAGTGGCTCAGCGGCTGAGTTCGACCTAGGATCCAGGCGATCGGGGTTTGATTCCCGGTCAGGGCACATGCCCGGGTTGCGGGCTCGATCCCCAGTCGGGGGCGTGCAAGAGGCAACCGATCAATGACTCATCATTGATGTTTCTCTCTCTCTCTCCCCCTCTCCTTTCCTCTCTCTGAAATCAATAAAGATATATATAAAAAAAAAAAAAGAAAGAAAGTATAGGGGTCCTGAGACCAAAAAGTTTGAGAATTGCTGCTTTAGATACAAATACATCCACACACTTCAGGGGCTTGGTAGATGTCTGATTCAAAGATATTTTTTTTTTGGTGCCAAGTTTTGAATCACAGCCAAACTGAGTAAACTATCAGAAAATGTATAGGGGGTAATTTCCTCAAATTGGTCTGAAATGAAAGCACATGACATTCTCCTAACTATAGATGTAATAGTCAGTAGCTTAAGAGAAACTGGAGAGTGTAAAAAGACCATTCTCAGCATGAGAGAGATCAGATTTAGCTGTGAACTGTAGAACAAAACCAGTAAGGCTTACCTGCATGCTATATGACCCATCATGGTTATATGTTACAGCTATGGCTATATCTTCCAGGGAAAAAAATAAAACAAAATTAGAAGACCTTCATTTATTCAGTAACTGAGATTCCAAAAATCCAACTTTCAATATAAAGATAACTAGCTGTTAGTGGTATTAACATCTGTTAACTCCCTGGCAATAAAGATTTAAAAACAAACAAACAAACACCAAAACACTTACCAGGCAGGTTTCAATAGAGGTGAATTTCAAACTTTTCTTGTTTAGAAATGGAGTTTAGCTTTTTAAGGTTGTAGGCTATTTTAGATATGTTTCCCTCTACAAGAAAGGCTGCAGTGTTATAGCAAAAAATGCAATTAGATGGGACAAAGTTCTGGTTTAAGACCCAAATCTGCCATCTGTGTGGCGTGATCACCTCTGATTTGACTAAGTCATTTAAAATCTCTGAGTCTTGATTCTCTGATCCATTCAACCCATTAAATAGACGAGATGTAACAATGATTACATCAATGTGAAAGTACTTTATAAACTGTAACGGGCTATACAAATGTAATAAACAATGTACTCATATTATTATGTGACTAAAGAATTGGTTAAAGACTATCCTGGGAGATGGAAATCAAAACTTCTGTGGGGTAGAGAATGCAGACCAAAGTCATTTCATCAAGTCCTGATACTTCAGCCATGATTTTGATGCCGCCAGTTCAAATCTGTTTCCAGCTCCAAACTTCCTTCCCCAAAACTCTAAGTCATGACAGCTAAATGTTCCATCCCTACTCTAAAATGGACACAGTGGGTCCAACAAATCTTCTCCCACCTCCACCTGCTTTCCCTGCTGACCTGTGAGCTCCACAACTAGCAATGTTATTCCCCTTGCCATCCAGGTTTAAAACCTGTCGTTCTTGCCTCTCCTTCTCCTTTGCTTTCTGCCTCCAACAGTCACCAAAAAGCCACCAAATTCTTCCCTTTGAACGCCCGTCCTACCCATTTCTTCCACGCCGCCCTGCTGCAGACAGTGGGCCTCAGGCCTGGCTGACCTGAGGGGTGCTCCTAGGACTTCCTGCTCCAGTCTCGACCCTTCCAGCTGATGCTTCCTAGCGTGTCCCGACCACATTCAACATACTTGGCTTTGTACCGAGAGCACAAAGCTCTCAGTCTTCTTTCCCACCGTTCTTCTACTCAGCCCTATGTCCAACCCGGCGGGAGAATGGACCGATTCCTATTCTCTACGAGTCTCCATCTTTCCCATGACCAGGCCCCTCCGCCCGAGCCCCCGCCCTCCTTCACATCCTGCTCACTTGGGAAGAGCCTGTCTAGGTGAGTGAATCCCCTCTCCGCTGTACATTTAGACTTCTGCATATAAATGCCATTATGATTCTCCCCTCATCCCGGGTTATGATAAAGTGATAGTTCTCTGCATCATTTGTTTTAAAAATTGCAAAAATAAAAAGTCCTCCCAGTTGCCCAGATGTAAGTCCTATTAAACACTTGAATGTGTGAATCCTTTTGGACCTTTCAAAATGCACATTCAAGTTTGTATTTTTCTTTTATAAAAATAGGACATTGTTATACATATTGTTCTGCAACCAACTTTATTTTAGTTAACATGTGACATACATATCTCCTTTGTTCTTTCCATAGTAGCAAGGCAATAGTTTGATGATGATGATGATGAGAGTTAATGTTTATCGACTGCCTGTGAAATGCCATACAATGAGCTAAGTGCTTTACATGTGTTGTTTCATTTAATATCTACAACAACACAAGGAAGTAATTCCCACTATCATGCCCATATACGGCTGAGGATACTTTCTGCTTACAGAGTATGTGACTTGCCCAAGGGTCACAGACAGCAAGAGCCAGAATTCAAACCCATACTGACTAACTCCAGGGCCTACATTATCAGCCGACACCACCCATCTTCCCAACACTCACACACTTCTCTGCCAGGTGGTAAATTCCTTAAGAGAAAAATACAGGGATAAAGGCACCTTTTTTTCTCTTCTTTACATTATTCAGAATATCTGCTTCTTCAAAAATTTTGTACTGAATGTATGAATGAATGAAACTTCTCCACCCTGTATCTTGTCAACATCTTTAACCCCTTTTAAGAGAAAATGCATCCAATTACCCCAGATGAGTTTTCTTTCAATTTATAAAACATAAAAAAGTATTTAAATGACATGAATGCCATTAGAATCATAGTAAAGTCACAGCCAGAAAAAGTCTAAATTCTTGTATATTTTACAGGGTAACTCATCTTGTTTCTCCCTCTCCTAGATATCTCTTGATATCCCAAAAGAGAATCTTAAATATCCTCTTATATATTTAATAGGTATGAAAGTTTAGCATGAAGCAGTGTTAGGTAAGCACATGTACTCTAAAGTGTGGGTTCAAATTCTGGCTCTACCAATTACTTTTGGTGTGCTTGTAAGAAAATTATCCTTCTCTCTAAGTCTTTTATAAAAACTTTATAAAGTTGACACTAGTAATAACACCAATTTCACTGGCCTGTTTTGAAAATGCAAAAGAAATAATTCATGAAAAGCACTTAACACAATATCTGACATATATCAAAAAATAAATCTTAGCTATTATTGTTATTATTATTGAGGGCAGGGAGGGGATCAGTGAAACATGGCCACTAGTAACAAAGTGAGAATATCTTCCGAGCCCCGATTATATACAATACTTGGTCATTCTCGCTGAGATTGTTAAGAGTTGGTTCTACTTTAGATTCGTCAATGCTTCTGGGCTCTTAGACCTCTTGTTTGGTGCGCCCTCATTTAACCATAGTCATTGCTGATTAGCATAACATTTCTGAAAGTGGTTACATTCAGACCTGGATCATTGGTGAAAAACACTGCCAAAAGGAAGTAGTGAACAGCAATCACGCTGGCTTTTCAATTATATATTTAGCTAGTTAGTTAAAAAAATTCTAAGAAATGCAATATAATTCAAAACATTGCTCAGTGCCTTTGTGAAGATCCATGCCAAGTAACACAGTGGCTTATCTGAATTATAATCACACAGGCTATTTTTCCGTTTAATTTAGGCTGAAGAGGCCACTAAAATTGTATTGCTGCTGATATTTGTACTCAGCATATTCAGTCTAGAGCAAGGCACTTCCATATTTTGGATGAAAATCTTGTCCTGTTTTTTGGGATGGAATGAATAAATACACCAGCATAAAATGGATAGCTTACCCATTTGCAGAATGCCACTCTACAGGGGATGTCTGCAAACTTTCTTACCAAGTACTCTCGGTACACTTAAGGTAATGACCAGATATCTAGGCTCAGGATGAAAAGATATCTAAAGAGCTGTAACCCAGTCAGCTTGTGTTAACAAAGACTGTTAAGAAGTGAGTGGATGTCTACATAGAATCTAGGTAAAGAGGAGGGTGCTGTGATGAGCTGGCAGGAAGATTCTGTTCTATCTCATAGGTGTGTTTTATGGAGCTGTCACAGTTCAAGGATAACTCACCGTCAAGGCTACCCAGCCCTCCCAGCTCTGACTCTGCACCCCTCTGGCTTCCCACGCAATCTGTACTGCAGCCCCCAGCTACCACATGATTCTGGTTCCTCTGGTGCACTGTTCCAGCCAAAATTTTATAAACTCCTCTGGCTTAGGTGTCAGCCTCTCCTAAGCTCAGTTACAATAAATCAGCCCTGAGCCTACTCAAATTAGTTTGCAATAAAAAATCAATTTGCCACTGAAAGAGTGGTGGAAATAGCATAGGAATCAGAGTCAGAAAGATTAGGTGTCAATTATGGCTCTGCCATTTACTAGTATTGAGTAAGTTATTGCACCTTCAGTGCCTCTGTTTCATCAGCTGTATGTGGCTATAATGGTGACTCCCCCTTATTTAAGTTGTAAAGGTAAAAATTTACATGTGATAAGGCACTTAATAAATTACAGCTCTCCAATAAGCCACTTCCACCTGAAACACTGCCTGAACAGTGGGTACACTTCCCTCCCTGGGGTGGTTTCGGATACTGTTTTTCTTATTTAAAAATAATACATTCTCAGGAGGAGAGGGGAGGGTAAAAAAAATAAAAGTAATACATTCTCAAAAATTACAAAGCCGCACAGGAGAAAAGATCACCTCAAATCCCACCACCCAGTGGTAACCTCACTAAAATCCTGGCAAATTTCATTTCAGTCATTTTGCCATGTATGTTTCATGACATATTTTTAGAATATTTACAAAATATAGAGAAAGTGTAATGAAGAAAAATAAAAATCATTACCTCTACCACCTCAGTTCTGTCTTTTTGGTATAAGTGCACCAATATTTAGGCCACGGATCTTAAAGTGTAATTGAATGATTGTGGCCAGGCTGAATTCATTTTTTTTTCCAGGTAAATGTGATATATTTCTATAAAGCACATTTCTCTTCTAATAAAACATCACTTACTGTTTTCGCCATCCCTAAGAGTCATGTTTCTGGTGTAAGAGATATTCAGTCTTTTCCCACTGCTGGATGCAAATGGAGAATATTGATCTAGAAGAAATTCAACAATAAATTTATGCACATCAAGCCTACTAAATTTATACCTTACAAAAGAAAACAGAAAGCACAGTTCCTATACTGGCAGCTCCAATATGTTTTTCTTTGTTCTTCTCATTGCTTTAAATTTAAATTAGATATTTCAATTTGCATCCCAGGAAATTTCACATGAAAAACCCCAGCTTCTCTTAAAAACTGAAGATATCTGCAGCCTACAGTCTCATTCTCTGGTGGCATGAGCCACACAGTAGCCATCCCTTTTTAATTTAATTTAATTTAATTTTTTTAATCCTTACTCCAAGATATTTTTTCCATTGCTTTTCAGAGAGAGTGGACAGGGGAGAGAGAGAGACATATCAATTGGTTGCCTCCTGCTCCAGCCCTGACCAGGACAAAGCCTGTAACCGAGGCATGTGCCCTTGGCCAGAATCTAACACAGGACCCTTCATTCTGCGGGCCGACGCTCTACCACTGAGCCAAACCAGCCAGGGCTGGCCATCCCTTTTGCTGGGGCGAATCAGTCCGGGTCACCCAAATCTCTACCACTCACCGTTTTTCTTTCACCTGGCCTCCCTTATTCCCCATGTTACTGGCCCACCCAGAGGTGTTTGGTCGTACACCCTCTGTTGGACAACATCCAGAAGCTACAGCATAGCGAAAGTGAAGCAATTTATTCTGAAGTTCATATCCGTGCTGGTTATAAATTTTTTTAAAAAGAAAAAGTGAGAGTAAGAGGACACTGCATTCTAAAAATGCTAAGTACAGGCTTAGGAATGCCATATGGGGCACATTTAGCTGCACTTCATTTAATGTAACAGGACAAAGTGAGGATAGAGCACAAATCTCCTAAAGATGTAATTATACATTTTAAGCTTTCAATACAACTTTCTTGAAAGAATCTAGAAATTAATGATCCTAATAATAGGATCCTATAATAATATAATAATCCTAACAATAATGAAGAGATAAATGGATTCAATTTTTTTTTTCCTGTTTGTTCCAAAGGTCAGAGTGAGCTTAAGGAAATATCATGGAGCAAGTTTGGGAGAGCTCCGGTTTTGCTCCATTCAGAGGGAAGAAGTGTTTAAAAGGAGAACTGACAGAAACTGTAATAAGCTAATGAATTTCCATTGTTAGGAAGTTGGGCAACAACTTAGCGGGATGCTGAGGCGGGGACGCACGCACGAGGCAGTCAGGATGAACCTCTGCCAGCCTTTCCCGTGCTCCGGCTCTATGACACGGTGAAGTACCCAGGTCTCCAGTTAGTCAAAACTTTGATCACAGAGTCAAAAACGAGAGGAGGAAATAACAATAAATCTTGGTTAATCCAGCAGAATCTGAGAGTCTCCAGGACCCAGGAAGTTGCCGCAGGTACAGAGGCGACAGCAAAGTAGGTGGTAGGGAGTGGTGGGCAAAAGAAGTCGGAAGGAGTCAGCGCGGGCTGCGCAGGAACGAGTGTTGGCTGAAAAGAGATCCATCTCTAATTGTTAGGTGATTAGTTAAGTTATATTTAAAGGGTTAAAAGTGTTTATGGGGGATGCCTGGCCTGGTGTGGCTCGGGTAGAGCATCGACCTAGGATCCAGGAGATCACGGTTTGATACCCGGAGGTGAGGGCACAGACCCAGGTTGTGGGCTCGATCCCCAGTGGGGGGCGTGCAGGAGGCAGCCGATCAATGACTCTCCCATCATTGATGTTTCTATCTCTCTCTCTCCCTTTCCCTTCCTCTTGCTGAAATCAATAAAGATGTATTTAAAATAAAATTAAATTAAATTAAAGTGTTTATGGAGTGTACCCAGAATATGTGAAGAGCTCTACTTATCCTACAAACCACATTAGCAGAGGATGGTGTCAATCACTGAGAAGGGAGGCAAGAGTGGCATAAAGAAAGAAATGCACGTTCAGTAATTATCCGTAAAATCTTGACAAGCAGAGGAAACAGACGCGCGTTCCATACCTTGCAGCTGAGTTTGGAAAACATCAGACACAGCTTTCTCCTTGAGGATGAGGCCCAGAGCTGCCTGGCACAAAGACTCCTTGGCCGCGGCCTTCCACTCGGGCAGCAGCTCCTTGCTGTGCTGAGGGATGAAATCAGTGTGCACGTTCCCAGCAGCGAAGTCCGGGTGGCCAGCCAGGCGGAGGAGGAAGTCAATGTTGGTTTGCAGCCCGACAACCTAGGAAGAGAATCCAGCCCATGTCCCCGGTGAGTGGGGAAGACGAGATTCAGCGCGTTTGCATGGCTTCTGCGCCTTTGCTAAGTATTTTCTACTATGAGCAACCCTCAGGGAAACCAAACCAAACCAAACCAAACCCCTCTTCAGCATCACTGTATTTCTGAACTTAACACTTAAAACTACATTTACTATGATGAAGAGGCCACAGGAAATGGTGTTAGTGTAGGTAATGTGGAGAAGACATTTAATTGACTCAGGCCAGCAAAGTGAGAAATGTTAAGAAACTTAAATGAGATTTATTGGCAAGATATTGAAGGCCTGCCACTCGGAACACTCAGCAGTGGAGGGAGGGCAGGGTTACTACACTGGGGAGGGGTTAGGATTAAACCTCAAGAGAGTGTCCTTCCAACACTAAAATCCAAATTTTACACACTGATATAAAAATAAAAAAGGTATAAAGCTGAGCCCAATAAATGGAATCAAGGGTAGAACCAGCTATCTGAGCCTTGAGTTTACTCATTCGTTCATTTGTTCATTCATTCATTTGCCATGTACTGAGCACCTTTTAGGTGCCAGACCCTGATTGAGATACTGGGAACACAGTGAAGAACAAAGCACACAAAGTCCTTACCCTCACAGAGCTTACATTCTAGGGACAGATAATAAATAGTATCTATAAATAAAGTTCTAATACAATGTCAGGTGATACGAAGAAAAATAAGACTGGCTAAGGGCACAGAGAATGGCGAAGGATCCTATTTTAAATGGGCAGTCTTGCCCGGCCAGGCGTGGCTCAGTGGTTAAAGCGTCGACCTAGGATCTGGGCGATCAGGGTTCGATTCCCGGTCAGGGCACATGCCCGGGTTGCGGGCTGCAGCCGATCAATGACTCTCTCATCATTGATGTTTCTATCTCTCTCTCTCCCTCTCCTTTCCTCTCTCTGAAATCAATAAAGATATATTTAAAAAAATAATAAATAAATAAATAAAAAATAAATGGGCAGCCTTAAAAGGACTTTGAGGAGGTGAGCAGTGGCTGAGGATGGTGGGACGGAGGGAGTTCTGTGATCATGTTGGGGAAGAACATTCTGGAAGAGAAAACAGAAACACATGGCTCCATGCTGTGTGTGTCTAAGGAATGGCAAGGAGGCCAGTGTGGTTGGAGCCACAGAGACCAGAGGTTGATCCAAGCAATGACACGTAACAATCAGAATATCATGGGTTAATAAGAAATCTTTCTATGAAGCCAAATCAGCTGGTATGAGACTAGCTGCACTAAGAATATTAATGTGCTACAGAAAAGCAACAAACTATCAAATGGATAAAACTGAACATAATTATTTTCCTTTGGAGGAAATAATGCCAGACTGTAGGCCACATTTGTGTAGCGGGCCTTATCAACAGGATGAAGAGGAATTTCCTATCAGATTTCACTGAAGTATAACACTGATATTAACAGTTTCAGTCCTGCAATCTTTCTTTTCTAGCTGAAATCAGGAAGTCCTCACTCACACCCATGGGAAATTCTCCCAAGTGAAATTATTTTGATCGTGACATATGGGTAGTTGGTGGAAATAAGCTGACAAAGACTGACCAATCGTGACAGACGTGCCTGGCTGCAGAGATACAGGGAGCAGCAGGGCCACCGACATGGCCCCCGTCACTCACATGGTACTGACGAAGGCGGTACCTCAGTTTTGTCAAGGCCGCCTGGCGATCTGCAGCCCACACAACCAGCTTGGCAATCATGGGGTCATAATGCACGGACACTTCGTCTCCTGAAATTGAAAAACCACAACAACCTCTCAAAGTCAAAACCAAAGGGATACAATAGATAGCAGGACATTCTGCTGGGGCTTTATGTACACTCCACACTCAATCCTCACAGACCACTGCATGACAGATATTATCACCACCATTTTATCTGTGAGGAACTCAGGCTCACAGAGGTTCAAAAACTTATCAAATGTCTAAGGAGGGTATGGCCACCCAAGAGCACCAGGCCCCAAAACAGTGACTGAAAGACACACGGTTGGATTCCCATCCTGCCTTCCTTCCCTCTGCCCCTCATATCACTGCCCTTAGCATTCTCCTCCCTGCACCCTATTTTCCTCAACAGACAAATAAGGACAATAATTCCTTTGGGGGTTGTTGAGAGGCCTGACAGTAAAGTGCCAAGTGCCATACCTGGCTGAGCTGACAAACATCAGCTACCATTACGATGACAGAGCACAGGAATCTGAATCGCTGGCTAGAAACTAAGTGAAGCGAAAGGATGTGGTGCGTTACAAAGACTACTGTTCTAGAGCCTTGTTGTGATTTTGGCAGGTCACTTGATCCCTCTGACATCCAAGGTCTTCATATATAAAATCAAGGGGTTGGATTACACTTCCTTACCCATCCATCCATCCATCTACCCATCCACCCACATGTATTGAGCACGTTCTAGGCCTAGGCTTGAGCAAGGTGCTGCAAATATAACACGGAAGACAGTCCCTCCCTTAAGAATCTTACCATCTGATGGGGAAATAGACACGGAATAGATTACCATAAAATAATATAAGGGCAATGTCTGAGGAATGCACAGGGGCTCAGGGGACACAGAGAAGGAGTGCTGGGAGAAGCTTCTTGGACTAATTATCCTTCCCAGTGTCAAGATGTGAACCTGGAGTCCTTCTCAGAATTACATCTGTAACCCCTTGGGCACGTTTATAAAATTATATTGCAAGCTCTGTTGGCCCCACAGGTTTTTTCTTTTCTATTGCATGGGCCATCTTTTCTTTCCAAGCTGTTCTGCTTATGTTAAGTTAAAAAATTTATTGACTACCACATCTTGCTGTGGCTTAGCCAAGAGCTATCAAAATGTTGCCAATTTATCAAGAAGCCCTAATTCCTCATTTTGGCTTTCAAGGCCCCATATGATTTAATCTCAGTTTATGTCTGTCTCCAGACACATCTCCAAGTACTTACCATCCTAAGCCATTTTCCCAGCCACATATTTTCTTACAGATTTTCAAACACACCTTTAAGTCCACTTTTCTTTAATTTGTTAAATCTGCCTACTCAAATCCACTCCAGACTTCTTCTTTAAAAAGTGTCCAACATTACCTCTTAGTCCTGAGAACTGCTGTAACTTCTCTGTAACTAAAGTAAGGTGGCAACAGATAGTGGTGGCTCACAGCAGACTGCCTGGGTCTGAATCTTGGCTGCAAGGGTGATCTTGGGCAAGTCGCTTAACTTCTCTGTGCCCTGATCTCTTCATCTAGAAAATGGGGGTACTAATATTACCTACTCATAGGGTAGTTCTCACGGTTAAAGGAGCCTATATAGAAAAATTACCCAGAACAGCACGTGAACATAAGTGCTAAGTAATTACTACTTATGACCATTGTTATTAATCAATGCTAAATTATAGCAATGATAGCTCTTGCACTGTTATTTTACTTTTAAATTTCTTTTATTATTGTTTAGCTTGCACTAAGTTTATATATATATAGTAATTCTCCAGCTTGACTTGGAGGCAGAGTGCCTTAAGCTTAGAGAATATCAGTTACCTTAAATCATTTTTTGAACCAGACAAAGTAAAAGATATAAAACAATACACACAAAATATTTGTTGCTAGGTTTCACCAAACACTGCTGCATTTCAAAAAAGAGCATATTGGTTAAATTACTGGTCATTCTTTAAAAATAACTATTCTAGAAGGAAAAATAAAGATTACCGAGAAACCAACTAAGTCCTTTATTTTGAAACATACTAGACATTTCCACAAAACACAGGGAAAAGACCCCATCCAAAAATAACGCACTAAAAATTCAAAAAGACTTTCTGTTCTATTTCCGTTTACCTTGCCGTACTCCAGTTTCAATCCTAGTGGAAAGGTCCGCTGGAGGGGTGGAGAGATGCACTAGTGGTCCGGCCCCTGGCATAAAGTTATTATAAGGATCTTCTGCATATATTCTTGCTTCAAACGCATGGCCCTGCAGAGTTATTTCTTCCTGGCTCAAAGGAATCTTCTCTCCTGCTGCAACCTGGTAACAGAAGAGTATATACTTCTTATAAAAACCCACCTTAAAGCAGCTATGAGACTAGTAAGTTGGTGGTCTTGTCATTTTTACGTAAAATGTACATTTGGACTTTACAATGAAGCCAAATAAAAATTATTATTTTATCCATCCCCTCGAGTATTGGGCAAAAGCAAAAAGAGATTTAAACACAGAGGCAGCTTAAAAATAAAGTATTAATTACAATGGGCTTCTAGAGTTTTAAAATAGAGAAAGCAGGCAAACTGCTGACTAAATTATAAAAATCAGTGGTTTTTTTCCCAATATAATTGAAACTAAGATTTCCTTCTGGCACTACAGTCTCAGTTTTCATCTAAAACATTAGTACTCAGTTACCAAATCAATCTTTTTTTTTAATAGTAAAGTTTTAGTTGGTGTTTATGCCTATATCCATAGTATGACATTAGACATCTTTGTAATTTCAATCAGCAAGCAAGTGATAAAACAAAACAGAAAGGGGGACATATGGTTTTCCAAATTTATTATGTTTATGTATATTGTATGACACCAGATTATAAACAGGATGAGCATTGCTGTTTATCACTGCTATAATTATTACTATTTTGGCCATTATGAAATACAACATATCTCTCCAACTAGTATAATTTGGGAAAGATTATTGGGGGGACTTGCTGTCACACTCTCCCCTTAAGTTTTCCTCCAAGATGAGAAAATGACAACCCGAGAAAGCAAACGATACAGGGGGAAAAACCCTAAGTAACAGCGTCACACTGAACTAAACAGGTAAGCATAAAACAGAAGCAAAGGTTTCATCTCTTTCAGTACATAAATGAGAAAAATCAGGAGCCACAGCAGTTAAGAGCAGGACAATGGACTGAATAGAATGCCTTCCCGGCGCTGTTTCAAACCACAGGCTGCAGCCCTCTCCTTAGATACCTTTTATCCTTCATGATTTCAAGATTCTGGGCTCTCTTGGGCTACTACTTCAGAAAAAAAAATTTTTTTCCTTGAATTCTGGAAACATAAGCACTCTCTCCAGAAGCTTTCATATCCACTACAGTTTTCCTGACACCCGCTAACACTTACTAGCTTGATGTGCCTGGTTCTCATTAGCTCCCAAGGCTACAGAGGCCCAGAAGAATCTTTTGGCTCAATGAAAACTACCAATCACCTCCAAGGAAACAGCACAAGAAACATCATATTATTGCCCACAGAAGTTCTGAAAAGACAATATTACCAAAATAATCAAGACTTTAGCACCACAATATGAAAAGAACAATTTAGATTCAGGATATATAAAAAACTAAGAATCCCACGGAAATCAACTATTCATATGACTTAAAAAACCTTTTTTATATTTAAAAAAAGAAGGCTGAGATATAATCTATTGTTTTCAATAAAGAAAAAAAATACTAAGATATTATTAATAATATTTGAAATAATATGCTTTGTGGAACTGGTTTAGGCCAGTGCTTCTCACACTATCTATAATCGAGGAACAGTTGTGGACTTAAACTTTTGTAAAACCAGTAGGTATGTCATAGCCATGCGAAATTGCTTTAAAAACTTCTAATCATGTACTGTGAATGTTCATACTTATCCCACCATAGACCAGCAACCGTGTGTAAGTCAGCACTTGCACATGGACCACTGAGTTGATCTAGATCATTCCCTGGGGCTCTTCCTTCCCAACTCTATTTTAGCTCATTTCATCTTGGCTGGCATCTGTCCTGCCTCTAAAATCTAATGATGGCCTGGCCCAGAAGGATGGCCTTAGGTAAAGCACAAGGCTTTATTTTTTTTTTTTTAGGGGTTTTTTGTTTTTAATGTATTTTATTTTTATTTACTTATTATTTATTTATTTATTTATTTATTTATTTATTTATTTATTTATCTTTATTGTTGAAATGATTACAGATGTCCCCCTTTTTCCCCATTGACCCCTTTTACCCCTCCCCCACTCCCTGCCCCAGAGACAATGTGGTCACCAGCCACCCTCAGTGGCAGCAGCTCACTGGCAGGCTGCCCCTTGCCTAAGGGGAAATGATGGTAATTAACAGATTAGGAATCTGTGTCCATAAAGTGACAATGTCATAGCATCAAACGCAGTGTCACCTTTAACCTCCCATTTTCCTCTCCTCATCACAACCAGCAAGAATTGGACCCTTATCCAAAATGACACCTTCGTTTAAGAGGACAGAAGGTAACCTGGCATTTAGTAGAAACACATTCCCACCTTAAGCTGCCACGCCACCAAGTCAGTTCCTGTGATCATCTCAGTAATGGGATGTTCCACTTGCAGTCTCGTGTTCATCTCCATGAAGTAGAAATTGTGCTGTGAGTCCATAATAAACTCCACAGTTCCTAAAAAATAAAACAAAACAGTCACATTTCAACAGTACATAATCAGTAGTGAATTAAAATCTTCCATGATGTATCACAGTTTTACCACTGTGTTCATTCAATGGTACTTTGGTATTTCATGAAAAAAATATTTCGCATGCTGTAGCAGCAAATGAGTCTCAGTCAAAAATAGGGAGCCACATGAAATTTTGCAACATAAAAATATATTTGTGGTTTTAAGCAAATGCTAAGCCCAAGATATGAAGCAGTCCCGGCTGTGGCAGCAGTGAGAACATGGTTGCCATGTGTTGCTGCTTCAGTGCTCCCAGATCCATGGGGGCCACACCCTGTGACGGCCCATCTCACTCTGGCCCTGTGGACAAAAATACAATCTTTTTTCCTTAGTTGTGGGCTCTTGAAATTTTCCTTTAAAAGTCCTTTTGCTAGTGATCCATTGAAAGATTGCTTAGCAACTAAGCCTTATGTTAACAATGTCTTATCTACTGGCATTTTATTAAGCACTACAAACTTCCCCCAGCTTTATTAAGGTATAAAAATTCATCCATCTTAAGTATGGGTATACTGACTTTTGGCAGCTGAATACAGTCATGCACTCGCCACCACAATGAAAATACAGAACATTTCCATCATCTAAAACATGCCCTTGCTGCCCTTTGCAGTCAGTCCCTTCCCTAAGCCCCAGGCTCCAGGCAATCACTAGTCTTCTTTCTGTCATTATAGTTTTTTCTAGAATGTCATATAAATAAAATAATGTAGAACAGAGTATTTTGTGCTTAAGTTTTTTCACTTAGCCTAAAGTTAGTTCCATATACAGTTGACCCTTGAACAACACTGGTTTGAACTGCACAGGTCCACTTATGCAGGGATTGTTTTCAATAAATATATTGGAAAGTTTTGTGGAGACTTGCAATAATTTACCAAAAACCAGTGGGTGAACTGCCTAGCCTAGAAATATAAAAAAAAATGAGAAAAAGGTATGTCGTGAGTGTATAAAATAAATGTAGATACTAATCTATTTTATCATTTACTACCATAAAAATACACAAATCTATTATAAAAAATTAGTCCTGGTTGGGTGGCTGAGTTAGATGGAGTGTCGTCCTGTACACCAAAAGGTTGTGGGTTCGATTCCCAGTTAGGGCACATACCTAGGTTGGTGGGTTTGATCCCCAGTCGGGGTGCATACAGGAGGCAGCCTATCAGTATTTCTCTCTCTCCCCCCTTCCTCTTTCTCTAAAATCAATAAAAACATACCCTTGGATGAGGGATAAAAAAAGAAAAATTAAAATTTATCAACACACACACTTATTACAGACCATACATGACACCATTCACAGTCAAGAGAAATGTAAACCAATCTAAAGATGAAGTATTAACTCACAACTGCATAAAATTAATGTGGTACATACTGTGTTCTGCAATAATTTCATAGTCACTGCCTGCTGCTATTGCAGTGAGCTCAAGTGTTGCAAGTATACATATAAAACACCAGGTGAGGCTAATCATTTCCCTGTGAGCCAGGAAATTGCATATCACTGTAAAAAGTGATCTCTCACGGTTCTCGCATACTTTTCATTCTGTTTAGTGCAATATCGTAAATCTTGAATAACACCATGGGACCCATACAAAGTGCCACTAGTGATGCTGGAAGTGCTTCCAAGAAGCAGAGAAAAGTCATGACATTGTGGGAAAAAGTTGAATTGCTGATATGTACCACAGAGTGAGGTCTGAAGCTGTGGCTGCCTACCACTTCAAGATAAATGGATCCAGTGTAAGGATAATTGCAAAATAAGAAAAGGAAATTTGTGAGGTAATCACTCTAGCTATACCTGCAGACAGAAAAACCCTGCACTTTTCGCAAAATACCTTTTTATCTCATACTGAGAATGCAGCTTTTATATGGGTGCAGCATTGCTATGAGAAAGGCATACCTTTAGACTCTAATATGATTCGAGAAAAAGAGCAGTCCATTATATGACAACTTAAAAGTAAAAAGACAGCGAAGGCTCTAAAGCTGGAGAATTTAATGCCAGCAAAGGATGGTTTGATAATTTTAGGAAGAGGTTTGGCTTAAAATTTGTCAGGATAACAGGAAAGGCAGCTTCCCGCGAACAAGAGGCAGCAGAAAAATTCCCAGATGCCAATATGAAAATCACTGAGCAAAAAGGATGTCTGTCTGAACAGGTTTTTAACACAGATGAAAGTGCCCTATTCTGGTAAAGAAATGCCACAAAGGCCATTTGTTAGTGAGGAAGAGAAGCGAGTACCAGGATTTAAGGCAGGAAGGGACAGGTTAACTCTACTGTTTTGTGCAAATGCAATCTGGTTTGACTAACTGTTGTGATAGCTGCTAACCCTCAGCCTCGGACAGAATACAGAAACACCAGCTGCCCATCTTCTGGTATAAAAAGCCTGGACAAGTACCCCTTTTCTGGACTGGTTCCATCGACACTTCATCCCTGAAGACAGGAAGTACCGTGCCAGTCAGTAAGGGACTGCCTTTTAAAGTTCTTTTGATATTGCCCAGCCGGGCGTGGCTCAGCGGTTGAGCGTCGACCTAGGATCCAGGTGATCGGGGTTCGATTCCCGGTCAGGGCACATGCTCGTGTTGTGGGCTGCCAGCTGATCAATGACTCTCTCATCATTGATGTTTCTATCTCCCTCTCTCCCTCTCCTTTCCTCTCTCTGAAATCAATAAAGATATATTTTTTTAAAAAAATTTAACTTTAAAGTTCTTTTGATATTGGACAATGCCCCAGGCTACCTGGAACCCCATGGGTTCAACACCAAAGGTGTCAAAGTGGTCCACTTGCCCCCAAACACAATGTCTCTAATTCGGCCTCTAGATCAGGGGGTGACAAGGCCCTTTGTGGCTCTTACGCACAGCACTCCATGGAAAGGATTGGCAATGCTACGGAAGAGAACCCCAGTAGAGGGATCATCATGAAAGTCTGGAAGGACTACACCACTGAAGATGCCATCGTTGTTACAGGAAAAGCTGTGAGACCATCAAGCCCCAAAAATAAGTTCTTTGCCGTGAACACTGTCCAGATGCTGGGCGTGACTTAACAGGATTCACGACAGAGCCAGTCAAGGAATCATGAGGACAGGACAGAAAAACGAAACACAAAACAAACAAAACTAAAAAAGGGGGGGGCAGGGAGGGTGTCAAGATATAGGTCTTGGAGGAATTCAAGAAGTAATAGATACCACGCCAGAGCGATTAACAGAAGGCGCCTCGAAGGAGATGAGTGCTGCTGAGCCCGTGTCACCCGATGAGGGAGGGGGCGTCGAAGCAGAGCAGAAAGCAAGGGGACGTGAGGCAAGATGGCAGAAGGGTCCTGATTCTTCAAGACCGCTTGGACTTCTTTTACCACAGGGGCCCTTCTCTGACACAGCCGCTGAAACTCAAGTGAATGGTGGAGAAGGATCGGCACCATACAGAAGCATTCTTTGGAGAAATGAAAAAGCAAAGAAGTCAGGCAGAAATTCTGATGTATTTCTGTGAAGTTAGGCTGAGCGCCCGCTTCTCCTGCCTTGCCAGCCACTTCCTCCGCCCCTTGCACCCCGAGCCAGCAAGACCAGCCCTTCCCCTTCCCCCTCAGCCTATTCACACCAAGATGACAAGGGCGAAGACCTTCGTGATGACCCACTTCGACTTAATGAATAGTAAGTAATCATGCTGTACAGTTGATAAGCTTATCTGTTGTGTATGTGTACCTTCCTCTGGAAATCTAATAAGTGTCCAGCAAGAACTATATGGCATTTTTGTGTTATCAGCCTCATTGCCGAAATAGTCATTACGTAGAACGTCAGGTCAAGACTGTACTGAAGTGGACAGCCTGCACTCACATAGGCATAGGTGAGTGATACTGAATATAATTTATAACTTTGCTTTCATAAAATTACATTACTGTACAGTGTCTCTCTCTCTCTCTCTCAATTGGTGATACTGTGTATCAGTCTATTATCACAGGTAAGTGGTTTTTAAAAAATGTAACAGTGTGCCCTGGCCTGTGTGGTTCAGTTGGTTAGGTGTCATTTTGTGCACTCAAAGGTTGCCGGTTCCGTTCCCAGTCAGGGCACATGCCCAGGTTGTGGGCTCAGTTCCTGGTAGGGGGCATGCAGGAGGCAGCTGATCAATGTTTTGCTCTCAAATTGATGTTTCTCTCTCCCTCTAAAAAAAGAAAATCAATAAAAAAATCTTTAAAAAATATATATATATTGCTTTTAAAAAAGTGTTTCCAATACTGTATTATAAATAGACTATAATACCATATGCCACAAAAATGTTACAATGATCCATTCATTTTTAAACAGGCTAGGCTACTGTGAAGCAATCATATAAATTTAACAAATTATATACAAGATCTATAGGAAAAAACTACAAAACTCTGATGAAAGAAGTCAAAGAAGAACTAAATAAATAAATGGAGAGAAAGTTCATGTTCGTGGAATATTGTCAAGATGTCAGTTCTTTTAAATTTAATATAATAGATTCAACACAACCCCAATTAATATCCCAGCAAGTTATTTTGTGGGTATCATAAAACTAATTCTAAAGTTTATATAGAGAGACAAAAGACTCAGAATAGCCAACTCAATAATGAAGATGAACAAAGTTGGAGGACTGAAACTACCTTACTTCAAGACTTACTATAAAGCTACAATAATCAAAACAATCAAGTACTAGTGAAAGAACAGACAAACAGGTCAACAGGACAGAATGGAGGGCCCAGAAACAGACCCACATAACTACAGTCAACTGATCTTTGACAAAGAAGGAAAGGAAGCACAATGGAGCAACAAGTCTTTTCAACAAACGATGCTGGAACAACTGAACATCCACATGCAAAAAAAAAAAAAATGAGTCCAGACTCATACCTTACACCCTTCACAAAAATTAACTCAAAATGGATCACAAACCTAGATAGCAGAGGAGAAAACCTAGGTGACCTTGGTATGAAAATGCTCTTTTAGATACAACAAAAAAGGCACAATCTATGGAAGAAATAATTGATAAACATATGGTAAGTAAGTAAATGAAAAGATGCTCTACATCATGTCAACAGGGAAATGCAAATTTAAAACAACAATAGATACACACCTATCAGGACGGCCCAAATCTGGAACACTAAATACCAAATCACAGTGAGGGTGTGGCGCAACAGGAATTCTCATACATTGCTGCTGAGAATGCAAAATGGTATGGTCACTTTGGCAGTTCCTTACATAACTAAACATAATCTTACCATATGATCTAGCGATCTGGCCTCTTGGTATTTACCCAAATGAATTGAAACTTATGTCCATGAAAAACCTGCACATGGATGTTTATAGCAGCTTTATTTATAATTGCCGAAATTTGGGAGCAACCAAGATGCCCTCCAGTAGGTGACAGGATGACTAAACTATGACACATCCAAACAATGGTACGCTATTCAGTGCTGAAAGAAAATGAGCTATCAAGCCATGAAGAGACCTGGAAGAACTTAAATTCATATGAATAAGTAAAGGAAGCCAGTCTTAAAAGGCTACATGTTGTAGGATTCTAATATAAAATGTTTGGAGGTTTTTCCCTGTGGATCTGGTCAAAAAAGTTTGAAAGCCACTGATATAAAGCTATATGCTTCTTTTGCTTCTGAAACATAAATAATTACTTCTCCTTATCTTTTAGAAACAAATCTTAACATACCTGCTCCGACATAATTTACAGCTTTAGCAGCTCTGACTGCAGCTTCCCCAAGTTTTTTTCTTATTTCAGGCTTAATACCAGGCTATGAAAAAATATTTAAGTAAATTCCATTAGTATCTTGCCCCACTAGAAATTTCCACTAAGATACAATATTACATCTCTGTGTATCAAATAATGCATTAAAGAAATAATAATAAAGATAAAAAGCTAACTTTCACAATACCAAAGTTTAATGGTTCTGCTAACAGTTTCTATGAATTGCAGATATTCCTCAGTATAATGACATATCTTTGTCACTTGTACCTACATAAAAACTTTTATGACTCTATGTCCACTTAAAATTAAATGTATGAATATGAAAACTTTGAACAATCTCTGTTTTAAGATGATAAAGCAATCTGGGTCATGTGCATAATAATTATCTTGGAATATGGTAAACCTTGAGATTCCAAGTTAATAAGAAAGATTCAAAAAAAGAAATGTATGTCAATAAATGGGCAATGCTTTTAACATTTTAAAAACTGCGCTCTACAGATATATATTCAAGCAGTCACTGTTTGAAAATAAGGCTTTACTGAAATGATTGTGGACATTTACTTCAAAAGGTATAACATACTGCAACAGAAATTAAAATTTAATATGAGAATAACAAACAGATTAACCAGAAACCTCAGACCTCTAACCTGATAAAACTACATACATGATAAAAACATGTATGGTAGTCCCCCCTTACCCATGGGGATATGTTCCAAGATCTCCAGTATGGCTCAGTTGGTTGGAGCATCGTCCCGTACACTAAAGGGTGGCAATTTGATTCCCAGTCAGGGCACATGCCTGGGTTGTGGGTTTGATCCCTGGTTGGGGCATGTGCAGGAGGCAATTCATCCATGTTTCTCTCTCCCCCCCTTCCTCTATAAAATCAATAAAGTATTTAAAAAATATCTCCAGTGGATGCCTGAAACTGCAGATAGTACCAAGCCCTATGTATGTTTTCTCCTATACATACATACCTTTTCAATTAAAGGAAGCAATTATAGCTTCTCTTTGTCATATCCGAATTGTCAGCATCACTACTCTTGCACTTTTGAGCTATTATTAAGTAAAATAAGGGTTACTTGAATAGAAATAATATGATAGTCAATCTGATACCTAAGACAATACTAAGAACCTAACAGGCCGGACAAATGGATGATTCACACCCCCGGTGGGATGGCATAAGATTTCATCACACAACTCACAACCGTGTGCAATTTAAAACTTAAAAATTTTCTGGAGTTTTACTTTATTTTATTTTTGGGATTTTTGATTTAAGATTTTCAAACCGCCACTGACCATCGGTAACTGAAACTGTAGATAAGGGGGACTACTGTACATAACCTTGAGCAAGCAAAGAAGCCTGTGGCACTAGCAGGCTCCAAAGAAATGTAAACCCCAAAATAAGTAAAACTCCTGGTAGGCCTTGACCCAGATAACAACCTAAGCCAATCAAGAGGTAGGCCTGAAGAGATGTAAATAATTCTGAGAGCGCAGAATTTGTCAAATAAGAGCAAATCTCTGTCCTCCACAGTACAGCAGAAAGATGACTAATACATTTTAGCGACATCTCAAACAGCAGTTACAACAAGTCTTCTTCATAGAAAATACATTCAACTAACCAGACCACTCCATTCCGTAACCATTCTGGTTGATTACAATTTAAAATCTGTATAGAAACACTATACAGCTGCTTGTTCTAAGTCAGAACCTTGGATCAGAGCAGTGTCCTAGAAAGTATCCAGATGGAACAGAGCCGTGTCCTGTGTGGTAGCCCCAGAACATCAAACCCCTCCTCATCCCTACACTGGTGGGACTTTATCCTTATACTACAACTGCGAAGTGGATGTCCAGCAGGACTTTGGGGGGGACACTACCTTCACAGATTTCTGATGTGAATATCAGAGCAGCTTGGGTTTCCCTTATGAGAAGCGTAGAAACTTCTTTACACGGTCCTTACCCCTGGGGCTTCCTCAATGATCTTCTGATGCCTCCTCTGTACACTACAGTCTCTTTCAAACAAGTACACAACATTGCCATGGTGATCACCAAACACCTGGACTTCTACATGCCTATTTAAAAGCAAACACTCATGTTAATATACTTTGTTAAGGATGACAAATATCACATTCAATAAGCCAAACTATTGGCCAAGGTGACCAGGATACCTCTATTTTTATTATAAGTAAGATGTGATATTTTGGCCTCAAAATAGAGGATATGAATTTAGAAACAGAACTATAGTAAACCTTATAAACACACAATGAAAAACTTTCCATTTACTGGATGAACATTAAAGAAAAAATATATATGAAATGACTGGGAAATAAGAAAAGACAGAAAAGACAGGAGACTATATTTATGACCTTGGAGTAGGGGCAAGGTACAAAAAGTACAAACTGTAAAGGGAAATACTGGTAAATCTGACTATGTAAAAATTGTAAGTTATAGTCTTATTTCATACATACTCAAAAAGCTAATAACTTTTTTTTAAAGTTTCTTTATCTTTATTGTTGAAAATACCATAGATGTCCCCTTTTTATCCCCATTGATCCCCGCCACCCTGCATCCATCCCACCCCCAAGCCCTCCCTATACCAATGTCTGTGTCCATGGGTTATGCTTATAAACATATAAATTCTTTGATTTATCTCTCCCCACCCACACCCCACTCCCCACCTTCCCTCTAAGATCCCTCAGACTGTTCTATGGTTCTATGACTCTGGATCCATTTTGTTCATCAGTTTATTTTTTTTATTTTATTCCACATATAGGTGCAATCATGTGGTACTTGTCTCTCTGACTGGCTTATTTCACTGAGCATAATACTCTCCAGTTCACTCCATGCTGTGCCAAAAGATAAAAGATCCTTCTTTTTTATCTGCATCGTATTCCATGGTGTGAATGTGCCACAGCTTTTTTATCCACTCATCTACTGATGGGCACTTGGGCTGTTTCCAGATCTTAGCTATTGTAAATTGTGCTGCTATAAACATAGGGGTGCATAGGTTCTTTGTGATTGGTGTTTCGGGTTTCTTAGGATATATTCCTAGAAGTGGGATCACTGGGTCAAACGGCAGGTCAATTTTTAATCTTTTGAGGAAACTCCACACTGCTTTCCATAGTCGCTGCACCAGTCTGCATTCCCACCAGCAGTGCACCAGGGTGCCCTTTTCTCCACACCATTGCCAGCACTTGTAGTTTGTTGATTTGTTGATGGTAGACATTCTGACAGGTGTGAAGTGACACCTCATTGTGGTTTTAATTTGCATCTCTCTGATAATTAGCGACGTTGAGCATTTTTTCACATGTCTCTTAGCCATCTGTATGTCCTCTTTGGGGACGTGTCTATTTAGGTCCTTTGCCCATTTTTTAATTGGATTGCTTGTCTTCCTTTTGTTAAGCTGTATGAGTTCCTTATATATTTTAGATATTAACCCTTTATCAGATGTATCATTGGCAAATATATTCTCCCATACAGTGGGCTCCCTTTTCATTTTGTTGATGGTTTCTTTTGCTGTGCAGAAGCTTTTTATTTTGATGTAGTCCATTTGTTTATTTTCTCCTTCGTTTCTCTAGCCCTAGGAGATGTATCAGCAAACATATTGCTACAAGAGATGTCTGAGATTTTTGCTGCCTATGTTTTCCTCTAGGATTTTTCTGGTTGCATGTCTTACATTTAAGTCTTTTATCCATTTTGAATTTACTTTTGTGTATGGTGTAAGTTGGTGGTCTAGTTTCATTTTTTTGCATGTACCTGTCCAACTTTCCCAACAGCATTTATTGAAGAGACTGTCTTTATTCCATTGTATGTTCTTCCTCCTTTGTCAAATATTGACCATAATGGCATGGGCCAATTTCTGGGCTCTCTGTTCTGTTCCACTAATCTATATGTCTGTTCTTGTGCAAGTACCAGGCTATTGTGATTACAGTGGCTTTGCAGTATAACTTGATTTCTGGTATTGTGATCCCTCCAACTTTGTTCTTCTTTCTCAAGATTGCCATGGCTATTTGGGGTGTTTTTTGGTTCCATATAAATTTTCAAAGTGTTTTTTCTAGATCTGTGAAATATGCTGTTGGTATTTTAATATGGATTGCATTGAATTTATAGATTGCTTTGGGTAGTACGGACATTTTAATGATGTTAATTTTTCCAATCCATGAACATGGTATATTTTTCCATTTGTTTATATCTTCCTCTATTTCTTTTTTCAGTGTCCTGTAGTTTTCCGAGTAAAGGTCTTTTACATTTTTGGTTAAGTTTATTCCTAGGTATCTTATTTTTTTAGTTGCAATGGTAAATGGGATCGTTTTTTTAGTTTCTCTTTCTGAGAGTTCATTATTGGTTTATAAAAATGCCATCGATTTCTGGGTGTTAATTTTGTATCCTGCTACCTTACTGAATTCGTTTATTAAATCTAGTAGTTTTTGGTGAAGTCTTTAGAATTTTCTATGTACAATATCACGCCATCTGCAAATAATGACAGTTTTGTTACCTCCTTTCCAATTTGGATGCCTTTTATGTTTTCTTCTTGTCTGATTGCTGTGGCTAGGACTTCCAGTATTAGGTTGAATAAGAGAGTGGTGAAAGTGGACACCCCTGTATTGTTCCTGTTCTTAGGGGAAATGGTTTGTTTTTGTCCATTGAGTATAATGTTGGCTGTAGGTTTGCCATATATGGCCTTTATTATGTTAAGGTCTGATCCCTCTATTCCCACTTTGCTGAGAGTTTTTACAAAAAATGGGTGTTGGATTTTATCGAATGCTTTTTCCACATCCATTGATATGATCATGTGATTTTTGTCTTTCAATTTGTTTATGTGATGTACCACATTTATTGACTTGTGAATATTGTACCAGCCTTGCATCCCTGGAATAAATCCCACTTGGTCGTGGGGTACGATCTTTTTAATATATTGCTGGATCCAATTTGCTAATAACTGGATTTTATTGTTAAGGATTTTAGCATCTATGTTCATCAGGGACATTGGCCTGTAATTCTCTTTCTTTGTAGTGTCTTTATCTGGTTTTGGAATTAGGCTAATGCTGGCCTCGCAAAAAGAGTTTGGAAGTGTTCCTTCCTCTTGGATTTTTTGAAATAGTTTGAGGAGGATAGGTGTTAATTCTTCTTTGAAAACTTTTTTATGATCAGAATATTTTTTTAAATCAACTCTTACAGTCAAATTTTATAAACTATGGCAGACTGAAAATTAAAATGTTAAGAAATAAATTAATATGGCTCATTAGTTTTTAAGACTATACTAACATTAAATCATTAAAAAACAAAAGCAAAAGAAGGCATTTTAATGTTGAGTATAAAATAGCAAAGTTACAAGAAATCACATTAAGAGTAAATGCACACAACACTTATGAAAACAAGGCTAATACAGACCATCTGGAGAGTACAACAAAGCATTCTTCTTAGTAGGCTTATTTTTATATGTTCACACTGTAGTTCACCTCACACATTCACCATCACAACACAAAAACAAGTGATCAGCAAATGTTTTCCCTATTGATTTTTTAAAACAGAAATTGTCAAACATAGAAGAAAAATTTAAAAACCCAGGAAGTCAGCCCTGACCAGTATAACTCAGTTGGTTGGGTGTTGTCCCATACATGGAAAGGTTGCTGGTTCAGTTCCCAGTCAGGGACATGGCTGGGTTGTGGGCTTGATCCCAGGTAGGGGGTGTGTAGGAGAGAATAGCCGATCAATGTTTCATTCTCGAATTGATGTTTTTCTCTCTCTCTCCCTCTCCCAAAAAAATCAATTTAAAAAAAAAATCTTAAAAATAAATAAATAAATAAATAAACAAACAAACAAACCAGGAGGTCTTGAAAATGTACTGTTCAGCACAGAGGCTCAGAGCTGTTCCTTTCTGTTCACCCCATGAAGTACTTCATTAAACCACTTGGAAGAATTTATTTTCTTGATATATCATTTCTACTGGATGTTCCATTTGAAAATTTTCCCACCTGTCCTACACAATAGGCGCTGATTTCTTCCTTTTGGATTTGCCTTCTTGACTTTTCCTCTTTTTATTTATCCTTAAGCTATAATCACCAAATACATTCTTATTATTATTTTGAACACATTATTAACTGTAAGATCAAATAAGAATAAGGGATTTTATTTTACCTTCATTGATTCCTTCTCTAACATTCTTTCTTTATTAATTCTTAGTTTCTAACCTGTATCATTTTCCTCCTCTTTGAGGAACTTCTTATCATCATTTCTTGCAAGGCAAGTCTACTGGTGACAAATTCCCTCAATTTTTGTTTGTCTGAGGACATCTTTATTTCTCCTTCATATCTGAAGGATAATTTCATTGCTTACAGAATTCTAGGTTTGTGTTTTTTCCTTCTACTCAATTCTTGTTTGCACGGTTTCTGTGAGAAGTCTGATGTACTATAGGAAGGTGTTTTCCCCCTCTGGCTTTTTCCAAGATGTTCTATTTGTCTTTGTTTTCCTGAAGTTTGAATATAACTTTAAATTTTCTTTGATATTTACCCTGTCTGATGTCCTCTGACCTTCCTGGTTCTGCAGTTTGGTGTCTGTCATTAATTTTGAAAAAATTGTGGCCATTATTACTTAAAATAGTTCTCCCACTCTCTCTCTCTCCCTCCCTCCCCCCTTCCCTCCCTCTCTCTTTCTCTCTCTCCTTGCAGTCAAATAAGCACATATTACACCTTTTAAAATTGTTCCACAGTTCTTGGATAGTTCAGTTACGTTGTATTTGTTTGTTTTCATTCCTATTTCTTATTTGTTTAGGAAGTTTCCATTGACATATGGTCAAGGTCACTGAATCTTTCTCCAGCTGTGTCCAGTTTACTGATGAGTCCATCAAATGTGTCCTTCATTTCTGTTATGTTTTTGATTTCTAGCATTTTCTTTTGATTTTCTTAAATTTCCATCTCTTTGCTTACATTACCCATCCGTTCTTGCATGTTTTTTACTTGCTCCATTAGAGCCCTTAACATATTAACCAGTTACTTTAAAATCCATAGATAATCCCCAAATTTGTGTCACATCTCAGTCTAGTTCTGATGCTTGCCTTGTCACTTCAAACTGTGCTTTCTCTTGCCTTTGAGTATGACTTGTAATTTTTTTCTTAAAAGCCAGATGTGATTGCCCTGGCCAATGTGGCTCAGTTGGTTGGACCATTGCACCATACACACCAAAAGGTGGTGGGTTCGATTCCTCCTGGTCAGGGCACATACCCAGGCTGCCAGTGTGGGAGGCAACCAATCAATGTTTCGCTCTCTCTCCCCCTTCTACACTCTAAAATCAATATAAATAAATAAATAAATAAATAAATAAATAAATAAATAAATAAATAAATAAATAAAGCCAAATGTGATATATCCCATACCAGGAACTGAGGTAGACAGACCTTTAATGCTTAATGTTAATCTGCTTGGAGGTATGTTGTGTTTAATGTTTGCAGCAGCTATAGGTGCCAGAGGCATCACTTTCCTCTAGAGGCCCCGTTTGACTTTTATTTTTCCTATTGTCTTTGAGCTTCCCCAAGAACTGCTTCCTAAACAGAGTCTGCAGCTCTTTCAGTTGTAATCCACTGCTACTATACAGGAGTAGGGGAGGGAAAGCACTCTATTATCTTATGATTAAATGTCAGTGTTTAAGTTCGCTTGACTTTGTGTTCAGAAGTGTTTCTTAAATATTTTTCACCCTTAGATAAAACAGCAGGTTAAAGGTTAGACTTGACTAACTGCCCTTCCCCAGGACAGAAAAGGTCTAGCAAAGTTTCCCTTGTAGTGTTGGCCTTTGTTTCTGAGAAAAGACCGCTCTGGGCCTATTTCAGAAGGTTACTTTTCTATCCCTCTAACCCAAAATTTTAATAAATTTTGCTTAGATTTTCACTGTGAGAAACTGGTGGGGTTCCTGGCAAAAAAAAAAACTAATGAAATTTGGGAGGTCCCTCCGACACTTGGGTTTAAGGAGTTTCTCACTGTCAAGCTAGTCCAAAATCAGCATCCAGTAATTTGTCAAAATTCCCATTTAAGCATTCCTACCAGTTTATGGCTCCAGCAGCTTCTGGTCCTGGCAAGTTGATCTTGGCTGTGATTCGCCATATTTACACATCTGCCCAGATTTTGGGGTGGCAGCTTGCCCTGTGGCCTCAGTTCTCTTATGGGTCTAAGTCACTGACTTTTATTCAGTTCAGCTTTTTACTTCTCTTCTGATGTGACAACTTCCAAGCTCTTTAATGCTGGAGCTGAACAGTCTGTTTTTCAAATTCCAATTATAAAACTCTACCACTTCTACTGACTCTCTCTTATTCTGTAGCTGCTGTAGCTGCTCCAGGGAAGAAAAAACCCTATAGGAGGGACTCCAGGTTCTGAAAGGAACATGTGGGGGCCACACTAAAAGCAGAACACAGTTTTCATTCTGAGATCTCAAAACTTTGACACATTTTTCTTTTGGCTCCTTACAAAGGAAGATCACAAAAGAGGATCTGTGTTTTCTGCTTTGATTCTGTAGCCATCAATCACTTGTGCTATTTTCCTTTTGCTGACTGATCTTCTCTGCTGCTTGGCCTCACTTAGAGGTTCTGGAGCACACTGTCTCAGAACAAGGGGGTGCATCAAGTCCTAGCTACTCAATCAGCCAACTGGGATCTGGCTAGACAAGGTGGGTACAGCTGGATTCTATTGTTAGGAATGCCTTGATATTTTCTAAAAGTTCTAAAGTTTTTATTTTCCTATTTACACATTAAATTCATCTAGATTACATATTGAGGGCGGAATCCAGTTTCTTTTATTACTCTCCAAATAGTACACTTTGAAGGCTATTTTCTGTCCCAGCCTTTCAGATAAAAGCAATAGCTGATCAGATCTGTAAAACATCTTGGTATCTACTTTTCTCAGTTATCAGCACCATCCTGACAATTTTCTGGCAATTCATTAATTTAACAGATAACTATTCAGCAGAATATAACATAGTTTATACAGTATAATTATTATGGTATTAAATTATTAGAAAATATGGCACAGAAATATATAGAAATGTTAATACTTAGTGAATGAGATTATGAGTGACTTTGTTTTCCAACTCCTGTATTTTCCAAAAGTTTGTAATGTATTCATATTACTTCTATATTTCAAAAAATATTATTGATGCCTATCATGAAGAAAGTAGTATGCCAGGTAGTAATATATAGGGGAAAATTAAAAAGAAATATACTAGCAGGTCCTTGATTCCCAGAAGCTTCCCAGCTACTGGGGGAATAAATTACAATGTGAGGTAATATATAGCTCACATTTCACAGGAAAAGAATTTACAACTTCAAAAAATGTTGCAGCAGAGAGTTACAGTAACCGAAATCACTAGCTGATGTCTCCACAACAATCTTACTCAAGAGTATGGCCAATTTGGAGAGTCAGCCTATCCTTTTGGAAAGATACTGTGGGAGGGAGCCATAGTTTATTTTAGAATCTCCTGTCTTTTCCTTGCTTCCCACTAGTGGGTGGCATGTCTTGTGCTCTCCCAATCCACTGGCCAATTTTGAGGTGGACAAACTCTAAATGAATTTAATTTACTGTGCCATGCTGAGGGGCGGTTCTAAGCTTTGTATGGTCTAAAACAAAAACAGTTTGGGGACCTTCTTCAAAAAGAATACGAAATTAGGTGCTGGAATTGGAAGAGGTTCATGCAAGGGAAGGACCTGAAGCTTCAATTCATTACCTTCAAGGTAAATGCCTCTCTGCTCATGGTTCCTAAATGGGTTATTATTCATAAAGTCACTTGACATACGGGATACCTATATCTACATCTATATGTATGTAAATTACCAAAAAGTCTATGAAACAGAAGGCTTTTCTAATCAGTACCTTATTTTAAGCAACAGACCTGAAAATAAAATTCCAGAAAATAAAAAATAAAAATAGATATTTACATGGCATTTGTTATCATGGTACCTGGAGAAGCGGTTTAGTGCAGTGGCTCAGAGTGTGAATTTTGGAGTCAAAATGCCTGGGTTGAAATCCAAGCTTCACTGCTTCTTAGCTGGGAGACCTCAGGCAAGTTATGTGATGTGACTACTCTGTGGCTCAGTATCCCTCACCTGCAAAATGGGAATAGCACCTATCTAAAGGGGTTCTTGCAAGAATTAGATTAGATTAGGACAGCAAGATTAATTAGTACATGTAAAATACTTAGAGTCTGGCACATGGTAAGTGCAATAGAAGTGTGAGCCATTAGTATTATTTGTTAACACATCACTTACAATTACAATTCAACTGGGTAACTATTCCCGTTTTCTGAGCATCTCAACTGATGCTTATGGAGCTCTGTAAAATATAGCTTAATTTCTTACAAGAATTTTTTTTATTTTAAAAAGACCCTAAATTCCATCAAAGAGTAATGGATTGAATGAATTAAGGGCATATCAATATCACTGGTTTTTAAGTTCAATAAAAAGAATGAGGTAGACGTATATGTACTGGCATGGAAAGATGTCTGATATAATATTATATGAGTCTATTCACCGTTCTTTTGTATGTATGTTGTATCCTGTTTGTATATGTATCAATGTTTCTATTCACATAGAAAATGCCTGGAAGTATGCATGCCATACCATAAGAGTGGGTAGATCAGGGGGTGGGACTGGGGAACTTATGTACTTATATCCTATCATAACTTTGTATTTTATATATGTATTTCTTTTATAACTTAAAAAAATCTGAGTCAGAATAAAAAGCTAAACCCACCTTGGTGTGTCCACGAACTTCTCAATCAGCATAGCATCGTCGTTGAAAGACTTCTTAGCTTCCCTCCGTGCCGATTCTAACTGCTCTTGAAATTCTTTTTCAGACCTAGCAATCCTCATACCCTAAAATGGAAAGATAGTTATGACTACAACATAAATAAAACAAAGGAGACTAGCCTGAAATGAAGAACACAAGCATGCACAGTCTTACCTTCCCTCCTCCACCACGGACGGCTTTAATCATGACGGGGTAGCCGATCCTTCTAGCCTGCTCTCTCAGGCATTGGTCTGTTTGGTCATCGCCGTGATAACCTTCCACAACAGGGACTCCAGCAGCAGCCATTATGGATTTGGATGTACTTTAGAATAAAAAAACCCGATACCCAAATTCTATGAAATACTTCATACAAGAAAAACAAATGCATGCCAGTCTATAAAATATAACAGAACTTTTTATTTCATTTTAATTTTAAAAAGATATTTTCTTTTTTATTGAATTTATTGGGCTAGCATTGGTGAATAAAATTATACCAGTTTTAGGTACACAATTCTATAATATATCATCTGTATTATAATGGAACTTTTCAAAGAAAACATCCCATAGATAAAGAACTAAGTCCGAGACAACAAATATTAATACAAATATTAAAATGCGTGTTAATTTCCTTCAATCCAGTTTTTCATGTGGTAGTTCATCCTTGTTTTTATCCCCCCAAAAGAATTAGCATATTTATTAGAAATTCTAATTAGCTGAATATTTTCTGTAACTCACTGGAGTGCCAGATAAACAATTTATGCCTATGACAACAAAAGTGTTTGATTAACATGTCTATTATAGGTAAAACAAATAATTTAAATTGAATTTCCTATGGTTGTATTTAAAAGATAAACTCATACCTCTTTATACCCATGTCTCTAATTGCAGATGAAGGAGGTCCTATAAAAATAATTCCTTCTTGCTCACATAGTTCAGCAAATTCCACGTTTTCTGAAAGAAAACCATACCCTGGGTGGATAGCCTAGAAGTGAGAAATGAAGACAAATTTAGTAGTGTTCCACCTGCAAACTGCTGCAGGTGACGTCATTTTCTCTGGGGAGGCCTCTCCCTATGCTAGTGATACCTACACTATGGTCTCTATCAAAATTTGTTTCTAACAGATATATAAAATATTCTATATTGAAGTTCTAAAGCCTTACCTGAACCAGAAGAATCTGTATTTCTTCTCATGGTGGTAATATATACATAGCATAAACCTCCATTTAACCACTCTTAAGTATACAATTCAGTGGCATTAAGTACATTCACAATGCTTTGCAACCATTACCACCAACCATCTCCAGAATGTTTTCATCACCACAAATAGACACTCTGTACCCATTAAACATTAACCCCCTTCCCTGGTAACTTTCTGTCTTATAAATTTTACTTTCTGTCTCTATGAATTTGTTTATTCTAGGAACCTGATATAAGTGGAATTATAGAAACTTATCCTTTTGTGTCTGGCTTATTGCACGTAGCATAATGTTTCTGATGTTCATCCATGTAGTAGCATGTATCGGAATTTCATTCCTTTTTTAAGGCTGAGTAATATTCCCCTGTATGTACATATTCCACATTTTGTTTACCACTCACCTGTTGATGGATATGGATTGTTTCCACCTTTTGGCTATTATGAATAATGCTGCTATAAACTTTGATGTACACGTATCTCTTTGAGTCCCTGCTTTAAATTCTTTGAAGTATATATCTACAAATGAAATGGATGGATCATATAGTAGAGAAGAACCTGTGTTTTAATTTAAAATAATACTGCTATTAGGGTAGAATGTCAAGGAATATTTGTAAGTAGGAACAAAGGTAATGGGTATTTCCTGACTCTGCCTTTGTATGGAGCTGGCCTAGCACTGAAACTGAGAAGAGCACACTAGCACAACCACACCTCATTTACGTCCAAGTCACTGTGTGCACAGGTCACCTTTCTAAAAAGAAAACCGAGAAGCAAACAGAAAGCCAAATATTAAAGTCTGCACATACTTTAGTGAAAGAGGATTCCCTCAGACTTCTGCCTAGTTATTTGCAAGTTACTCAGAGTTCTAACGAATTTATTTATCTGGCTTTCTCACTCACTGAAGAGGGCAATCAGTGACCAAAGAACAGTGTGCTTTCTCAGGGCAAACATGCTGACAGGAAAGAGGGAAGACATGGGAAAGCAGGCAGCAGCTTAGCTTATTTAGTGAGGGATGAAACAACTCGCTCTCCCACTTCAGTAGCCCTCAGGGCAGTTTTGTTATTCTAAAATAATAACTATAATCAAGTAAATGTAAAAAGGAAGCTCCGCCAACCCTATTTCAAAATAGTTTCATCTAAAGAACATTTCCAACTTAAAATGGAAGCTTCTGATGTCGGAAACTCATATGAATAGAAAAATCCAGATCTTACCGACAGCAAACAAAATGCTAAATACTGAATAAAATGCTAAAAGTTACATTTTGATGTCACTTTGGAATTTTGTTTCTTTTAAACCAGGGGAGGGGAACGTCCAGCCCGCAAAGTCATTTGGTCTGGCCCTGCCAAGGCCTCACCAAAGAGAAGCAGTTCCAGCCATCACATTAGGGGTGAGTTGATTAAATCTTTGACCAAAAAATTAGCTGGCTAATTTTTAAGTGGATAATTTTATATGGCCTGTGAATGATGTTATAAATATCCAAATGGCCCTTGGCAGAAAACAGGTTCCCCACCCCTGTAAATTTAAACCAGTGTTCGATTTTGGACATTTTCTATGATATGGTCAAACATTTTTATGCTGGGCAAAGTGAAAAAGTCTGCACTCAGTCCTCCCTGTTTTTTTTAACAGTTTTTTTGGGATATATGACTTACAATATATAACATTCATCCATTTATAGTTTTATGAATTCGGTAAATTCATACAACTGTGCAACTTACTACAATCCAGTTTTAGAGTATCTATCACTCAAAAAAGTTCCTGTGTGCCCATGTGCATAACTAATTAATTCTTACTTTTAGAGCCAAGCATCTACTGACCTGCTGTCTCTACAGTTTAGCCTTTTTTAGACATGTCCTAGAAATGCAATCATGTAGTGTACAGTCTTGTATATCTGACTTCTTTAACTTACAGTAATTTTTTGAGGTTCATCCCTGTTGTTACCTGCACTGGTTGTTCATTTCTTTTTATAGAATTGATTCCATGATAGATACAGCACATTTAGTTCATGCATTCATTTGGATTTTTTTCCAGGATGAGCCATTATGGATAATGCTATTGTGAACATTCATACAAGCCTATTTTTCACTTCTCTTGGGTAAATGCTCAGGAGGGCAACTGTTGGGTCAAAATATGGTAAGTATACGTTTAACTTTTTAAAAACCAGCCAAACCGTTTTCTAAAGTAGCTGTCCTACTCTGCATTTCTACCAGCAATGTAGGATGGTTCCAAGTTTCTCCACATCCCTGCCAACATTATCTGTTTTACTTATAGCATCATAGTGAGTGTGAAATGGTATCAGTGGTTTTCCTTTCAGTTTCCCAAATGGCTAATGATATTGAGTATCTTCTCTTGGGCTTATTGACCATTTGTGTATCTTCTCTGGTGACATGTGTCTATTCAAATTCTTGGCCCATTTTCTTCAATTGGGTTGTTTGGTTGTAAAATGTTTCTTATATATTCTGGATACAAGTCCTTATCAACTATATGTTTTGCACATATTTTCTCCCAGTCCATGGCTGATCTTTTTATGTTCTCAATGGTTTCTTTTGAAGAGCAAAGGTTTTAGATTTCGGTGAAGTCTATTTTATCAACTTTTTCTTTTAGGGATCTTGTTTATGATATCATATCTAAGAAATCATTGCCTAACTTTCTCAAAGATTTTCTCCTATGTTTTCTTCCAGAAATGTTATAGTTTTAGGTCACCCATTTAGGTCTATGCTACATTTCAAGCTATTCTTTTTTAATGAAAAGTGTAAGGTAAGAGTGTAGAAACTAAACTTTAGGTTCATCTTTTTTTTTTTTTTAGGTACATCTTTTTGCATATAAATACTCAATTGTTCCAGCACCATTTGTTGAAAAGACTACCCTTTCCCTATAAAATTCCTTTACCTTTATTCAAAAATTAATTGACCATAAATGTGCAACTTTCTATTCTGTTCCATTGACCTATACATTTATTCTTCTGATAACACACTGTTGGCTACTGTAGCTTTATAATGAGTTTTGAAATCTAAGAGTCTAAACCCTACAACTTTGTTAGTCTTTTCAAAATTGTTTTAACTATATTCTAGGCCCTTTGGCTATTTGAGGATCAGGCTTGTCAATTTCTACAAAATAGCCTGTTGGTATTTTGATATAGAGTGAATTAAATCTATAGATCAATTTGGAAAAAACTGCCATCTTAACAATATTGAATCTTCCAATGATATATCTATCCATTTTCTTAGAATTCCTTTAATTTCACTCAGCAATGTCTTAGTTTTCAATACATTGGTCTTGAAATGCTTTTGGTAACTTTGTAACTAAGTATTTGATTTTGATGATAATATTATGAATGCAACTGTTTTCTTAATTTCATTTTCAAAGTGTTTGTTGCTAGCTTCCTTTCTTTTGAAGAGATACTTAATTTGATAGAACTCTGATGAACTAGATAAATACGCTCCCTTCAAACTAAAAAGAAAAGCAGCTAGCTACTTGTGAATACAAAGTTTGACCACACGTTCTGGGAATGACCTCGAGAAGTTTAATTTCTCTTAAGAATAATTTAATATGTCCAAACCACAGTATTCTTGAGCATTTGAACAAATTAAAAAGGAAAAAACCAACAATACTATTACTACCACCAGTGGGCAATTTCCCTACCTATCAGGTATATATTTAGCTGCCAATTCACACTGGTGGGTCACAAAGTTACAAGCCTGTTTAAGATTGTTCATTCCATAGTACTAATATGCTTTTTAACAGGAAAGATAGAAAACTGGAAATGGCTAAAAATAGAAAAGAGAGTTCTATAAATAAGTACTTTCATGAAAATTGTGCAATACTTATGACTTTTGTGTTGTAAATCTCTTCATCACTCCTACCTGTGCAGCAGAGATCTTGGCCACTTGAATGATCTTTTCCATAGAAAGGTAGCTCTGCTGAGAGGGAGCAGGACCGATGAAATGTGCTTCATCTGCCTGTTTAACAAATATTACATGTTTTAAAAACCACAAGCCTCATACTCTATACAGAACTGCTTCAGGGACATAGTTATAAATAGAAATGCTGGCTCCCTAAGAACAATACAGAAGTACTAGCTCATACCAATGCTATAAAAATAAGCCACTTTGAAATTTTTTGCATGAAGAGAATGTCAAAATTTGAATTTTAGGTATATATCACACACTAAAGTAAAATGAAAGTGGCTTAGGTTAGAAAGCAACAGGAATTAGTCACAATATGAGACAGAAAAGTGGCTAGAAAGCTGCATGGGCCTGCTGTGCAATTCTGCAAGGCCAGGTGAAACTGATCACCGTGGGTTTGTCAGTGTTTAGAGATTTGCTGCAGACATAACGAAGGACAATAGTTGAATTCATCCATGTCTGGGTTCTGTATGGTGGATAATAGATAGTCATAATTGCTAACACATACAAACCTCAGGAGGGTCCTTTTAGTTATACTTTCGAGTGACTTGTCTCAGATTCCTTGGCCAGTAAATAGTAGTTGCTAAGACTACAATCTTGATCCTTTCCTTCTATATCAGGGATGGGGATATGAGCCACTCAAAGTGTGGTCTGTGCACCAGCCACATTCTGCGAATTGTTTTAACCAATCTTTATTGATAAGACCTTTCCTGTAAATCAACTACACCACAGAGTACACTGTTTAGTTCCACTGGTGTCACATTTGGAAAATGTTCCCAAGGGGAATTACTAGCAAGCAGTTGAATGTACCTACTGAAACCCTGTCAACACTAGCAAACATAAACTCTCCACATAAAGAACTAAAATACTGACACACTAAACAAATATGATCACTTACAAAATCTGACTTCCAGTTTTTAACGACATACCATGTCTACATGCATGGAATTCCTGTCAGCCTCACTATAAACAGCCACGGACTGTACACCCATTTTTTTAGCTGTTTGAATCACCCTGCAGGCAATTTCTCCTCTGTTGGCAATGAGGACCTTGGTAATGCTTCGTCCTGAAACACCATAAAAACGATACAAAAAAATGTTACTGGGGAGCAAGGAATGAGAATGCTAAATAAATATTCTATATTAACAAACTGATAAGCATTTATGTTAGTAAAATCAGCATAACAGAGCCTAAAGTAACCATTTTAGCTAATATTAGACAGTGCATTTCTTGTCACTGAAACTCAAGATATTCTTATTAACATAAACTCTTAAATGACTCAGATTTTTCAACTTAAAATGAAATTAAAAGATGCTTTGTTATGCAAAAGATCAAAATAGCTTTTAAAAACCCATCGTTAATAATAATCTGTTTAAATTTTATTTTTCAATTACAGTTGGTATTCAATATTATGTTAGTTTCAGGTATAGAGCATAGTGGTTAGGCAATTACATAACTTACAAAGCGATCCCCTGATAATTCAGGTACCCATCTGGCACCATACATAGTTATTAGAATATTATTGACTATATTCCTTATGCTGCACTTTACATTCCTATGACTATTTTGTAACTACCAATTTATACTTTTCAATCCCTTTACCTTTTTCACCAAGCCCTCCAAACCCCTGCCACCTGGCAATCCTAAGTTTGTTCTCTGCATCTATGAGTCTGTTTCTGTTTTGTTTATTTTGTTCTTTAGATTCTTCATATAATTGAAATTTGACTTTCTATGTTGGATTTATTTCACTTAGCATAATATCCTCTAGGTCCATCCATGTTGTTGCAAACGGTAAAATTTCATTCTTTTTTATGGCTGAGTAATACTCCATTGTATATATGTACCACTTCTTTACCCACTTGTTTACTGATGGACAGCTGAGTTGCTTCCATATTTGGCTATTGTAAATAATGCTGCAATGAACATAGAGGTGCATATATCTTTTTGAATGAATGTTTTGGGTTTCTTCGTATATATACCCAGAAATGGAGTTGCTGGGTCATAACTCAGTTCTATTTTTAATTTTTGGAGGAACCTCCATACTGTTTTTCATAGAGGCTGCACCAATTTGCATTTTAACATTGCATGAGGGGGTTCCCTTTTCTCCACACCCTCACCAACACTTGTTTGTGGATTTACTGATGACAGCCATTCTGACAGGTTTAACATCGCATTGTGTTAATTTGTATTTCTCTGATGACTCATGACATTGAGCATCTTTTCACACATCTAATAGACATCTGTATGTCCTCTCCGGAGAAGTGTCTATTCAGGTCCTCTGCCTATTTTTTTATTGGATTGCTTGTTTTTCTGGTTTTGAGTTGTATGACTTCTTTATAAATTTTGGATATTCCCCCCTATTGGATGTATCATTTGTGAGTTGGTTGTCCTATTCAGTTGGTTGTCTTTTCATTTTGTTGATGGTTTCCTTTGCTGTGCAAGAACTTTTTAGTTTGATGTAGTACAATTTATTTTTTCTTTTGTTTCCTTTGCCCAAGGAGATATAGCAGAAAGAATACTGCTAAGAGAAATGTCAGAGTTTACTGCCTAAATTTTCTTCTAGGAATTTTGTGGTTTTGAGTCTTACATTTAATTCTTTAATTCATTTTGAGTTTATTCTTGTATATGGTGTGAGAATACGGGCTAGTTTCAGTTTTTCCATGCATTTGTCCAATTTTCCTAACACTATTTATTGAATAGACTATCTTTATCCCATTGTATGTTTTTGCCTCCTTTGTCAGAGGTTATCTGACCATATAGGCATGGGTTTATTTATGAGCTCCCTACCCTGTTCCATTGATTTATGTGTCTGTTTTTATGCCAGTACCATGCTGTTTTGATTACTACAGCCTTGTAGTACAGTTTGATAACAGGTACTGTGATACCACCAACTTTGTTCTTTCTCAAGACAGCTGTGTCTATTTGGGGTCTTTTGGAGTTCCATATAAACATCTGGATTACTTGTTCTAGTTCTGGGAAATATGCCCCTGGGATTTTGATAGGGATTGCACTGGATCTATAGATTGTTTTGGGAAGTATGGACATTTTAACAATGTTAATTCTTCCTATCCATGAGCAGGGCAGAGTAGTCTTGGTTGCACGTCCTTACTTTTCATTACCTTGAATATTTCAGGCCAGTCCTTGCTGGCCTGAAATATTTCTGTTGAGAAGTCAGCTGAAGCTGACAATCTTAAGGGAGCTCCCTTGTAACTTTCTCTTGCTGCTTTTAAGATTCTCTCTTTGTCTTTAACCTTTGCCATTCAAATTATGATGTGTCTTAATGTGGACCTCTTTGAATTCATCTTTTTTGGGACTCTGCACTTCCTGGACTTTCATGTGTTTTTCCTTCACTACGTTAGGAAAGTTTTCAGTCATTATTTCTTCAAATAGGTTCTCAATTCCTGCCCTCTTTTTTCTTCTGGTACCTCTACTATTATGCAGATGTTCTTACACTTGACGTTATCACATAAGTCCCTTAACCTATCCTCATTAAAAATATATTTTTTTCTTTTTGCTGCTCTGATTGGGTGTTTTCTGCTACCTTGTCTTCTAAATCACTGATTGGATCATCTGCTTCATCTATTCTGCTGTTGATTCCTTCTAGTGTATTCATCATTACAGTTATTGTAATAATAACTAACCTTTAAATAAGTACTTTCTCTGCTCCAGGTCCTGCGCTAGAAAAACTCTATCTAGACTTAAACCTTCACAATAATCATATTAAGTAGATATAATTATTATCTCAATTTTAAAACTGAAGAAATTAAGATTGACAACGATAATACCTTCCTGAAATTATACAGATAAAAAAAAAATGGTGGATCCAAGATTGAACCCAGGTTAGCTTCACTCCATAATTTGAGTTCTTAGACACTCTGCTGCACTACCTCTGTCACTCTGAGCACAGGGATATGTGGTTCTCTTTACAAAGTAAATGAATATTGCACCAGTTCATCAGTGCTACAATGATATGATATTATATTAATATATGAAATCCACTTTCATCACTACACATGGAATAAGTGTTCTTTGACAATTCATAAGTTGTTGTTTTTTCCACAAAAAATAAGGTTTTTATATATTTTAAAACAATGTTTTTCAATAAGGATCTATAGAGCCCAAGAGTTGCTGGAATGAAGTATGCATGTGTGTTTAGTGGGGAGGGGAGGGAACTACAGCTATCGACCACAAGTTATATTTCAGTATGTTTTATAGTTGGGAATTTCATGTAAGCTTTTATTTGAAAAAAATTTTTTTAAAGTCCTGCTACTTAAAATGCATGTTATAAAGCATTGGTTTAGATCATCACAGTTATGTTTTTCCAATACAATACACTATGAGAGTCAGACAGAAACAACATAAATATAAAATGTTCTCCATATTTCCCTATATATTTTAAACTTGACAGCAAGATATGTGACATAAAGGAGGTAAAAACCATGACAATACTTACTAAAAAAATTATCACAAAAATCCAAAACTTCAAAAGTATATGAGAACTACTTCTATTACGCACAAATTAAAGGATTAAACATTTCCATCTCTTGGTTCACAGCCAGAAGCAAAGCCAAAGACTACAAAAACTGTTAATACCTGTAGTTGTTGCATACTTCATGGTTCTTTGCTTCCAAGCCCATCTCCTATAAAATGAGTCCAAATGGAGTTATAATTAAACAGAATATGCAAAACCAGTCAATATTCTCTCAAAATAATCTAAATTTTTAAAAACTTGAAACCAAGTACAGATATGACCTTAATTAAACCTTAAGCCTATAAAGTGATTTACTAAGACATTCTTTGTGGAAATAAAACTAATCTAGAAATCAGGAGTTAACAGTTCTGGCTGTTCTCCCTGGCAGTACGCGTCCTTGAATGAATCATTTAACCTGCTTGCTCCTGAGACTGGCATATGACCAGAGTCAAAGATGATTGATTGGAAAGCCAAGGTACTTCAAGATCATCTAGTTCAGCCTGGCTGGAGTGGCTCAGTTGGCTGAGAGTCATCCCGTGCACCGAAAGGTTGCTGGTTCAATTCCTAAGGGTCTATGGAGAGCACATCGATCTCTTTCTCTCTCCCTTCCTCTCTATAAAAGCATGTCCTTGGGTGGGGATTAAAACAAAAATCTAGTTCAGCTTTTTTCAATTTTTTTTACTAGAACCCAAAGTAAAAACTGTATTTGACCTCACAACCAGGTACGCACACAAAACATAAGTTTCATAAAAGAAGACTTTCTCTGTATTTTATTTTTATTCTATTTTGTTCTATTCCATTTTATTAAATAAAATACGCTGGTCAAACTATAGTTTGAAGAATACCAATATACCTCAACCCTCTGATAAGGTTTGAACAATTAGGTCCAAAGAAGAAAAGGGAAGGAGCTGAACAAGGGAAGGGGAAAGAATGCTGGTTGTAAGACCTGCTGGAGGAGCCACCCACTCACCAGCTGCTGGTGATCCTGGGCAAGCCGCTCTACATCAATGTTTCTCAGTCTTTTGTTTTCATTACCACCCCTTAGAAAATTTAAATACTAAGAAGTAAGATTTTTGTAGGCGGGGTTGAGATTTGAAGGGCTACAAATCATGGTGATATCTGTTAAAAAGAAGACGACAGGCCGAAAATGGCTTAACTTGTACTAAAGCCCATGATACCAAACCTAGATTTAATATCTGGTCTAACTGCTGTTCCAACCTCTCCCAGAAATACAGTCTTAATCAACCAGTCCGGAATTTTCCAGTCAGCATCAGTTCAATACCCTCCTCCCATAGAAAGAGGCAATCTACATGATAAAAACTCTTGCTGTTCCCTTCCCCCCAAAGTAAGGTGTCCTCGTCTAAAAACAATCCTTCTTTTATTTAATATCTCCCTGCACAATCCCTAGAAGCACACTTCTAGTTGCTAGATGGAATTTTGCTTTTTAACATACCTAAGATTTTTTTCACTCTCTCAAAAACGAATTTTTTTTTACAGCTGTTGAGGTTTAGGTCAGGCAAGATACTGTACAATGGCATGTTGATTATTTTGAATTAAAAATCCCTTGAGAAGCAGCAGGAGTGGCAGGAGCTCTCTGATTCTCCTCTGTCTCTCTAAATGCAGGAAATAAATCTCTTTGTGATAAGTGCCCTACCTGAAGTAGAGTTTGCCACACCAAAATATGCCTCTTTGGGGATATTGATCACTTTAGGTTGGCTAATTTTAAGAAACAGTAAACATGGGAGAAGCTTTGAAAATCAAGTAGAAGTTAGCCTTTATAAGAGGACATTTACATTTGTAAGGGAAATCTCATTTTGTAAGGTTATTTCCCTTACTGTACTAGGAAGAAGCTATCTAAATCTCTACAAACCATTATCTCTGCAGGTGTGCACTTCAATCTGCATAGTAATCTACCCTTGTTAACTGTGCTTAATCCTATAACTGATTCTCCATCCCTAACATCTTTAGTCTTGAGCTGAAGATGGTATTTAAAGTGATGGTTTCCCCCATTTTTGCAAGTTACTTAGTTTTCCTGGGTCTCCCCAATATATACAGGAGGTATATATGTTATTAAACTTCAATTTGTTTTTTTCCTGCTAATGTTTCTCGTGTCAATTTGATTATTATTTGAACCAGAAGAACCTTGAAGGGCGGAGGGAAACTTTTCCTCCTCACTACAGGGCAATCTGTATACTTACTGCTCCGTGATGCCCACTCAATCAAATGTTGCCATCTATGAAGGGCTGATGGGAAGACCCACAGCTTTAACATTAAACTTCCACAAGATGACCTCCTCAAGAAGCTACTGTTGCCCAGCCAGGCGTGGCTCAGCGGTTGAGCGTCAACCTAGGATCCAGGCAATTGGGGTTCGATTCCTGGTCAGGGCACATGCCTGGGTTGTGGGCTCGATCAATGACTCTCTCATCATTGATGTTTCTATCTCTCTCTCTCTCTTGTCCTCTCTCTGAAATCAATAAAGATATATTTAAAAAAAAAAAAAAAAAGAAGCTACTGCTTTCCCAAATCTTTCCAATTCAGCTGACCTCACTTTCTTGATCTTCAAGGAAGGGGAATCAACTTTCCTGATCTTTATAAGGTATTTTCTAGTTCATAGCATCTTCCCATCACACTCTTCAGATAGGTTTCTGATAAGATTCAAGGCCCATCCTGGGTAGATGTGTCTACAGAATGGCTGCTTTTTGTTAAATCCATATTAATCTTTAAAAGACGGCATTTAAAAGACAGCATCATACAAACTCCATATATTTTCCAGGATCGACTGTACAAATAATGGTTTCTTTCCTTTTGCCTGTAAAAAAGAATGTATATGCTTAAGTTTCTGAGTATTTAACCTTTAAAAGACGGCATTTAAATTCCATCAGCATTTAAATTCGGCCAGCGGGACCCACTCCTTGCCGGGAACCAAAGTTCCCTTTCATCAGATAAAGGTTAAGACTTAAGTTTCAAGGCCATTGCTGACTTAAAGTTTTCTTCTGCCATTTTCTTTCTTAGGATTTTTAAAAAATATATGATTTTATTGATTTCAGAGAGAGGAAGGGAGAGGGAGAGAGAGATAGAAACATCAATGATGAGAGAGTCCTCATCAATCAGCCGCCTTCTGCAAGCCCCCCACTGGGAATCTAACCTGCAACCCCGGCATGTGCCCTGACCAGGAATCAAACTTCACTCTCCTGGATCATAGGTCAATGCTCAACCTCTGAGCCATGCCGGCTGGGCTTCTTCTGCCATTTTCTAGTGAACACAGACAGACAACCACACACACCACTTAATTATAATCCTCTAATCCAACAATGGTTTGATTGACCTATTCAATTTTTCGCCATTACCTAAGCTACAACTTAAAACAATGGCTTGAAAACCAAGGTGAATAAGTTGCTTTTGAAACAGGTAGAACAAAACGTTCCCTCAAATTGCTCCATTGAGTCATGCCCTATGGGAACAAATTGCTCCACAGAGTTAAGCCTGCCAGAACTGTGGCAGTTATCAATAACTATCTAAAACAATGCCCTAGGAACTACACTGACTTCTTTTTAGTTTGCTTTTTAAATCTAAAGCCAAGCCACAAACCCCAAAGAAAAATTCAATACCTGGTTGGGAAAGTTCTTTCCTGCATACCATAGTAAGTTTTGCATAATTCCAGAATTCCTCGCCTTACTGACACATACCTGGACTTTAGTGAGACCCCAGTGTTCCTAAAAAAGAACTTATACCCTGGTTGGTTTAACCCCAGCAACTTCCCTGTTCCCAAGGAATAAAAACCTGAAGCCCTACAATAAGGGTGCAGAACCTCATGCCCTATCTCAGCGTTCTTATCCTCTGCAGAGCCTCAATAAATCTGCCTTTGCTTTTATCAGTGTCCCTGGTCTAAATACTTTTTAAAAAAATGTATTTTTAAAAAATACATCTTTACTGATTTCAGAGAGAGGAAAGGAGAGGGAAAGTGAGAGATAGAAACATGATTGATGAGTCACTGATTGGCTACCACCTGCACGCCCCCTACTGGGGATTGAGCCCACAACCTGGGCATGTGCCCTGACCAGGAATCGAACCTTGACCTCCTGGATCAGAGGCCCATGCTCAACCCCTGAGCCATGCTGGTTGTGAGGCAGGAACCGCCGCTATTTTAGGAAGATTCCCCATCTCAGGTATCAGCTTACCTGCCTGAATGTATGTGTAACCTTACCTGACCTCTGTAACCTCGCCCACTATTTTCGTGCCAAAAGCAGGCCCGACCTCTGACCCTATAAAGCTGACCCAAGCCCTTTGTTCGGGGCCCAGAATTTGGAGACTGCCTCCTCTGGAACTGCATGCGTTAATAAAGGTCTCCTTTCGCCTCCTCCGGTGTATGGCCTGAGTCTTTTCCGCTACAGTTGGGCTAAATTCTTTTTTATTAGGAGAGGAGAACCCAAACTCATTGGTAACATTCACATTTATAAAATTCTACCACTAGATTTCTTTTCTCTGAGTTACTAGAGAATCATGATATAAAAAGAAATGTAAGTGCCCTCTACACTGATAAGGTTTTAAATTCTATATGCCAATGCAACTGTAATACTTTCCAGGTGACAGCTACTTGAGAACAAATCTATACACAATAGCTAAGGTTTAAGAGGGAGAAGGAAGAGATTGAAAGTGTGTCTGTATAGTATGAAGAGCCCTGTAAACCTAGGAAAATAAAACTCAGGAGAAAGAGAAGAGCACTAATACTGCTTCTACTAACTGTCTTATTCTGCTCTGGGGCAAGTCCTACAGTTAAATAACTGAAAATCCAAGACACTGAAATTATGGAAAACAAAAGCAAACAAGAAACTTGATCTAAATGGTTGAGTCTGCAAAGGGTACATCCGTTATTGATTCATATGCACCAGATTCCATTAAGCCTCTTTCCATGCAGTAATTCATTTAATTCACACAATCCAAGGTACTAGAATTATCTCCTGTAGGTACTGGTATCATCACCTTCTCCTAGGTCAGATCATTGAAACACAGAAATATTAAGTAACTTGCCCAAGGTTGCTCACACACCTTGTGAGTAGCAAGGCTGAGGCCCCTGACTTCCAAGTCTGTGCCCTTCAGCCCTAAGCGATGCTGTCTTTCCGGAGTGATGGAGAATGATGATGATGATGAAGCAAAGGAAGATAAAGAAGCCTGCTACCTGGAAGCAGGAGGGTGTCTTCCCTGCGAAACTTATTGTCACCGAAGATTAAGCTCAAAATTTGAAAAGGATCTGGAGTCAGGTGAGCTAGAGTTAGTCATGTATGGCTTTGTTTAAACGTGCATTCAGAGCTGCTGATAAAAGTTTCTCAGCCCTCTGGAAGGTAACTTGGCTTTTGCTAACTTGATTCATTCCAAAAATGAGAAAGGACTCCAGCAGTCTTTGAGCTGGAGGCTCTGAACCTAAGGCTGGGGGACAGCTGAACCTAAAGGGACTTTGAGGGCATCCTGGCCCACCACTTGCTACTTGTCACCTTAGACGAGTCGTCGACGCCTTTGGGTTCACGAGAACCGGGATTATATCCCCCCTCCCCCGCAACGCAGGGCAAGCACAGGGACTGGGGTAGGAGCTGCACGCGCGCAGTGCCAGCCCTGATGGCCAGGGGAGCAGGGGGTGGCAGCCGGGCTCCGCCCCTCCCCCACTCCTCATAATTGGAAAAGCGGGAGCAGGCCGAGCGCTGAAGGGTGGATGGGGGGAGGGGGAGGAAAGGGAAAGACTGGGGCCCGGACGTCTCCCTCTCGACACCCTGACTAAAAGCAGAACCCCCCGGAAAGGGGCTGTTACCTCGGCGGCGGCAGCAGGCTCGGGAAACGTTGCCATTGGTTCCTCTCCGCCGCCACCAGCCGCACCAGCACCACAGAGGCCGCCGCCATGTCCCCGCAGCCCCACGGCTCTCCCACGCCAAAGCGCGCACCAGCTGCGCGCCGCGCACGGCCGGAGCTCGTTCAGCTCTGCAAGCTTCTTGTCCGCCGCCGGCCACCGTCTACGTCAAAACTGTGCAGTGGGCCGACCCCAGGGCGGTGGGCGTCTCCTCCAAAGCCAATGGGAACACAGAGCAGCGCCTCTGTGAGGCGATTGGCCAATCGGGCGGCGAGCCCGCGGAGGAGTGGCCCCTGCCGTCCCCGCCTCCGGAGCCCGGCACCTGATCCCCGAGGGGTCGTCCCGTCCTCCGTCTCCTTGGGACCCACGGTTTCGGATCGCGGTTTCTCGACGCTGTCTGCGGGCTTTCTTGGCTCTGGTTCGGCTTCAAGTAGAACCTTCCTTGTGATCTTCATCATTAAAGCCGCGGGGAAGCAGCGGAGGGGGGGCCGTGGGGCAAGAGTCAAACGGGGTGGCGAGCAGGATGCAAAACTCTCGTGTTCTCAAAAAGTGAAGGAAAAAACGAAACTAAACTAAATAACTAAAATAAAAATGTAAAACCTCCTGAACGCTTGAAAACGTTTTAATTGACTATTGGGGAAAAAGGGAAAGTTAAAACCAAAGTTGCCGGATATCTAGAAAATACAGATGCTGAAGCACTACGTGTAGATAGATGCTCATTTGGTGTCGCTGAAGCGGGGGATTCACAGCGAAAGCAAATGAAACATCCAGGGCGAGGGTTAGAAATAGACAAAAGCAGAACAGAGAAATTAGTAAAGATAAAAGAAGAAATAAATGAATTAAGAAAACTAATATCAAAGGAGTAATAAGTCAGGGATGGGGGGGCTGATAAAACAGACGGTTAACCAATCTAATCAGAAGGGGGATGAACGCTTCCCACAATTAAAAAACATAAGGGGGGCGGGTCTCAGATCTAGGAAACAAATACAGATTTGTAAGAGACTAACCTTGCTCAACTTTAAGCAAATAAATTTGAAAACCTGGATGAAACAGATGATGTTACAAGAAAATACAATTTACCTGAGCAGATCCTGGAAAAGAGAGAAAATCTAAACAATTACCGTAGAGCTAGATCATATTCCTATTAAAGAATCACCTTTCCTGAAGCAGGTGGCCCACCTTGCTTCACAAGGAAATTCCACCCCCGTGTGAAGAGTAGTTGACTCCAGCACCGTTATTTTGTTCCGGAGCACAGGAAAAATGGGGTCTGCCTTTTTCATGGGGGGATTCTTTTTATGAAGTAAGCATAACATTGATACCAAAATCTAGCAAAAATAGGGTGCACACACACACACATTCACCCCTGTAGTCCGATTTTACTTATATTATCAGTGGAAAGATCTCCTGTGCAGCATGGTGACTATAGTTTATAATACTGTACTGTACCGTATGCTGAAATTTGCTAAGGGAGTAGATCTTAAGTGTTCCCACCACGCACCAAAAAAGGCAACTATGTGAGGTGCTGTGTTAGCCCGATTGCAGTGATCATTTCACAATGCGCACATATAGCAGTTCATCACATTGCACACTTTAAATAGATACAATGTCATGTTTATACCCCAGTAAAGCTGGGGGTGGGGGTGCAGGAACTAACTAGTATAAAGAGAAAACGAGAGGCCAGGGCGTGCCTGTGAGGCGCGCAGCCGGCCTCCCGGGGCTCCCTCCCGCGGCTCAGCCCGGAGCCCCGGCTGCGGCCGCCCCGCCCCGCCCCGCCCGCCGTCGGGGCTCCGCCCGGAGCGCGCCCCGCCCGGCTCCAGCTCGTGCCCTCGGAGCCTGGGAGCCTGCGGAGCTTGAGAGGCGGGTCCAGCTAAGAGCTGCAAGTCTCCCCCAGTGGCAGGGAGGGCGTCGTGGCTGCAGCCAACCAGGGCAACAAGCCCAGAGTCCGGAGCATCCGCTTTGCAGCGGGTCGAGATGCAGAAAGCTCCCGGACCACGTCCTTGGATGAGAAGCTGCGTGACTCAGTGGCCGTGGTCACCCAGGGGAGGGACAGCAGCTTTCTGGTCAAAGTTGGCTTCCTCAAGATCCTGCACAGGCACGAGATTACCCTCGCTGTGCCCTGGGCGCACAGGCTGAGGGGGCGTCCGAGAGGCCCCTGTCCTCCCTGCACTCGGGCCCCTCAGACTCGTGCCTGGCCCAGAAGGTCACCACCGCGAGGACGCGGCGCACCGGGAAGGGGCCTCCGCGAGGAGATGCTGGCAGCCCGTGGAGGCGCAGGCACGCGCCGTGGTCGACGCCAGGGCACCCCCCGCTGCTGGAAGGGTCAAGCGCTTGGGTGCTGAGTTAGAACACCTGGGGCACAGCGACTCACACTGAGGACCCTCGGCCTTAATCTCCACCTCAGCTCCCCAAAAGCTGGACCAAGGTGTGGCTTCCTGATCCCTCCCCGGGTGGGCGTGGGGTGGAGTGTCTAGGGGCCTCCGCGCTGGGGCCTAGCCCACTCCTCACCTCTGCCTTCATGGGAGCCACCTCCCTGCCTCTCCTGCGCCCCTCTCTTCCCACTTCCTCCGCTCCTGTGCCTCAGTCTCCTGCGGGAAGAAATGAGTAGAGTCCCCCTGAAGGCGATCTGAGTAGAGGAGGGGGAAGGGAGGGGAAAGAAGAGGAGGAGGAGAGGGGGAGGACCTGGGACGGGTTCCACCCACACTGCACTGCAAGCCTAGGAGCTCCAGCCTGGGCCTGTGATGTGGGGGCCCCATTACTGCTGCTGTCTCACTTTAGCCACGTCCGCCCCACTGCCCCCAGGGGTCCGCTGCCCCCAAGTGTGTGTTACTTTTTTTTTTTTTAAGAGAGAGAGGAAGGGGGAGGGAGAAAGAGAAACAGCGTGAGAGGGGAACATCCGTTGGCCACATTCTGCACTCCCTCTATCAGGGACCCAGCCTCCAACCCGCTCGCACGTTCCCTGACCTGGAATCTAACCAGCAGCCCCTTGGTGCACTGGGAAACGCCCAGCCAACCGAGCCACAGTAGCCGGGCTGTTACTTGGTTTTTAAGCAACTGGTTGGTTAGGACAAAACCTTAAAGAAATAAAACTTTCAGTGGAAAAAAGAAAAAACAAAAAGGATATGAGTTCAAAGAATAGGAAACAAATAAATATAAAAGGCAATTAACCTCATTCCGAATCAGAGAAATATAAATTAAAAGATATACTATACGTCACCTGTCACATTAGCAAATATCTAAAAGGTTAACAATACACTGTAATTAGTGAGGGATGTGAGAATATTATACTTTATTGTCATGAGTAAAAATGGGCACAGCCATTATGCAGAGTACTTTGGCAATATTTATCAAAGTTGCAAATTCACATACTCTTTGACCTAGCAAAGCCATTTCTTGGAATGATGTCCGATTAAGGAAATTTATTATAGTATTGTTGGAAATAGCAAACTGATTAAAAGAGACTGGATACACACACACACACACACACACACACATAGGGATGGGCAAAAGTAGGTTTATAGTTGTTCATATGAAAAGAGACATGCAGGTTATGGTTATTGTAATAGCTTTATTAACTCAAAGAAATGTCATCACAACTGTAAACCTACTTTTGCCTACCCCTGTATATTATACTATGTAGCCACGAAAAAGAATGAGACAGCACTATATATACTCATATATTGTAAGATTTATTGATGAGTGCAAAAAGCAATGGCAAAACTGTGGTTATTATTCCACTGTTTATGTAAAAATAGGAGAAAGAAAATACAGGCTTATGTATGCGTCCTCTGGGAGAGAAAAGTTGATGGCTCCATGACAGGGACAGGATGGAGACTAATGTTTTATTATAGACTTTTTGCAACTTTTAAATTTGGTACCACAGGCCTGTATCGACTATTCCAAGGTTCATAATTTTTAAACATTTTGTTTTGATATGACTTCAGACTTACAGAAAAGCTGCACTGGTGCTACTCTGGTGGGTGACAAGGGGCCCTGGGCCACCTGCCCTTGAAGCCTATTTATGCTCTCTAGACCTGCTTGGGCTAGAACCTGGATGTACCATTTGCATCTTACAATCAACTACTGCTAGACCCATCTGACTTTATTACTGAGTGGATTTCACAGAATCCAGCTCAAAATGGGCAATTCTGGATATATGGTCAGTTAGTGTCCCAAGGTCAAGTGTTCCAGGACCCAGTGACATGCCAACAGCTGTTTCTCTGCTGCAAATGGCATGGGCTTGGTCTTGCTTTAGAATGCTCAGGCTCTGTGCTATGATTCTCCCACTGGTTTGTGTCAAAAATTCCATACCTTACCTTTTCCCATCACTGACATCTCTAATACCATAAGGTTTGCCTGACTGATGACTCAAGGAGCAGGACTGATTTCAATACCTGAAGGCAGGCCTGGAGTTGCTTTCCTGCCCTTTCCTGCTCTGGCCCCACTCAGAACTGATAGCTCTCTCTGTCACCTGGTAAATGGGCCAGAGTTCTCCTGGCTGTGAAATGTTGCCTCCATAACCTAAAGAGGCCTGCCTGGCCCTGTGCTGCCTTCTTTGTGGAAAGATGCAAGATGCAAAACATGTGTCTTTTATTTGGAGAGGATATTCCCTGAGCCCCTGGGTCACTAAAAACTTCAGTGAAGTAGTCAATCCCTGAGTCTCCATAGGGTTTATCTCCTACCTCCTGGAACACGTGTCTTACCAAGGCCTCCAGCATACTGACTGCTTTCCGTTTATCTAATAAGCATGATGTGTTCCATGTAGTGGTTCAGTGTGATATCCCATAGGATGTCTGTGTAGACCGGATCTCTTTGGATTATATGATAGAAGACAGGAGAGTTAATAAATCCCTGAAGCAAAGGTATAAGTGAATATCACAGAGCAATGGGACAGTGACCAGCCTTTGTGGAAAATCAAGCCAGCCTGAACAGTGGCTGGTCAACGGACTGTCAGCACCAGGGATTGAGAGTTTGCTCTCCTAGAGAGGTGCTACACCCAGGGCACACTTGGAAGCAGGCTAGAAAGTGCCCTGCTCTTACAACCCTTTGTATAGATTCTTATCAAGTCACTGTTCTTAGTGTGCATATTAGAATTTATTTACCTGAGTTTCCTAAAAATGTAAGCCAGTACTTCTACAGTGTGTGCCTTGACAATGAGCCTGGAGTAGTCAGCCTCCAGGATGGTCCCCCTTGGTTTCCTTCTCTCCTGGTATTCACACCCTGTGTAGTCCCCTCCCACACTGTACCAGGGTGGTCTGTGTGACCAATGGAATACAACAGAAGTAGTGGTATGTCACTCTGTGATTAGGTAGTCAGTCTCTCTTTTGGATCATTCACTCTGGGAAAAGCCAGCTGTCATGTGGTGAGCCTCCCTATGGATGTGCCACATGGTGTAAACTTGGAAGCAGATCCTTCAGCCCCAGGTGAACCTTCAGATGAATGAAGCTCTGACCAATAGCTTAACTCACCCAGTAAAAAAACCTAAGCCAAAACCACCCAGTTAAGCTGCTTCCATATTCCTGACCCTTAGAAACTCTCTGAGATAATAAATGTTTGTTGTTTAAACTGCTAAGTTTTGGAGTAATTTGTTATACAGCTATAGCTAACTAATACAGGACATCTTATTTATCTCAGCCCCTACCAGAGTGTCTGGCATTTAGTAAGTCCTTAATCAATGTTGGCTGAATAAATGAATGAATGAATGATGACAGAATTTAAGTAAACCAGTAATCCAATTAATTAGTCTGGACTAAGAGTTGAGAGATTTAATTTGTACCTTGAATGTGGTTTATCTCCTCAGAAATTAAGTTTGTCTCAAATAGGTCTTCCTACTTGGTAATAATGTGGCAATGAAGAATAGAACAAGATAAATTATATGTAGAAAGATGGTTTAACTTGTTGATTCAAGTGACAACCTCCATATTAAAGACCAACCACTAAGAGTGTAAACAAAAACTTTTAAACAACACAAACAGAAAAACTGAATTATAAGAAATAAATGAACCTCCAAGATAGGTTTTTATTACAAAAATGTTTAATACAATTCAATATTCTATTAAGACTGAAGTCAGGACCTTGCCAATATTGACTCTTAAGAGGACCAGTCAGGAAAGTCAATATGTCCTCTGGGGTGACTGGACTTACTCTTTTACTAAAGAATGCTAGAGGCATGTGATCTTTCTGCTAATGTCCTGACTTAGTTCCTTTGTTTGGCAGTAAAAACAAGCGCAAGTATTATTTTTTGGCAGACTGCTTCACAGAATAAAGTGAACTAGAATGGAAAATGTGGCTATAAAAGTGCAGAAGAAGCAACTTACCACTAGAGGGGGATCTACATTCAAGGAAGAAAAGTTGGCTAGCAGTTAGAAAATTGCTGTTTTCAAAGAAATAAAAAATACCTTGAGTTTACTCCATTTCATTATCTTTAGAGCCACAGCTAAACAATCCCATTAAAGTGAGAAGCTGACTAATGTAAAGCCCACCCATCTCCTTTAAGGGTGGAGATAGGCTACTTTATTACCAGTCAAGTCCTCCTTTAATCTACTCTCATCTGTCATGATTCTGGATAAATTTATTTCCTGTGTAAACAGGAACATATGCCAGTGTGGAGCTTTGGGCAGGACTTAGTATCATTTGTATTTGTAGGCAACTTGGTATAGTGAAAAGACCAGAGACCTCGGTGCCAGACCAATGGGTAGTCAAGTCCTGGCTCTGCCACTAGTTAGCTGGGTGGCATTTAGTGATTAATTTTGTTAAGTCTGAGTTTACTCATCTATGAGGCATGAGAATTAAATGATGTAAATTACATAAATTAAATTATGTAAACTTTAGTGTCTGGCACATATATGTTCAATAATTAAGGGTCGTTATTATTGTTTCTCACTTATTATTTAATTCTTCTGTTCACAGTCACCTAATTCTTAGTCTTTAGTGATTCTGGAGCAGAAGTCATCCAGAGTTAAAAAAAAAAAAAAAAGCTGATTTGTTCCTCTTGTTGGTGTCAGATAAAAAAGCTAGGCTACCTGTGAAATGTTGTTCCTTTTGATGATTTTTTAAAAACATTTAAAGTGGGAAGGGGTTAGTAGATCACCAGGCATATGGTGGTCATATAAAACATAAATAGTAAAATACTGTAATTCCATTTTATAGACAAAGCAAGGCATTTTTTAAAATGGAAAAGATCAAGAATAAAATAAAATCCCCAATGTGAACACAGGTAGCATTAATTACATTTGATACTTTGGTTTATAAATTGGCAGCATATACCACTTTACCCAAGCTATGTTAATTTCATGTATCTCAAATATTGACTTTGAATGGTTAAAATATTTTGAAGGAAACTAGAAAATACTCTTAAACAGCTCACTAGATCTTTCATAAAATGAAAAAAAAAATAGAAATTGATGTGCTGCTTGAACTTAAATCAGAAATGACTCGGTTTTTGTGAAAGATGGTTTACATTGTCGGAAGGACCCCCACTCTAAGGGAAGTCCCCAGTGTCCTGGAAACGATGCAAGAATTCTCTAAGCTCCGTTATTTTCTTTTCCCCTGGGCACCAATTAGATTCTCTGGTATCCAGATGATTCACGCCTTAGGCGCACTCCATAGACAATCAAACCCACAGCGCAGAGCCCAAGCACGATGGCCCCAATCACCGGAAGCACAACTGTGTAGTCAGACGAACACTCGTCCACTAAGAGAGAAAACAAATACAACAGAGCCGGTGAGGTTTGCTGAGGACGGGCGGAGAGCAGGCCGGGGCAGGGAGGAGATGAGCTTGGAGTCCAACCTGGGTTTGACTTTTAATCCCGCCACTAACTAACTGTGTGAACTTGGGTGGGTTATTTAACCTTGCCACTTCTTCTTTTCATAAAGTAAGCAACTAATATATAAGATTGCCGGAGGGTTAAATAAGACGACCTTATCTTCTCAGCAATAGGTATTCAATGAGTTTAGCTCCATTTTCTATCAGGTGTGCTCTCTGCAAAGTGCAATGTGCTTGCATAAAAGAGATTGTGTCAATATGATGCCCTTGTAATTAACCTAGTTATTAATAGCAGGAAAGGAGCAAAGGGAAGGCCAAATAGTCTAGGCATGTCATTTGTGCAGCTTTGCAAGGAAGCTGCAGTTTAACACTCCCCAGGAAGCCACCGGTCTATTCCCCGCAGACCGCAGATCGCTGGGGGAAGGGACTGGACACGGGGAGAAGAGACGCAGGCCCAGTCAAGTCTGAGTGACATAGGGAAGGTACGTGCTGTCAGTCACACCTGGGAACAGGTCACAGGCCAGAGCAGAAGTGGCTACTGCAAGTGCTGGAAGATTTGGAATATTTAATCCCCGAAACAAAAGAGTTTGCTCTCTTGGCTCCTGGCTCACTTGGTTCTCTTGGGACTCTTGTCACAGGGGGTGCACTCTCTTGGCTCCCCTGCACTCGCTCACATGGCCCACAGCCATGCGGACCCCACACAATGGACTAATGGACTGCAACTAGCCTAATACGAAACCGGACCCAATTCTAACATGGAACAGGAACTCTGGACACTGGCTTTGCTTTTATCTCTGCTGAAGCCCCAGTTATACTTCTTCTAGGACTGGATTAAGGAAATTGGACTTTGGAAACTCAGGAGTGTAATTCCATGCAAATAAAAATTACTCTTCCTCGTATGCTGGTCTCAGAAAATTCTTTTTCTCAAAATATCTTAAGGACCCCACCCCCGACACCTAGTGGGAAAGGGGATACCCCACTTCAACAGATAACACAGGTATTTATTTACTGGTCATTCAATTGACTCCTTTGTTTTTTTGGGTTACTAGAATGTTAACTCAAAATAATTTTAAAGAAAATTGGTTTGGGGTTGGGGAGATAAACAGGAGTCTAAGCAGCAGCCATCACCTCAAAGAACTCATGGAAGATGGTAGGAAGGAAAATTAAACTTAAGTGGACTGTCTTATCCCTCTCCTCCTGATCTGAATTCCATTTAGTTTTCCATCAGCTGCGGGAGAAATTTGGACACCTAGAAGATGAACCTTCCTTTAGTTTATTCTACAGGATGGTTAGTGGCAGGGCGAATAAAGAACTCACGCTCTTCAGTGGAGACCCAAGGCCACCTGAGGCAGGACAGGGAATGGGATGCAGCAGGGAGCACAGGGAAAGGGACGGCGCCTCTCCAAAGCCCAGCCCTCGCTGTTAAACCTGAGTCACTTTGGGGAACACCGGGTCCTCACGTCCCAGATGTTTCATCGACGCCTCCAGTTCTAAAGAGGAAACAGGAACTTCCTGGCACTCTAGACGTTGTCTGGGGCTTTCGAAACCTTCTCGAAGCTGCTGTGTGCCCTCCCCACTGCCTCACTTCTGGAAACTGGAGAGAACTAAAGTACCTCAGGGAAAGCCAGAGCATGTCCTAGATAAACAGTGGCCACAGAGCTGAGGCCAACTTTCACCACCCTGCTGTTAAGAACAATGAATAGCACCTTTGGAAAATGTGGAACAACAGGGAACTTCCTGTTAGTAAAAGCAGTTAACATCCAGAAATCCATGACTTTCCTTTCTCTAAAATAAAAATCCCAATTCTTCTATTTAAACAGTGCATGTAAGAGAAAACCATGAATAACATTCCAAGCCTTATTTTACCAGAACTTTTCCTCCATATATCAGTCACTCCCAATCAGGAATTTCCTGATTTATAATTATTTTTGGTAAGTGTTTGCTGAAAAAGGGAAGTGGTTCATAGCCTGGGTAGATCTACCTCTTCTGCTGGCCAGTTCCGATTGTTTTCACATTTTGCCTTCTCCCCTCCCGCACTGGCCCAAATCAACCAGTTTACAAGGATAGACCAGAATCAAAGAAAAATAGAGGTAAAGCAGAAAAAAAACCCAAAAACGTGTTAAGAAGGCAGACAACAAATGAAGGTGAAGGAACTGGAGAACTGACATTTATTGAGCTTCTTTTGTTTGCCAAGATCTTTGGTACACGCTTTACATTTTTAAAAAAATGAAACATTGGAAAGTTTTCCAGTTTTTAACTAATAGTACATCACAGCAGTGCAAAATATGTCTTTAAAGAAAAAAAAAAAGTCTATTAAGACTATCTGCAGTTTAAGTAAATCAAAATTTGGACAAAATGCAAGCATTTAAAATCACTTTAGAATGTATTTTCAAGTGGATTGGTTTTTGAAAAGTAATATATATAAAAAAAAAATCCTGGAGAGTGAGACTCTTAATAATGTATCAGAAAATTCAGTGCGGGATGAAAATGTCTTTTCCACAATTCTCCCTTTGGGTATTTGCTTTGTCCTCACGGGCACCCTGCTCAGGTCCTGCCTCCTGTCCCTAATGCTCACAGCCAGCCCGCAGCATCAGGTGGGAAGGTGGAATCCGAGCCCGTGTGGCAGGGCCTCCCCACGCGCACAGGGGAAAGGGGAGGGAGCTACATGTCAGCCAGCTTCTGGCTGGCCTTCTGATGGAAAGCTGGCTTTCCTAATCAGATTGGGAGGGTGGGACAGGCGACTAGAAAAACTGATCCCTTCACTGTAGGCTGAATATGAAGCCAGAATTCCCAAGGCCTTAATCTTGCACATTCTGAAGAAGCCGGGCTTTTACATGCGCTCATATCCTCTACTGGGCCTCTTTCGGGCCACCAAGCACGCTGTTAGCAAGATGACAAGCAGTCCTGCGATACTCAGGCCCACGGCCACAGGGATTTCTCTCTTGTTTATGTCACTGAAGCATTCATCCGCTGTAACTGAAGGCAGAGTAACAGGCGTTACAGGCTGGCCACAATGCTGGGGATCCATCCTGCCCCTGCCTGCCTCAGCCGGCTTTGCAGAGAAGGAAGCCAAGGGAGCGAGCGAGCTGCTGGGCCTCCCACCTGCTGCCTCAGACACACCGATGGGTGCAAACCAGGAGGGAAAGCGTCGCACACCAATCTGGAATGTGTGCTTGAGGTCACTTAAGGTGTGTAAGTGTATGAAATTGTAGATACCCAGACCCCAAGCCCAAGAAATTGTGATTTAGTGGGTTGGAGGTGGGGCTAGGCCATTCTGATGCAGCTGGGAGGCAGTTCCATCTTGGAGAAACATTGGTTTGGTCTAGAGGGTCAGGAGCAGAATTGTGTCTTGACTCCCAAGCTAGGGTAAGCCCTGGGGCCATGGTTCCCAACTCCAGAAACAGAGACCTGTACCAGATCACATGGACAAAGTTTTCTATTCAAACTCTGTGCTTCTTAGAGGGGCTGCTGGTCAGCTGGGGGCTCCTGACACGGAGAAACATTTTGCTAGCTCTGGCTCCAGGATTTTAGGGAGGAGGGGTTGAGAATGTGGGAGTCGGGAGTCTACTGTTTGGGATGGCCATTGTCTTTGTCCAGGCCAAGCATTTATACTTGAGTTATTATGAGAGGGATGTTTTAGAAACTGAAGTTCAATTCCTGGATGTTTGCAGACATCCTTGTAACACTGTTTTCCCAACAGGGAAAAGGGGACTTTTTGGGAAAGTTACCCTGGTCTGCCCCTAGCCTTCCTTCTACGACCTGCTTCCCTCTGTGGTGGTTAAAAACCAAAGCAGAAGTTACATGAAAACTAAGACTAGCTGTGAAGAAACAATTTGCAATTGAGAAGAGCAGGTCCAACTGAGTGCATCTCTATCTTGAATTATGACATTTTTCTCGTTTCCTTCTGTAAGTGGGAATCTATTCTGAAATCTTGAATTTCAGACATCACTAATACTCAGGATCTTTAAAGTGTTCTCCAAACATACCTGAGTTTACTAGTACTCAACAGCTTATAAAGGGAAGGTTGCAGATGGTGTTTTCTGACTTATTTGTTGATTGGTGTGGTGTGGTGTGGTGTGGTGTGGTGTGTGTGTTTAAATAACTCAGAATATGTGTTTTGGTCAGACAAGGAGAGTATTCTTCTGAAGTTCAATTGGGTTAAAGTGTCTGGTTTTGAGGCTGGTATTGACTCATAGAGAAATGGTAGGAGGGAGGGTTGGCCAGAGAAACTTGGCCCTAAAGAGCTTTGTGAAATCATACTGTTCTAGGAAGCTCATGTGATTCTTGTCCCTTTGACAGCTTCAGACAAAAAACACCAAAAAACTTGAAACCACCCGTGGGTCTCTGAAGTTTATGTTTGTGACATGAGGAAGCCTTAACTTACCATTTCCAAAGTGGTCATCTTCGAAATCAAAGGCTTGAAGTTGGACATTCATTGTTTTCAGCTGAAGGTGGGCTGACAGCTGGATGCTCTGCTCGCTCACGCACTTAAAGGAATGCCCGATCACTGTCTCAAACAGCATCACAGAACTCTTCATTCCCTGGTAAATTGTCCCTGAAAACACAAAGGTGAAATACAGACGTATGAGAACCTTGGCATATATCTATTGAGTTCCAGCTACTGCTGGGTGGCCCTTGAGCAGTTAAATGGCCTTCCCTTAGGTGTGGCTTTCTGGAGTTCTGCCTTCTCCTCATGAAAAATCACCCTCTTGCATTGTGGGGACGTTTTCTGGTGCTCTACTTGGCATTACTGTAGATTCTTGCATTTGTAGATGCGAACGTCCTGCTTGATGTACTGAATTATCTGTGTACACTGCTGTATCGTGCGTTTATATCCCAGAGCAGTCCACTACTACCACCCCTGCTAAAGTTACAGTGGTCATTACAACTAACTACTCTTACTAATACCCCCCCCACGAGAATTATCATTACTGTGGTATCAGACATGTACAGCTCCTGCTGCTACTTCTGAGCCTTGCTTATGGGGGTCTAGAGTTGTTTTATCCCCTCCCTCAGCCTCTAAATTAGTTTCTGGCCTTACTTTCCCTTTCCCTGCCTCTTAAGACATTACTACCTTATTATTGGCTAAAATGTGGTGCATGCCTAGTGATAGCATTAGCTAATTTATGTTAGCATTCACAGTATTAGGAGTATACCCATCTAAGCAAGGTAACGTATGTGAAAGGGAGCTGTTGGCTGTGACATCCTACTTACATTTTACCAATAATCCTTGACAAAATCCTCTTGAACAATAGCAATATAATATAGCTAATATTTAAAATAGACATTTCTCCACATTTTCATTTCTTGGCACATTTTTTCAGTATAAGTTCCTTACTAAGATAATAGAATTTTCAAAACCCTTAGTACAGTACCTGGCACAGAGGAGATGCTCAGTAACGATTTGTCATCTAAATCTGGGCTTTCCAGAGAAACACCTGAGGCCTCTGAGAAACAACCTGACTTGATTGGGAGCATTACTTTTCTAGGGGCGAACATTGTAGACATTCTGTCAACTTGCCACTGTGGGCACTTCTCCATCTAGCAACCAGGACAAATATTTAGAAATGTGAATCTAATACATCATTTTTCTACATCAGGCCATCCAATGGCATCCTTTCATACTTTAGAATAAATTCCAAAGTCCTCTCCTTGCTTTGCCCACAGGCCCTGCATGCCCTGGCCTGGCTGCCCCTCACACCTTATCTGCTGCTTTGCTCACTGGCCCCTGCTGGTCCCTGAACACACCAGTAAGTACACTCGTCAGGATCTGTGCATCTGTTGTTCCTGCCACCTGGAAAGAGCTCCCCCAGGCCCAGAAGTCCCCATATCTCTCTGCTCAAAGCTTACCTCTTCAGAGGGGGCTTCCTCCTCTGAGGGCTTCCCTAACTCCCTACCTAAAGTAACCTCCCAGTCCTCTCCATCCCACCCTGCCTGTATTTTGCTCATAGAACTATCACTACTTAACTGTGTGTTATCATTTACTGTGTCTGTTTATGGTCCTCCCCCAGCTTCTAGAATGTAAGCTCCCTGAGAGCAGAGACTGTATGTTTAGATGATAATGGGTTCCCAGTGTATTACAGGGCTTGGCACCTAGCAGGTACTAACTACATTTTTGTGGAATGAATGCATGATTCCAAGAATATAAAATAAACTGCACCATCAACAGATCTGTCCAAAGTCACTATGCTCTTTACTGTTGAGGATAATGATTTCTGACATAATGTAGCCTAGCCTCTTCCATGAGCAGACAAGCAAACTGAAGTACACAAAGATGTACTAAGTTCCCCCCAAATTATATATACTGTGGGCTACTCTCTCAGTCTGGTTCTGAAAAGCAGCGTTAAAGATTCAAGAAATTAATGGGATGAAAAATGAGCTAAACAGAACCAGTGTCCCTGCTGGTAGAACAGGCTTCAGCTTCTTACCTGGATTTGAGACAGTCAAATAGGCTCCCACTTCACTGACATAATATGAGTTTTCATCCTGTAAAACATCAGTGTGTTAATCGCTGGGTGATCTCTGTTTTTATGTTTATGATTCTGGCATACAAACTTTGTTTAGACAGGACTCCAGCTATTAAATCTTTGATATGGGGCTCTGAGGTGTGTTGGTATGGAGTCATAATTGTGTTTGAAATTTTCAAAAAAAAGTATATTAAACGGTAACTAAATAATAAGTAATGGGTTGCCCCTGACCCCAAATTTCTCTACTGCATACTTGTTGCTAGAGCCTGAAATTAAAATTCTACCAGCACAGTCTGGGCCCCTTCAGTTGGGCCAAGTTTGCCCCTGGAAAATGTAAATCCATCCAGAAGGTGCAGGGGTTGGAGGAGCATACAATAAGTTTTTGTAATTAATGTCTTACGGTAGCGATTCAAACTGAGACCGCTCATCCTTAAGGCTACCATGGGTGGGTTTTATGGGGTCCATAAACCCTCTGGGAGAAACAGTGCATGTGAAATTTTGCCTGAGTTTTTCTGGGTAGAGTATCAAGTGCTTTAAACAGATTAATGGGTTCATGTTTCCAAATGGCTACATGGGGCCACAGGGAGCGATTCTGGGAAGAAGTGGTTACCCTGAGATCACTGGGTGATCTCTGCAAGAGGGCCCCAGGTGGCTGTGCTCAGAAATATAAAGCAGTGCTCCATATTTTATCCAGAGATTGTCCTTTTGGAAAAACAAAACAAAACAAAGCACAAAACAGCCTGATAACCTCTGAAGAGACTGAGGGTGTGAGACATTAAAGGGAACTGAATTGAGATATGAAAGGGTAAGTTGAAATTTGAATTTCATATGAGTTTCATGTATCACATAATATTCCCCCCCGCCAATCACTTAAAAACGTAAAAGCCATTCTCAGCTTGCAGATCGTATAGTTTTGGGTGGCCGGCTGGATCTGGTCTGGGCGTCACAGCTTGTTGACCCCCGGCCCACACCATCAATTAAAAATAAGGTTTCCAAACAAACCAGTTGGATGTGAAATACTAGAAAGAGAATGGCTTACCTCCTATTTGGGATAATAAAGTGTTGCTAAGAACATTTTGATACTATTCTGAAAATATCTCTTCGCTCCCTTACTGCCTAGTTTGAGCTGTCAAATCTTTGTGAACATCCTCAAAATTTACTTTTCTTTCCTCCTCGGTAGAATGGGGATCATGATAACAGGACTCACCCCCCAGGTCAACGTGAGGGGTAAATGCAGGGACGCGTGTAAAAAAGTTATCACAGAGCCTTTACTCAGATTTTACCCAGTGTCATTAACAATGCAAACCTCTCTCATTGAGGTCAAGTGATTTATTTTTTAATCTGTTTCCTAGAGCTCAGATCTACCACAAACAGAAAAAGAGAGAGCAAGCAAGCTATGCTTAGATAACTCTACTGATTAAAGGAACTGAAACCTCAGCTCAGATAGGAGTCTGGTGGGCACAGAGCAGGGACAGAGGGGCGGGAAGCTTCCAGCAGGTGTCAGACTCAGCCCAAAGCCCAAGTGGTGGTACATGCCACACATGATTCAGTTTCTAGTGTCCCCTCTTTCTCTGATGCCCACACCCACACAGTCATTCTCTGCCAGATGTCTTTCTTATTTGGGGTTTGGTTTGAAGAATGGTGAACCTCTACCATGCCAGATCCTCAAAGACAAAGACAAAATGAAAATCCTCTGTGTACCATCAACACTGACAAAAGGGGGCCAAGGACTCGTAATAGTTCAATACGGCACTTACAGCATGTCCATCTGTATAGACCATTTGCAAAAGTCCCATCTCACTATTCAACCAATGGGAGGCTGACACAGTGGCTCCTCACTGCCAGTCTCGAAAGAGAGCTCTGAAATATCTCATCGAAGAGATCCTAATTCCTCAAGGAACCCGAACACCCTCCTTAGCAAAGGACGGGGTCCAGAGCAGACTAGAGCCAGCCAGCCAGTCAAGCCTGCTCAGGAAGGCAGCGTGCCACCCACCGCAGGCCCAGGGCCCTCTCCTTCGCTTCTGCAAAATGTACTGCAGGAGTTTCATAGTCACAGGTGTTTAGGATGTGAATTTTGTCTTCGACATCAGTCAAGTCTTTTGTGCTCAGCATTGTTATGACTACATCAAGAAACCTTTGCTCTGGTTATAGCAAAAGGAAGCCAAGGGGGCTGTCTCTTTAGAGCCGCTGATCTACTTTTTGGCACCTTGGTGTCTGTGAAATTTATATTTGCTCCTTTATTGATTTATTTATTCATCAGACATTTGCTATGTACTATGTACGGAGGCAGGGCTGGTCACTAGAGAGAAATGTGAATGTCACAGACTTGCCTTCAGGATGGCAAAATGTGTGATGAGGGCACTGACGGAAGCGGGGGGGGGGGGGCAGGGGGGGAACAGCAGGTGGGGCTCAAGGGAACCAACAGAAGAGTCTCCCAGTCTCACCTGGGACTGGGGTGGGGGTGGGGAGACTTCACAGACGCAGATAATTGAGCCATCTGGCAGGCTGAATGCACAGGGGCCGAGGCTAGGAGGGGCATTCGGGACAGAGGGAAAGGGAAAGGGGAACCTGGCTAACGTGCTGCGGGATGCTTGGGAAGTTCTGAACAGTGCCCTCTGCGGGTGGTGACACTGAGCCCTGGTAACAGCTCTCAGGAGTCTATGAGCGGCCTATGAGCTAAGAGGACTGCGTGGGCCCCTGGAGGAAACACGAGGTGGCTTAGCAGCAGCAGATTCCCAGACCTCAGCCGGCCAGTGCCCTGCGCAGCCCGGTGCCCTCCCCCTGGGTGACTGACTGCTCCCGGGTCCTGGAGCTGCCCTGCCAACCAGGGCAGAGAATGGGATAGTGCTGAGCACAGAAAAATGAATTCTACACAAAGTTACTGAAAGGTGCTTTTAAAGGAAACTCTCTGGGCAGGAAGGAAGTTGGCAGCGGAAGGGAGGTGTATTTATCTGGCACCTGAAGGGTCTGAACAACTTTCAGCAATCACTTTAATCAGATGAGACTGTCATGGAAAGGTTTTCAGTTCTTTAAAAAAAAAATGAAACTGAGGGGAACAAGAAAGGAAATCTAGCTCCCCTAACCCAACTATGGGCCAGAAACCATGCTGACGGCTAGCCCAGTTCGCCCTCTCAGCAGCCAACAAAACAGGTATTGCTCGGCCCCATTATAGAGGAGAGGAGACAGGCCCAGGGAGAGAGCTAGCAACTTGCCCATGGTCACATGGAAATGAGATGGATAATTTGAGTCTTGATTGAACCACATCAAGTGACAGTTGAGGAGGTAGATTTTTCTCTATGTTTCTGTCACTATATTTCAATTTAAAAAATTACAAATTATTATCCAGGATTTGCAACCTGGAACTATAGCCTATATTTCTTTTTCCTTCCCTCATAATGTCCAGCTCAGTGTAAAGGATGAACTAGGTGCTCAGGAAATTCTTGATAAATCAGGCTTGCTAATCAGCATCCATTTATCATCGCACAACTTGGTCCTCATTGATAGCGTCTGTTACATTATAACTAACATATACTCCTGTTTTCCAAAGCTCTCTTTTTCTTAGGGCACTGGTTTTCAAACAGGGGTGATTTGGCCTCTGGGAGGACATGTGGCACTGTCTGGAGACATTTGGGTTGCCCCAGCTGGGGCTGGCATCTAGGAGGTAGAGGCCAGGGATGACATCCAACACCCCACAAGGCACAGGACAGCGCCCAGCAGAGAGACTCATCTGACCCCAAATGTTGCTACTGCACCTGTTGAGAAACACTGGTGCAGAATGTAGCAATATTTGGGAAAGTGGCCGACTGAATTGCTGAGCCCATTCCTCTTGTGGAAGAATCTGAACGGCTTCCCTGCCTACAGGCATTTCACACAGCCTACCTGTTAGGGCAGAGGCACCACGCCGGGGTCCACAGGCCACGCCTGGCCCACAGCTATGTTTTGTTTGGCCAGGAGAGTGTTCAAATTGTTTAAAAATGTGTTGCTGACACTTAAAAAATCAGGTGCTTTTATAAAAAGATCTGAATTTTTGTCTTCTGTTGAACAATTGGAAAATAGGGCACCATTGGTGTCATAATCACCTGAGAGAGGTGATGTGTAAAATAGTTAACAACTGGCACAGCAGGGCAGTGCCCACCATGAAAGACAAGGACAGGCTCCCCGGGCTAGGTGCCAGCCCCACCATTGGCACCACCAGCTACAGCTGTGGAGCGGCCGCCCCTCTGGGAAGGATGGGCTCTCCCTAGCCTTCCTTTTGTCTCCTCACTACAGAGGCCTTATTCGTTGCCACTCATCTCATGCTTACTCTGTTTTTCTTATGCAAATTTAGTGGAAAAATGAAATCTTCCTTTGCATCAGTCTTCATCAAAAGTGGGAAAATGTTTTCACTATGAGGTGTGGGAGAAGATATAGAAGACCTGGGGGCACAGGGTACGAAAGCAAACTCCTTCCAGAAACGTTGAGGGCACTTGGTTATGTACATACTTGCCAACATTAGCTATTCTATTTAAAAATCTTTGTTAATTGGATTAATTTAAAACATCTTGTTATTTTAAAAAGAAAATTTAAAAAATTTACCAGCCCTGGCCAGGTAGCTCAGTTGGTTAGAGCATCGTCCACATACACCAAGGTTGCGGGTTCGATCCCCGGTCAGGGCACATACCAGAAAGAACCAATGAATGCAGAAGTAAGTGGAACAACAAACTGATGTGTGTGTGTCTCTCAGTTTCTTTCTCTCTCTCTCTCTCAAAGTTCTCTCACAGTTCAATTATAGTTCCTGGCTATTGAACATCTACTTTTCTTGTATTGGGCAATGTTCTTTACAGAGGTGATCTCTAATTCCCTTCCCCCAATTTTCAAATGATAAAACAAAGCTCAGACAGGTTGAATCACCTGCCTGGTGTCACAAGAACAGGTGACAGAATCAAATTGGCAGCCGCGACACTGACCTCACGCCCATGCTCTTGCCATTCTACTTGTTTACGACCTCCCAGGACATGGTATGGAAAACCCAGGGCCTGGTTAGTCCCTGAATTTTGCCGGCTGTGGCTGGAAAGACCCATTCTGACATTTGGTTTTGGTTTTAGAATAACCTCATTTCTCTGGTGCCCACTGGGAATTCCTCTGGGCCTGTTCATCTCTACAACTTCCTCCTTGCGTGGTTTGCAAAGGGCACCTGTGGGCAGGTTCCCCAAGGCCAAGTCTCCCCTAAGAGGCATCAAAGGCCTTCTGAGCTGCATAGAGGAAGCGGAATGGGGGAGAAGCAAACATAAGATGTTGACACTTTCCTCCTCTCCATCTCCATGCCCCTCAGTCTTATCAGAGAGCATCTCAAAGGGCTCTGAGACCTATTTCCCTGGAACTTAAAGTGAAGTGTGGGATTGCACCACTGGGCCCCGGGGCGGGGGGGGGGGGGGGGGGAGGTTACAGCGATGTTGGAGCCAGCTAGTGTGAAGGAGCCCAGTCCTCACCTTGGTGAATGTGAGATTCACAAATCCGCCCTGGAAGTTCAAGAGAAGGTTGGAATTTCGGGAGCCACAGTTCCCAGAGGCTTGGGTTGCATTGGGGTCAATGTTGAAGTATCTCAGAGGTAAAAAAACCTAAAAGAAATAGGTTCAATGAGCTCATGGAGATCCAGAAGACAACTCTAGCTAGGGAACCAGAAGCACAGACTAGTAAGTGAGCCTGAAACTCAAGGCAAGTGGGTGTTCACTTGAGAATTTCAAAGTCCCTGGATGACACCTCATATTTCCAAACTGTTATGTTCAAAAGGTTTTTTAAAGGAGTTCTCCCTCAGAGAGGGGCTCCTTGGCAGATAACTCATGGCAGGTACATTCTCGATAAACTGTGTGGAATTTAATTTTTGTTAAATTACACATGTTGAAAGGCACTGCAGGGAAGGTTTGCTATGCAACATCCTTCTGTTTCAAATGTGGAAGTTCTACTGGAAATCATAAAAACTGTGCAAAAAAAGAAAGCACAATTTTTATGGTGACTCCTTTAGTAAATCAAGTAATCTCAGCCCCTCCAATCTTCTTGTTGATCTGGATTTTCCATATTCGTGTCACAGCTGCCTGGAACCATGGAGACCATCTAACCCAAACCTCTCATTTCACAGGGAAGTTGCTGAGGCTGGGGGTCCCCAGGTGGGTAGGGCCAGGCTGGGATCAACACTGAACACCCCCAGCACTCTGCCTGTGCTGGGTAAGCGTGCAGGGTGTGCATATTTAAATGTTTGGTGTGTGCCTTCCTCTCTCTAAGCAGTCACTGTTGATGTCTAGTTTTATACATATTCTAAAACAGGTTCACCTTTTAATGGAGCACCTTGGAGTACTCCACTCAACCTTTTTGAAGGTAGTGTTACAGCCCCACAGCCCCAACTTACCGACCGCATGTCTTGAACTGTCAGTTCAATCCCCATCTCTGCTTTGATACAGAGCCTGCTTCCATTTAGGACTTGATAAGTTCCAGTCTTGGCTGGTGATGGCAGAGGTGCAAGGGTGGGCCCGGGAGTTGTGGTGACAGGTGAGGCTGTTTGGGTGGCATTGTGTGCAGCTGTGGTTGTTCCTAGGGCATGGGTGGGTTGAGTGGGCTTCTGACTGGTTGTGTTTATGTGTGTTGAGGTGGACAAAGTTGCTGGAAGGGTGGTCTGGTTACTGGCTTGGGTGGTCTTCCCAGTTGTGTGGCTGACGGTAGATGAGTTGGTTCCAGTTGTATGGACTGGGGGGGTGCTGGTGGGTGGCAGTGAACTGGGAGCTGCACTGGGGCCGACGGTAGCCTCAGTGACTGGAGCAGCTGTGTGTGAGTTGTTGGGGGTGGCCAGGGTTGTGACTACTAAAGTGTGGATTATTGGGCTGGTGGATGGGGTGCTGTTCGTGGTTATCAGGGAAGTTGTTAGGGTTTTTACTGTTGTGTGTGTGGTTGGGGTCTCAGAGCTGGAGGTTGTGGCAGCTGCTTGAGAGGTGATGCGACCCCCTGTTGATCTTCCTGCAGTAGTTCTGTGAGGCACTTGGTTAGTTGGTTGCAGAAAAGAAGGTTTTGCTACGGCCTGTGCTGTTGCTGCTCTCGTAGGATGAGAAGAATCTGTGCTTTCTGGAAACCCTGCTGCTCTTACTTGACTGCCGTAATGCAAAATCACTGCAAATTAGAGAACAAAAGTGTTAACAAGACAATTCATGCTCACAAAACCCCTCCCATTTTTCTTAAAAATTAACATGCTGCCCCGCCAGCATGGCTCAGCAGTTGAGCATCGACCTAGGATCCAGGAGATCGTGGTTCGATTCCCAGTCAGAACACATCCCAGGTTGTGGGCTTGATCCCCAGCAGGGGATATATGGAAGGCAGCCGATCAATGACTCTCTCATCATTGATGTTTCTATCTCTCTCTCTAACTCTCCCTTCCTCTCTCTGAAATCAATAAAAATGTATTAAAAAAATACATATTTCCAAATTTGGGGTAAAGTTACAAGTATATAACAATCAAGTGAAGATCACCCAAGGTTCTGCCACAAGGCCACAACTGTGATGTTTGGTAGTGCCACGTTTTTTACAGGGAAGTGATCATATTGCATCCAGCCCCTTTGTCCTGATGGGGTGTGGTACTAACACACCAATGATCATGCTCAGCGAGACAGCTAAGTGTCAAGGCTTCTTCACTCCCCATCTTCAAATGTGAATCCAGACAGTTCCTGGGAAGAGGGTATTCCCGGGTAGAGTGCGGCTGTGATGACCTGCCAGAGCCGGGGCAGCATGAATAACGCTAATAAAGAGATGCAGAGTTGTATAGTTTGCATAAAATCATATAATCCCAGGTTCAAAAGGGATCTTAAAGATCATCTAGTCCAAACCCTAGTCTGATGTATGAACTGGACCTAGGAGTGTTTGCCATGTGTTCGTCTACTGTGTGATGGGAGATTCAGGAACCTTCCATTTTTTTATCTTGCCACCGGTTTTTCTAAATATAGACCAGCTCCTGCCATTTCCTTACTTAACCCCTTGAGTGGCCCAGCCTTTCTTAAGAAAGAAAATTAAGCCATAATTGCTCTGACACAACTGGTGGGCTATCCTTCATGTTCTGGCTTGTACAGGAGTGGGCAAAGGTAGGTTAAATTACCAGCCATCATTAGCCAAAAGATAAACCATATTACAAAATAATAACAATAATGATAAGAAGACAAATAATACAAATAGATAATACAATAACTAATAAATAAGTAATAATACAAGAATAAACTGTTTTGCATACTCAGAACTGCACACCTACTTTTGCCCACCCGTGTGTCAGCTCCTCAGAGCCCTTCCTGTCCTTCGTGTATAAACTAGCTCCCATCCCATGAGTCTCCGGCATGGGGTTATGTTTGTTGCCTTCACTGCACTAATCACAACTTGTAATTCTATAAGGAGATGAAATACAAATATTTAACAATAAGCCTGCCCAGACCGTGTGCCCCAGCAGAGTATCAGCTGTGACTAAACGTTTACTTACTGACTTATTTGTTGATTGCACATCTCTCACTAGACTAAAAGCAATCTTGAGGTGGGAGCTGTGTATACTTTTTGCACCACCAGGGCCTGTGCATAGAAAGGCCTCTGGCTCTTTTTCAACCAATAATTCTACCCTTGTCTCCTTCCAGGCAGAGACTGCTGACTACCCCCAAACCCAGTCTCCTCTTTCCCATTAGTAATAGAAACGCCAGTTGAAGCTGAGCACCTGTTGCCTGGAATAAACAACCTTATCTCCTCTCCAGGTGGGTGGGAAAGTGTGACTGGGTTTGAGCCAAAGCAATAGAGGGTTATGTGGGCCTTCTGGGGAGGGAGGCTCCTTGAAGGGAGCTCAGTCACCTGTGTGGCCTCTCTATTGCCATTCTGTTTTCTCCTTCATCCAGCCTGCAACTTGTATGTGATGGCTGGAGCTGCAGCAGATATCTAGAACCACGAGGAGCCCTTTTGGGCAGAAGGATGGTGGGTCCGCGATAATGAGCCCCCACACCAGACCTGGTCTGAGTCCCTCGGGACTTATTTTCACATTAGAGAGAAATGAACACTTATCTTGTTTAATTAACTATTACTTGGCGCTTGTCTCTTACATGCAGCTGAACCTAAATGTTAACTGACACAAATTTAAATGCCTTCCTTTTCCAGAGAAGCAAAGTGACTGGACAACAATTACACAGCTAGTTTACCTAGAAGCTATGTCTCTCCTACCGAAATGTCTGATGGTTTTCTCATCTCCAATTCACCAAGTATTTCTTGAACACGTGCATGCAGGTGCAGTGGTGCAGGACATGGACCACGAAGCCAGTCTCAGGGCTGCCACCTGCTAGCTGAGTGACCATGAGCAATTCCTGAGCCAGCCTCAGTACCCTCCTGTGAAAATGCGGCAACTTCACATGCTTCATTCACTCAGGTCACCTCTGAGAATCCGTGGCATCTCCTTCACCCTGCCTGTGCATTTACTGAGTGCTCATGGCACTTGTGAATCTGTCAGTCATCTGTCAGCCTTGAATTGGCCCTCACACACAGGGCACTGAGGTTACTGCTAGATGGAGATCTTCTGGTTTTTTATTAGCTTGCCCTGCTGAATGAAATGATGACTTCCCTTTTGGCCTCCAAAAGAATGTGAAACTCTTAATTCTGAAAATGTGGCACAAGAACAGCCTGGAATAGGGCAGCTGGCCTGATCCTTTAAGCAACTTCCATAACAATTCATGTTACACTCAAGTGCCACTGTGTCCCCCACCTGGGCATGTTAGCAGGGCCGTGTGGACAGAGCTAGTTCCCTCATAGGTTCAGTTCCGTGGTTCTAGAAGGAATTGTGAATTAACCGGCAAACCTGATAACTACACACAGGAGGACTCGGAGTCTTAGAGAGAAAGCGCTCTTGGTGAAAGCAGGGGGTGGGGGACATAAAATAGTCATTAAAGACTCAGTTTCCCAGACAGCTTCTCTGATCTGAAGTACAATGGTAACACTGAAAAATCTCTGACACCCCGGCTTACAACTTCTTGAAATGACACAATTTGTCAGGCTACATCTCTTTCAGCTTCACAATTCTCTGTATATAAAATATAAACATAGCATTTCTGTTTGAGGAAAACAGGAAAAGCAAGACCCGAGGTGCTTTTCCCAGATGATGGAGCAACAGCCCCATTTCTAAGTCCTGCCTCGGTTCTCTCTCTCTTAAAATGTAAGTGATCTCTGCAAGCTCCCTGAGAAGGTGCCCAGAACCCACCTGGGAATAAGAGACGGTGTCACTCTCTTCTGGAGTTGCCACCTACTCTGCCTAACTCACAGAAAACAAGTCCACATTGTGAAAGCCCTGGGAAAAAACGTAGTGTGGCCACCGTATGTAAGGTAATAGGAGACCTTGGGAGCCAAATACCCACAGTAACGGAAGCTATGACAGCTGTCCACAGTCTGTCCCCCTCACCTTGGTCAGTGTCACCAAAACGCATTCAAGTCTAATAGGACCAGACATGACAGGGTCACTACACAAAGTCATGCATGTCACTCACCAGCCAGGGACATGAAGAGCAGCATCGCTGGAGAGAGCTGCCAGGGCATGGCTGGGGCGCAGGAGCTACGGACGGAGCCACGGACGGCCTCGCTTGCACAGCTGGGTTTTCTGGCCGGCTGGAGGCTAATTCCAGGCGAGCTCCCTCCTTCACTTGTGGCAAAGGAACCGAGTCATTAACATAAAGAGAAGTAGCTGAAAGGCCCTCACAAGTGGTGAGCTCTCTGGGGAGGGAAACCACAAGGGCCCTTGGGAGAAAGCAGGCACTTTCATCTGGTGTGGCGTGCCCCTCCCAATTTCAGGGGCATCTGAGAGAATTTCTCCACAAGAGGTGCTGGGTCTGTGGCAGTGCCACCCAATTCTCTCTTAAGCTGGGTCTCCCTTTTCCTCTAAGATCTTGAGTACATTTCTGGAAACCCAGAGACTTCTCCGCCAGGAGACAAGCAGCCCCTCAGTCATAAGGGCGAGCGAGCGTCTTGGAACTCACAGGCTAGACCATGGTCTGTCTCCGTGCGTACTCACAAAACGTCTGAGGCAGCCGGGCTGGATCCCCACGGCCATCTCACCTGGGGCTCCACCTGAGGACCTCACCTTGCGTTCAGCAGGAGAAGTGTGAGCCTGGAGTCAGGAAGACCTGGGTTTGACGCTGACCCTTCCAACTCACCAGCTGTATGACCTTGGGTAACCTCCTGAGCCTCAGTTTTTTCTGCTGTACAATGGGGAAAATAATGCCTACTCCCAGGTGGTTTTACAAACCAAAAGTTCCTGGAACACAAAAAATACTCAGTATCTTTGAAAGACAACCTTTCTATGTCTTATATCTTTCCTCTGTTAATTAGACAAAACAATGGTGGTTTATCTCTCAGGCCTGTGGTTCTGAGTGGAGAATATACACTCGTTGCCTATCGTATTACTCTCAATAGAACAGACCAACACAACATAGGGGAGCACAACTCATTCCAGAACAATGGTCTGTCTTGTAAAATGTTCTGTGTGCACTTAAGAAGAAAGTTCCCAGAAAGGGGACCTGGCCCTGAGAGGGTCTGCCTAGAGCCAGCTGGTCGTGTGTGGGTTCCTGACTTTGTGCAGGAAAAATTTCACAATACGAGTCCAGGTGAATTTTAGAGGAAGTTTCTTAAAGCTGGAGACAGTGAAACAAGGAAGGGCTTAGGATAGAAGAACCAACAGGAGAGAGACTAGGAGGGGAAATGAGCCTAGTGGGCTGCTTTGGCTCACTTAAAAGTCAGAGAAAAGGGGGCCTTGGAGACAGGGTCAGGGATTAGCCTGGGACAAGCTGCCACTGCCCATTGCTGCGCTGGTTGCAAGTCTCATGGGGACCCTTAGAGTTTAGGAGATGCATGCCTGTGGGGGGAAAAGTGGGGGGAAGAAGAGGGGAAGGGAAGGAAATGTTTTTCCTTCAATTTCAGGTTAGATGGTGCCTTGTGAATTCAGCTCTCTCATGAGTTCAAGAAAAGTGAATTTGCATATTTTCCAGATTTTTTTAGTCTTGCGTCGGGATAGTCCTCCTTCTAGCTTTCTACATCTCAAGCAGAAGATACTATTTTTAGCAGCTGCAAAGAGTTCCCTCATACGTCAGTACAATACTTTATTAACCAGATTTTTATTATTTAATATTATATTTGTTATCTATTGTTGCTTAACAAATGACCCCAAAACTTAGCAGCTTAAAACAACAAACATTTGTTATCTCATGGCCCCCGGGTAATGAATCCATAAGCAGCTTAGCTGGGTTCTTCTGGCTCTGGGTCTCTCATGAGGTTTCAGCCAAGAAATCAGCTGGAGCTGAAGTCATCTGACAGCAGGACGGGGGCTGGGCAGTCTACTTCCCAGGTGGCTCGCTCACACGGCTGCTGGCAAGAGGCTTCAGTTCCTGTGCGTGGGTCTCGTCCTAGGGCTGCTTCAGTGTCTTCTCAACACGGTAGCTGGCTTCTTCCATGGTAAGTCAAGAGGCAGAATGGGGAAGAAGAAAAATGCCTTTTATAACCCAGTCTTGAAAGTCTATTAGCATCACTTCCACCACATTCTATTTATGAGAGTGACTTCCACAGCCCACACTCAAATGGAGGAGTGCAAACCTGGGTATACATTTTAACACTACCACAGACATTTAGGTTGTTCCCCATCTTCTGTTGCTTGTTTTCCCATTAAAAGGAATGTTAAAATGAACACCTGTCTGTATCTATATATCTTTGTTCATTTGTAATCGTTAAAATAAATTCCTAGAAGTGGAATTGCTGGATCAAATCGTATACATATTTTAAATTTTGATAGCCATTGCAAATTGTCTTCTAAAATCTAGTACTAATTATACTCTCGCTAATGGTCTATGAGAGTACTGGCTTTCCTACAGTCTTCCCAATACTGGATGTTACCAAAGTTTTAAATGTTGGACTGTCTGATAATGAAAAATGATATCTCACTGTTTTACTGCTTTTTGTATATTTATTGGCTTTTGAATTTCTTTTCCTGTGTATATTCATGTCCTTTGCCCATTTCTTTTTATTATTTTTATTTTTTTTATTATTGTTGAAAGTATTACTGATGTCCCCTTTTCCCCCCCATTGATCCCCTCTACTTGGCATCCACCCACCTCATTTCTTTTTCTACTGTTATTATTGATTTGTAAAAGCTCTTTATATACAAAAGAAATAGTCTGTGCCATATATTTTTAAAATGTCTTTATGGCCCTGGCCAGGTGGCTCAGTTGGTTGGATCATCGCCCTGTACACCAAAATGCTGCAGGTTCAATTTCTGGTCAGGACACATACGCAGGTTGTGGGTTTAGTCCCCGGTCAGGGCATGTACAGGAGGTAACTGATAGATGTTTCTCTCTCTCTCTCCCCCTTCTTCTCTCTCTCTTAAAAAAAAATCAACGAAACATATCCTCTGGTGAGGATTAAAAATATATTTATGATTTGATTTTCTTGTTCTTTTTTCCTGCATATAAGTTTTTGCCTCTTAATAGCCTAATTAATCAAGATTTTCTTTTGTAGCGTTTGGTTATAGTTTTTGCCTGGAAAGACTTTACCCTGTTCAAAATTATTTTTTAAATGTTTTGACTTTTGTGATTCCTTTAAGTCATATTTGAACAGTATGAATTATTTTAAGGGTTGAGGCAAACACTATTTTTTCCACACTGCTATCCAGGAATCATAGCAACATGTTCACACATAATTTATCTTTTTTTTTTTTTTTTTGGTTCAGAACTAATTTGAAATGCCTCTTTCCATACTCTAAATTCTGAGGCGTATCTGGGTCCATTTCAAGATATTTACACTCTGTTCCTCTTATGTTTGTTTATTCCCATAGTACAGTAAGTCCCCACTTAATGTGAGAGAGGTTCTTGGAAATGACATATAACAGAACCAATTTTACCATAGGCTGATTGATATAAACAGGAGCTAAGTTCCTATGACATATTTCCGGTCACAAAAACATCATGAAACTTCTAAAGACCCAAAACACTTCTAACATTAAACATTAAAATAAATGTGAACTATACATACATTTAAAAAAGATGAATAAAAACAAAGAAGATAATTATTGTCCAACCCACTTCTTCCAGTTCAGGGTTGAGGGCAGCTGGAGCCTCTCCCTGCAGCTCAGGGTGCAAGGCATGAACCAGCCCTGGAGAGGACGCTCTTCCACCTCAGGGCGCGCTCATATACACCCACACTCACTCAGACTGGGACAGTTTAGACACGGCACCTCACGTGCACACCTTTGGGAGGGGAGGAAATCAGAGTGCCTGGAGAAAACCCACTCAGCCATGGGCGGAACGTGCAAACTCCATAGAAACAGTGCCCCCAGGCAGGAACTGATTTTCCTTTTTTTAATAACATCAGTGAAACACTGAATAAAACAACATTATTTGAGGACCTGCTGCATGTGTTTTCTGGCAAATTAAAGTATTATAATATAAACCTATCATTTTTGCTACTTTAATAGCCATATTCAACAGTTTATCCATAGGTAAACACTGCTAGCAGATTATAGATGCAACTGATATTTTATAGAGAATCGGCGAAATTATGTTTTATAAAGCTTTCTATCTTCATCTGACAATAAACTTGGAACTCAAGAGGCACTTCACATGTTGAAGGAGTAAGCAATGCTAGCGTGGCCTCAGAGTGGGACGACCTGGATTGCAGTCCCCAGTCCCCTGCAGGCTGGCTGGGTGACCTTGACACAAAGTAATAAAATTGCAGTTGGGCAATGGCCTCCTAGCTACATTCCCAACCCCTGTTGAAGCTTGCTGTGGCCATGCAACAAAGCTTTCACTAAAGGAATAGAAAGCGTGTGTGCCATTTGCAGGTGGGCCTTCAAGCATTGCACTTGCAATCTGCCAAGTTCTTTCCCCTCCCTGGAAGCTGGAAATCAGACACTGTGAGGCTTGCTTTTTAGACTTTGTAGACAAGGACAATGTTCTAGGAGATGAAAAATCAGAAGGAAGGAATCTGGGACCCCAGATGTGGAGCCAAGCAGCCTGCATACCCAACCAGGGCTGTTTTAGGGGACAGAAATATTCTTTAAGTCACTATATTGTTGGATCTTTTTGTTGCAACCGCTTAACCTTTCCCTTCACCAATACACACGGGATACTATATTCCACAAAGAAAAGAGTTCAAGTAAGTTTGGGAAACAATGAGTTTAACAAAAGCACACACACTTCCTTTCTGCACGAGTTCTCAGATCCTTTAATCTAATTGGAATCAACCAAGAGAGAAACAGAATAGGTCGTGTTTTTAAAATGTACTTATTATTTGATAATTTTGTTGTGGGATTAACTCATTTAACTCTTACACTCTTTTGCCTATTCTGCAAAATATGCTCTGGGATATGCTGGTTTAAAGGATCTCTGTTTCTAATTATTTCATAGTGCATCAGACTCCTGCCAGATTTTACAGATCCAGGCCGCTGCTTCAACCAAGACACTCATGTGGGGCGACAGCATTTCCTCCTCAGCAACACGTTGAACTTTGGGTCTCTCTAGTGGGCAACGGGCAACACTGCAAAGTCATGGATGGTTTGGACAAATTGTGAAAGGAGGCTGGAGGATTTTATCTGACGGTTTTGGATTCTTTTCCATTTACTCAAATGGAAAGGTGACACAAATTTTACTCACAGGAGATCCACCCTCCTGTTTTTAAGAAGTCTAAAAAAATCACAACTATTTCCTGAGTGAGCAGTGTGTCCAGACCCCGGGGGGTAGGGGGACACAGTGTTTGCTGGAGACCTACTGTGTGTCTGGCATGACTTTACAAGAATTATTCCACTGTTCCTGTCCCACCCCAGAGCTCAGCGAGAGTCTTGATTCTTTCAGCTCAGTTTTCTCCCAGAGGAAACCTACACACAGAGTAGCAATGTAGGGCTTGCACAAGGAGGCCAGGATGGAAGGTCAAAGTGGAGCATCCTGGAGCACCTGGGGGAGGCATCTGGGAACACCAGCCATGACGGCTGGTATTGAACTGGCTCCTCTGGTCGCCCACCTGGGTTGGGAGGTGTGTGGAGAGGGTCTTCCTGCGAGGCCAGGAGGTTTGGGCACTTTGCACTCAGCCAGCACTGTCAACTGTGGCCATTTCCAAAGATTCAGAAAATGACTACAGTCTAAAGGATTGAGAAAGCTTTGGGCTGTTTGTCGTGAGTGGCTAGCTAGTCAGCGGAGAAAGTGTTTCAGAAGATCTAAATTATGTTTCCTGACTATCCTAATAGTCAGAACCCTGAAAGTTCTTCTTCTGTCCAGCTCTGGTCTTACATGTCCTCACTGAGACATGCATCTATTGTGATTGATCATTGGACAGGCCAAAGCAGAGAAGTCTGCTGAGAAACCTACATCAAGGCTGCCTGCATGCATGTGCACTATAGGAAGTGTGAAAATATGCCACCACAGATCATACTCTATTTTGACTTGGTAACATGGCCAGTGCTGTTCATGCAGCAAAGAGATCTGTGTGCTTTAAAAATCCCAATTTGAAAAAAAAAAAATTAAATTAAAATTAAAAAAAAAATTCCAATCTGTTGATTCACAAGCCTGGGTTGGGTCTAAAGCAGGTCCCCACTTTGGGGGATCTAGCCTGCAACAGAGGTACCTGCCCTTAGCCAGGATCAAACCCGGGCCCCTCAGTCCTCAGGCTGATGCTCTAACCACTGAGGCAAACCTGCTAGGGAAACAATTCTTTATATTAAATTCTCTCTTTTAAAATAATGGGTATGGTGTTTCTCTGTTGATTGGATCCTGACTTACAGATTAATTCCGAACTAAATAATTCTGAAAATAAATAAACCTGAAAATAAAGTAAGTAAAAATACAGAACAGAAAAAAAATTAAATGGCAAAGGCATAACTGAAAAGGGGTAACTAAAAACAAGTAACTGAAAATAACTCAAAATTAAATGTCAAAAAACTATGAAAATTAAAAATTCAGAAAATATAAGGCTCAAAAATAAGTCTAAAAATGAAGTAATTTAAAACTAAATAACTAAAAAACCCAAATGACAAAAAATGTAAAAGTAAACAAAACAGAACCAAAAATGGCTAAAGTAAAAAACTGTGAGCATAGCCACTTTAAAACTAAATAACTAGGAGGAAACCCTAAAATAACTAAAAGCATTTTAACTCTTAAAACAAAATAACTGTAAATAAATAACTGAAAATGAGGAAGTCAAAAACCTTTAAAATAAAATAATTATAAACAGGTAACTTTAAAGCTATGAAATTAAATAACTATAAAACTAAAATCTAAAAATTAACAAAAACACACAAATTAATCCAAAAACGAATGCATCTAAACGTAAATATGTCAGAAGTTAACTTGTAACCACCCAACCCTGTGTGAAACGAAACAGCCCGGGCACAAAGTAACCCCACGCACGGCTCCCACGCCTCGCAGGGCCTAGGGGCGGAGAGGCGGGGCAGGAGGCGGGGTCTCCGCCGTGTCGGGTGGGGCGGCTCCGGGTGCTCCGGCTCGGAGCAGAGGTTCCCAGCCGATCTCCCCCCGACCCCACCCCACAGTAACCTGGCAACGACTGAAGGCATTGTTTTGATTGTCACAGTTTGGGCAAGTGGGTGTTATGGCATCTGCGGGTAGAGGACAGGCTGCTGCTAAACGTCATACAACGCGCAGGGCCGCTCTCACCGGGAACCACCTAGTCCCCGATGTCACAAACGCCAGCTCCGAGAAACCCGGCGCTGAGCCCCCCAGGCTCGAGCCCCACTGCGCCCGCGCAGGCGGGTGGAGCGATCCCGGGTTCTCCGTGGGCGGGGCCTGGGGGCGGGGCCTGGCGGGTGGGGCGGGGCCTGGCCGGCTCCGGAGTCTCCGGGAAGGCGGCCCAGGCCCGCAGCTAGGAGGGCTGGGGGCGGGCTCCGAGGCCCCTCCGCCGCCCTCCGCTCCGGGGCGCACGGCCTCTGAGCCCACGGCAGCCTCTCCCGGGAATGGGGCCGGCCTGGGGCGGCCCCGCGGACACGAGGCGCGGCCCCCTGAAGGAGCGTCAGTTCTCGGGGGGGGGGTCCCCCGGCAGCCCTCCGGCTTCCGCGCAGCTTCTGCCCCGACACTAGGCGTCTCCCCGGCAGGGGCGGGCAAGCCCGTGGGCCCCCAGCGCTCTCCTCACTTCGCCAGTTGCCCTGAAATTCCAAGAAGAAAGCACGGCCGACGGATCCGCTCACCTACCTTTCCTCACGCCGCTCGGCCTGAGCACCACGTGCTTTTCCTCCCGCGGCCGGAGCGGACTCGGCCGAGCCGGGCTCACAGCTGCCGTCCGGCTGGAAAAGTCCCGAGAGCTGGAAGGGAGGGGGCGGCGGTGCGCCCCCAGAGTTAGCTGGGGTGCCAGGCCGGCCCCACGCGGGGATTCCGACCGGCAGGGCCGAGCCCGCCCCAGCCCCCCACCCCAGGGACACTCAGGGCCCCGCAGGAGCCCCCCCGCTGCGCCCGACCCCCGCGCGCAGCTAAGACGCCGGCGACGCGGGGCGCGGGCCGGGAGGGTCGGAGCCTCTGCAGAGGCAGTGACCGGGGCCAGGGTTGGGCCGGGCGCCCGCGGGGACAGTCAGGGAAAGGGGGTGGGGAGGAGGAGGCGGGGAGCCGAGGGACGGGGCGAGGAGACCGCGACGGGGGCAAATTACACCCAGCGCGCTGCGCTCCTCCGCGGCTTCTGCGCCCTCAGCGCCGTCCCAGGTTTCCGTGGAGACGCAGGCCGGGCCGGAGCAGCCTCGGGGAAAGAAGGAGGAATCTCGGCGGGCGTCGGGGGGAGGGGGCTGCGGCCAACGCCGGCGCACCTGTCCCAGGGAGCCCACTCTCCCCACCTCTAACGCCCACTCTCTCGGGCCCGGACTGCCTCACGGGGTGGGGAGGGGGGCTGTGACCTCTGGGCTCCCTTTCCCAGCTGAGATTCTGTAATGTGACTGAGAAGGGTGTCCACATGCTGTTCAGAGCCCAACCTCCTGTCCTCCCAGAAAAAAGCACGCTCTTTTTGTGCTTGACTACCTTCCAGCTCTCCCCCCTTTCTTGCCCGCACCCCCCCACCAGCCCCCCCATTTTCTCGGCAGCAGCTCTGCCAAATCTCTCTGCGCTCCCCATGAGGAAACCAAGGGAACCCCTACAGGCTGCCTCTCTCTCCAGTGGACAGGTTCCTCAACCAAGCAGTGACCACCCTGCACCTGTTATGTGCCTGGGGAATAGTAACACAAATACCCAGGCTCTGTGTCTGGGGGATGTCAGGACGACCGTGTAAGAGCCTTGGACACGTTTTACAGATGAGGAAACAGATGAGAGGAATGATCACTTGGCCAAATTCCCTTGGCCTTCAAGCACGGCAGCTGGACTCTGCCACATTCCTGCTCTTTCCCCCTCACTAAATAAGACGTGGTGTCTGCCCCACGCTGCTCACAAGGCAGGTGAGGGAGGCAGCAGAAAGGTCCCCAGGAGGAGTGGGGGCCTAGTAAGCCATCCCTCTGGAATGCGAGGGCTGAAGGGTTTCTGTTTGGTGAGAATTCAGAGGGAGGGTCCAGGCGTGGGGGGAGAGGGCCTTCTGGGCAGAGTAATGGCCTTGGAGGGGGAGCAGAAGGACACTGAGGTTGAGGGTGGGGGGTTGAGGGCTCATTTATGTCAGTGATCAAGTGGGAGGTCCCCAACCTGCTGCCCAGAGTCCCCCCCCAAATGCATTCTGGGGCCTCAGGCCCTCCCCAGAGCAGGGTCAGTGGGGGCTGTGTGAGCCGCAAAGTACAAGCCAGTCAACCCCCTCCTAGAGGCCTCCAGAAACCCTGGTTTAATTCTGGTCCAAGGACGTGGTAGGGGTGAGACAGTTGAGGGTAGAAGAGAAACTGGCTCAGGGAGGTGCCTCCCACTGCCCTTCTCCATCTGTGACTCAGGGCATCTGCTGTGACCCCTAGAGATGCCTTTTTAGGGCATTCCTCAAATCTGGGACCCCTAGTGCAGGAACAGACAGTGAGCACAGAGGAACCTCGGTCCTGCCGAGAGGCTGTAGGGCAGGATCAGAGCAGCAAGGGCCTTGACCAGCCCCTGGGTGAATGGAAGGGCCCATGGCCTCAGTGCCCCAGACAATACTGGTTCCAGAGACCAGAAAGCCACACGCTAGGACCATAGGGGTAGGGGGTAGGTTCTAGCCTCTATCAGCCATTGAACATCCACACCCTTGGGCTGGAGGCAATTTGGGAGCTGAAAGATCTGATAACTTCCAGCCACTCTGCAGTGCAACTGAAGGCAGATGCAAATTTCACATTACGCTGGGACACACGTAAGTACATTTATAAAATTAAAACACGAGCTTATGGAACCATATTACCCTTGGTGTGTGCTGTCTTTCTTTATTCTATCCTATTTTATTCTGTTCCATTGTATTATATTCTACTCTGTCCCAGTCTGGGAGACAGAGGAGGGAAGGGGCTGTGGGAGGGGGTGGGTCGCCCACAGTCACCTCAGACACCCTTTGAGAGAGAGTTTCTTCTGAGACAAGCTGCAGCTGCTCTGCATGTGCCTTCAGGTATCTCCCCCAAGGGCCCTGGGCTCCCTGCAGCAGAGACAGTCCTATTCACAAGTATCCCCCATGGCTACTGGGAGATACCTGAATTCTAGAACCAGCAAACCTTGGAGAAAGGCCCTCAGTCAAAGTCCCTGTTTTGCAGGGGAGGAAAGTGCAGCCCATGCCCTCCCTTCTGCTGTTCCTTTGTCACATCTGTATTTAATTCTTTCCTCCTGGACTCACTGGCCAAGGACTCTGGACTAAGAGTCTAGGATGCTAAGTCTTCAGTACTACAGAGGTGCCAGCACTGAGGGGACCCCAGAATCTCGGGCCCAGGGTCTGGCAGATCACAGGCATGTGAGTGAAGAGATGAGAGGAATGTTGCCTTTTGCCCCATGCGGGGAGCAGGGGCTTCGGAGGGAGACCTGAGTGCAGTTCTGACTTTGCCAATCGCTCACAAGCTGTGTGATCTTGGGTGAGACGCTTCACTTCTCTGAGCCTCAGTTTCCTTGTCTCTAAAATGGGGATAAGAGTTTCTATTTTGTAGTGTCGATGTTAGCAAAAATGTTTATAAATGTCTAGTACATCCTAGGAGTTCAATAAATAACACTGGTGTGATTATTGTTAATAGTAATTGCAATGATATTAGAGAAGGTCTCAGAACAGCGCTTCGAGAGTGCTATTTTTACTCACATTTGGGGGAGATTTGTCTGTCATTGCCTTCATCCTCATAAACATCTGGGGGAGGAAACAAATTATAAAGATAGTAAACAAATGTCTTTAAAAGGAAACACAGAGCAAACACCCCCTCCCCGACAAACCACACCAAACCTATAAGCCCTCGACAAGTATTCAATTAGGTTACAACAATATTTTCAGTGATGTTGCATTCTTAGAAAATGTGCAGAATGGTACCTTGGCTCCGTACCAGCCAAGGTGAGGCAGCGTGTTGGGGAGACACACCCTGAGTGTCGGGGGGAACCCCCAGTCCATGTACCAGAATAAGCACACAGAGCATGGGTGATGGGAAAGGCAGCCCATGAGAACTCATGCTGGCTGGGACTGCGGTGGCTGCTCTTCCCTCAGTGGGTGGTCTCTGTACACAGCACCTAACTCTTAAATGTTTTGGGGGATTTAGTTTTAGCATTTAATGTTTAGAATTCTAATCTTTTAGTTTGCTTAAATTGTCGAATAAAATTTATTAACAAGTGAACTCAATAGTGAGCTTACATGTTTCTGGCAAATTGCCAGCTCTGGAGATGAAAGCGTGGCTTTTCCCGTGTTGTCCACGGGATGGCACAAAGGGACCACTGTAGCTCCAGCTAGTTTGATGGCAGCTCCTACCCACAGATTTCAAATGGGCAAGCTCTTTATTTTCTTTCAAACTAGATTTTTCTCTGTTCCTTACAATTATGCAAACACGTTTTAAAGACCATCTCTATCACATGAACTGAAGTACATCATTTTCACTTAGGAGCTGAGGGGTGGAGAGCTGCCTTAAAGTAATGCCCACACCCCTGGAGGAACAAATGTGGAGAACTAGTTGCTAACGATAATATGCTAATGATAGCCTAGATTATCTCATTTAATTCTCACAAGAAGACTATACAGTATTGCCTCCATTTTATAAAATAAATGATGAAAAGAACTTAAGCACAAGGAGGTTAAGTAATTCATCCAGAGATGGAGCTGGATTTGAGCTGGGGTCTGTAAGCCTCCAGTGCTCGAACCCTCAACTGTTGTCCTGTGCTGCTCACCAGGCTCCTCTTGGCCTTCTAGGAGTTAACCCAAGGGGTCACTTTCTGCCTAATCCACCCTAGTAACTCTCCAGAACTCACAAAGGAGCTATCTCTAGGATGTTTTCATGGGCCCTAGGCTGGATAAGTATCTTTGCTTGGTGGTCCAGAGTGTAAACTTGAACATCTAGGCCCGTCTATATCCGAAGTGTCCATTTCCTTTGCAAACCTGTGGTTTTTGTTTTGTTTTGTTAATCCTCACACAAGGATATTTTTTTTCCATTGATTTTTAGAGAGAGAGGAAGGGAAGGAGGGAGGGAGGGAGGGAGAGAGAAATATCGCTGTGAGACAGACACATCGATTGGTTGCCTCCTGCACTCCTGCCCCGGGGAACGAACCTGCAACCCAGGTATGGGCCCTTAATCAGAAATCAAACCCATGACTCTTGGGTGGGCGGCCTGACACTCTACTGAGGACACCAGCCAGGGCCGCAAACCCATCTTTGGTCCAGAGGAAGGGAATCACTCCTAAGAATTCAGTTAATTGTTCTCAGATTCTACATATTCTCGTGGCCTTCCTTCCTTCCCCCTCCATCCCTCCCCCCCTCCCTCTCTCCCTCCCTCCCTCCTTTCTTTCCATGCATTTTCTGATGTCCAAGTCCCTGCCAGCTTCTGGAGGAGTCTGAGCTGGCTGTCTTATACTTTCAGATCTGATAGGAAATGTCACAACTGGGGAACCACCTCCTAGCTTAACAACCAGATGCTCTCAAATGTCTGGGTTGGAATAAGCCCACAGTTGGGTGGTAGGTGGGGAGGACAAGCTGGTGTGTCTAATTGGGTTCAGTCAAAGCCTGAACATTGCATTTCCTCGGAGGTTTCATGGGAATTTTTCAATAAGACCAAAATACAAAGCCCCCACTCATTTGTATGACTCCAGTTTTGTTTTTTTTAAATATGCATTTTCATAGACCAAAAGTCTGGGGTAAAATATTTACAGTGGTTATCTGTCTGATTTGCATTTTTATTTCTGTATATTCTAAATTTTTGATAATCTACATATATATTCTTTTTATAAATAGAAAAAGAAATTTAAAATAGTTAAAACCAATTGGTCAGATATCTAAAATAACCAGCAATCTCACCAGAAATGACTTCTAGAACTTATTTCCTTCATCATAAGAGTGAATGAAATAATTTTGAATAACAATAAGGTAATAATAAAAATAATAAAGTAACTACATTATCTAGGCCTGAGAGGAAATCCCACAGAAATCAGCAAATAACCCTTAAGTACTACACTAGATGGTTCGCAGGTATTAAAGCAATTCCCCACCACCAAGACCTCGAGGGACCAGATAAGGGACCCACAATTAGGCCTGCACCAGGGGCTTGTGGCTCTCAAGGGTTAGCAGGCAGGCTCTCCCTCCGATACCTTTGTGGCAGAAGGGTTATTCCAATTTTATGTATCTTTCAATGGCCAGGGCTTTGCAAATCAGGGACAAAAACTGAATTCAGAATTCAAAATTTTCAGCACAATTCAAGCTAGCAAAATACTATTCCCTTAATTCTTTTATGTTAACCAGTAGCACCAGAAATAGCATGCTCATCTGTGCTGTGACCGTCCATCATGAAGTTGCTTGAGTCCTCAGGAGAATTCCCACCTTACAGCCTTCCCCCGCCCAGGCCTGATTGCTACTGGAATGAAGAATCCCATCACTATGTTCTCAGGCCCGTAGACCAGCAGGCAAAGAAAGCGGTTGCCACACTGGAGGAAGTAACTGGACTGATCACCATAAGGATGTCGGGCTGTTACTAGAATCAGAGAGGAAGGCGTCTGGCATGCTGGTGACTCACTGACATTTCACAATACTCCCATGCCCACTTGTAACTGTAAATGCACAAGTAAAAAAAAAAACCCACAATTGCCAGACAAGAGTCCACTGCGCCCATTACACATGCCACCAGCAGAAATGCCAGACATGGAGGAAGGGGATCTAGAATGCGTGGGAGGGAGATGATGGCTGAAGGATAGAACCCAAGGACCAACTGCAGCAGCAGGTGGCAGGCACGGATTTAAGTAAGTCTTTTACTGTGTCCCCTGGTGGAACTGTTCTTGGGAACCACTACCTCTACATCCACTGAGGCTACAATTGCAGGGATGGAGAGGACACATCCCCCATGTGGATACTTTATAGGTGTGTGTTAATGGGTAAGATCACAACTCATTTCACCTCTTGGCTCTGCCTACTGGGGGCCTGGTGCCATAAAAATGGCCATTGGTTTAAGGTATATACTGTGTCCTGAAGGTTAGCACCCCAGCCCCGCAGTGTCATGTGCAATACTGCTGTTCATCCTCGCTTTCAAAAGGCGACTCTGCAGCTCCATCAGGCCACTTCTGAGTGGGGTGACGTGTGGTAGGATCGCTGGGTTGATTCTTTGATCATTTGCACACAGCTAAGTCTCTCAGTCAAAGCAGTGTTCTTTGGTTGACCAGACACTACAGTGATGCTAACTGAGGCCCTGTGGACAGGAAAGCCCACGTCAACCCCACTCAGGATGAGTCACTGTACTCTCCAGCCTGGAGGAGGTCCCATGAAATAAACTGTTTTCCTCAAGGGATGGTATCCAACTGGGGCTCAGCATCGATGTCTGTGCTGGTAGGCTGGACAGTCAACAGTGGCGACAGCTAGATCAGTCTCACGACAGGGAGCCCATGCTGCTGGACCCATGCACAGCCTCCCTCTCTGCTGCCGAGACTTCTCCACGTATGAGCCTATTGTGTGGGCTCTGGGGTGCCGAGAGAAAAGCTGGCTGGCACCTGCTGGCCAAGCCATCCAGGAGCTTGGTTGTTTGATAGCTTTTCTGCAATGGATATTCTCTGGTGGGCATTAACACACGATTCAAAGATCCTCACATTTTGAGCTCATGTCCACAGGTCTATGTGCCTCTTCCTTGTCAGATCATATCGTAGTTTGATGCTATTATTGTTTTGGAAAAGGTCAGGAAGAGAGGTGGGGACACATCCTGCGAAGGGCAGCATTATCTTGTATGTCTCATCTGAGGCTTCTGCATAATATTGGGGGCAGGGGGGAGAAGAAGGGTCTATGTTCTAACGAAGGGGGGTGGGCCTCTGCCGGCCCAGGGGAGCTATACCTAGACCCCTCATGCCAAGTTTTAAGGTCCCATGTCTTTCCGACCAGGGTCTGCCTCCTCTGCTCATCTGCTGGCACTCAGAGCCCCATATGATCAGGCAGCAGACTTGCCTTGGCTGAGAACTCATCTTTCTCTCAGCTACTGCGCTGTGGGAGACGAGGGGCTAAGCACTGGCAAGGAGGTCCTCTGAGTCTCCCACGGTGCTTTCAGTTGGTGATTAACCTGAGCCTGTCATTCTCATCAGTGCATCAATGGTGCTGAGCAACAGCCTCCCAAATCCACAGTCCTGACAGCTGATATTTTCCCTAAAACCTCTCAAATACTAGAGACACTGCACCAGCTGGTGAATCCCTGTCCACCTACATCTGATCCCGGGTCACCACAGGTGAAGGTCTTAGCAAATGAGCTGTGACAGCAGGCGAGGGACCAGGACTGTCGACACCACTTGCTGCTGGTGATGGGGTCCTCTTGGCCAGCAAGTGACCCAACACCAGAATCCCATCCTTGCTAGGACCGCTCCTGGTACTAACAGTCTTAGGTCAGGCTTCCCAGAAGGCTGTGCAAGCAAGCTATAGAGAAAGGGCTTTCAGACGAAACTTGCAAGGCGATGAGGGCAACGGGGAGGGCAGGGAGGAAGCCAGTGCGGGCCGGGGGCAGCTGACGTCTCAGCCTGACCACCTGGAAACCCTAGAGCATGGATGGTCCCACAAGGGTTCCGTCTTGAGGCAGAAGGTCTGGCTTCTGCACCCGAATCAGTCAGTCATTGGCTGCCTGTTGCCTGCCCTTCCGGGAGGTCATAACCCCTCAGGAAGTTTCTGTGACATGGCTCTGGGAGCAATTCTCAGAATGCAACAATGGTGAGCTTTTAGCAGCTGTGGTGAGCTTTAGCATCTAACCTCCTAACAGCTGAACAGCGGATGACTCCGCCTGATAAAAAGAATTTGGGCAAGGTGTCAACAGCCTCTATTGTACCACTGTGTGTGGGCTTTAAAAACAAAAAAAAAGAAAAGAAACAAAAGAAAAAAGTTAATAGATTTTTAGTTTTAGTTTTACAGAAAATTTGAGCAGAAAGGAGAGAATTCCTGTATAAATCCCCTGCACTCTCTCCCTACACAGTTTCTCCTGTATTAGCCTCTTGCATTAGGGTGATACATTTGTTACCATTGGTAAACCAATACTGCTGCATGGTTAACGGACTCCACAGTTTACATTAGGGTTTATTCTTTGTGTCGTACAGTTACGGGTTATGGGTTATGGTTATGACAAATGCATAGTGCTGTGTGTTCATTATATCATGCAAAATAGTTTCATTGCCCTAAAAATCCCCTGTGCTCCATCTGTCTATTCTTCCCCCTCCACCCCTAAACCCCTGGTGACCCTGAGCTTTTCTCTGTCTCTATAGTTTTGCCTTTCCCAGAATGTCATATAGATGGAATCATACAGTGTGTAGTCTTTTAATATCGGCTTCTTTTATCTAGCAATATACATTTATGTTTCCTCCATGTCTTTGGTGACTTGATAGCTCATTTCTTTCTCTTTTTTAAAATATATCTTTATTGATTTCAGAGAGAGGAAGGGAGAGGGAGAAAGAGAAACGTCAATGATGAGAGAGCCACTGATCGGCCCCAGCCTGCACCCCGCCTCCTGGAGCCTGAACAGGCAGCCTGGGCATGTGCCCTGACGGGACTCCAGCTGCCATCTCCTCGATCATAGGTCGATGCTCAACCGCTGAGCCATACCAGCCAGGCATCGCTCGTTTCTTTTTGTTGCTGAATAATATCCTATTGTTTGGATGTACCATAGTTTGCAGCTCATTTGGGTAAATACCAAGGAGTATGATGGTTGGACCATGTGGCAAAACTATCTTTAGCTTTGTAAGGAACTGCCAACTGACTTCCATTTTGCATTCTTACCAGCAATGAATGAGAGCTCCTGTCGCTCAATATCCTCACCAGCATTTGGTATTTTCAGTGTATTGTAATACTTTTCACAACATAACTGAGGGTGGTTTTTTGGGGGGTTTTTGAGGTTTTGCCAGTCTTCTGATGAGCAGACTGGTTTTTGTGAACCTAACAAGTGGAAAAACCACCAAAGCTCACATTGACTTAACAGTCATTTCCCTGTTACTTTTCTGTCTCCGGAAACCAGCCTACTTTCCTAGCACTGGAAGTGTGTGAATGCATGTGTATATACACACGGATGCACACAGACACGCATGGACACAGTCTATAACCAGCATAGACTAGGACATGTGTAACTAAATGTTATCCATTCTCTGCTCACCTCACACCTTTGGGCCTGGTGACCTTTAATTAGTAGACTAGAGACAAAAGGGAAAAAAGACAGGCATCTGGACAATCCATATTCTTATGTTTTTGGTGAAGGAGGAATTTTAACTTCATCAATTGGCTCATATCTGCAAATTTGTAGATTGTGCCCATCTTGACTCTCTGTTCTCAGGCAAAGGGTGTTTTAAAGTTCTCTTTAAGGGGTTCTTGGCACATGAAAAAAGGAGTTAAATGCCTCAAGAATGAAACATACCTTATGCCTAGATAAGGTTGATGGGCTCAGTTTTCTAATAGTCTTTGATAGTTTGTTAAATAAATGACCTAAATAAATAAATAATCTGTTAAAACTAAGTTGTTAAATAAATAACCTACTAGGTTGGGAACAGAATTCTGAACACATACTTCACTCTCTGTAGGACCCCACCTGAAAAAGGAATCCAATACCAGGGGTCTTCCTTCATCTTGAGGTTTTCAAAATAAAAAAGGAAGCTGGGATGTGGCTTGATCAGAGACAGTATTGGGGGATAAAGTCAATTATTTAGGAGATAAAAATATTTTACCTTTTATAAAAAAAAAGTTTCACAAGCCAATACCAAGTCTCCAAGGAAAACAAAACATAAAAATTTCACACTGAAGCAGGATAGTAAGAAGCTAGGAAAATTCCTTGGCAAGCGGAATGGGGAAATTGAGACAGGTAGCCGAACAACTTACAGCCAGATGATAAATTGCAAGGTCTTATCTTCCCTGACTGAGGCCACTTAGGAACAAATGGTTTTCACATTCCAGACTGTGCTGGGGCAGGCCTGCCTCAGCCCCTCTTCAGTGACATTTTTTTTTTTTTTTAAATCCTCACCCAAGGATATGTTTATTGATTAATTTTTTCAGAGAGAGAGGAAGGGAGAGAGAGAGAGAAACATCAAAGTGAGAGAGAAACATTGATCCATTGCTTCCCATACTGGGGATCGAACCTGCAACCTAGGCATGTGCCCTGACCAGGAATCAAACCTGCAGTCTTTTTGGTGTATGGGGCGATGCTCCAACCAGCTGAGCTACCCAGCTGGGGCATTCGGTGACATTCTTTGAAAGTGAAACTAACCAGAAAATGACCCTGACCCTTCAATATGCTCATTTTGATAATTCAGCATATTGAAGGACACACCTGGAAAGCTGATGAATATTCTGTTGAGGTCCTCCCCTGAGACCTCCCCTAAAATTCCTGCCTTTAGAAAACAAATAAAAACCCCTCAAGAAGCCAGTACATGCTCTCTTTGGAGCACACCCTCGTCTTTCCTTTTCTGGGGAGTGTACTTTTGCTTTCTTTCTCTTAAGCTGTAAGGGTATCCATGAGACTTGCAACCTGGGGAGCAGCAGGCAGTGGCAGCTTGTCCCAGGCTAATGCCCTGAGCCTGTTCCAAGGCCATGTTTTCTCTGACTTTTTAGTGAACTAAAAGCAGCCTCGCCCTGGCTCTCTCCCGTTGCTTCTTCTGTCCTAAGCCCTCCCTTTGTTTCACTGTCCCCAGCTTTAATAAGGGTACTCATCACCTGGACTTGAGTTGTGAAATCTTTCCTGCTCAGTCAAGAACCCACACTCCACAGGCCAGCCCGAGGGAGACCTGCTCCAGGCCTGGTTCCTTCCTGGTGACACCTCCCAGAGATTCTGCTATAACCCACAGAAGGATGGGCCTTATCACACAAAGGAAATTTGGGGACCATATTCTATGACTTCTCACCAGCCAAGATTTTTTTCAAGCCTCACTTTTCCTGTTCTGTACCAAGAATAGGTGATATTTTATTTTCCAAATATAACATTTTATAGCACACATATATACCCTAAATGAGAATCACTGCCTTATGAAATGGCATTGCCATTAATATTTGTTGACTAAGATTAAACATCCTGTTAATTTGCCATTTCACGATCCTTGAAGAAGCAGACATTACTTAGCCTTGACCGTGAGTATGTGTGTGTGTGTGTGTGTGTGTGTGTGTGTGTGTGTAGGGTTCTTCAATGACTTTTTGTACTTTGTAGGTGCTCAATAAATGTACTTTGAACTAAAGCTCTTTCCAGAGGCCTTTTCCAAATAAATTATATGCTTGAATACATACTTCGTGTCCCACCAAACTAATCACATAATATCCCATAACCAGAATCTGAAATACTAAATTCACAAGAGTTTGGTTGCTGGCAGTGGTAAAGCAGAAAGTAGAAGGTCTTTTGGAAAAGATCATCCTTAGTTTAAATACGCAAGGAAAGAAAAGATGACAACAAAAACAGCACATTCAAAGCCCCATAAGCATATAAAATATAAAAATGCTTCCACACTTGTTTTTCTTTTGACCCCATACCCAAATCTGCCTACCAGAAAACTGACACCCAAAGGAAATTAGAGGAGAAGTCTTGTGGGAAGGCACACACTTAAGTGCGTAAGTGGACTAAGTGCTCCCAACCTTTCTGTGGACGGAGCAGTAAAGCGCCACCATTCAGCGTCTTTATTCCCAGGCAGACAGCCTGGCATTCCTCTTATCCCTACCCGTTTCCTTAGGAGGTCAGCTTTTCCAAAGAGGGAGTCACTTCTCAATGTGAAACATTTCCCTTCAGTTAGATTCTGGTCTAATTAGACCTATGCGAATGAGTATCAGGAAATAATGTTATACCTTTCTTCTCAGTCACATAATCAAGGAAGGGCTGAGACTCAGGCAATGCCTTCCTCGATTTCTAAACTGGGAGGTTACCCATTGCTTCCACGCCCCACTCTCCCACTGGATCCTACCTTTAATCCTACGGGTGTGCCGGGCACTGGGTTTTCCTACTACTAGTAACTCTTCCTATATTTCAATCCAGGCTGCAAATTCCACTTTCTTGCCTTTGCTTTGGAGACCTGTACCTGAGCACTGAGCCACTGGAGGGAATGGCACGTGCATTCCTCCCTATGCTAGTCGGAGTGGTGCTGGCTCGCCCCAGGTTCTCGGGGTCTCAAGGGCCTCCTTCGCCCGCCCCCTCCTTCACTTGCATCTGAGATCTGCCCTGGCTCTGTGACGTTCAACAAGGGACGGTTCACGGGACACCACTTGCCAGATCATACAGTTAACTTCTAAGTGGGAGAGGCCCTCCCCTTCCATTCTCTTAAAGCTGTTTCATTGGCTCACAGTTGTTCCCTCCTACCGCCTCCCCCGTCCTGAAATGCCAACTGTTATAGTAACCTTTTGGGGTTGGATTAGCTGGACAAATAAACACATACTGGGCCCTGGAGGTCAAAAGTCAATAAAATGTGCCTTCAGCTAAACTTCTTCAGGGCGGTTTGCGAGCCGGATGCGATTAGTCAATGAGTCCTTTTGGTTGTTCATTCACCAAACATTTACTGAGCACCTGTGCGAGTGCCAGGCCCTCAATAATAGGAGGCCCGAGGGCCGCCCAGACTAATGAGACGGCTTCCATGGCCTGCAAGAGGAGTTCATGGTCTGGGGGGAGGAGAACTTCCCATCATAAAATTATAACATTGCACGTTAAGTGCTGGACTAGAGTGCTTCGTAGGAGCGTGGGCACAGAGGGGAGGGAGAGGGACTCAGCTGTCTCCCGGGAGCCCACGCCCCTTCCCTGTCATCTCTTTGCTTTAGTTCAGGGGTGCTGTCATCAGGATCAGGCCAGCGAGCTCCTGCCCCTGAACTGGATCACAGTCTATAAGTTCATTCAACACGCATTTATTAAATGCCTCCTGCGCTCCTTGCACAGGGAACTACAGAGGAGAAAGTGTGTAAGTGGGCAGGACAGATGGGGAAGGAGCACCAGTGAGAACTTAACCTGGAAAGAAGTGCGAGTGCATCTCGCCTCCCTCGCATATCAGGAGGAATGATGACAGGGAATGAGGGAGGCTCAGAGAGTACCTAGGAGCATATATATTTGCCTCCTCTGTAAACTAGGAGGCAGGGCAGCCCGCTGAAAATAGCGTTAGAATTGGAGGTTCTCATATGAAAGCTCAAGAGAACAGCCAGAAACAAGGGTACTTAAGGGAGATTTCAAAATCGCAGGTATGACCGCAACTGACAACACAGCAAGCGAGCATTAGGAATGATACCCTAGGTGGCAGTGGGGCTGAAGAACTAATTGTGTAGTTTTAAATGGAAAATCCTTCGTAATAAGCTAAGTGCTAAAAATATCAATAAAAGAAATCATGTAGAATTAATATGGACTATCTACAATATTCCACACACCTAGCACTTGCTTCAACCTGCAGATTCCCTTGGCTTGAGATTTAAAAAATCAGCACTCTCAAATGTAAGTCAATTTGGATTGATTTTACATATTGGTGATATACATATATATACACACAGAGAGAATGCTATGAAAATATATGAAAGTGTGTAGATCTGTCTTACTTTCCTAGTAAGTCAGAAACATTTCTGCAGTCCTGGCTGACTTGCCCCTGGAGTCCTCTCCCACTTCTCTGCCCATCCTGCTGCATTCCCTGTGAACCTCGATTCTGGGTCCCTCCCACTTTCCACAGTTAGTGCCATAAACGATGTGCCCAGTAAGTGCTCATTTTTTCCACCTGAGCCCAAATTACTTGGTGAGGGAAAGATGAGTTGTTTCAGGGGCAGTGATAAGAATCACATTCTTTGCTCAGGTCTTGTCCTGGCTATTAGAACGCCACCAGGTCTCGAGTGCCAGTGGCTCCCACTGCCTCCACCAGCACACAGCCAAACTCCTCACTCAGCCTGGTGCATATTTGCGGCCTCCCCTCTCCCAATCTCATTTCCTCCACTCTATCCATGAACCTCTCAAGCAAGGATGTGAATCATCACTGAACATGCTCGCTTAGAGGCAGCTTAGTTCTTGGGTCCACTCTTTACCCCCATGTGACTGCCACGAGTTGCCCAGTTGCTGAGATGGGCCTGTGTGGCCTTGATTTCCGGGCCTGAGCTCCAGTTTTCTGCTCCATGCCCCCCCACACACTGTACCCCATCCACCGCATGGTGGTTTTCTGATCACATATCTAGTTTATCTTTTTCCATACTATGTACACTCACCCTCGCATCCTCCTGACCCCTTGAAGATCAAAAAAGACACAGAAAGGATATGAAATGGTTGCATTCCTGCTAAGTCTCTGAAGACAAAGCTTATCTTTTCACATTTTTATAATTTTCCTTACCAAGCACAAAAAACATTGCCAGTATAAATAATAGGAAATAGATTTTCCACAAGACTAGCATTTCTTAACCCTAGTAACATCGCCTGAAGGAAGTATTAGAATTCAATTGATGAAGCTTGTGGATTTTCCTACAACATATTCCCGCTGTTATGAAGGTCAATTGGGAAAAAAAATGTGACAGGGCAAAGCCCACTCAGAGAACACAGCAAGCGACATTTGTGAAAATGGCGCTGGAAAATATCCCTCCAAAAATTCCCCATGAAAGCATGGAAAAAACTGGCAAAAGTAGCCAGAAACAATATTTTCACAACTCTGGGAATTAAACAAAGGCTTACGGCATTTGGGACAGCATTTATTTAAGAGAAACGGCTGAATCTCAGTATGAACAGTGAGCTTTGTGGTGTTTTGGTTGCCCCATTCCCATCTGCCCCCCCCCCCTTCTTGGTGACAGTTTCAGAAACCAACAGCCTGCAGGACAGGACTGGAGCTCCTTCAGATCTCTTCCCAGAGAACTGTTATTATTTCACTTATCTGGGGGTTCCTTACAACATACCTGCAAATATGTCTTTATTAGGCCTGATTCAAAGCTTGCCTAGTGTGCAAAGGCTTTTCCCCGGGGGGCATTTGTAGAAAATGAGTGGAGGCAATTGTTTAGCTTCCTCAGAAAGTTAACATAGAGTTTCCACATGTCTCAGCATACGTATCCCAGAGAACTGATAACATAGGATCACACGAACACTCGTACTCAAGTTTCCAGAGCAGCGTCATTTACAATATCCAGAAAGTGAAAGCTACTCGAATATCCCCAGCAGGTGAATGGCAAACAAACAGGCACATCCACACAGGGCACCATTACCCACCTACGGAGAGTGAGGTACTTAGTCATGGGGCAACATGGATGAAAGCTGAAAGGACTAGGCTGGTGAAACTAGACAGAAAGTGCTACATTTCGTATGACTCCATTTATATTAAATGTCCAGAATAAGAATGTACATAGAGACAGAAGGTAGATGAGTGGTCATCGGGGGCTGGAGAGAGGTAGAAGATGGGGAGCAATTGTCAATGGTACATTGGGGGGAGGGGTGATGAAAATATTCTGGAGTTTGTCACGTGGTGATGGTTGTACAGCCTCATGAATAGACTAAAACCCAATGAATTGTACATTTTAAGAGAGTGAATTTTATGTTATATTAATTATATTTCAATTTTTTAAAAAATCGTACAGCTTCTGAAAGTAGTATTAGCCATTTAAGGTTCCATTCACATTTTCTTGGGCGGCTTTGCGATATTGGAATGAGAAAGTTAATCTTGGCAATTAGATATGTGGGTGGAACACAAGTAAAAGGGCCACACCTACCTACAACCACAAAAAACCCCACCTAGGTGCTTTCAGGTGCTGTAAATATGTGGCCACAGTTATTTTCCTGGCAAACTGTTTTCCTTAACAATATCCCCAATCTGTACACCCACCTCAAAGTTGGAAACAGTATACTCTCCAGACCCAAGTCAGCAGGTGTAACCCTACCTTTATTATTGTTTTGCTGTTCCATCAATAATTTACTTATTTCCGAAAACCAGCTATCTCTGTCTTCTTTTGAAGCTGCCTGCAATTACAAATAGGAAAACACTGTGAGTGTCAGATCACCTGGAGTATGAATTGTGCAGGGCTTTACTCTCTGCGTGACCATTAAAATAATGAAATAGAAAACACTCGTCAGGTCATGGGGACACCTCTGGGGAAGACACAAGCTTTACCTGCAGGATGTATTTCTCAAGTCCATTTCGGTTGGCAATTTCAAACTTTCTGTTGCTCCCCCTTTCAAGTTGGTGAATTGAAAGTGTCGTCAACTGTTGTAAAGAAAGAAGAAAAATTTTCTATACCATCGCTTTCTGATTTCAAGATTGTCACTGTCAGCTACGCTAATCCTTTCTACCCCGATGTCTCTCTTCTTCCATCTTCCTTCCAAGTGTTTTGCTGTCTTCTCTTAATGGCTCTAAGGAGCATACAATACAACCTGGTACAATGTCACCTGTCTGGTCAGTTTCAGAGGATAACAGACCATATCTTTCCATCTGTAGAGCTGTAGCCCACAACCTTTAAGCAAAGAGATCACCTCTCCTTTAACACAAGCTCTAACCATCAAGACTTTCACTCTTCTGCCTGGAAGAAAGAGGGTACTTTTTAAATTAATTTGTCCAGACAGGCCGCAGTCCCTTTTCTCTACTTAGCACAAAATCCCCTGTTCCAGCCCTGGCGCCGTCTACTAACTGATTCCAAGCCCTGCCTCTGGAGTCAGACGTGGGTGTAGGTTCCAGTTCTGCTGCGTGGCATTTGCTAAGTTAACCTCACCTCTCTACGCTACAGTCTCCCGTCTGTAAAATAAGGGTGATTATATTCCTCCCCATAGGGTGTGCTGACTGCCAGGTGCAAGGGGACTCGTTTACCTTCATGGACTTCTTAAAGCTGTAATGAGGAGACAGGCCCTGGTCGCTGGGCTCCATTCGTATCTTACAGAACACGATTCCCTTTTCAAACAGGTAGATTTGCCGCTGGCTGGGCTTGAACCGCATGAAATCCTTCACCTTGTGCCGCTCCCTGCGCACCGTCCAGACGCTGAAGAGGCCCCGCAGCAGCAGCCGGCCCAGCGCGCCGATGTCTTCCTTTCGGAACCACAGACACACAAAACGAAGCTGCTGAGCTACTCGACAGGCCAAGAGCTCTCAGGGTCTGTTTCCAAATGACAAATCATGCTTCTTCGAAGTTCACAATCTTAGAAGTGCCGCTCGGGCTAATCTGTCACTAAACCAAAACTGTGTAAGCTTCACTGAGTATGACGCCGCCACTCAGTTACATCAGGAAATAGCGCAGCAGCGAACGGCAATAAACGACAGCGGGTTGGCAAGACTGGAATTAAGGTAGTGGGACTCGAATATTTTTGCCTTGCAGCTAATTTTAGCGAGCAGAATTCCATTTCTTCTCCTTTGTTTCTGATACATGGCACTACTTAAAAAGGGCAAGAAATTAACATTTGAATTATGCTCGAGAGAGACCTTTTTTCTTTTTTTTTTAAATCCTCACCCGAAGGTATTTTTTTCCATTGATTTTTTTTAAAGAGAGTGGGAGAAAGGGAGGCAGGAGAGAGAGACAAAAACATCAGTGTGAGAGAGACACATGGATTGGTTGCCTCCTGCACGCATGTGCCCCTCGGGGGCCAAGGATCGAATCAGGGGAGACAGAATTTTTGCTGCATCGTCGATCTCTGACAATCCATGTGCTCCACCTGTGTCCTGATAGCTGCTTCATGTCTACAAGAACCTGGGATCGTGAGATTTGTTCTGAAAGGAGAAAGCCTAATAGGACCTAATCTTCATGACACAGTAATGGAAACGGTAATTACTTCAACCCTACGTGGTTCAGAGTGAGTGAACCGTGAAAAGATCATCTCAAGTGACAAATTTTTTAAAAAGCCTCTTTGGCTCTAGGGCACACACTAGGTGCCTCTCTCTCCACCAGCAAGCCCACCTTCCCCCCTGAAAGTTCAAATGAGGTGTCCCTGCCTCCTGAGTTCTCTCTAAAGGGTAGTGGAGTGACATGAGCTAGGAATGTGGTATTTTTCAAAACTTACATCACTTAAAGCAGAACATCCAGAATTTATTACCTTGAATCAAACACCGAAAGGAAAAATTATTTGAACAGGACCAGGACAGCAATTTCCCTGAGCTACATGTAGCTGAGATAAATCCCTACAATTTCTGATTGTTAGTACTATAAATATGTATATTATGTACAACTCGTTAGGCATTTTTGCAATTTATTGCTTATACTGAACAAACTGTGAATATTTTCTTTTTAAAAAATTGACTGTACTTCTGAAATTCTAAAATAAAAATTCACAAGCAATAAACTCGAGTAATTTCTATAGGGCCTGTGGCGTATTTCCTGTGCTAATTTTTTCTTTTTGCTTTGTAAAATTTGCATGTGTGAACTCCTCATGGAGGAATAAAGAGCCCAGCTATAAGGCCCTCTTTCCTAAAAGCTCTAGACTGCACAGGCTCCCAGACAGATGGCTGGATGGGTCCATGAGGACCCTCGAGAAGTTTCTCCATGAGGATCCTTGAGAAGTTTCTCACTATACCCACATCCTTCAAGGAGCCATGCAAATGTAACCACACCAGCCCTCTGCGACTTTCTCCTTTAAACCCATTCAATCTGCATGACATAAACATAAATACTATGGGAAATATGTTTTAGTCAAGGCAACTGGCCAAAGTAAATGCTTAATATTGGCCACATGAACAACCATAATCAATAGTTTTTATTGTCAAATGTATTTATACTCCACCTCATTTCAAAAATTTGATACATTTTATAAAATATATACATTGTGCGCAGACAGAAAATAACTGAGGAAATTAAGGTAAAGAAAAAAAAGATGAAAAGTTGTATTTAAGACCCATGCAACAAAGCCTTGTACACTTGCTGCAGACCCGGCTCTGACCTTCCAGCAGCAGCGCAGAGGGAAGCCCAGTGAGTTTATGCAAATCATGTTCAGGAGACGCCTGGGCTCCTGTTAATCCTGCTAATGAGGCGAGAGAGAAATCTCTCCCATGGGTCCTCACAAAGAGTCACTGAGTCAAATACCGAGCACACCCTCAAACACACCCCAGGCTAGATAGATGAATGGAGTTTAGGTAAAGCTGTTTCTAAGGACACATTTGGCGAAGGCGGAGCATCTCTTCCTAGGCACTGTGGTAAAAGCAATTATAAAGAGGCCAGAGCAACGGGGGTGTGGACAGCAAGTCCAGGTGTACACTCTCTAGTGACCTGTAGAGGGCTGCGCCATGCTAGCGAGATGTCTGCCAAGGCCTCGGCCGCAGAGGAAACAGCCCTGCTCAAGAGGCAACAGGGAACAGCGACAGTTTTTGTCCTAATTCGCCTCTGCACTGGCCTCCTTAACCCCACCTGCACCCGTAGCTGTTTGCATCTTGGGAGGCAACTGACCAAAGGGTGTGGTGCCAGTGAGGTGCCAGCCCCTGACCACAGAGGCCTGGTGTCAAAAGGGTGCCAGAAGGCCAATCTGATCCTTGTCTCAACTGAGGAGCACTGAGGAGGAGGCAGTGAGCAGCAGGGTTGCAGCTGTGAGATGCTCTATCAGAGGGCAGGTGGTGCAATGAACAGCAAGGAAGCAGAGCGTGAGGATGAGTCACCGGAAACTATGAGGAAGAGGAAAAGACATGGACAGAGTCAGTCTGGGGGTGGTGAGAGGCGAGGCAGAGCAGCTCCCTCCCCGGCCAAGGCCCCAGAGCCAATGGGGATCCTGGGATTGTCCAGTTCCCACCTCTGTGAGCTCGGCTCTGCCATTGACCTGATTCTTCCCAAGGTCACTGGAGGCAGTCACTGGGTTTGAGTCCAGCTGAGACAGATGAGCTGCATATCCTCCAGGTGGCCTTGCATGAATTTCCTCAGAACCATGCTCCTATAGGATTAAACAGCCAGGATGCATGCCTGTGTGCAGGTCACCCACTGCCAAGGGGAAGCAGGACCAAGGGGAGTCCTCAGAGCAGGACCAAGGATCAACCACGTACATCCTTTCTTTCCAGTCAGACTGTAGCTTATTCGAAAGCCAGAGGCCACGTGCACAACCTCTTGCAGATATTTGTCCCTTAGAAAGTATTTATTCATTTACTGGCATTTAGTGTGTGCCTGGGAGGGGGCGGGGCATGAAGCTGAGTGCTCAGCACTATGAGGGAGTTAATGAAGTGATGCCCTTTTACTGGGTTGAATAGCAGCTCCCCCAAACTCATGTCCACATGGGACCTCAGAATTTGACCTTATTGGAAATGGGGTCTCAGATGTAAGTAGTTAAAATGAGGTCATGCTGGATTAGGGTGGGGCCTAACCTAACAGCTTCTGTTCTTTTGAGAAGAAGAAACAGACACAGAGACACACACATATAGAAGACAGTCCTGGGAGGACAGGGACAGGAATTGGAGTGATGCAGCTGTACGCTAAGGAATGCCAAGCATTGCCAGAAACTATGAGCAGCCAGGAGAGGAGCAAGGAGGGAGGGCCTTTAGAGGAAGCATGGCTGTGCAACACCTTGATTCTGGACTTCTAGCTTCCAGCACTGTGAGGAAATATGTGTCTGGTTTTGAGCCACCCAATTTGTGGTGTGCTGTTATGGCAGCACCAGGAAATTTGTACACCCCCAACCGGTTTTTCCACCAGTGACATACTGCTGTGGCCCTCACTTTGGGTGTTGAAGAATCTAATGGATGTGAACTCAGAGATAGACTAGGGGTTACCCCCCAACAAATGAGCAAGTGAAAAGTCCTCCTGCATATGAGAAAGGATGGCAAAAATAAACTAGAAAATGCTACCATTTTCATGTGTGGATATTTTGTAGGTAAGAGCTCTGATATAAGAATTTTAAATGTGACCACATGGGCCAAAGAAAGAACCTGGAGGAGAGAGAGAATCCAGGGGAGCCAGCCTCCAGAAAGAGACCTCTTTGGGGTGCTGAGGTTCTCATCCCTGGCTGTGACAGCTGCTGTAACAGACCTATATACTTTTTGCACAAAGCAGCAGGAAACATCTGGATAAATAAATCAGTACAAAGCCTGGTCCAGAAACGAAAAACAGAAGCTGTAAGACAGAGGAGCCGAGATCACAATCACCAGAAGCAAAGGGGCTCCTTCCTTCCCAGTCTGATCAAGTACCCAGATAAGTCAGCCCTGGGGCCCTGTACTCAGCACCTACCAGGTACCAGGCCAGGTGCTAGGTGCCTTAAATATGATTTAATCTTCAAGTACTGCACTTAGGCGGAGGTGTCTCAGGGTGGGAAGGCGGGCAAGTCAATTCCACTGAGTCATTAAGATTGTTTACTCAGCCTTATCTTTGTAGCCAACACTATGGTAAGGAAAGCGGAAAGTAAAATAGAAACAAAATACCTGGTCCTAACCCACAATAAACTTGCAATAAAAAAACTTCCTTTAATAAATTATATAAATTTTTTCCAGAAAATTAAAATGTTTCATTCAACCTTTATTATTCAATTTTGGAACTTGTTCCTGGCAAGTCAGGATTTAAAAGGACTTTAAATGTATCTCTATTTTATACATCGGATTGAACACAGGGGAAACTTTTTATTTTATTTTATTTTATTATTGTATTGTATTGTATTTTTTGGCAAATTGAGGGAAGTAAATTAAATGTGTCTCACAAAACAAACTTTCTTTTAAGAATAATTTTTTAAAAAGTTTTTGTGATTAAATTAAACCAAGAACTGAGTATACGCAAAGAGAAAATATAAATATCAGATGGGATTTTTTTCTAGTTGTTTTAATTATAAATTCATTCACTCAAGTTCAATTTCTTTCTTTTACAAAATCAGGTTAATATTGGACGTCAAGTAGAGAAACTAAGGTTAAGCTGGGTTATCCAACATACGGCATATGATTGTAAACACCTTGTGATAAAGTTCTACAAAGCTGAGGTAAAGACTCGCAGGATCATTAGATCTGAATTAGTAGTAGGTGAGTTGTTAGTAAACTCTAAACAGAATCAGATGAAGAATGTGTCTCGAGGATGGCAGCCTGGCTAAGGAGCGAAGAGATCCAAGATTCTGCCCAGAGAAATACCAGGAGGGAAATAAAAAGATCACAATTTTTGCCCCTACTTAATTTGCATGGTTTGATTTATGACAAGGAAAGATAAGAAAGGTCAGTTCAATCTGCCCAGACCTCAATAAACAGTATGTTAAAACCAGGTGAAAATGAAAAGGAAAGAGAGAGAGAGAGAAGGAAAGTGTCTGAACTGTCATTTTCAGATTGCTCGATCCCCGTGTGGTAAGCAGAATGGTAACGTCCCACGGAGGCCGAGGGCCTAATTCCTGGAATCTGAGAGATCAGGTTACATGCGGAATGGGTTCAGATGGAATCAAAGTTCTTTATCGGCTCCCTTTGAGATGGGGAGATTATCATGGACTATCTGGGTGGGTCCAATGTAACCACAAGACTCCTTAAAAAGTGGGGGAGAAGCAGAAGGAAGGGTAGGAGTGATGCCATCAGTGCAAGAACTCAGTGCACTATTGCTGGCTGTGAGGGGAGGCAGTGGCCACGAGCCAAGAAATTGAGTGTTTTTGTTGTTGTTTTTTAAAATGGAGAAGACAAGGGATGCATTCTCTCCTAGAGCCTCCAAAAAGGAAGGCAGATAGCTACTTTGATTTTAGCCCCTGGTGAGACTGTGTTGTACTTCCTTCAGCCCCATGGAACTGTAAGATAATAAATTGGTGCTGTTCTAAGCCACCAAGCTCAGGGTGATTTGTCATGACAATGACAGAAAACTAATATTCCTGAGTTGAAGTCTAGAGTACTTCACAGTGAAAACTTCCAGCTGAGTATTACTTATGTTCCAGTGCTCAGGCGGACACACAGCCACAGAGGGCAGTTTGCCCGGAATGCCCAGGACTGGCCTGCCCCGGACTGACGCGAATGCTGGAGCTGAGATGGCTCGGCGTCCCAGCATCGCCTCTCCTGCTTTTTCCTTCAACCATCTGGGTTAAGGGATGTACAACACATGCTTATTGGGCCTCTTCTGGGGTCTGAAATGCAAAGTGGGGTGAGACTTTAACTTAGGACCCATTTTCAAAGAAATTTTCATGGAGAAAATCTGAGTCAAGAAGGGAAACCTTTTAATATTTTAATAGTGCCATGAGTCAAAATAAATTACTCTTTTAGCAATTTCCCCTGCCCATATATATATTGGCCCCTGAGTTCCTGGTTTTGCCAGAGCACAGGTCGGTCTCAACATTCTGGACCACAAGCAATGCAACCCAAGGTCCCGGAAAACACGGGGGCTGCTGGGAACCTCAGAGCACAGGTTCGTTGACCGACGCAGGCCACTTTCCCAGAGTCAGATTCCTTTACCATAAACCATTTCTCCAGCTTTGTTACACCGTGCCTGCCTCTCGAGCGAACCCTCCCAACGGTTGTTATGCAACATAACATACTGGACATCCAGTGACTGCTGCCAGGTCCACGGCCAATTCACAGGACTTGATCAGCTCCTCCATCATGGCCACAGCCTGTCGCAGTTCAGCCAGGAACGCGGGGTCCTTGGTCCTCGTTGGCTCGTTCTGTGGAGACCAAATGCCCTGTAGGAAATCAAAAGGTAAACCATCTACCAAGCGAAGAAGGAAAACAGGACAGAGAGAAGGAGCCACGGATCCAGCCAGGATGAAGTTTCTGAGAAGGTGGGCACACTGGCCTGTTTCCCTGCTCCCAAAGGATGGTGGCTAAAGCTACCTGCTGCTGGCTATCACCAACCACGCTTCTGCGGAGCGTGCTGATGAAGAACGAAGTTGGCAAAATCATGGGCATTTGACTCCTGCTCGATAAGACACATACTGAACTCTTTTGAAGAATGGAAAAGCCCAGCCCCTTTCAATGGATTGCCCTCTGCGTTATACCCCTACCCCTGGGGTCTGTGAAAAGCACAATCTGAGCCCGGCCGGGCGTGGCTCAGAGGTTCAGCGTCGACCTAGGATCCGGGCGATCAGGGCTCGATCCCCAGTCGGGGCACATGCCTGGATTGCGGGCTCGATCCCCAGTCGGGGGCGTGCAGGAGGCAGCCGATCAGTGACTCTCTCATCACTGATGTTTCTATCTCTCTCTCTCTCCCTCTCCTTTCCTCTCTCTGAAGTCAATAAAGATATATTTTAAAAAAAAGAAAAGTACATTCTGAGTATCAAATTCCTGTATTTAATGTGAAAGTCGTATTCTTATGGGTGAAATTATACTTCAAACCAGCCCAAGGGAGAACACTTTTAAACTCCCATAGAGACAACGAATGGGCTGCCGCGTGGAGGTTGACTGACGACTGACAGGTGAATGCTGTAAGGTTGTATTTGCCACAGTGAATCTCCCCCAGCTCTGCCCTCCCTACTCCTCTCCCCCCCAGCCCTCCCCACATGCAACTACCTTTAAAGATGCCAAGGAAGTCTGCAGCTCCCAAACGGGAAGACTCAGCATTAAATGGAAAAGCCCAAACTGCTAATTCCAGAAACCAGTGTTTCCACTGTTACCACTGTGACACTTAGGATGTAATAGGGATGATTGTTTCAGCTTGAAAGGCTTTTGTTTAGGTTTTCAGTGTTTCATTCCCTTGCTACCTACATAGCATATTTATGCTATCCAGTAAATGCAAACAAAATGATTTTAGTTTCTTCCATTTTTTAAGTACATCAATTTCTACAACAAAGAACAGATAGCTTTTTGCTGCCCCGTGTAGCCCCCCCTTCCTGCCCTGTACCGCACGATGCCAGCGAAGGCTGTGCATTTCCTTACTCCCGGCAGGGGCACTGGGGATTAGCCTTTCTGGACCAGGGGTATGAGTGACAGGGCTGGTGAATGGAGCAGAGCATGCTGCCTGCCCTGAGCATGCGCCATGGATTCTTACCTTCTCCCTTGTAATAAATATGCTCTAGTCCTGGTGAAAGACAGCAGACTCTTACCTGGCTTTGTAGTAACGTCAGTAAAGGGTTAAAAATTCTTACACTAGGCATCTTCCTCTTTACCCAACGCTTAAAACTCAACTTCTTTTTAGAGACTAAACTTCTATTCTTTCTCCTTCCTGGTTTTACACTGGCAATGCAGGACTCAGAAAAAGCCTTATGAAGAACATTACTAGGCCTCTCTAACTCAGGCTAGCTCCCCTTGCTCCAGATTATAAACTTACTACCTGTGTCTTGAGCTTCTAGCTTCAAGGGGTCCCCATCACACATTCGGAGCAGAGAAGGCATGCAAATGACTGCTAATCTTGAGACACGCACCTCAGGTTTCTCTTGTTAAAACGGGAATATTTAATAGGAGATTTAAAAGAAACCCCACTGCTAAACCACAAATTTCTTCCTAAGCTGGTTGGCCACCATTTCCTCCAAGGGAACCTCAGTGGTCTCTCTTAGAATTCACACACATGCACACACACATGCACACACACACTCACACACACTTTTGGAGGGGTACAGGACATAATGTATACAAATTAGATAAACAAAGAAATAAACACAAATGATTCATAGTCTTACCTTGCAGGAAAACCACAGTAGAGATTTTAACATACTTACTTTCAGTATTTTATGTATGCATATTACACATGCCTGTTTGTATTTCTGTAAAACATTTTACTGTGAAAGGAAGAAAGTACACTTATCCTGCCACAAATCCCCACTTTGAAACTGGCTTTCATTTTTCTGCTTTTTCCTATGGACTACGAAATATATATAATTTTTACAAAACTTAGACAATAGAGATCTTAAGCAAGGAAAACAAAATCTTCATAAATCCTCCCACCCATGGACAAATACCATGAACAGTTATATAAAACAGTATTTAGCATCCAGTACCTTAGCCGAACATCCTTCTAGGTCACCTGGGTCTATCTTCAGATCCTCAGGAGACTCAAAATCCAGCAGATCCTGCATTAACCCAAAAAGCTCATTGAAAAATCAAAAAGTAGAAGGCCAACTAAATGTACTGTGCAAACGATCTCCAAACAAATGCTAAACTGACTGAGAATGTATGCAAATTTGTCTGTCACAAGTAAGAGGCAAAGAATGAATGATACAGTCAGCACAGTGTTCTTTCCACACAAAAATCATATTGGACACATTATTTTGTAGCCTGCTCTTTCTTAATCAACAACATCTCGTGAATGTTTATTTTCTCATGACATTATATATTTAAATTTTTTAAAATTTTTTTAATTGATTTTTTTTTTTTTTTTTTGGAGAGGGAGAGGGAGAGTGATAGAAACATCAATGAGAGAGAAACATCATCGATCAGCTGCCTCCTGCACACCCACATCCGGGGATTGAGCCCACAACCCGGGCATGTGCCCTGACCGGGAAGCGAACCAGTGACCTCTTGTTGCATGGGGTGACGCTCAACCACTGAGCCACACAGGCCAGGCGACATTATATATTTTTAAAAACATGGTTTGGATTGTGGCAGTGTTGTATCCTATACATAAACCATAATTGATTAATCTCCTCTGTTTTTAAATACTTAGGTTCCACAATTTTTCCTCAAGATAAATTCCTAGAAGTACAACTGTCAATGTTAAGAGTTTTGACGCAGATGTTTAAAGTGTACATCATGATGATTTGATACATGTATGCATTGTGAAAGGATCCCCCATCTAGTTAATTAACACATTCATCATCTCACATATTTATCTTTTTTGTGTGTGTGAGAGAACATTTAAGTCTACTCTTAGCAAGGTACATTATACGATACAGTGTTATCAAACTTCAATATTACGATACAGCCACCATGAGTTACATCAGACCCTCAAACCGTATTCATTTATAGCTGTAACATTTAACAACCTCTCCCCATTAATTATTTCTTTACATAGTAGCCTATTTAATTTTTTAAAACAAGAAAAATGAATGCTGCTTTTATGATATGTGTTAGTTTATACAGGAAATCAGCATGACCATCTATTCTAGAATAGCCTTGTAATAAGCAAAACTTACAGTAAACAAATATTACACCATTTTGCAAACCATATCTTAATTAAACAAAATCCAGGCAAGAAAAAATTTTCTACATTAAATTTGATAGTTTCCAGCCCTGACAGGTGTTGCTCATTGGTTAGAGCATCTTCCCCTGCACTGAAGGGTTGTGGGTTCAATACCCGGTCAGGGGGTGTGTATGAGGCAACTCATCAACGTTTCTCTCACATTGATGTTTCTTTCTCTCTCCCCCCTCCCCCTCTCTCTCTCTCTCTCTCCCTCTCTCTCTCTCTCCCTCCCTCCCTCCCTCCCTTCCTCTCTCTCTGGAATCAACAGGAAAAAAATGTCCTCAGGTGAGGTTTAAAAAAAAAAAAATTGCTGGCTTCCATCCACCACTTAACCTGTTTGATAGAAATCATGAGCTCAGTGAAAGTGAGTTCTTGTTGTCCCTAAATCCACCTCTTTCTAATATATGCTTATAATAATATGTTAATATTGTTTAATTAATGTGCCTTGACTCAACAGACATTATGTACTAAAACAACTCTTGGTCATGACAATTAATTTTTATAATATCTCAGATAAGATAGTAAGCAGTTTATAGATCGCTCTTTTTTGTTTTTCCATTATTTCTTGTGAGCTCATTAATGAGCATGCTGAACATTGCTCACATACCTTGTTCATATATTTCCCCCAATTTTTCATGTGTCTGCTTTTAATGGTATAATCTATCATTCCTCCCCCTTTCTTTTATACTTAGAAAAGCCCTCCCACACCAGGATTCTACAATCCTCTCTAAACCATGAGGCAATCGGTCCAACATCCATGCTGTAGAATGAGCTTGTTCCTCAGGGCGGAGAAAACCACAGTCTTCCTTTCTCCACGGTGTGCCGGGTTTTAAAGCTGTGTTCCCAGGCACCCAGCGAGCTTCTCTATGGGAAAAACTGGTCGACCCTAAGGGGCCTCCCAAGGTTTTGCACAACTCCCAAGGAATATTTTTTAGTGATTCTGTCTCCTGTTTCCTCAATCAAGCTAACAAAATCTTCTAAGTATTTTAAACATGTATTACCTCATTTAATGCGCCCAAAAAACATACCAGGAAAGTATTATTACTGCCTTCGTTTTCCAGGTGAGGGACCTGAGGCTGGGAGTGGTTACGTAACCCTGAGTTTGAATAGCTGTCAGAGTCGGGGTCCACACCCAGGATAGCTAACTCTGTTTCTAATCACTGTGCCCTACAGTCCTCTGCAAATGGAACTTAGCTCTAGTGTCAACATCTCTGCAAAGGCAAAGCTCAAACCCTCAGTGCCTGATGCAGCCAGGCCAGGGAGTGACCTCCACTTAGGTCCCGGCCCCTCCTCCCTGGGCCCAGTGGGAGGACTTTGTGACCATAAGGATGGGACAGTCAGAGGCAAATGAGTATCAGAACATGTGAATGCTGTGTCAGAACATGCTCACAGATGCCACTCATTCTGGGAAGCAGTGAGCCATAATCACTCCCACACTGGCCTGGCGTCTCCATGTATAAAACAGCAGCTCCCTGGGGGTGAGCGCCGAGCGAGCTCTCTGCACATTACTCACTGCTTCCTCCTGCAAGCAGGTGGCCCTGGTATCCTCATTTTACACAGGAGGAAACCTGGGCCTAAGAGGTCCAGTAATCCCGCAGCTGGTAGCAGCAGAGCCAGTGCAACCCAGGCTGGGGCGGCCGAGGCAAAGATGGGAGGGCTAACTTCTCCTGAGGACAGAATATTGGGCCATGAGCTTAACCTCCACGAGCCTTGGTTTCTTCATACTCCAGAGCCTGTCTGATACCTCTGCTTGTGGGATTAAGTAAAAAAATATTCCTGGGAAGCTACCAGTAAACAGCAGCGGCTCATTTTTAATTAAGAGATAGTAGCTACTGGGCAAGAGCTGCATATAAAAGTTAATTTAAAACACAGCTGGGAGAAGTGGCTCAAACCTTTCCCCCAGCTTACACGTGGGGAGGCAGCCTCACAGAGCCTCAGTCCTGTTGGGGTGTCTGGAGGTGCTCTCCTGCAGGTGTGCTACTCTCAGAGAGAGAAAGAACCAGCTAGGGGTTCTGCAAAGCACAGTTCATTCTGTTGTAATGCTCTTGAGAAAGATGCTTAATCTAAAGGTGGAGGCAGATGCTGCAAAAGGAGAAAAGACTCCAGCTTTGCCCTCTCCCTTCCGCTGTCTTAACGCAAGTAAAATAGTGACGTTAGGGAAAATCACACCTCTTTTCTGAAATGTGATTTTGCCTCATCTGTAAAATGGAGCAGATAATACTTTACCTGGAGATATCTTACAAGGGAGTAGAGGCCCAGCTGCCTCCCACCCTCTCAGTTGCTGGCAGTATGGCCACAGCCCTTTCCTCACTTGGCCCCCGAGGACCTCTCCTCCCTTGAGCCAGGCTCCCTAGAGATTCAGGCCTTGACTGCATGTTGGACTAGCCGGGCTCCCAGGTCCCTTTCAATTCTATGACTCCTTGGTCTTACATCTCATTGAGAAGGGCAGCTTTAGGCTTGGAGGGCAGAAAAAATGGAAAGGATAGCTATTTTCACCTTGGAAGACAGAAATCACAATTCTGCATGTCTAGGGGAGAGGGCACTTTAGTGCATTCATCTGTTTTCCCAGCACAGAAAAGCACTGTCTCATTGACTTTACCTTCAACAACATCTGGTATTTTATGAGTCTCTGGCTTGGTCCTCTAAGATATTTAAAAAGAGGGAGATTGTGGCCCAATTGGCGCTGGCATACCTTTAAAAAACAAACAGAAACGACATCAAACAAAACAAACAACACACACAGAACAAAAGTGGTGGCATTTAAATACAAGAAATGAAATGGGCTCTTCACGGATAAGAGGGGCAGCTGTGTCGCCCAGTTTCCTAACGTTACGGAGTTGTTCGGTCCTTCAGGGAGAGCGTGTGAAATGAAAGGAAGGGGAAAGGGGACAACTTGGCTAGTATTTTTATAGGCAGCTGGGGAAGCAGGGCCATTTGTTTATTTTAGAAGGCAAGCCCACTGGAAGACACTGGGCATTTCAGATCCTTCTGCATAGGAGGCAACCTGTCTTTGAGTTCGGGCGGGGTGGGGTCTATTTAGGTCATTTTGAGTCTGGAGGGTGCATGGTGGCTTATTGATATCATTCCAGGGAGCCCCAGTGTTTCATCCTTTGGACTTAACTCCATTTAAAGCCCATCTTAGAAGAGGACTCCGGTTTTTGCACCAGGCTACAGCTGCTCCTCACAGGCCTACCCCACAGTGACTCAGGGCAGCGTAGAAACTTCTATTGTGTGATTTCAAAATAGGAGAGGCTTTTAATAAACATAACTCCCAACGCCAAACTCCTCCGCTTCGTTTACACTTTGGATAGCTTTAAAAATCTGATGCACAAAACTTGTCCAGGGAAAACAATTTGTGGGAGACCTTGTAACCTCAACATTACCCCAAGGTAGGCGCAGTCTTGACATTCTCCCCAGATTGCCCTGGCTCGGGGCAGATTCTTATGGTATTCAAAATACATCTGAAGATCTTCTCTCTGAGTGGGATGAAATCCGAACAAATCAATCAGGCAGTAGTTCTCAGTAGCTGAGTAGGATAATACAGTTTATTCACTCATTCAACAAGCGAGTGTTTCAATGTGAGAAACTGGGGAGGCACAATCAGTGGCCTCCCCTGGAGTGAGCGTGTGACAGGGCGGGAAAGGGGCTATAAACACCGTAAGTACTAAATCCAGATCTAAACAAAGAGCCGTGGGAGCAACTACAGGACGTCCACAGACAGGAGCCGGTTTTGATCTGTACTGTTCCTCCTCTGCTCTTTACTCAGGACACCAATGTCTCCCCAAAATTGTTATTCCCTCCCAAATAGTTGTTTACTGAGTGAGAAAACGAACACCCTCTCCTTATTACCATTACCATGACACCAATTCTAGGGGGGGAAAAACTAAGAGAAACAGAGAAACACCCCAGCAGAAAAATGTGGCAGTTTAGACAGAAGCATACACACAGATCTAAACCGTGTGGGCAAGCCCCACGGTGGCCGGCTCTGCCTCGGGCATCAGCTTCGACCCGCGGCACAGGATCCCCAGGAAAAAGGGTACGCGGCTGTCTCAGAGCCGGAGATCAACAGCGGTTCCAAGTGCCTGTGTGACCTTGAGGCTGTGAGGGGGACATGCATCTGCCAATATCCCCAATAGAAAGGACACCCTAAGCCCATGAAGCCAGCTGCAGATTTGTCTGCTCCGCCAGGAGAACCTAGTCCGTGGGCACTGGGCTTGCCACAGAGCCTGGGAGGCTCTGGCAGAGAGGCCCACGGGGTCACTTCCTTTCAGGTTTCTGGGTCCCCACTTCCCCCTAAAGGCCAATTCTTGATGTCCTTCATGCCGACATGGGCTCTTTTCCCCTCACAGTGTCAGCTCTGTCTAGTTTACTGCTAAGCACCCTGCTATGGTGAGCTCCATTTCTGTACCTCCTCCCCTCTCCCGATGGATTGTCAGTGGTCATTTCACTACAAGAACTATAGCAACTCTGTCTTTTGTACTCTCTCCACACACACACACACACACACACACACACACACACACGCACATTAGAAAGAGAGGTGGCCCTTGAGAAATGTCGTTCAGACTGGTTAGGGAACTAGAATAATAATTCACATCCTAACAACAACACACCCATTATGCATTCACTCAAAAACTATCTATTGAGTGCTTTTGATGTTCTGGCCCTATGCAAAGTACATTTGTTCAGCTCAGTGGCTCCCAAAGCATAGTAGCCTAGACATAGGAAAGATTTCTGCCATCCTGAAGCCAGGCTTATAAAACATTACAAATTGTGTCAGAGCACAAAGACATAGGCCTTTAGCTCCTAAAAGAATTCATGGTTTCACTGCTTTCAACACTCACCACCAGGAGATTCCCAGTAGCTGAAGGAGATTTTGGAGATGCAGCTTCCCACCCAATGAAAAATCCTCAACAGTCAGCCACCTTTCCCCAAACTCTCCCAGTAACAGAGACGGACCTGGTTCCCTCAGAGGATGCTGAGCTGAAACCTGCCTTCCTGAAACCTTTGGTTATGTGTCTGCACTTTGAGCAACATAGAACATTATAGGCCTTCAAGTACCGAAATACAACTATTGAGCTACAGTAACTATTGACCTCAATTTGCTCTTCAGCCCAAAATTCGTTAGAGAAAGGATGTGCACTAACCAGCAGCATGTGAAAGTGCTGATACCCTCACCTCCTTATAGAATAAATCAGGGGGCTAAAAATATTGCTACCAAAAACTCATATTCACACAGGGAAACATGATGGCTTATGAATTAAGACTGTGGGCTCTTGGTGGTGGGTGGTCCAGGTTCAGTTCTTGGCTTTGTCGGTTACAAACTATATGGCCTGAGGTCAGTTTTTAACCATCCTGCACGTCAGTTTTCTCATCTGTTAAGTGGACTTACAACAGCAGTCAACTCTTATGGTTGTTGTGAGATCAAATGAGATGATGTATAGAAACCTCTGAACAAATGCCAATACATGCAGAGTAGCTATTGTCGCAGCACTATTTTTACTTTGTAGAACCCTTTGCATGTATTATTTTATTTGACCTCCACAACAACGTTACCTGTTGGTATTATTAAGCCTGTTGTATGGAGGAAGAAAGTGGGACTCCGAAGGTTTAAGGGACTTACTTGAGGTCATGTGGATAGCATCTCGATATAGATAAGAAATTCCGATTCCTGAGTCCCACCCCAGTGCTCTTTCCATTGAGCAAACGAAACCCCAAGTAAACCACTGACAAATATTATTCTACATAGAGCTCAGCCTCTGGGGCAGAATCTCCCTGGATGCAATAGGCTACTGAATCTGATTAAAGTACTTGGTCAGAGCAATATTTCAAAATTCCTATCTATGATTAGTGGAATTCTGCAAATACTAGTGAGAAAAGGTAAACAGCTGTAGTAAATAAAGGATGGCAGGCCCAGCTCATTGGCTAACAAGTACAGGTCCTTGCACAGCAGCAGCCAATTTCCTCAAGGATTCTGAAAGATTAGATAATTCCCGTTTTAAATTAGACTTTATTACCTGTATTTTGTCTCCAACATCATAAACCATATAGGATTATAAGCAGTTTGTGGCCTGGGTTAATGATTTCTAAGGTGTTTCCCAGCACTGGGGACTGTAAAAATCTTTGCATAACTGCAGGAGATGAATTCTTCCAAAAAAAGGTGGTTAGTTGGCAAGTCTCTAACCATTTCCTCATGCTTGGACAATTTTTATTTGATGACATCCATATTTTTCCCCCCACAGGAATTAGGTCCTTTTCTTATTCAAAAATGTAAATGTCTTTGCAATAATGACATAAGCATTTATAAAATATTTCTAAACTATGAAACTGGGTTTTACATTGGTGCTTTGATGAGTGCAAAATTGCAAAGTACTAAAAAATACTAATAATGCTGTAAAAATAATTCAAAAAAGGATATTAATCAGATTGAATACAAAATAGTTTTTCATGTACTATCTTGAATTCCAGCTCTTGATGAAAAGCCTGTGATGGGGCTGTGTTTGGAAAACCCAGACAGGGCCGGGGAAGGGGTCCTCTAAGCTGGTCAGGAGCCCTAGGGTTGAAAGCTCTGTTTTTCCATTCTGTCAAATACCTTGAAACCTAGGGATTTTTGTTTGCTTGCTTTCAGTTTATCACAAGTTCTGCTCTTAAACTTATCAGCCATAATTTGGGTTGTTTAAAAATTTGGAAGTTGCTTGATCTGTTGTCTCAGGTTCACACAAAAATAACAAAACCAAGGAACAGAATGAAAGGAAGGGCTGGCTGGGAAAGGGAAGAAACGGGAAAAGTTTAGGAAGAAGAGGGTGCGGGGATCATCTGCACAGTCCTGCTGTGGGCAGGAGAGCACTTCTCTGTGTCAGGGCCCAGGGAGCACCACCCTCCCAAACAGCCTATTTATTGCCCAAAGCAGGGGTGGAGAAGTCGGAGAGGGAAGGGGAGGTAGTCAGAGGTATGTTGTTACAGGACAGGAAATCAACAGATTGGGTGCTAAACATCAGAGAGGCTGTAGATTTAACATTTTCTAACCCCCTTCTATGCTGTAAAAAGTAAAATGGAAGTCAAGACATTTTCAGGGATTTTTAGTTTCACATCAGTACTACTTCTCTTGAGCATAGTGATACAATGAGTGAGGAATGTAAGTGTGATTCTGGTCCTAAAAGAGTTAGGTTAGTCATTCCGGGCCATTCAGGATCACCTGCTTTGGGTTGCCTGGGGGCCAGACTTTCATTTCCTTGGGCTTTGCCAGAAGCCAGGCCTATAAGTGGCTCCCACCTATCAGTGTGAGCTCAGTCAGACTGGCCTTGTCTCACACCGCCTGCAGGCCTGCCAGGGACTCCTGCTTTGCATTCAAAAGGCAGATGTGTTTTCAGACCATTGGCATTTCCTCAGCCCTAGCCACTTACACAGAAAATTAAGGGCTGGCTCAAATCACATGGTTATTTTGGATTTTGGGGAACACAGACTTACTCTCTTGAGAAAGCAACGAGCCAGAAGTTCAGGATTTTCAGTGCACTTTTCCAATTCTTTTAGAAAAGTCCTAGGGAAAGAAAAGTATAATAATGCTTTTATAAAATGATTTTTACATGCATTAAACTTTTTTTTAAAGTAAAATCATATAAGATTTTCAGAGGTGCCTAGAAAAATGTTGTTTTCCAGACTTGACTGCTCTTCACTCACCTTTAACACGCTGACTTGGAAGAAAAAAGTATGTTCTGTGACATTGTGAACACGCCCTGAAACATCCACAGCCGCTCTGCTAATTCTGAGCACCAGCCTCTGAGAGACTGGATGCCCCGATGGCTCCCGCCACCCGATAACGATGCTAATGAGAACTGCTGCTGTTGCTGCAGCAGTGCTGCCATCACTGAGGGCTTACTGTAAGCCAGGCATAAGCCAAGTGCTTCACAAGCAATATCTCACCTAATCCTCCAGCAAACCTTGAGAGATAGGCTTTCATAAACCTGTGGCTCAAAGAGGCTGCATAACTTCTCCAGGGAAAGTGGCAGAAATGAGATTTCCATTTCAGTTTGGACAACAGGCCAACAGACATGAGATGTGGTTAGGAAACAGCCGAGGTTCTTTTCCCTTCCGGCAATTAGATGTGTGATTTTGGGGGGTCATTATAGTGAGTAAAGTGAGGTTTCCTCATCTGTAAAATGCAAGGGTTGGAAGATGGTTTCCAAAGTCCCCTGGTCCTCTGTTTCTCTAGAACTCAAGCACCCAACCCGCCCTGGGCTAAAAGGACAGCTCGCTGGACCGGTTAGCATTTCTTTGCGCCCTAGTCCCCAGCACTCCCCATGACAACAGGCATGTGAGTGAGAGTCCTGGTCATCTCTGTACCCCCCGCGCCGAACACAGTGCCTGACACCAGCCAGGTGTTCAGTAAATGCTGATGCATAAGCTGAGAAATAAGCAGAAGAACACGCACACATGCAACATCGATGCCTGACCGAGCAAGGACAGGCTCCACTAATGTCTTTCCCTTCTGCCCCAGGGATCGTGTGGCCCTTCTCCCCTCCTTCGTATCCCATCCAATCTACCGACTCTGGACTATTTGTTTAAGCCCGAAAATAATTAAGCACTTTCATCGCCAAATTCCATCAGTCTGATTTCCAGCCTTCTCTTACTTTTATTTTTCCAAATAATTTGAATTACTATATACCTGTTGTGAAATTCATAAAGTTCTCTAATATTCCCAAAGAGAAAGTCCTTGTTGTTCTGAAGAACGTCTGGAATCAGATGCTTCAGCCAAATAAAATCCATTGGAGTGATGTATCCCTGCAGAGGTGCAAACAGGTGGGTTTTACAGAAAGGAGCATGTGAGAGATGATCTGAATTAGCTACTCCAGGGAATAAAACTTTAATAAAATAATTGGGGAATGTAGAACCTACATTTCCTGAAAGCCATTTCATCAAATTATTATTTTTTAAATGTATCTTTATTGTTGAAAGTATTCTAGATGTCCCCCTTTTTTCCCATCAAATTCTTTTGATATTATTCTCACCTGTCCATCTTAAGAAGAAGATGGTGTATTGACAATGATAATAAAGAGGAATTTTTTATAGGAAGGACAAATATATTTTTTAATGTTTATGTTATGCAGAGTAAGTATGAATGGAAAAAACTTAATCATCACTTACTCATCACTTTATGACCTGTTGCAATTACTATTGTTTTATTAGATTTCCTTCATGACTTTTAGGAAACTTATTTTATAGGATTATAACCACAGCACATAAATAATTTGTATTGTTTTGCCATATACATTTTAGAATCTACTTGTAAATTTCTACATATATTGTTTTAAATTTAATCTTATAAGCATTTTTCAATGTTGCTCCAAATTATTCAAAATAATTATTTTGTAACAGTTGAATAATATTTCATCTAGTATGTATATCAGACTTTATTAACCATTCTCATTGTAATTGGATATTTGGTTTTCTGATGTTTTGTGGTAAAAAAAAATTTGATTATAATTTTGTACATATAATTTATTCCTCAAGGTTATGCCCTTAGGAAAATAGGGAAAATACATATTTTCACTGATAAGCAAAAAGTGCTACTTAAAACAATGAGAAACAATTCTCCCGTATTAAATGATCAAAATCATTTCAATGATCATATCTATTGTTGGCAAGCATATGGTAAACCTAGTTGAGCATTACCAGAATCAGTATGAAGTGGCACAGTCCTTTGGAAGCTACTTAGTTGCATGGATCAATAGTCATGAGAATGTGCTATTTCTTCAGAAAAGACACGTGTGATATTGTGAAACCTGAAACCCTGGGGGGAATGCTAGGGCAACTATTTTGATTCTCTTTGTGCAACAAAATTTCTTCAGTTTGGATACATGTTTAATGTCCCCCGTCCCCAATCTACTTACATCAATTATGCTCTTCATTTCTTTTATATAAACCTCTTCAGTCTCAAGCAAGTCACGTATAATGCTCCTGAATCACAGAAACAGGTGGGAAGAGGAAAGAGAGAAAGAGGGAGGGGAGAGCGATTTTTTAGGATTCTTTTAGAATAATGCTCATCAACAGTTCCCCTTAGTGGCTCACTTACTTAGCTCATTCTGCTCTATTGAACACCTAAGGCCAAGAGCTCACAAAACCAGACTCTAATCACCCTGATGTTGGAAGAAATGGAAAGGTTAGAAGATTCAAAATCCAAGCGTGCAGCCAGTGAGTGACCTGTCCTCTGGCAGGCCATGGGGTGGGGGGGGGGGGTCACAAGGGCAGATGGTGGAGTTAGAAATGCCTGGTTTGGATCCTTGGTCAGGAAGGTCTGGCTGATCCCTACATTGTCTGTGTGGTTCCTAGATTTTCTCTCTATTTTTCTGCTGTTTCATTGTTCTCTTGGTTCTTTGACCCACATGGGTTAGATAGATGCCAGTCATGCCCCCTTCCTCTGGCACTCGACGTTTCCGGGGGATTGATGCCCTCAGCCAGATGGCTTGAGCTCTGCATCCTTCCCTTGAGGAAAGCATGTCAGGAGTGAGGTGGGCACAATTCTAAGATGGCCCACAAGATTCCTGGCCCCCTGTGTACATATCCAGCCAGTCAATCAAACACTAAATTAGGTGCCGCTGTGAAGGGATTTTGCCCTTCTGATTGGTTCCAAACTGGTCAACATTAAGACTGGTAGAGTGCCCCGGTGGGCCTGTCCTAGCCCCATGAACTCTCTAGGTCTGGGTCTAGACATCAGAGAGATTGGAAGCATTAGCAGGATTTGACACACGGGAAATTCTCCTGCGCTGGCTTGGGAGGGGAACATGTGGCCAGGAGCACAGGCAGCCCCTAGGAGCTGAGTGTGGCCTCCAGCTGATCGACAGCAACAAGGAAACAGCGACTTTTGTCCTATGGTTGCGAGGAACTGAATTCTGTCACAACCACGTGACTTACAATACTGAGCACAGCCAGCCAATAGCTTGATTTCAGTCTGTGGGATCTGTGCAAAAAGCTGGTCAAGCTGTGCCCGGAATCCTGTCCCAAGGAAATTATGAGCTGAGCTGCTAAGTTTCCAACCATTTTCATGCAGCGCTAGAAAACTAACAGAGTGAGGCTAGATTCCCACGTCTGTCCCTAGTCAGACTGTTTTCTTTCTCTTCTCAGGCTGTGTGGTTGCACTTTCTTTTTCAGGATTTCTTGCAGGCCTCCAAGAGAGTCTGTGTTTGTACAAGTGTTCATGTATAGAGTATATACATTTATGTTTCCTGTGAACTGCTGGTGGTTATCTATTAAACAGTAATCTATCCTAGTGAATGGTTTCTTTTCCTTTCATAAAATGGACATGGCAAGAGACAAATAATCAAAGAACATGATATAGGAAACTCACACAAAAATGCAAATAGCTATTAGTCTTATGTAAAAAAAAAAAAGAAGCTCAATACACAGTAACCCAACAAAGACATAGTAAAAAGAAGTAACAATTTTCAACTCCTAAAATGGCAGAGATTTCAAATCTCAAAGGAAGACCAGTTGATGGGGATGTGGAAACACTCTCAGACAACATTGGTGGAAGAATAAATTGGTGAGTGATAATTTAGAAACAGCTCATCAAATTTGAGACAAAAGCTCCTTGACTCAGTAAGTCCACTTCTAAGAATGCACATTGTTATGAGAACCATAGCACTTCAACAACAACCAGATATGTCCCGGAAATTACTTAAATGCTCATCAGTCAATTATGGTACACACATGTGATGAAATGCCACACAGTTGTTAAAATGAAGCCAACTGAGTCATGCTGATATGACAGTCATTTTAAGTGAATTAAAAAAACACACACACAAGGTGCAGAAAAGTATGCATAGCATGACAATTTGTATAAAAATGAGTGTCCACGCACACATATATGTAAAACTGTATCTTCTTAGAAAAGTCATACAAAGAGACTTAAGACATTGTGAACAGTAATTGCTTTGGGAGAGTGGTATTGGAAGCCAGAAAACAGGGAAAAATTTCCTCATTTTACTCTATACCCTTTTACAATATGTGATAAAAAAAAAACTTTAAATATTTACCACTTTTATAATTTAAGAAATGGCTTACATGACACTTAAAAATGAATATTATGGAGGTAATGACATGTAAACCCTATTGGAATGCTAAAAATAAATCCTACAATTGACATATTTTATAGCTCAACAGTTATTGTTTTAAAATCACAATCTTTGTATCTATGAAAGCATGCCATAAGACAAGGCTGATGAAGGATAGCGCTGACAGAGGATACAATTTCTAGAAGGAACTAAAGTAACTAAAAGGTTACTTTAAGATCATACTTAGCAAACAGAGTCACTGAGTAAGAGGTTTCTTTGCTTTTTATAAATCATTCTGAAATGATTGTCAGAAGGAAATACAGGCCTTCATACCAATCCATTTCTATGAGCCATGACATCAAGCAGGACCACAGCAACAGCTGAGCATTCACAGAAAACCAGAGTACAGCCAGACTCATGCCCTCGTGAAGCACTCGGCTTAAGCGACTTGGCAAGTCCGTTTAAGGATGAATTGATGATTAAATGAAGTCCAAAGACAGAAATAACTGGGTGGTGAGCAGAAATCCATTTTATTACCCAACAGTTCTGTAAGGACTTAGAGACTCTCAGGAGTTTTTAAGAATCTGACACAAGCCCGGCCAGGCGTGGCTTAGCGGTTGAGCATCAACCTAGGATCCAGGTGATCGCGGTTCGATTCCCGGTCAGGGCACATGCCCGGGTTGCGGGCTCGATCCCCAGTCGGGGGCGTGCAGGAGGCGGCCGATCAATGACTCTCATCATTGATGTTTCTATCTCTCCCTCTCCCTTCCTCTCTCTGAAATCAATAAAGATATATTAAAAAAAAAAATCTGACTCAAGGAAATATTCACAACTCAGAAGAAAAACAATCCCTTGTCAGGTTATATCCCAGTTTATAGTTTGGGAAACGGTCTATGGATCTCACCCAGCCGCTTCATTTTACTTGTTCGAGTGCAATGGATAAACCTCCAATAATAGGATGTCCCCTGAACATTGGTCTCCTACATTACAGTTTGGATTAAAAATAATAATAATAATAATAATAATAACCCTCATGTCACTGTTAAGCCATTCTTTTTCCTTTCCTCTCCTTTGTTTTCCTTTCAGATAATTATAAAATGGGAGAAATTTTATGATTTTACCTGATGATTCTACTTTACTATTCCAAAGCACATATCTTTGTTGATAGAAAAAGACTCTCGAGGACTGAACACCTAACGTCACCAAGTATACAGAATGTGATGAAGAACAGAAAACCTTGGGAGTTCTCAAGTAATTTAAAAACCTTGAAACACCTAGAGCAATTACGTCCTGATGGATATCTACCCAGAGGTGGGGCACTGTAATTAGGATACCAAACGGGGCTGCCCTGCCAGATCAGCCCGCACTACAGCATTCTACACTCCCGCATATTCAGCACTTTGTTTTACATTTAAAAGATCTGCCCCTACCTCCCAGCCCAGGCCAACAAGGAAGAAATAGAGGCAGGATGTGTTTTAAGCCATATTTCAAGATAGCATAAAAACGGAGCCGTGGATATCTGGTTCCATTCCACATGACACCGCATGTTTGCCTCATAGGGCACCATAACCAAGGGGCAAGAATGGAACCTTTTCAAATAACGAATGCAATCTTATTTGGTAAGCAAGGTCACTAAAGTACGTACACATTAGGATTTCCTGATAAGTTTCTCTTTGCCCAGGCATCCTAATCTGTTTCTCCTTCTAACCCTAGCCCCTCACCCTCCCTGCCTCCTACTCCCCCAGTTTCCCAGCTCTCCAACAGAAGGGCATCTTTTGGGGAACCAGTTTGTCAGAAGTATATTTTTGCTCATTAATTGTAATCACAATTCATCATCAATTTCCATTTACTCCTAATATGTTAGATCACATCACACACCTCAGAGAGTATTACAGATTTTCCCTTTTTAAAATTAGTTTTCATCTAAGACTGTCTGCCAAATTGGAAGGTCGTCGTTGTCCTTCTCAAATTCTAGAACATCTGACGTAATGGACACTCCCCTTCTTAAACCTTCCTCTTCCTCTGGCTTCTCTTTACTATTTAATCTTTAATCCTCTCTCTGTTTCTTCTCTGCTTCTTCCTCGCTTCAGCTCCTCCTCCTGTCTAATGTTGTTGCTCCCCAAGAGCCTGAGCTCGGCTTTCCAGGCTTCCTTCCTTCCTCTCCCCTCATGCTTTGGACTCCCCAGCATCTCCCTCTTCCTCCCGGACCTTCGGTCATGCTCAAGCCCATGTTGCAATCGGCACCTTCACCAGGACGCCCCCCACACCCCTCGGTCACCTCGGTGAAACAGAACTCCTTAGGCAAGAAGGAGCGTGCACACCAGGGGACCTGCCATTCCCTACGGTCCCGCACACACGGCTGTCGTCTGGAACTCCCTTCCTGCCATCGTGGCTCATGTTCGATCTGTCACCAAGCCTGGTCGTTTCATCTCTCCACGTGCTGATTCTCCACTTCCGGCGCTGCCAGCATGGAGCAAGCTCGCCACCCCCTTCCCTAAACACCTTGGCGCGCTCCCAGCATCTCGTCCTTGCCTCTGAGAACCTGCTCTCCTCAATCTATGTTGCAAACCCCCAGCCTATGCCCGTCCCGAAGCTCCTTCTGCATCACGTCCTCGTGCTCCCTCAGCTTAACATGGCTCTCCAGGGCCCACAGCTGCCGACATTCCCTCCAGGATTTCAAGACTCTCACTCACGAGAGAAGATTCTTGCTCTAAAGGTAAATCCAGACCCGCAGATTCGGAACGGGGAGTGGTGGGTGGGAGTGACCGGTGGAATCTGTATTGTTACAAACACCCAGGTGATTCTAGTATAGACGTTCTGCTATTCGACTAAGTAATATCGCTCTGATCACTCCTTTTAGCCACCTTTCCCCCTTTAGTTAATCCAGTGTTATCATTATTTTACACTCCCTTCCAAATTCTAATCATCTTGAAAACTCAGTTTCAATCCCTTCTTCCACAAAAACTCTTTCTAACAGCTTCCGCTGAATTTAGTGCTACAGTCTCGTCCTAGCTCCCCAGGCAAGAACAGTTAGATCCTAACACTTACTGGCTCCCTACTATGAGCCAGGCACCATTATAGGCACTTGGGCTAGAGAAATGTACCCTAATCCCAGGCCTTCGTCAGTTCATAGCCTGATGACACACACAAGAGAACCAGTGACTGCAGTGCAGTGTGACAAGGCTCCAGACAGTGAGAGCAAGCAGGTCAGAGAGGAGGCCATAATTAGGCCAGGGGTGGCAGAAGTCACTGCCAATTGTGAGTTGAGTGAAGTCAAGTTTAAGTCAAGTTTCAAAAAGAAAAGAAGGCAGGAGGATAAAAGGGGCAGGCGTGTCTAAGGCCGTGGCCACGGAAAACAAAGTGGTGGAGGGAGCAGAAGCCAGAGATGTAAACTCTACTGACACTTGTAAATTCGTTGATGGGGCTGAGCCAAAAGTCTTATAGGTTCATAAAATGCTAGAAGCAGATGTAACCTTAAATCCATCCAGTTGGTCCTTATTTTACAGATGAGAAAACAGAGGCCGGGAGCCATGAAGTGACTTGCCCAAGGTCCATGGCTTTGGCTAAAGCCAGTGTTTTCCCCACTACATTACGTTGTCTCTCTTAGCCTATGTTTGGGATGCATCTAAAGTCCTGTCTGCTGATTATTAAATAAATAAAACACAAATTAAATGAAACTAGCATGGCATTAGAGAAATACAGGCTTTCAGGAAAATAGGTTTCTAAGTCTATTTCTACTTTGAATATACAGGGTAATCTTGAACAAGTCACTTTCTTTTTCAGGGCCTCGGTTTCTTCATACGTCCAAAGGTTGAATGATACGATCTTGAGTATCACTCTCGGCCCTCACAGATCATTATTAAATATAGTTCATTATTAAATATAGTTCATATAATAAGCCATATTATATGGTCTTTGGTAAATCACATTTTGCTTTTCATTTGCATAAGAAATGAAACAAAGGTCGTAAATCTTTGTATTCACTTACAACCTCAATAGTTAATGTGTAACTAAAATGTGCAGTAGGACAGCAGGGAGAAGGGGACTCAATGGGGCCGGAGAGGTCTTAGAGAAGGTGAAATCTGAGCTGTTCTCTGTAAGAGGTGAGGACATGGCCAGGAAGACAGGAGGGTGTTCCAGAAAAAAGGCCACATGAACAGGCCACAAAAGTTCTAGCTACACAGGGTCCTTGTGGGAACCAGGCCGCTGGGACAGGGTCTGGAGGGGGAGCATGAGAGGAGGGGGAGCCGGGGTGGAGACGGCTGTCAGGCCAGGCTGCCGTGCAGACTTGGTGCAGGTGCCCAGGGGAAGGTGTAGGAGGTTGTTTGGCCAGCAGGGCACACTCCTCTCCAAGAGCGTGTTTCATTAAGCACAGAATAGGTCCTGAGGGTTCAGGCTTAGGAAAACATGTTCTAAGTTTTACGTCCCTCTTCTACTTCAATAAATTCCCCAAACTGTACACAGTAACAACACAGAACACAGTATGTGGACCAGTGATTTTCAACCAGTCTGCTGCAAGAATTTTGAAAACATGCAATACCTGACTATTTTGTCAGGGGCACTGACCTCTTTTCCCTTAAATTCTCAAATCAAAAAATGACAACAGCCAACACAACAATAGTCATCCAGTGTTAATGCCATATCTTGAAACATAAATATAAAGGTCATATAATAGAGTTGCATCTTTTTGGTCATGTCGCATAATAAGGTTGCGTCTGATTGGTTAATTCTTGATACCAGAAATCCTTATATACAAGTATGGGTACTGATTTTTTTAAAAGTCACTTTGGAGCAAAAAGGGTAGATAATTACTATTATTATTTTTTTATAAAAAAAATCAGAATTATACCTATATTTTTGGTGTGCCACAGAATTTTAATAATTAGTTTATATGTGCCATGAGATGAAAAAGGTTGAAAATTGCTTCTATAGACTCATACATTGATCACGCTGAAACCAATGATATTTTAGGCATTAATAAAAGGCCTGATGAATATTAACAGTTCCCTGGTTCCTGGAAGGCTGTTTTTGCTTAATTGCTGCTCCCTCTTCTCTACTTTTGTATCTCAGTTTCTATATTTTGTCTTACATTAGCCAGATTTGATCTCATTACTTTGATGCGTTTAGGGTTAATTACCTCAAATTGTTTTTGGAAGAGAAATAAATTATTATTATAACTTTGCCATTATTTATTGTCTGATATTGAAGAGTGAGCATCCACCCAGATAAACTACACACAATAAGTAATGGCAAAGTAATTTCATGCATACTTCATTTTTAAAAGAGGGATTGATTATAAACACAATCCCTTAGTCCTAATTCAAGTTAATAATCCTGCATTTGTGTAACATTTTAAGCATTATAAAGTTTTTTTTTAAATTGTGGTGAAATATACATGACATAAAACGTAACCATTTAAATAATTTTTAAGTGTACAATTCAGTGGCGTTAAGTACATTCACAATGTTGTGTAACCATCACCAGAACACTTCCATCTTCCCAAACTGAAACTCTATATTCATTAAACACTGACCCCCATTCCTCCCTGCCTCCAGCCCCTGGTAACCTCTATTCCACTTTATGTCTCTCTGAATTTGTCTATTCTAGGTACTCTGTATAAGTGGAATCATACAATTTTCGTCCTTTTGTGTCTGATTTGAGTTGGCATAGTATTTTCAAGGTTCATTCATGTTGTAGTATGTGTCAAAACTTCATTCCCGTTTAAGGCTGAATGTCTTACATTCTTTATATATATCACATTTTGCTCATCCATTCATCTGTTGATGGATACGTGGGTTGCTTCCACCTTTTGGCTATTGCAAATAATGCTGCTATGACCATTGGTGTGCAAGTGTCTGCTTGAGTCCCTGTTTTCAATTCTTTGGGGTATACACCCAGAAATGGTCTTGCTGGATCACATGGTATTTCTAGTTTTAACTTTTTGAGAAACCATCATACTGTTTTCCAAAGCAGTTGTACCATTTTGTAGTACTTCCATCAGTGCACCAGGGTTCTAATTTCTCCACATCTTATTGTTTTTTGTTTTTTATAATAGCCAGCCTGTTGAGTGAGAAGTAAAGTTGTCTTTTTCAATGTGTATATTATACTCCTTGAGTGATTCAACACCTGAGAGACCAGTTGTCAGGGAGTGGGACCAGGCTGTCTCAGCATTTGCCGCCTGGAGGAAAACCTGTGCCAGCCTCACTCCCACCCCCAGTCCTCTCCTCCACCTCCTCCTCTGAGTGAGGCCACCCCACTCAGCTCTGCTGGACCAAGAAGGGTCCCAGCAACCAGGGCCTGCCTCTCCAGGGCTGTCCCTGTCCCTGTGGGGCCCCTGTTGAGGGTTAGAGGGGCACATAGAGAGGTCCTATGTGTTGATGCAGGACATGATCAGTGCAGGAGGCCCCTCCCCTGTGCAGAGAGAAGAGGAAGGAAGAAAGTGGGTTCTGAGAATGGCCTGGGGTGAGAGCCTCTGAGTGCCGTCAGCTCCCTGCATCTTCCAGTTCCAGGTGCACCTAGTATGGCTTCAGCCAGCTGCCGGGTCCTGGAATCGAGGGAGGGCGCAGACTGTGCCAAACCACAGGAACAGAAGCAAGAGCTGTGGGTGGGAGGGAGAAGGCCTCCAGCGTCAGCTTCGGGGCCTGTGGGCATCAGGGAGAAGTACACTGGGGCCATTGTACTGCGGACGAGGCTTCTGGGAAGGAAAGTCTGAACATTTGATGAATGTGGGAAGCATTCAGCACACCTTCAGTCCAACCGACGGTTATTACGTACATCTCCACTCTGTGCAGAGCCTGTGGGAGAGCCTTCAAGGGAACTGGAGACCAGCAGGACGTGGGCTCCACCCTCTGAGGACTCCCAAAAGGGCAGGGAACACAGATCCACAGGCAGTTTACACAGCGACAAAATGCCAACTGTTCCTGACATGCAATGCCCTGGGCTGGGTCCACTGGTCCTTGGGACAGTAAAGTTCCATCCAGTCACCATTTCACAAACATGTGTTTGGATAATCCATTTTAGATGTGTTAAGCTTAGGACTTATGTGACACGTTTAAGTGAAGACATTCACGAGTGGAGCTCAAAATCTATAGAAAAATAAATCCGGGATAAAGGCAATGGGTGAGATCACCAAGGGGCAGGGGTGGGGAGGAGAGCACACCCAGAAGGATGGGCGGTGGGAGCGGCTGGCGGGCAGTCCAGGAGGAGGCAGCCGAGGGGACGCTGCATGATTTTAACGGGCGGTGCTGTGTTAACAGAAGTGTATCTCCCGAGACGAACCACGCAGGTCCTTCCACAGAGATGGTGATGGGATGCAGCCCGAAGACCCCCTCTGGCAGCTCAGCAGTGAGAGGCGCTTTCTGCACCCGAGGCGGGCATGAGGATGACGGCGGTGCACCCGGCCCACGAGGACTGTGCTCCCTGCTTCACGGACGTTATTGTTACTAATCAGTCTCCCTGCGCCCTTCCAGGCAGGAGTGACCAGGTCCGCTGGCCAGCAGGAAGGTCAGGATCCCAGCCCGTCTCTCTCGCAGCCCGGGTCTTGCGTGAACACTCACCAGTTTCAGAGCGCACAGCCTCTGGCGTGTCTGAATTCACAGGACGGGCCTGTACGGGGTCACTGAGGAAATCCACCTAACAGAACCCAGAAAGTGCAAATTACCTGAACCAGTCAAGCCTGGCTCTGTGTTGATATGCTTCAGTTGTGTTGGTATTAAGCCAGTCAGTTATCGCACCTGTTTCTCCTCTCATTATTTCAGTAATACGTTTCTTTCTCAGGTCTCTTGCTCCCACCACCTCCTGGGTTTTCCTGTACTCAGGGTTCAAGTCTTCTTTCCCCACAACTAGTGATACACGCCCCTCCGCCCTACTCTCTGGTCCTGTCCCCTAGATCTGCTTCTCCCCCTGCTCTTTCTCTGCCCTATCTTACTCTTTCTAAATCTAACGGCAAATTACGATTCCTCTCATTTTTCAAGTTTACCATCTTGATGTTGCAGTGTTCTTTTTCCAGTACTTTCAGTAGTTCTCTAGCACTCTTTGAAGCAAATTCCCGACGGTGAGATTGAAAGTCATTTATAAATCCAATCACAGTGGTTTTTGTTCACATGTAGTGACTGTGGACAAAGAGGGCAAAGTGACGCTCTCTTCCTCCTTTGAGACGGTCAAATCAGCGTCACCACTATTGTCTAATCTTGTTTCCAATTAATTTCAAAATTTTCATGCACTTCTTCCCAATCAAAGAAACTGATTGCTTTTTCAAGTCTATCGTTCTCTTTTCCCCTTCTGGGGGGGGATGGGGGAAATCCTCCCAGATGAACAAAGGCGCCTCCCAGATTGCTGCCCCCTTCCCTGGGTGGCGTGTGCATGTGGGCTCCAGGGCGGGCGTCCTGGGCTGCTCCGTTCCTGCTCATCTCTCATTCACACCCTTGCCCTCCTCCCAACAAAAGCCACACACATTCTGTCACCAGTCTCCTGACCTACATTTGAAACTATTTATCTGTCTGGCGTGTCTGTCTCCATACAGGATGAGGTGATGTGCGATTTTCATGTGTACATCAATGTTCTGGTCACTGTGTATCTCTTGTGAGCAGAGCCCTCTGTGTTTGTGCATGTGGAATACTCTTGTACTGACACATGGAACTATATGGGCCTAGTTCCAAATGAATATAATAGTAATTGAATATTTACATATAAATACAATGTACACCTATGACAGCTGAGGGGAATGTATGTGAAATTACATACGTTTTATTTCGCATAGGTGAAGGAGGGAGCTGATTTGCACTGCACTAACGATGAGTCAGTGTACTTATGGGTCCCTGTCAGCAACCCCCTTACAAATCACATCACAGAAATATTTCTGTCTGTGGTCCGACGTGCATATGGCACTATAGTCTCTGAATGGATGATAGAAGCGCTGAGTCATTCTCTCTATAGATAATACATGAAAAGAACTGTATGGTTCAAAATAAGCTAAAGGCTTATAGAAAGCAGTTACAGGCCATCCTGAACATTTAGTTTGAAATAACAAGTACAATACTGCAATCACGATTTCAAACTCTGATTCAGTAATCTACTTTTAACCCATTACCTGTCTCATTCCGTTCACCATAAGACACCCACAGCTTTTATTTTACTGAAGTATATGGGTGAATCTTTTGTTTTCTCTTATGTTCTGAAATATGTACACTTATAAAATCGTTCAAAATATTACCCCTCTTAAATGATAATGTTTGTTCTGTAAGACGGCTGCAACAACATTTGGGGTGTGAGAAGCCAAGCCCATAAAGGATTTAGTTGCCCCTTCCTGCAGTAGAAATTTACATTCTTCTGATTCTGTCTAGTGACTTGCATTAAGTACTTTGAGCAGGGAAAACATGCGGATTCTGGCTCACAGCTGATCACCTATCTGAGTGTATATTATCTCAATTAACTAAAGAGAGGCGGGAAGCACTTTCTGGAGTTGTCTCCCACCCCTTAGAACCGAAATGGGTGGGCCCCATCGTCGCCCACACACCTGGTTGGTGGCGGAAGGCAGGCCAGGCGGGGCCTGGGCAATGACGCGAGGAGCGCGGACGACTCGCGCCGCCAGCGCCGCGGGGCAGGCTCCCGGCTGCCGCGCCCCCGCCCCCCGGAGCCCCGGTTGGGTCCGCGCCGACCTGCCCACTCCAGTCCGCTCCCCGCGGGGAAAGCGAGAAGCCCACCCAGCGCCGCTGCCCAGCCCTCGCTCAAGGTTCAGCGGGCGAGTTCCGTCTCTGAGACCCAGAACTCTCGCTCTGAAGTCGGGAGGAGAGCAGACCTCCAACGGGGAGAGTAAGGAGCTGGGCTTGGACTCGGTGAGTTTCTACTTAAGCTCTCTGAAATGAAACTGGGCTCGAAGGTGAAGCCATCGGGGGGCGGGGTACCTCCCGTCCCTGCCGCGCGTTTTAGAAAGTCGCCGCCGCGGAGCAGCCCGGTTGGCCGGGAAGGGGCGCTTCCGTCCTTTGTCACCGCGGCCCCCGCGGCTCCGGGGCGAGCGCGCCGAGCGCTCTGCGCCGGGGCTCCGGCTCTACCGCGAGCGGAGGCGGCTTCCACTCGGAGAGCCCACCTCCCGCGGACCCGCCTCCTAATGAAAGCGGTACCGAGACCGGTTGTTTCCTGTCATTAGTGTGACCGATCGTACGATTTTAAAAAATTGCTCTAGAGCCGACCGCATCCTAAGAGGGGCCGAGCCGCGGCCCCGGGGGCTGACCGGTGGGGTTTCCTTCCCGGTCACCGAGTGGGGAAGCCCTAGCAGGCTTGTGGGGTGACAATCTTAACTCCCCTGCTGGTGGTTCTTTGTGCCGGGGACCGGGGACCCGAGAGCGCAGCGGGGCTCGGGCCGCCCAGCCTCGCCCCGCCCCAGGCCGGCAGCCCCGCCGAGCAGCCCGGGCCGCGGGGAGGGGCCCCGGAGCCCCTGGGCTCGCCGCGGACCGGCCGCGCTCTCCTAGGGCCGAGAGGGGAAGCCGGGCCGGGGAGGTGAGGACGCGCTCGCGCGCTCGCGAGGGGCTCCAGGGCCTCCGCCGGAACGCGCGCTGGCGCCGCGGCGCGTGGCTGGGCTCGGGCGCGGGCGGCGGGAAGCGCGGCGGGGAAGGGGGCGCGTCTCCTCCCGCAGCGCCTTTGTTTGCTCCTGCCCGGGGCGGGCGCCGGGCGCCGGGACCCGGGGCCGAGCGGCCGCCCGGGGGCTGGGGCCAGCGCTCCGCCGCGGGGTGAGCGCCCCGGGCTCCGCGGGCTCTCCATCCCCGGGGGCCCCGGCGGGCGGCCGCCGCGCGCGGACGCCGAGACCCGCCCGAGCGCGGAGCCCGCCGGCCTCCGTTTCCGGCGGGGGTCCCCCAACTTCGCGCGGCCCCTAGGCTGCGGGGCTGAATCCCCGGAAAGCCTGCGTCGTGGTGGGAAATAGGAGCCGCCGGACCCGGGAAGTTTTCGGCAAGTTACCGACCGGGCAATGGGGACGGGGCAGCGGGCGGGGGAACCGGGACTCTCCTCCTAGCGGGAAGGTCTCGGCCACTTTTTTTTTTTTTTTTTGCCTGTTGAATTTTATTTTGCACCCCAAAGTGACACAGTTGCTCACTCACCCACCCTGTTTTCTCCTTCCCGGAGCTGGCTTTCGTAGGTGATGGGTCGTGGTGAAGGGGCACCTAAGCTGAAATTACACGGTGGCGGGTGGCGGCTCGCGGCTCATATTTAGGGTAATTCTCTGATGAAAGTACAGCTATTAGAATTGCATTTGTTCCTCTGTGCCTTTATTTTGGGAAACTTTGCCTGGTCCCTCTGGGGGAAGGGAGAGGGATGTGAGCCGCGGAAACTGACCCAGAAAAGGGTGACTGATGGCAGTTGTGTCAGCGGTGGCGCTGGGAAGATCCCGTCCTGAGCTTTCTGAAGGGGGTCGGTGATAAGCAGCTCAGGTTTTCACTTTCACAAAAGAAACGTGGTGGATTTTAGGTCTTGTTACAGGGGAGGAGGCTCCTCCTTTGGGCCCACTCTTTTATTTTAAAGCAAGGTACATTCAATACCTAAAATATTTCCTTTATATACTTAAAATGACCCTTCTCTCTCCTGCTCCTTCCCTGTGCCTCGCTTTCCCCGGTCCTGCAGGCCTCTGAGTATTTACTGGGCACCCACCCTCTGAGGCTGAGGCTCCCTCTAACCCATAGGAGTCCTCCAGGGCCTCCCCCTGACACCTCAGGATGGGGATGAGTATTATGACAGGGACAGCTGAAGCCAAAGCTCAGAGAAACTGCCCCTGAGGAAGTGAGAGCTGATTAAGAGGCATAAAGAATGTCACATGGAAGTGTTCTCGCCCCACCCCGCGAAAAACCTCAAAAGGTAAAGAATTTTCAAAACAAAATGTAGGCTATAGCAAATAAGAATGTCACTTTATAGTTCACTGAAATGGAGATCAATTTTCCCTTTTATAAAAGACTGATGCCAATGATGAGATTGTAGGAAAAGAGAATAACTTTCTAATTCTCAAATATAGAACAGCTTGAATCATAACTCATGGGTTTTGAAATGGGTCATCTTTTAAAATGGGTCACATTGGCTAGAGCCATTGCACTTGGTGACTTTCAGATTGTACAAGGAGAGTTCTTGCTGAGGGCCGGCTGCAGGAGAATCTACATGAAACAGGATGCGGTGGTAGAAAGAAACAGAAATTCAGAAGGAAATGGTCTCAAAGTAAAAAAAAAGTGTCCTATCATTTTGGAATGTTGTATATGCTCAGTTGAATAGATCTAAGCTTTGCACCTGATATCACATTATACCTTTTTGGGGGGCAGTATGTCCATAGCCATTATTTTATTCTGTTGTTGGAGTAATTTTATGAGGAGATACATGTCTTGTATCTATGTTTCCGAAATTGAGGCACGGCACGTCATTACAAGAGTTCTGCCATTTGACACTGACTCTCCACTAGCAAAGATTTAGCTAGGACAGTATAAATCTAGACCATGCACAGCACACAAATACAGGGTGGGGCAAGAGTGGGTTTACAGTTGTTTGCATGCAAAATAATACAACACTTAATAATACAAGAATAAACCGTTTCTCATACAGCTGTAAACCTACTTTTGCCCCACCCTTTCTATAGGAGGTATAAGAATCTTCATGTTTAAAGATAAGAAAGTTGATCTAGTGAGATGATCAAACTTTTTTTTAAATCCTCACCTGGGGCTATGTTTTTATTGATTTGAGAAAGAACGGGAGAAACATCTGTGTGAGAGAGAAACCTCAATCGATTGCCTCCCAGTTGCCCCAACCGTCCATGCCCCGACTGGGGATTGAACCTGCTACCGAGGTATATGCCCTGGCCGGGAATTGAACCTGCAACCTTTATATATATATATATATATATATTGATTTCAGAGAGAGGAAGGGAGAGGGAGAGATAGAAACATCAATGATGAGAGAGTCATTGATCGGCTGCAGCCCGCAGCCCGGGCATGTGCCCTGACGGGGAATCGAACCTCGATCACCTGGATCCTAGGTCGATGCTCAACCACTGAGCCACCCGGCCGGGCGAACCTGCAACCTTTTTGGTGTGCGGGACAATGGTCCAGCCAACTGAGCCACGCAGCCAGGGCAAGATGATCAAACTTTGAATAAACCAAAGTGATTTTTTTACATTTTAATACTGGAAATTCAGAGGCTGACTGAGATTTGTAATTTTTATGATTATCTTCCATAGTGAAGGCTTGAACACCAGAAGCCAGTTTTCTACAGGAAGGAATGTTCTACAAACTCTGCAGATAATAAGCTTCCTACTTCAAAATACTATTGCACAGCTTAAGATCCACCTAAGATTTCATATTTTGTCTTTAATTCCTTTCCTCTAATTCTTTCTACAACTTTCTGATAGTTCTCTAGACAAAGTAAGTTCAAAGGTTGACTAAACTCAGGTTTCCTCCCTAATTTACAGGGTCTTACAACTTTGGTTTTGTCACCATCATTAAAATGTACTTTTAAGTGCATGTGGAAACCATATTGTTCTTTCCTGTCAAGGACAATTCAAGACCATGTTCAGTCAATTAGTAATAAGTGCCCTTAGCAATCAGATCAGTATTTTAAAAAACATATCTAATGAGTATTTTGTGAGAAGAATATTAAGAGTATATCTCATCTCTTAAAAGAAAAATAATTCCTGAACACTACCAGCCATCTGCTATCTAAGCCATCATGGTAAAGATGCACAAACAATTTCTAGAGAAAGGAAATTAGAGCATATTGAACACCTCATCTGCACCACACTTGTCGATAAATTACCTCAAATGATCCTCAGAAAATGTGTGGTATATGGTCTAGAGGCAAGTCAAGCTCCTGTGACCACTAAATGGAAGCACCAGAATATAAGTTTACTTCTGTTCATTTTCTAAAACTCTTGGTGGTTTTGCTCTCTTGCCTCCATCAGGTCGATTCCAGGTTGTACAGGAACAGTTACGTACTCTGGTGAGGGATCTACACTGGAAACATCACTGAAGCCTTCCCAGCATCCTGCCACACAGTATGTGAGAAATTAATATTCACTGAATTAATTTAATGTAGGCATTATCTACTTTCAGTGCTGCCCAGCATAATGCCTGGAGCAGGGTAGGTGCTCAATAAATGGTAATTAACTTATTATAATAAATGTTGATTAACTGAGACAGAAATGTATTATATATACACCTCGTGTTTTACACCATTACTTACTTTTTGTATTCTGTAAACCCTCAATCAAGTGTTGTTTCCAAATACAATGTCCAGAACAGGACATATGAACTGCCAGTGAACAACAGGCTTACATGTATAGCCTATATAATAGGCTTATACTGTGTTAGATTGTCAATTTATTTCTAAATCACTTTTTTATATCATGATTTGACCTCAGCTTTGTATGACCCTTCTCCTTTCATTTCATCCAATACTTATTCATCAAATACTTCCTTAAAACATGCCCTCTAAGTCCTATACTTTTTTCTCTCCTCTCCTTCCCTCCTCCTCACCTCTCTCTGTAACCCCCTTTGCCCCTGTGGCTCTCCTCCCTTTAGCCCCCTAACCTTCTTTATGGAGGAAAGACTTGATGCACCCAAAAGACACGGACTCACGAGGTCAGTTTTGCCCATTGTCTAGTACTACTGTTATCAAGAAAGGAAGGAGGGAAAGTCGAGATGGAGGGTCAAGAAAGGGTATGTCACAAAGAAAATGAGAGCAAGCTCAGACAAAATGCAGGTGGTTGGAGCAAAACTTAAGTGACTGCAAGCTTCAGACAGTGAAGAGGATTCTTTGCTTTCTTGGCCCCCCCCTCCTGCTCCCCTGCCCTCCCATCCTGAGGGGACCCCCAGGGCAGCTGTGCCAGCACCAGGAAGGAAGGGCAGGGGAGGAGCTCAGGGATGGGCCTGGACCTCAGCTGGAATTGATGGAGCAGCCAGGGCATCTGCAGTTTCTGGAGGTTATGTGGTGAACCCCCCATGTCTTGTACTTTGGTTTCTTCTTCTGCAACGTGGGGAGATGATTTCTCCCTCATAGGTCGCTGTGGGACGTGGAGGGTTACTACAGTGCACAGCATTCGGACGTGCCTGCTGTACAGTAAACACACCGATGTTAGCGACTGTGTTAGAGTGGGCAACAGGAGAAGCTTGCTTAAGAACAAACTTTCGTTCTTGCTTAAGTTAGGCAAGAACAAAACCAGTAAGAATTGTGTTCGAAAGAGCAAGCAGCCCTGTCAACCAAACAACTGTGCTCAAGAATGAACACAGAAGGCCAAGCTTAGAGAAGCAAATGTTTGACCTTTACGAGGCCCACTTCATATTTCAGCTTCTTTGTTTGTTTCAAATTCTGCATAATCAAACTCATTACTGGGAATTTTTAATGATTTTTAATATAACTCCTGAAATATAATCATACTCTGTAGTCCTGTGTCACCAGTTTCCTTAGCACCTGTCTTTGCTTAGGCCTGTCTTTGTTTGTTCACATGGTATTTCCATATTTTCATTTTTCCCACAACCAGCAAACAGAAATCTATACCTTTGTTGACTTATAAAGAAGCATATAACTTAGTTTAGATGGGCAAGGCGCTTATTACTGGATTCACATTGTTGCTTTTATAACCTAGCTTTCCCTCTGTCCCACATCCACGCTTGCGGGTTGGCATTTAAAGCCTTTGGACTAACACTGAATCAAGAACTAACTCTTTAAATGTATTCTTTGTGGAGGGGTAACAACTCCAAATGACTTCTAATCTTTGTCCATGGCTTGAGTAAAAATTTCGTAGCTAGTCACAGCCACCAAAAACACCTAAAGACAGCTGTTGGGCAGGATTTTGCCTTTTTATAGGCCTTATACTGAAAACAATTAATTATTGCTTTTAGAGAGAGGAAGGGGAGGGAGACAGAGAGAGAGAGACATTGATGTGAGAGAGAAACACAATTGGTTGCTTCTGCACAGATCCTGATTGGGGATCGAACCTGCAACCTGGGTGTGTGCACTGACCAGGAATCAAACCCGCTACCTTGTGGTGTATGGGACAACGTTCCAACCAACTGAGCCACACCTGACAGGGCAACACTCAATTTGCTTAAAGAATATACTAAAATTGAGCTCTAGCTTGTTTGACTCAATGGATAGAGCAACGGACCTCGAATTGAAGGGTCCTGGGTTCAATTCCAGCCAAGGGCATGTACCTTGGGGCATGTGCAAGAAGCAACCAATTGATGTGTCTCTCTCACATCGATGTTCGTCTCTCTCTTTCTCTCTCTATCTCTGTCTCTCTCTCTTTCTCCCTTCCACTCTCTCTGAAAAGCAATGGAAAAAATATCCTCTGGTGAGAATTTAAAAAAAAAAGAATATAATAAAATTGAGAGAATATGTGGGTTGTGAATTCAAATTTCAGGTTGCTCCCTTTCTTCCTGAGCAAATAAAATAGTCAAATAGTACTAAACAGTAACCAGTTGTCTTTCTCAGCACAAACTAACTTAATAATAAAAATCTATGAAAATCAAATTATAGCCTTCCCAGTAAGTTCAGGGCTTTTTAGTCCTGATTTCTTTTAACATGGCAGTTTGGCTGCTTGGGACAGATCCTAGCTATGTCTATCAAGGAGGAGATGATCAGACAAGCTAGATAAAAGTTCTTGGAATGTAAAACAAAATGTAAGATAAAGATGGGACAGAAAATGTCATCTTCCTTTTGTGTTCTGCATGGACACAAAACAAAAGTTGTGTCTCACCTGGGACTGTCATAAAAGTTTAAATGTAAAAGGAATAAAGTACTGAGGCTTTCTTTTTGAATTGTGACTTACTGGAGGAGCATTATTAGTTCATCACTTTTCAGTGAGGCCCCTAAATGAGTGTCTCACTTGTCTCTCCCCAGTCCCGGCCCAGACCTTCAGGGTGCCTTAGAGAGGGAATGGAGAGGGTCGGGGAGCTGGGAAACCCATGACACACGTGGGGATGGGAAGCGGACAGTGTGTGGTGTCCTCTCCTTTCTCTATGAGGCAGGGAGTAAACACATCAGCTGAGTGAGGACAGGTCCTGGGAGAGGGGGAAGACTTAGCATGGCTGGGGAGGTGACTGGGAGAGGGGGTAGGTCCAGGACAAGTGAAGGTCGCACAGCATGGAGTGCCCTGCCCACAGCTGGATATGGCCATTTGCAGGGATGCTGCCTGCCTGTGTGTCACACGCTTCTCCAGCAGCCTGGCAGGTGATGTAGGAGCAGAGAAGACGGAGTGACCTGAGGTCTGGGGCTGTTGGGGGGAAGGACAGGAGCCAAGGAGGGGAGGGCAAAGGGGCCAGATGGTTCCTCACCTGAGGCAGGGAGGTGGGTAAGAAGGTCAGGAGCTTGCTGAGTGGGGTGAAGGGGTTCAGGGCTGGGCAGGGGGTGGGCAGAGGGTTCTAAATGAATATATAGAGGTTGTGGTTGAAGAGGGAGTGGACTGGAGAGTATGTGCTAGAACTTAGAGGAAATGAAGTTCCAGGTGAAGCCACATAAAGGACTTGTTGATGAGATGTCCTGTGTGTCGCGGGGAGGAAATGTGAACACAATGGTGTTTACATCATAAAATAAGGGTTCCTTAAGCTTCCAAGTGTCTTTTTTATGCTCAGAATGCCCACCACATCTTCAGCCCTGTCTGCCTCCCTCTCATTACCTGCCGGACTTCTCTACGTGCTGTATCCAGCACCTCACACTCAACACAAGTCGAAAACCAAACATGTTCCCCTCTCAGTGTAACTCAGGAAGCCATTTTCCCTCCTCTGCCAGCAATGCTTGAAACTAGACCCCACCCCACCCCGCTCCTAACCACCACCCCAGATTGATCACTCGCCAAGTGCTGCTGGGTTTTGTTTTTCTGAGAGGGTCTTCTTTATCCCTTCCCTCCCTCCCCACTTCCAACACCCAGCCTGGGTCCTCCTCACCTCGGGCTGCATCAGCACAAGGCCCTGACAGAACTGGCATCCTGATCTCCAGCCATCTGCGTCCATCCTGCACCCATTGCCCGATCAGTCCCTTTAGCAGGAAGCTTAATTCATATGGACAAGGGTGTTAGTATGAAAAACAAAAATGCAAACCTGTGTGACTTCCTGCTGCCCGGGGCACTCACTGGCCCTTCTGCCTTATTATTAAGGTTCTGCAGAAACAGCCCAACCTCTCTGCTTTCAAATTCATGCCTGTTTCTCAAGTGTTGCCCACCTCAATTCTTTCCTCTCTCGTCTGAAGCTGACTGCCTCTCTTCCTGCCACCTACATCCTGCTCATCCTCAGGCCCCCCTGATCCACTGTCACTGATCTCAACTCCTAGGGACACTCTGATAGTGTCTGGAGCTGGTACTGCCCAAAGGAGCGCTGACATGGTCTGTACCCTCTGTGATGTAGATTGTCACCCATGGGAACTGTGCTTTCATGTGGGCACCATGAGTCTTGTCTCAACCAGACTGTAGACGCTTTCAGACTGGAGACTATAAAATACTACTTCACCGCTCCCACCCTGCCTGGCACAACTATTTCCATAGTATGTACTCAGATACTTGTAGGATTCGTTGAAACATTGGACACCAAGGCTGTTTAACTTGAACTTAAAGTGCAGACCTCACCAAAAAAGTAAAGCTGGTTTGCCCTGGCTGGTGTGACTCTGTGGTTAGAGCATCAGCCCGTGCACTGAGGGTCTCAGGTTCAATTCCCAGTCAAAGGCATGTACCTGGGTTGCAGGTTCGATCCCCAGCTAGGGGTGGGAGGCAACCAATCAATGTGTGTCTCTCATATCGATGTGTGGTGGGGTTTTTTCTCTCTCTCTCTCCCACTCCCTCCGTCCTTTCCACTCGCCCTAAAATCAATGGAAAAAATATCCTCAGCTAAGGATTAACAAAAAGCAAACAAAAAAATGTATAGCGGGTTTGCACGATATTTTAGGATCACAAAAGTAGGCTCTACAAAGAAATGAGTTGGCAGCATGGGTGAAGTAGAAAAGAATTGGGTCTTTTAGGGAAACTCGTAGCCTCTGTGTGCACTAACTCGCTTTTCCCCCAGAAAAGTTTAAAGAGCTGCTTGGGAAGAAATATTGTTGAGTAACTGAGGGGCACAGTTTCCAGCCTGAGAAGTATTTGGGGTGGGGTCTGCCACCTTCTTTCTGATGTTCCTACTTCTGTTCTTTCTTCTGACTACTGTGTCTATTAGGAAAGAGAGTATTAAGGGCATCTGTTCCTTCTCAGTCCCAGCAGAAGCAAACCCAAGTGATAATCCAAATATTTGCATGTTTTCCTTTAAGGAGGTCTCTGTCCTGTTTTCCCCCAGTCTTTCCTGTTTCCTATTCTCAGCAGGCTCTGGGTCATCTGTAACTTCTATACCCCCTCACTAACAATACATTATAGCACCTCCAATTTGCAGATGGGGTCACCAAATCAGAGTGCAGTGAGGGGTGCCTGAGGTTACACAATAAATCTGGCCCCAAAGGGGGATGACCCTGGAGTTTCCAGCCTGTAGACTGGCCCCTGAACCGAGCTGTGGGCACACAAAGGAAGCTGCACCCACAGCATTCTGTGTGGACGTGCTGAGCTTTGCAAGCATTGTGGGGATCGCTTTGTTTCCTGGGAGGCCCAGCATTTTCTTTCTCCAGGCCAGGCAAGTAAAGCTCTAAAACAAGATTTCTTCATCTGCAGTAGCTTGAATTGTTTACCCACCAGGCCTGTGGGCTTCTGCAGTCCCATCCTGCACTTGGAATACGGAAGCTAGAAGATGTGCTCTGGAGAAGCTGTAAGGCTGCAAATCAGAAGAGTGGGCATCAACTGCATGTGCGTGGTCTCCATTCTCAAAGCCAGAGTTGGGGGCAACATTGTTTAGTTATAATAATGAATGTAGATCCTGGAGGTGCTGTTGCTTTCGGTTGGGAAAGGCCGCCCAGTGACCATGTTCAATTTGGAGGAGTTCAGCTGTTCTTCTGTCATAAAAGGGAAGCTGGGTACTCTAAGAGAATAGTTTACCTCTTCCAAGTCTTCCCCTCATCCGTCAGTACTATCCCTGGAGCTTAGTTCTGATTGATGTAAATGGTGAGTAAACAATTCAAGCTACTGCAGATGAAGAAATCTTGTTTTAGAGCTTTACTTGCTGTCCTGAACCTAAATTAATAGCATGGGTCGTTGGCTTTTTCAGGTTCTGTGTCATTTTTCAGAAAACTGTTCTGACTCTTTGAGGTCAACTTGAAACAGTTGAAGAAATATAGGAAAATAAGCTAAATACATAGTGGTGGTGTGCGTGGGGGCGTGTGTGGGATAAAATACACGATAGGGGCTGGCTGCTAGGTTGTAGTGATGTTAGTAGCAGCAACACACCAACTGGATGAGTAATAGACCCCAGTGCACAGGAGGAATACTAGGGCCTCTGTGAGTCCCGTGTGCATGTGGGAGCTGAGGAGTGAGATTTTTGGCTGACTGTCCAGCAAGGAGGTCAGACTTGTCAACAACTCTGAATGCCAAGCCAGCTACCATTGGGACATACCAAGCACGGCTGCTCAGAAATGGGAAGCTAGTTTTTGCCTGTTCCAAAGATTACTCTCCTCTGTTTCCTTTCCAGGGTCTGTTGGAATAGAAGCTGCAGGTTAGTCTCACCTGAGAATTTCCTCAGAATTCTTAAACGTACGCTGTCTTAAAAATCTGCTACGAATTCTCTGTTACTTTCTGCTAAGCCTCCAGTTCCTTCAGTACGTCTGGTGTAGGAGGCCAAAGGGGATTTCAGCCTTCCCAGGTGCCCCGACCTAAGTGAGCACTGTTACACCTGAGAGGAAGTCTCCCACGCCCCCAGCAATGAAAGTGATTTTGCAGAGTTTACACAGAAGCCAGCTTCGGAAACTAACGTTGCCTACTGTCTTTCTCACCCTACTTAGAGCACTCCATCTGTGACCTGCCTAACCAAGGTGGAGATGACTAATTACAGCAGTGTTTCTCACCCTTTTTGATGGGAAGGCACAGTGAAAAGGCATTTGACCTTGCAACCTGATGGTACTACTTCCAGTACACCCTGCCAGTCTCTCTTTTTTCTTTCTTTTTCTTTTTGAATGCTGGTTGTGACTTCCTAACTGGTGCTGGCAGTTTTAAAACCTATGCCACAGGGGAGATGATGTTCCCAGTACCAATGATCACCAAAGTCTCTGTGGGGCTCAGCTCTGATCTCTGTGCCTCCCTGGACTTTTTGCATGCCTGGCCTTTGCAGTTGTCACTCTAACATGGAGTAATCTTGGGGGATGGGAAATAGAGCTGGATGCAAAAGGCTTGAAGTCCAAAGGAGGCCCCACAGTCAAAGTTAGGAGGGTACTGCAGGGTGCTCTCAGTGTGTGCACATGCTTTCATATCAGGTGCAAAGCGTGGGGGACTTGAGGATGAGGCCTTTACGCACAGAAGCGGGGCCTTTGTCCTGAGGCTTCAGATGTGGGCTCAGCCACGCTGGACCATGTGGAGCCTGCGTTGTCCTTTCCCTGTCAATCTATAGAAAGCCCTGGAGACCAGTGGGTCAACCCTGAGGGGAGAGCCTACTTCTTCAGGCTGAAGGTTGTGTCTTAGTTGTGGTTAGCAAGGGGACAGAATCCTTCAGGGAGGAAGAGGCTGTCTCCTAGTTGTGGAAGAAGAGGGAGGAGAGGACATGTGACTGGCTGAGCCTTCTGACCCCCAGTTCTTCTCGAGTGACTAGCCGTCTGATCGAAAGAAGGCTCTACCTCCAGCATGGTTTTTTCCACCAACATCCAGAGAACACCTAGTAGGTGTCAGACGCTAACCTGGGTGCCGAGGGTGAGCCATCTGCAACATCATGCCTTGTGTCGCAGAGTTCACAGTGTAATTGGGGGCGACAGTTACATAAAAGTTTCAGTACAGGAAAATGGGTGGAGGGAAGTGCTGTGGTAATACAGATAAGAAACACCTTTGGTGAGGGTGGCCCCGGTTCAGACTTCCCGAGACAGACACAGAGCTCCGCAGGATTAGCGGACTTGTTAGCAAGGGCAGGAGGGCCTGCGGGGCGCAGCACTGCCGCTGCCAACGCCGGTCCGTCTGAAACAGCAGGTGGGGCCGGGCTTTCAGCCAGTTATTTGGTATTGTGGACTCACGGAGAGCACCTGAAGGGTTTGAAGAGCTCAGTTAGTCTCGTGGTTAAATCTGAGTTTTCGAAAGGTCCCTCTGACTGGAGAGTAGAGGAGGGGTTGGCCGGGGTCATTTAGGCTGCTGCTCTGGTCTGGGTGAGAAGTGACGATGACATGAAGGGGTGAAGAGAGATTTAGAAGCAGCGGCTCACAGGGTTAAATAACCGGACAGGGGACGGAGGAAGAGGAAGCCTTTCAGGTTTCTGGCACAGACGCATGAGGTACAGGCCGACACAAATAAGGAGAGAGCGGAATCAGCAGTTTTAGAGGAGAAGACAGTGGGATGGGTTAGAAATCTCGGCGGAGCACCCTCAGGGGTCAGGTCATTACTTCTCTGTGTATAGAGGGTGTCCCAGAAAAATGTATACACACTTTAACCGCTGGTAACTCACTTGATTTTCACTGCTTTTCAGGTTTAACTGATTTGAAATAATGGGTGAAGCCAGACTAAGCTTTGAACAAAGAAAGTTTATCCTAAAGTGCCCCTAGGCTTTTTTTAATGGGGATACTTGAAAGATAAAGTTTACAGTACAAAACCGGCAATAGTCAATGAGCTGGAGGCGCACAAATACCGAACGAAATGATTCTTGATGTTGCGATTCCACTGCTTGGCGTTATCGGCAGTGCCTGGACCAGCACGGTCATCAGGTTGAAAACAGGCATTGACAAAGAAATTATTCATTTCTGTAGATTCTTTTAAATTTTGAAAGGAACTGTACGTGAATAAACACTGACTTTCTAATCATTCAAAGTGCGCATACATTTTTTTGGGACGCTGTGTATCTATGTAATTCCCATTTAATTTACATAAAGACTTTGAGTTAGGCCATGCTATTCCAATTTTTCAGATTTCTTGGTTAGATCCATGATACAGGGCAACAAATAGTAGATGGCTGAGCCCACATTGGTGTTCAAATTTCCAGACTACAAACACAGCACTTTTTGGCTATAATCCTGCAGCTTTCTAGTTTTGAATGTGTTAAATTTGAAGTACCTATTGAGTTTCCAAATGAAAAAGTACAGAAAGAACATGGCTGAATAGGTTTGGGCCTCACAAAGTCATTTTGGTTACAGAGAGTTTGGACTATGCTTTTGAGAAACGTATCTCAACTCCTTGATTATGAACCTTGATTTTAAAAAAAAATCTTACTCTAATTCCTGCCGGGCCTGGGGCAAGCTTTATTGGATCTTTACTATTATGAACTTCCTTTTCATCATTCATCTATTGGCTTTGAACCACATAGCTACTTTTATCCTGACTCCATAAATATAGTCATGGATATACCCATATACCCATTTCAGAGATTTGAACTTTAAGTATATAAGATGATAGCCATTTTGGAGGGTGTTTTTTTTTTTTAAGGTTGGGGAGGAAAAGGGTTCTCTGTATTCTGAATGGGAAGAAAGTAGAGTGTGCTTCTTTCCCTTTCCCTCTACTCCCCTAAAAAAATAAACAGCCGTAGGTGTCTCTGAGTGCCTCGGTGCCCTTTGTCCAGGCCAGTCCAGTTACATTTGGTTTGTAAGGAATTAAGAGTAGTGTATTTCTTTTTGGTAATCCATTAACCCATTCACTTGTCCTGTTTTCTCACCCTAACTCTAATAGGCTACACTTAACCTTCACAAAAGAGAGCACGTGGGATACCTGCCCGAAGCCAGCCACCAAACTCAATGAAGGATGCCAGCGGGGGAACATCTGGATGTGCCAGTGTCCTCATTCTACAGTGTGTTCCATTCTTTTGCAACCTCAGCAAAAAACGCTATTAAAAGAAAATATTTTGTGAAATAAGAAGCTCCTTTTACATTTTTAATGACCATCCTGTCTTAAGATGAACATCGGTTCTGCAGAATACAAAGCTCTATGGTCTCAAAGAAGCAAATGTGTGTTTAACCCTGATCCTAAATAAAAATGGACTTCAGAATGTTTGTTAGTGGCAGAAGAGTGAAAAAATGGCAGTTTGTCCAGTTATTTGCCACTTGTTTCATACTGAGCCTCATGTTTTTTTGGGAACCATTTGATAATCACATTGTGAGCCATATGAAGTCCTACTCTTACAGATACCTCATAAATAGCTACGACTTTGTGAATGAGAGCCTGTCTCTCAAGCGCAGCGAGAATGGGGCTCCTCGCTACCAATACTTGATTAACCACGAGGACAAGTGTCACGCACAGGATGTCCTCCTTCTACTGTTTGTAAAAACTGCTCCTGAAAACTACGATCGACGTTCTACAATCAGGAAGACGTGGGGCAATGAGAAGTATGTTCAGTCCCAACTTAACGCCAACATCAAAACTCTGTTTGCCTTAGGAACACCTTCTAATCCACTGAGGGGGGAAGAACTGCAAAGGAAACTGGTTTGGGAAGACCAGGAGTACAATGATATAATCCAGCAAGACTTTGCCGATTCTTTCTACAATCTTACTCTTAAATTACTTATGCAGTTCAGTTGGGCAAATACCTTTTGTCCACATGCCAAATTCCTGATGACTGCTGATGACGACATATTTATTCACATGCCAAATCTTATCGAATACCTCCAGAGTTTAGAACAAATTGGCGTTCAGGACTTTTGGATTGGCCGTGTTCACCGTGGTGCCCCTCCCGTTAGAGACAAACGCAGCAAATACTATGTGTCCTATCAAATGTACCAGTGGCCAGCTTACCCTGACTACACCGCCGGCGCGGCCTATGTGATCTCGAACGATGTAGCTGCCAAAGTCTATGAGGCCTCACAGACACTTAACTCTAGTCTTTACATAGACGATGTGTTCATGGGCCTCTGTGCCAATAAAATGGGGATAGTACCACAATACCATGTGTTTTTCTCTGGGGAAGGGAAAACTCCTTATCACCCCTGCATCTACAATAAGATGATGACATCTCATGGACACATACAAGACCTGCAGGACCTTTGGGAAGATGCCACAGACCCTAAAGTGAAAACAGTGTCAAAAGGCTTTTTTGGCCAGGTCTACTGCAGGCTCATTAAAATCGTTCTCCTTTGCAAATTTACTTATGTGGACACATATCCCTGTAGGGCTGCCTTTGTCTAATAGTACTTGAACGTCGTATGTTTTCACTGTCACTGAGCCAAACCTGGATGAAAAACCTTTAAATGTTTGTCTATGCCCTAAGCGAAAAATGAATATGAGAAAAAAACGAAATATTTTGAAAGCGCAGTCTCTCAGATGTTTCTTTGATTCTAGAAGCTATTCAGTATAACTTACCTACTTCATTGCCTAAATCCATTTCAAGGAATTTATATTTAGAAAAGGTTTATGAGAACAAAACTAAAGGGAAATTCAAGTTCTCAATGCCACATGTATATCTGCAATATAGAGAAGTTATAAAGAAACCTTGGTGTTAGAATAACTGCTTTTGGAAAGTGCCAACTGAATGTAGAGTATAACATTTCAAAGAAAGGAATGTATTGTTAAGCTAGGTATACAAGTTAATTTTTATTAAAGAGCACTTGATGGAAATGGTGGGGGCGGGAGGGTTGGCATAGGAGAAAGTACATGAATCTGGTAAAAGAAAGTCTCATGTTCTTCAGAGGAGATTTAGGAAAATGTACCGCAGGTCTTTGAATAACCTGGTTTTGTCAAGCATCATTTCGTTATAACATTGACAAGATGTTGTAGGAACTTAACTCTTGTTTATATCAAGCAGCCCATTGTAAAATCATTTCATTATACATTGTCCCACTGCAGTTCCAACAACGTGTCGACAATGTTAAGTGAGGACTTACTGTACACAATTTCTTTATAAACAGCCAAATCACTATTGTCACATCCATGTAGCTATTTGGCCTAGATAGTGTTGGAGCCATTTAAAACATATTTATGTCTTTTTTTTTCAAAGTTTAATGTAAAATTGGAGAAGTCATTAGCTCTGCCCTAACTGGTACTTTATATGTTTGTTTGTTTGTTTGTTTTTATCATTAGAAAATGACACAAAACATGGGCAGCTTGTTACCCATAGGGTTCTTCTGTAGGAAGAAATCATTGTTAATTCAAATAAGCTGGTATTAATTCAATGAATTTTTCAACTGGTTTTTAAATATTCAAAGTGGTCTGTTTTTAAGGTAGTTATTTGGATGTAGTTTGCATAGAGGCATATAATGGAGAAGACTTCAAAAGGAAAAAAAAGGACATTGAAAAACCTCTTTTCTCTATAATTTATAAAATAAAATTCTTAATGTCAAAATCATTGGAATGATTGCTAAAATTAGCCTCCTCCTCCCCAATAAGGTCTCATAAACCACAGTACTTTGTTCCAGTTTCCAAGATTTTAAAATTGAGACTATTAAACATCACATCAAAACTATAGTATCTTCAAAAAATCTTTTTCATCAAAATAACTGTCAGACGCATCTTTGACTTTTAAATATTTCAAACTTGAAATCAGAATGCAAGATAGAAAAGTTGCCAGGATGAAATTGAAAGCATTTGTAAAGCCATGTTTTCCTTATAGTCAAAGAGATGTGGCTAGGATCTAATAGAGTAAGTTTCATTTTTTTACAAAGCAGGGTAGAAATGTGGCCGTGATGCAAACAGCCCCCCTCGCCCCCAGAAAGAACTAGGTGATGTCTATTATTAGGAGGGGGGGTTTACCTGAAGGCCAAAATAGCGACTTCAGCAAAAGCAGTTGTATTGATTATAGAACCTTTGTCTGTAGAGGTGCTTGCTAGGGAAAACTAAGATGTCTCACTTAATTAGATCAAGTTTGAAACATGGGGAACAAAACAGAACTAAGGAAAGAATTCTCAGTAAGCACAACTAGATGATGACATATATAATTTTTTTTGCAGGTAGCTTTTTAATGTTTACAGAAATTTTTTTTTTGTTAATTTTTTTCTATTTTGAAAATTGAGGCTTGTTTACATTGACTGCTCAGATAATTTAGAATTTTTAAATAATGTCAAAACTACAGTGTCAACCATTGTAGTTTATAGTTAGGTTCAGGGTTTTTAGATCATTACAGTTTAAATTTTCTGACCCAATTTTAAAAACCAGAGAATAAAAGCACATCTTGACAAAGCAGATTTGTAATTAATTTTTATTAGTCGAGTCTTTAATAACCGTTTGCCTTTTGGCCATACATACCCTGTGTATCTATACTTGTAACTGTTTAAATTTTTCATTGGTTGAAAACATCAGTGTCTCTCTGGCCATCGAAATGATCTTGTTTACAGCAATACTATTATGAAACGATTATTTATTTGTGAAAGAGCTCTCCTCAACTGTGTTCATCTTTTTATTTTTGCTTAGAATAGAACAGATTTAAATTTACAGGAAATATGAAGGCACTTCCTTTTTTAATAAGAAGGAAGTTGCTAGACTCTTCCTTCATCAGACTTAAAGTACTGAGAAGAATATCTGTAAATACAATAAAAGGATTCCAACCTTCTAAAAAGGAAGATAAAACTTTGGTGCTCCAATGCAGGGCTGTCTTAGAAATCATAAACAAAGGGAAAATAAACACTCAGCCTGGATGGTCACTTGAGTAGAAGGTGGCTGTACACAGTGTTATTGCTAAAAACTTTTTACCTCTTGGTTGGTTTGTATCTTTTTTCCATATTATTAATTTTATACCAAATGTTAAATATTTATATTATTTGAATTTAGCTTATATGTCAAAATCATTAGTGGTTTTTTTAAAAAAAATAAATCTGTGATTTACAATAAATAACTTGAAAATTGTCTGCAGATGTGTATTTTCACAAGGGTTTTTAAACTCCTGTGTGAACACCATTTATATCTAACCAGCTTGTTCTGTTTAATGTCAGAGATGTCTGTAGTACAGTCTTAATCCTACTGCTGTTCCGATATGCTGCTGTGCCGAGGACAGATGTGTTCTTGGCATAATGGGGAGCCACCTAAAAAGCCCCTTTTGGGTGTTAAATGGCGTACACTGGACTAAGTGAGGGAATTCTCCTAATAGGTTGTTTAGGACGGGATAAAGTAACCTGCAGCCATAGTGCCTTAAGACACCATTTGGAAAGGTCATATTTTCCTTTTATTTGATACCATTAGCTGTCTGAAAGCAGATTCAAATTTAGCCCTAGTCTCTTAATGCCAGGAGTGTTCTCAGTTCCCACTGGAGTTCTCAGTTCCCATTGGTAGCAGTAGCACTTTTTACTTACAAGGCATGGTTGGGGTGTTTGCAGTTGGGACTCAAATGATCACTTGGAAGAATGAACTTGACCTATATGTGGGACATCAACTGAACTTCTTAGCTGCAATCAAAATCAGACCAGAGAACTCTTGATGTTCAGGGCTATTCAATCTGCTGTAACAATCAGAGAAATGCTAGGGGTCTACCTGGCTGTTTCCCTGAAATCACTGCCTGCTGCAGTGAAACAAGCCTCAGTCACAGCTTTCTTTACAATAATCCTTTGCTGCAGACCCCCAAGGCTCCTTACTGCCTCCAACGTCAAATCTAATCTCTTCTACCTGCTTTTCAAGGCCTTATGTAATCTCCCTTCTTCATTCCCTGTAGCTTTATTTTTCCCCTTCCCACTATTATCCATCACAAATCTCATTCATGACACATCAGTAAGTTCGTTTCCCTTGCCATGAACACCCTTTCTCCTGTACCTGTTGAAGTCTTGGAAACCCAACCCTAACTGTTCTATTAAGCATCTCCTGCCCTCCGCCCCCAAATATACACTTATCATAAATATACACCTAGCACACATATTATTATCTACTAATTGTTTCATGTGATTTTTCAAACTAAAACTGAAGGTAGGGACTGTGTATAGTGCTTAAAAATAATTTTTTCAAATATAATGATGTTATTCTGGCAAGCCACCCAAATATGAAAAGACTAATTATTCAGAATCCTAATGGACACTATCTGACATATTTTACCTATCCTACTTAAAAGTTTATGATTTATTTGATGAAATTGGAATGCTTACCACATGCCAAGCATATTGTATCTATCAACTTCAGTTCCCACAAATTTGTATTAGTTATGTATAAAATCTCAAATGTATAAAATCAAAGGTGAACTGTTGCAGCAAAGATTCATGATTTTAAGGTATGCAAAGCTGGTAGTAAAACAAAAACAGTAGTCTTATAAATTCTATCTTATGCTTAATCCACTAGTTATTTTTACCTTTTCTCAAAGTTCTTTTGCAAGAATCGTAAAGATATTTTTGTTTCATTAAATGCTGTAACTTTTCTTTTGTATTTCTCATTAGAAGTATGATTGAATGGCCTACTGTGAATTAATACAATAATTCATCAACTAACTTGACCCAATTAATTAAAACTTTTATAATTATAAGTCTATAATTCTAAAAGTAAAATTACAATTATAAAAGTAGGTAGGGTTGTAGTAATAGAAAAGTCCCGAAAGATATACCATCACTTGAGGAAAACAACAGAACACCTTGCCAAGTACTGCTTTTCAGAGACAACCCAACTGAACACACTTTCAGAGATGCTGCATTGGACTATTTACTGTGACTCAAAGATACATTTCCATCAGTAAGAGCCTACCTGTTTCCTTGAGTGCACTTTAAAGAGAAAGAATAGAAAGCAGTCTAATTAAACGAATATTGGCTTTAATCAAGGAGCAAGTTTCCTAACGATGTTTGTTCATTCATTCTACGGGCACTTTTTAGAGCCCTGTTAAGAGCTAAACACGACAGACCCTGGGAATAAAAGCAGCTCATAAGTTACTAAGTCAAATGGTGTGAATATAAACAGTGTGATGGGTGCTAGAACAGTGGTAATGATGGGGATTCTACACAGAGATATTTTCTTTAAAGTGAATTTCCACTTCTGCTTTTGGTCTTTACCACTAAACTGCCAAACATTCACACACATTGCAAATGCCTTCCTGTGAGGCAAAAAATAGCATTAAATTTGTATAAATTGTGCCTTTTGGGAACCTATTGCTTGTAAGTGCTTTTAAACCAATAATTCAATTAATATCAACAATAGTTTACTGTTTTCTTGATAGCTCACTTTTTTAAACACTGAGTATCCTTGGAAACTTGGTTTATAAGATTTCATTTTCAGTTCTTGTTTTTAGGAGATCCATGTGTTTTGTTTTCAGGTACATAAACGAAGGTTAGTGTATAGAATAAATATGTGATTTTATCTGGGAAAGGTAAGTGATGAGATTTAAAACAGAGCATACTCTACCCTGTTGCCCCAACCGCCAAGGGGTTAAAATGACTTCTACAAAGGGATCTGCAATCTTACCTGCTGGGGGAAAGATTTTCAGGACTGTCAACCTGCTCCCACTCAGGGTTCTCCCCATCATGACTGCTTTCAAGTATTTCTTCTTTCTGAAGTGAGAGAAATTTTGGTAAGATACTCTATTTTATTTGTGAGGGAGCTCTAAATCTGTATCTATCTTTCCCCCCATTTCTTTGTTTGGTATTGTTTTTGCTTTTAATTCTCCAGGTAAGCATCATACTCAGTTTCTCATTTTCTTTCTTGGGTTTTCCCCAACCATTCCGTGGATCTGTTACTGTTGGTCCTTCATGCTTCCTTTAGTCTAAAGTTTAGGATCATCAAAAACTCATCCTTAAAAGCTCATTCTTTTTACTTCATGATGGGCTATTAACACCTAGCTGACTGGCTGTTTCAATCCAGAACTCACCCGGGTGGCCAGCTACTTTGGTCAGCAAGGTGTTTAAAATTACTTAAATTAACGTAAGTGCGGACACAAGTCATCTCGTGACCGGGCAGCAGCGTTCGGACACGGAAACACGTGTATACTCGTGACCGGTCCTGTTCTCCTCCCTTTTCCCTGATGATTGACAAAAAAGATTCAGAGTTTGAGCTAAAAGATAAAGGGATCAATTGCCAACGTATCTTCATTTCTTTTTTCCCTTCTGAGTAAGAAATCAAGGTCTGGAGGAGTGGCGACCTACCTGAGGCCAGAAAGAGCTAGAGGCAGAGGTGACATAAGTCCGATGTCCACTCTCATAGGCTTATGCTCACCTGCCCCTTCCTGCCCACCACCTCCTGAAGCAGCCGTGTCCTAGGATGCGCAAAGCGGCCCCCAGCGCAGGCCCGAAGCCGGCTGGCGGTCCCAAGCCCTGCCACGCGACCTGCCGGCTCCGAGACCTGGGGCAAGCTCACTGAACATCCTGCCACGGCCCCCATGGCACTGTCTACTACAGGAAGGCTGTGGCTCTTCAGAACCACACTAGGCATTTAATTCTCAAAAAGAGGCAAGACTCCTGCTCAGTTTGATTTCAAGAAAATAGTATTTTAACAAGGAAGTGAATTTGTATAACATTGGCGGCAATGAGAGTATCATAAAAGTGTTAACTAATATTGAACAAGTAGATAAGGAGCCATCATTTCAGTTCTGCCTGGCTGCCAGGTTCTGTTTAAATGAGTTATTTTACATTCTCACAAAAGGGAGGCTAGATTTAGAAAGGGCCCTTTTGCAAAAGTACGTATTGTTAAGGAAAATTTAATGGATGAACATAAAGATTCCTTGTAAATTAGACCTGGAAGTTGAAAAATGAGCTTTCCCCAGACTGAGGAACTAATGTGAAGTCTTGCAAAACAGGTGAGAGTGAGATGCTCCCTGGTCTATGGCCAGTGTCAGAAGATAGTCCTCTCTCGGGAGTAGCAGCAGTCAAGGTAAGGTTTATTATCCACAATGCCATCCGCAGGGAGAGCAATGAAAAAATGTTCAGTGGATGAAAGAAAGTCGTGGGTCTGTGATCTTTTTCATAGATGTCTTCCCGAATCTGATATCATATCCAGAAAGCCAGCTAACAAATAAAGCAGTGTTTGGGACACTAGTTTTGTTAATGCAGCTCTAAAATACAAGGAGAATCTTACCTTCCAAGTTTATATATATTTTTCTTTTAAAATAGGATCATTTCAATAAGAATCTAGATTTATTTCCTCTATTATATATGTTTAACCAGAGACTAGAATATATTTTTCATTTCAGTTAATATACAGAAGTAAATGCAAATCTTTGGGTTCAAACCAATGTAGTTATTCCACCACACTACTGAAGACAGCTCTTCGTTCCCATTTTCTAGATAAAGCTGCACTAATCACTATGGCAGTTAGTGCTCCATTGCATCTTTTTCTAGTTCCTCCTCTGTGACATTATTGTGCCCAAACACCTGCTGGACTTTGAGCCCAGCTCGATTCACCTGTGGATCCTTAACACGTAGTACAAGGCCTTCACAGAGCGACCACTGCTATTAACAACTCATTGTGAAACTTGCTACTGCTGATAAAACGAGGCGTGCTCTTTCCAGCTCTATAGATCTGTTGCTAGTGTGGTGGATTGTAGTCTCTTATTTTATGACAACCTGGTGATGGAAAAATAACAATGACTCAAGGTATAGATAGGGACTTTGTCATCTTTTACCCCAAATGACGACATCCCTCTAATTTATACACTTTGTCATGCACTGGATGTCCTCGCAGGTCTCCTGAAATGCCTGGGCATGGACTGGTTGTGTCAACCCATGTTCTTGTGGCCACATGTCAGACAGCTGGTGTCAGGGTAAAGGGGGGGTCCTCCGCCAACTGTCTGATGGACTACAACACTGGTACGATTGAGATGTGATGAGAAGGATCCACAGCACATCTGAGGACTACTTTAATAAAAACCTGCAGTGAGGTTGGTAACTACAGGCACGCCTCGGAGACATTGAGGGTTTGGTTCCAGACCATGACAATAAAGCAAGAATCAGAATAAAGAGAGTCATAATCTTTTTGCTGATGGAGGATCTTGTCTTCAATGTCTAAAAAATGGAACATCTGTGAAGCAAAATTAAATGAGGTATGCCTGTATACTAAAGGTTTTCTAAGGTTTAGACAGATTAGCTGTGTTCTAGTGCAGTGGCTTTCAAACTTCGACCACACCCACAAGACAAGTATTTACACCATAACACACACACACACACATACACACACACTTCCCGGTACAGAGCTCCTAAAACCGTTGGAATTTCCTAAATGCAAAGAGCAATAAAGATTGATAGTCAGAAGAAACCCTTTCAGCCACACCTGAGTTTATGTTAATGAGGTGACTTCTGGAAAGGACATGAGGATGGGGGCTGGTTACCAGGGAAACCAACCACATAATTAGAGGGTTGGAACTTTCAGATCCCATTACCTCCACCACCACCACCACCACCACTCCCTCACAGGGAATGGACAGAGGCTGGGGACTGAGTTCAGTCACCAATGGCCAATTGTTAACCAATCATGACTATGCAATGAAGCCTCCATAAAAACTCAAGGAGAGCTTCCCAGTTGGTGAACATGTGGAGATTGGGGGAGAGTGGCTTGCTCAGAGAGCATGGAAGTTCTAGCTCCTTCCCACGTAACCTTGCCTTATGCATCTCTTCCATCTGGTAGTTCCTGAATTTTATCTTTTTATAAGAAACTGATAATCTTGTAAAATGTTTCTCGGAGTTGTATGAGCTGCTCTAGCAAATTAATCTAGCCCAAGGAGGGAGTCCTGGGAACCTCTGATCTAGAGCTGATTAGACAGAAGCACCAGTAAGAACCTGGACTTCTGACTGGTGTCTAAGAGGGTGAGGGAGTCTTATAGGACTGAGCCTTTAACCTGTAGTAGGATCTAATGCTGTCTCCAGGAAGATAGTGTCAGAAATGAATTAATTGCTTGGTAGTGTTGGGGAAACACAACCCTGCCCCCACACACAACAGACATACTGTCAGCCTAAAAATCTAGGAGGCAATAACAAAAAGTGTTTATTTGGGAATCAAAGGAACTTCAATTCAAGAAGTACAGATTCAGGAGGAAGCCCAAATAGTGTCCCCTACCCCCTGCAGGGGAGAGGCTCAGGGTTTTTATGGGGAAAAGGGAGGAAAATGAGGTAAGTTGTATTAAAGAATAGGTTGTTGGTGTTAGATGAAGGTGAGACTGTACTTCATAGATTGGCTTGAATTTGGTCATCAGGCAAAAGGCTACATTTGTACTTTATTGATTGGTAAGCGACTTCATTTACCAATCATTTGGCAACATTCAATTTCATCAGTCCTTACAAACAGGACATTCTCATCTAAGTGACTTTTTGGAATGTTCGCAGTTTGGTCCCATTTGGAAGATAAAGAAAACAAGACATGCAGGACAGTCCCTCTGAAATGGCTACTCGGCTCTATTTTAATATGGCTCCACTCATATCATCGTTTGCACACAAAAACCTGATAGGATATACTCTCCATTTTTTATTATAATATCCCATTGCATTTGTTTCATTCATTTATTTTTTTTAAATTTTTTAATTGATTTTAGAGAGAGAAACAGAAACATCGATTTGTTGTTCCACTTATTTATGCATTCATTGGTTAATTCTTGTATGTGCCCTGACCGGGGATCAAACCCATACCTTGGGTATGGGGACAACACTCTAACCAACTGAACTACTCGGCCAGGACCATTCATTTGTTTTTAAATCTTGGTGAACCACCAAACTGACTCCACTCTCACCACCATGATCTGTAATTTGGAAACCTATTAGAGAGTGAAAGAACACAAACTAGGTGTGAGAGGCAGACCTGGGTGGAAATCCCAGGCTTCTTTTTTTATTTAAAAGTGGCCTTGGCAGGACTTCCTTGCACCTTAGTTCTCCATCAAAATAAGGCTGATTTCATCAACATCAGAGGGTGACTGTAGTGATGAGAGATAATGTATTAAAATGTTTAGCACAAAGAGAAGACTCAATAAAGGACATTTATAGTTGGCTCTTTAATATCTGCTTTGTGGGGATTAAAATGGGCATAACATATATAAAGCAGCCAGCACAGTGGCCTTCAGTAATTGCTGGGCAATTCCTACCTGCTCACATATAATATAGACCCCATATTTCTCACTAGCTGGGAGATGTTGCCCAAATCACTAATCTCCCTGGGCATCCATTTTCTTCTGCACTAAATGAGAGAGATGTGTGATTTGGCTATGAACTGACCCTCTGCTTATAAAACACCAATATAGGTGCTATTGCTTCCAATTTTGAGATGAAAGCTAAATTGTAGCCAAAGTGCTTTTGGGGGAAATGTAAATTAAGCTTCCTAAACTCTCTGGGAGGAAAAGGGCATATTCAAATAAATGCTTGCTTTTTTCAAGTATTATTCCTTTTATCCATATAATGAACCAAGAACACTGACCACAGACCAACCCACCACTTGCTGCTACATTTCTTTGTCAGGGATTACTTATGAGCCTCATTGAATGAAAAAACGATGCTCTTTAAAGCATAGCAACAAGATCCTTGTGAAATCATATCCTGTTTCCCTTCAGTCACCCTGGTTTGGAGTTGTCCTTAGGGCATCCCAAAGGGGGCATTTTCTCAGCCAACTGGTGCTTTAAAAGGGAACCAACCCATGAACTACCCTATTGAGAGGCCAATCGGGTGGAAAAGCCTTGTCCCCTTTATGTTCATTTTATTCTGAAGAAAAAGGGTGGCAGCGAAGGCAGGCAGGTGGCAACTGCTGTAGGCCCAACATCAGGCCAGGTGCCTTCATCTCCACCCAGCCTCTCCCCAGGTTCAAAGTGACACCAACCCACATACAGGTTCTCTAGGAGCACCATTCATATGACTTCCTATGTCTTCTCAACAAACATGTAATCTAACTGTTTTGTTTCCCCTATATTTGAAGACAGATGTTTCAAAATTGAAGAAACAGGCTAAGTGCCTAGTTTGAAGGAATTTTGTAAACAGAAAAATTTCAATTTCTCTGAAAAATATATCTTTTTTAAAGTATTAATCAATTTTTTAAAAGGACCTATACTCTTTAAAAGCTAGTTTTCAATTGATTATTTAAAAAATTTCCCCCAAAGGAAAGATATCAACATTTGAATTGGATCAAATTAGTTGTCCTTGAAGTTAAATGATTTCATTTTGTGATTTTAGGGATGCTTGGAAAGCAATTGCAGTTCAGTTCCAACTCTTTTAAAGCAATGGTATCTGGTAAGTTAAGGTGAAAGTATTATTATATTATCACACTTCTTAAAGGGAGAAGCCATTAGACCGCATTCTGAGAAAAGGTAAGGCAGATATGCCATTTAAAGTAGAAAAGAGCGATCATTCCAAGAAGTGTTTAAAGCAAAGCATTTTCTGGTATTGTAAATTATGAAAATCCAAGAAAATAAATAAAGAGGCATGACAAGTAAGAATCACGGAGAGGTCATAGAATGGTGGGGTGCCGGGTATGGACAGTGGGAAGAGAGGAAAGGCGACCTCTCCATGGGCAGTCCTCCCTGGCCTCAGTCCCCGTGGTCTTAGGGGCACAGTCCAGAGTGCAAACCACTGGCCTCGGCAGGGCTGACTCCGCCACCCCCTCTCCCTGAGGGAACTGCTGGGAAAAAGGGGAAACCCTCTTTCTCTCTCTCTCTCTTTTTTTTTTTTTTTTCTGAGATTTAGTGGGTTCTGATGTGGAGAATAGGAAGAACTTCTGAAAAGCAAGAACCACTTAGAGAATCCATGCTGGGAGCGGATTCCGAGCTGGCCGGCCGCCCTGCCGCCCCCCTCGCCCTGCCGGCGCACCCACCTGGGCCGCTCCTCACTGACGCCGCCCAGAAGCCAGCGCCCGAAGATCCCTTTGGGTAATCGGGCGGCCCCTCGGAAAGGGCAAGTGCATATTTGGAAGGTTAAGGGGCTGGCATTCACTCACCGCCCATGTACTGCTGTGAAGCAGCTCATTCAGATTTTTTCCTTCCATAGTCCAGATCAGCTGCATTGGGCGGGCTTTCAAGGGCGAGGGAGGTGGAAAGGAAGGTTTTAGGACCTTTTGTAGACAAGCCCTTTTGGAAGAAGGGTAGGCTTAAGGAGACAGGCTTGAGTGGTCCTGGGTCTTTGTGGAAATGGGAAATGATTAGAGAAAAATAGGGGAATGGGTCCCCCATGCAAACTTTGCCTATTTCAAAATTTCTTCAGGGTCTGTTTTATCTATAATCTTAAATTTCCCAGCAAGCATTGTTAGTAATTAGTTCAGTGTTTTCACTGGTTAAATTGCTTTTTATAGGCTAGACGAATATTCTAATCTCTATAATATTTTGTTTATGGGCGAAATAACTTCTTTAAAAACTGCAAACATTACAACATTGTTTTAACAATGATTTGCAAGTCTTTAGTTCTGAATAAATTATCAGAAAGTGAGGAACACATCACAAACCTTTCACTCATTCCCAAACCAAGAAATGTTAAGGAAATAAGTATATCGGGACATTAAAAAGAAGTTCCCCATACATTGTGAATTTTCTTAGGCTGTTTGATTTCATGTGATTTTAACCTCAATGCATAAATGTCAATGTAACTTAATTTTTATATGTCTGTAAATCTTAACATCTAAATAAAATCACAAGTTTGAAAAGTGTTTTTCTAGACTAATCTTTGGTCCCTAACCCAATTCACAAATGACTTCCACATAACCTCAAAGCCAGTAGGTTGGCTCTCATTGCTGTGGGGAGGGGTACAGCCTCTGGGGCAGAGTTAGCCCCGCTAACAGAAAGAGGGGATGTTGGTTGTTGTTACAGATCTATAAAACTCCACAAATGCTGGACTCAGCCTTCATAAGACCTCACTTTCTACTGTTCCTCCTGAGTACTCTCTATTGGCCCACAAATTCATCCAATGAGGAATCCAAGATGAAAACCTCAGAGCTATCTTCAATATCTTCCTTTCCTTCCTGATTAAGTCTCTCCCCTTTTCTACTCTGCCTTGATCTACTTCTTCATTCATCACACTTTCTCTGACAGTCTAGTGTATTCCAGGCACTGGGGAGAACATCTGGATTAATGGGTACGAGCCTTATCCGTCTCCCTTTTTGACACTGCCATTAGTAGGCTCTCAGTTCTCACCTAGTGACAAATGTGGGCAGCAGGTTAGTCTGCCACCTTCATCTAATCCGCTCTTCGCTGTCTCACCGGAGCTATCTTTCCAATACATGGGTGCCCTCCCTGGCAACAACCTTCAACTGAAGCTTTCAGCATCCTGTCTTTGGTCTATCTTTGTAGCTTTCTCAAACCATTCCCAGAAGAGCCTCTTCAGACATCTGAGACTTTATATCCTTCCCCTCCCTGGAATGCCCTTCTTTCTCTAATCCACCTTTCAAAGTTGTATTTACTCTTTAAAGTTAAGTTCAAATGTCACCTCCTAAAAACATGCCAAATACACTTGTTATAAACTGCCCTTTAACATGTTATATTCCTTTTTCTGGAGGTATGCCATTTTGCTTTATATTATAACTATTAGAAATACGTTGCTTGCCACATGAAACTTGTAAGTTTCCTGAGTTTAGGCCCCATGTTAGAATTGTTTCCATGTGACCCAGAGCATTGCTCTGATATATATTAAATTGAGCTGTATAAGTTACCCAAATTTGACCTATCAAATATTTCAGTCATGTCAATTTTTTATTGGTCAAAGAGCAAAGCCAACAGTGGTCTTACTATTATTTTCTCTTTTTAGCTCCTTTAGTGAAAATATATTCTCATAGATTAATATAATTGTGCCCTCATGCCTCTGAATTCTGGATTCTATCTTAGTCTAAGAGCTCCATACCCACCTTAATGAGTTCACCTTTATCCCGAGTCCTCACAGTCTATGAATATAGCCTCCAGCCAGTGTGACCAAAGACGGTCCTTGTCCCACCTGCATTCTTGCCACCAAATGTGCAAGTTAAAAATTCAGATTCCTGGACCCTACTCCTGAATCAGAATCCCTGAGGATGGGACCTGAGAGCCTGCATTATTAAGAAGCTTCTCAGGGCTGCAGTGCATATAGAAACCTTGAGAATCTTCATTCTAGAAATTCTTCAGAGAACTTGGTTGGGGGCTGCCTCAAGAATTTGGTGGATTCTCTGAATCTCTTATTAACTCTAAGAGTGACAAGACTTCAAACATCATAGAAGGTGAACACTGAAATGTACTTACAGTTCATACAATTCTCTTGCTGAGAATTAGAAAGGCAAATGAAAGCTTGTGGGATTCAAAGGAATGAAAAAGCAAGGAACTGCATTTGGCCCTAATCTGTTATCATTGGGCAAAAAGGTACATATTTGAGATTAGGAAAAGCTATTCAATTTTAGACATGAACCTGACCTTCCTTCAGCTCCTTTTGGTCTTTTACACAGAACATTCTATCTATAAACAGTGGATGAAACGGGAAACTAAAATTACTAAAAACTGGCTCGATGTCAGGCATCATGCCAGGTGCTTTCCATGTATTTTTCATTTAATAGACCATCTCTGAGGTAACTTTTTAAGTCCCCATTTTTCAGAAGAGGAAATTTAGAGCATGAGAGATTAAGCAAACTGCTAGTTAGGTAGATTAAGTAAGGAATCAGGTAGATAGGTTAAGTTAGATAGGTAAGTAAACTGCTATTATGTAAATGGCTAGTTTCAAATCCCGGTTCCACCATTTACTAGTTGTACGACCCTTGGGGAAACTCTTAACTTCTCAGAGTCTCCACAGCATCAGGGATAAAACAAGGGACACAATTATCTTGCTCACAAGATGCTGAGGACTTGCAATGACACTGGGTCCCTACAGCACCCAGCACAATGTCTGGCCCTCAGTCAGTGTCAGCAACCATTCCCTTCCCTCTCCATTCCTTTCCAGCCTTGGCTTTTTTTTTTTGTAAATTTTTGTGAAGGAGCCTGTTTGCTCAGAAGCCTGAAAAGGCCTCTGCTACTTTAAATCAAGTTAATAGGTGCCAGGGACACTGTTCGTTGGCACTCACAGCTAGTAGCACTTCCTTCATTCTGAGGGTTCACTCAGGAAAAGGGAATTCTCATCAAGCCTCTGGCTTCTTTCCAGCTCGAAGAAGCTGTGATGTGAGCCGGGGAAGGCAGCCCCTGTGAGTCATGCTTTCAGCCTCCAGCTGGCAACAGGAAGGACAGGAAGGACCACATCACTGTCGCAGCAGTCACAGCCAATCTCCACCTTCCCACCCCTGGGCTTTCCCGACTGTGTCGGTGAGCCCAGCACATGGCCACGTGGCTGCCAGATGGTCCTGAAAGTCTCGAGCATCTCAGCAACTTTGTCACTTTTAGTTTGTCAAGTTCCTGCGGACCAGAACAAGGATCACCCTGCCAGACAGATGGAGCACCTTTTCAGAAAATGAGTTCTCTGATGATGACAAAATCATGTTGTGATTTTGTTGCAGGTAGTGAGTGTCAGTGACTCTAGTAGCAATCATGCATGGTTTTGGTGTATAGCTTTTTTTGGTTTGTTTCTGTGAGCATTTTTCTTGAGGACAAGGAGGGGCATTTATCACAATGTGACGATTCATGCTCCTACACTGGCTGTAGTTTCGTTTCATCTTTGGGTTTTAGACTGAAAGCCAAAAAGATGTCAGAATTGTCACCTGGAGCCCGATGCATGTTCTCTCCATCTTGGTCCTCTGTCTTGGACAGTGGCTACAGAACACAAGCAGCAATGACTATTCTTAATGTCAGTCAGCCTCTTTGTGTTCCTCTTAATAACCTATGTGTTAGATAGGACAAGGGTCTCCATGGAGAGCCATTCTTACTAAATGCTCTGCTTGCTCAATGTTATAATGTAGCACAGTATTTTGCAGACCAGATGTAAATAGGATGAGCCTGACAAGCTCTCAACCAGATAAGTGTGGTCAACTGCAAAGAAGAAACCAACACGTATGACTAAATAGTGTATATACACTATTTAGCAATGGCTAAACCACCTTTCCGGGGAGACAGAGCTTTGGCTATGAATCCCCTGTATCCTTTATTTGTTGTAAGTAAACAAAACTACTTTGTGACAACCATGTCTGGTTTTTTAATAGAACACCCCAAGTGGCGAACCCCTTGAGTTTGGTAACAAATTTGGTGACTCAGATGGAACTCTCCTAAGCGACTCCCCCTGGCCCCGGAGTGGATGCTTGGTGGAGCAGTCAGCAGCGGCAGCTCATCAGGGGCTTACAGGCTTGCTTCTCCACTGTAGCAGGAGGACCTGTTCTTTAGGGGACCCCTGCTTGATGCTGAACACTGGAATGGTGGCCTGGCCCCCTCAAAATCCAAGTAGAGTGGCCACCTGAATCTGTTTCGTTCAGCACTTCGGAAGGGAGGTGGGTAGGTCAACCCCTGTGGTCACTTTAATTAGTGTTTTTATTCCCATTTGGGGTATAGGGTTGTTGGAAAGGTAGTTTCAGTTCTGGGCATGCTTGGTTTCTGGTGGGTCAGGCAGGAGCTGTCTCCAGGACGCTGGATTAAGGGCCCAACCTGCGTTGTACTCTGGAGGGTTGAGGAATGCCTGCAGGGCAATCCAAGACATCCTTGAGTGACAATCCCTAGTCTAGTTGTCAAACTCTGGTGTTCTTTGTGTGTTTGTCAGTTTGCCTTCTATGTAAAAGTGCCGGCTATGGGAAACTCAAATTTGATCCCTGAATGCAGCTCCCTGCAGTGCATTCTTCAGAACTGGTTAAAAGAGCTGTTTATTTGACTTAAGGAAATCAAACACTTATATAAATTAAGAAATACAGCAAAAGTCTCAATGGGAGGAAACGACTTGTCCTGTCCAAGGCAGCCTTCCACCAGGCTGGGTCTGAGAGGTGTTGTTTCCTAGCTGCAGCTTCTTTGCTTCCTCAAGTTTCAGCATTTACTAACCACACAGCTTCTCCCCCGCAACTCCCACCCTGCTTCCATCCAAGGGGTGCACTTTGTGGAGCACCCACAGTCCAGATGAAGCTCATGATGGGAAATGGGAATGGCGTCCCAGCAGTTCCCTGAACAGCCATGAGGTTCCCATCAGACAGGCCACACCACCTTCACTGAGGAGGGCAGGCAGGTGATCTCATGGTTTCCAGTAGAAGTGATCTGGGACAAGCAAGACTGAATGACAGAGGTTTGGTTATGGGACTCAGGGGCCAGTCTATGGCTAATGGTGTAAAGATATATGCTTGGGGTTCTATGGGAAGAATTACCGGTTTTATCTATGAGCTGTTTGAATAAGACTCCCACTGCTGCTCTTCAATTTCTTTCTTCAATGACTTATAATTTTCTGAGTACAAGTCTTTCACATCCTTGGTTAAATTTATTCCTAGGTATTATTCTTTTTAAAGCAATTGTGAATGGTATTGTTTTCTTAGTTTCCCTTTTTGATAGAACATTTTGGTGCAGAAAAATGCAACTGATTTCTGGATACTTATTTTGTATTCTGCTATTTTACTGAATTCATTGATCAGTTCTAGTAGTTTTTTGGTAGAATCTTTAGGGTTCTCCGTGTATAGTATCATGTCATCTTCAAATAATGAGTTTTATTCTTCCTTTCCAATTTGGATGCCTTTTATTTCTTCTTCTTGTCTGATTGCTGTGGCTAGCACTTCCAGTACTGTGTTGAATAAGAGTGGTGAAAGCCGACATCCCTGTCTTGTTCCCCATCTTAAGGGAAACACTTTTAGTTTTTGCCCACTGAGTATGATGTTGGCTGTGGGTGTGTCCTATATAGCCTATAGTCTTTATTACATTGAGGTATGTCCCCTCTATTCCCACTTTGCTGAGAGTTTTTATTGTAAATCAGTGCCAGATTTTATAAAATGCTTTTCTGCATCTATTGATATGATCATGAGTTTTTTACCCTTCATTTTGTTTGTGTGGTGTATCACATTTATTGATTTGCAGATATGTACCAACCTCGTATCCCCACAGAGTATATAATATTAAAACCAAGAAAATGACATTGGCACAATCCTTAGAGCTTACTCAGAGTTCAACAGTTACACATGCACTCTGTGTGCATGTGTATGTGTGTGTGCATGTGTGTAGCTCTGTGCGATTTTTTCATGTGCTTTTTATACATAAACTATACACTGTACTACCATTTTTTAAATCCTCACCTGAGGATATGTTTTTATTGATTTTAGAGAGAGAAGAAGAGAGAGAAACATCAATCAGTTGCCTCCTGCACACACCGCAACCAGGGATTGAACCTAAAACCCAGGTATGTGCCCTGATTGGGAATCAAACCCACAACCTTTTGGTATGTGGGATGATGCTCCAACCAAGTGAGCCATTCAGCCAGGGCTGTTCTACCAATTTTAGATATGATTGTAGGAATGAATAAAATGACTTCCTCCAATAAAACAATATCTACCAACAGTTATGTGCATGACCAGTTTTCCATATCTAGTTGCAATTAAGAAGAAAGAAAAGGAAGAAATCCTACAAACCTCAGCTCTTGGGAGCACTAGTCCATGCTACATGCCTTTATGGGCATATTTTCTGGAGCTGATGATAGGTGTGAAACAGGGGAACTTGATTTATTGATAATTATGGCAGCAACAGTCTCTCATACCAGAAACTTCTATCAGTACAAGAAGGGTGATCTTACCTTGCCTTCATATTTAGTCTTGTCATCTACTTTTTCCAGGGAGTTCAAATCTGTCTCCACATAAGGTTCCTCAGATGTTTTCTGAAGAGGAGCTATAGGGACAAAGAAAACCTGCCATTAATTTGGTGATCCGGCTTCTAAATAACTCAGTGCTCAGCTGGACTGGAACAAGCAGCAGGACCGTGTTGAGGCAGTTGATTAACAAAGCTAAACTGAGTTGCTGCAGTGGTTTCCAAGGTGGTAGGTGAACTTAGAGGTGAAGGAGAGATGCAATAGTGAAATAGAGTCCTTGACCCCGGGCACTTGGCATTTGAGCCAAAGAGACAAAAGTCATATCCCACACCACATGAAACATCCAGCCACAACAGATCAGTAAGTGATGTAATGTGGTAAAGACGATAGCTTCCATCATTCGTATTTTTAAGGATCAGATAAAGCATCACTTTCCTTCTGCAGTCCTCCTTGACTTTCATACTTCAGGGGTCCTTCTAGGTGCTGCTGCTTGAGCATTTTTCATGTGTAGTGCACTTGAAGTTGTTGTTGGATTAGAAGACCAGGTTCAAGTCTAGGTATCACATACTGTTGAATATATTTTTCCATAATACAGGTAATTAATTTGTGCTTATTACAGAAAATTTGAATAATCTTAAAATCTTACTTAAACACAACCACTTGGTATATTTCCTTACAATATTCTTTGAAATGCTCTCTCTCTATATATATACACACACATACACACACACACACACACACTCATACTATGATTATATAGGGGATGGCCATGAATGCCTTAGCCAGAAGGAGTTGTTGCTAATCTGATGACCTAGCAGTTGGACGCCAGAACTGATGGAATTATATTTATTAGTGGGTCATGGGACTGTGGGACGGGTCAGTTGGCTGAGTCAAGAGGGAACTGGACTTTCTTGCTCTTGAGTTCTCTCTGTCACTCTGTTTCCCTTGTCCCCTTCCCACAGGCCTCTCAGACACCTGAGAGAATCTTCTTACAGGCTCCATGGCCATTGGCAGGAAGATTAGAACTTATTGAGAAGGCTGCATTGGGGGTGATGGTCACAAGGCTAATAAGTAAGTGGTCCTTTGCATTCTTATTTGTCAGCGTCACCACCTTGTATATACAGTTTCCTTGGAAAACTCATAGGATACAACTGATTAACCCGGGACAGGATTTTGAGCATTTCTAGGTCCCATGGCCAGAATGCCATCCATCTAATGCCTCAAATATATCACCATGATTCTTATTTTCGGTGGCCTTGATGGAGGCTGACCATCTAACTTTCAGAAGTCCCTCGCAACCCTCAGATTCTATGAGCTAACCAGAAGCAGCTTGGGCTCGCTAAGGGTTATTCATGGAGGTTGTGTTGAAATCCGTAGTGAAGTACATGTTTGCTGCCCCAGGTTATTTGACCACTGAAGCTGCTCTACAGCAATGGACAATCCTCTGGGCTCCTCACTTTCTGCAGGATCTCTGTAAGCTGAGTGAGTCTAAGTATAATAACTGGACGCTAGAAATGCATTCACTGTAATTGCCAATACCCATGACTGAGAAGCACTGGTCCTTAATGCTATTAAGTACAGTGACGGAATTAAAGGCAGGGATGTGGGAGCCACACTGCCATCATTCAAGTCTCATTTTTTCATGTTCAAGACACACATTACAGAGAAATCTCTGTGCCTTAGTTTCTTCATCTGGAGAGTGGGGCATAATGAGAAATCCTAGAGGCTCGGGTTGCTGCAAGGCTTTAATGGGTTAACATGTACAAAGTGTTTAGATCATGGTAAGCACTCAGTACATTTTAGCTTTTATTATAGCCACATGGCATTAAAAAAGATTTTTTTCACATTTCTTATTTAACTTCAGAGAGGCTAAATGTTGTACCCAAGACACCTAGCTAACAAGAGTAAGCTGACATTTCAGCCCCCATCTCTAAGCTTCCTGCCCATGTTCCTTACACTGCGAAATATAACAGTTTATTTTGACACAGACTCGGTTACTAAGGAATCAGATAAATGTGTTTGAAAATCCTGTTAGTGACCTGCCTGTGTCCACACTCAGTGGTTACACTCCAAAACAAAAGTAGAAGATTGTTCTGCAGAGAGTTACATATGGTGATTCTATTTACTATAGGGTTAAAAAAAAACACACATAAAATTCCTAAGACATTAAAAACTGCTATATTGCCAAGGGAAATTAAAGAGGACCTAAATAAATAGAGAGTTATAATATTTATGAATTGGAAGACTCAATATTGGTAGGATAACAGTTCTCACCAAAGTGATCAATATAGTCAGTGCAATCTCAATCATAATACCAGCAGAAATTGAAAGGGGATTCTAAAATTTATATGAAAATGAAGAGGAACTAAAATAGCTAAAACAACCTTGAAAATGAACGAAGTTGGAAGACTTACACTACCTGATCTCAAGGTTGAATAATAAACTACAGTAATCAAGACCATGTGGAAGATAAACTCAAGCTGGATAAAAGACTTAAATGTAAGTGATGGAACCATAAAAATCCTAGAAGAAAACATAGGCAGTATAATTTCAGACACTTCTCTTAGCAATACTTTTACTGATACATCTCCTCGGGCAAGGGAAACAAAGGAAAAAATACACAAATGGACTGCATCAAACTAAAAAGCTTTTGCACAGCAAAAGAAACCATCAACAAAATTAAAAGGCAACCCACTGAATGGGAGAACATATTTGCCAATGATACATCTGATAAGGGGTTGATTTCCAAAATATATAAAGAACTTACACAATTCAATACCAAAAAAATGAACAATCCAATGAAAAAATGGGCATAGGACCTAAATAGACACTTCTCCAAAGAAGACATATAGATGGCCAATAGACATATGAAAAAATGCTCAATATCACTAATCATCAGAGAGATGCAAATTAAAACCACAATGAGATATCACCTCACACCTGTCAGAATGTCTATCATCAATAAATCAACAAATAAGTGCTGGTGAGGATTTGGAGAAAAGGGAACCCTTGTGCACTGTTGGTGGGAATGCAGATTGGTACAGACCCTGTGGAAAACAGTATGGAGTTACCTCAAAAAATTAAAAATAGAAATGCCTTTTGACCCAGTTATCCCACTTCTGGGAATATATCCTAAGAAACCTGAAACACCAATTTGAAAGAATATATGCACCCCTATGTTCATTGTAGTGTCATTTACAATAGCCAAGATCTGGAAACAGCCCAAGTGCCCATCCGTAGATGAGTGGACACAAAAGCTGTGGGACAGTCATACCACAAAACAAGGATCTCTTACCTTTTGCAACAGCATGGATGGACCTGGAGATTGTTACACTAAGTGAAATAAACCAGTCAGAGAAAGGCCAATGCGACATGATCTCACTTACACGTGGAATCTAATAAACAAAATAAACTGAGAAACAAAATAGAAACAGAGACATGGATACCTGGAACAGACTGACAGCTGTCAGAGGGGAAGGGTATTGGGGGATTGAATGAAAAAAGGTGAGGGGATTAACAACAACAACAAAATAGTATATATATGATATGTATCATATGATATATATTATATATCATATAATATATATCATATAATATATATTATATATCATATATATCATAAATCAGTCAGACACAGACGACAGTATGGTGATAGCTAGAGGGAAAGAGGGGTGGGGGATAGGTGGAGGTGGGCAAAGGGGGGAAAGTGGACAGGAAAGAAACTTTGCTTGGGGCGATGGGCACACAATGCAGCATGCAGATGATGTTTTATTGAGTTGTACACTTGAAACCCGTATGGTTTTGCAAACCAATGTCACTCTAATAAATTCAATAAAAAGAAAGGGAAAAAAAGACCATGTGGGATTGGTATAAGGACTTATGTATTTTTAAAATCTTTTCAAAGAACCAACTTAACCAGTCCATTGCTGACACAATCTGGTGGGACTTTTAAAGGTTCTTAATGGAGTCTATTTCATGCTGATATTATTTGTGCATTTATATTATTCCTTTGCTAGACTGTGAGCTACACCTTGCATCCAGGCACTCAGTTTTATCAAACTTTATAAGTCCTCAATGCCTGTAGTATTTTATATCTGTAGTTTGTTTTAAATAACATCTGTCAAAACAACAAGCACTATTCATCTTAAACAACCACAATCTCATGGAAACAAAGACACAAAGCTTCCTTCCCCAAATAACCTACCCAAGGGGGAAGCGTGGCTGGTTTTCAGTGACATCCATTTTGGAGAGGACTCAGGATGGGGGGCGACAGGTTGTACCGGGCGAGTCTGCCTGGCTGCCAGTTTCATCAGACCCATTTGCCTCTTGTGAAATATTTCCTGTACATCTCCCAGCTTCTGTAGGACTTTCTGGGCTCTGGCCTGTAGGAACAAAAGCAAGTCATGAGATTGCTCTGCACTGAGCCTAAGGACATGACTCATTCCCTCTCCCCCCACCCCCAACCGCCCTCAGGCGACCCTCGCCTTGCACCAGAATTGTGCTTCCAGGAGTCTGCATCTCCCACCTGACTGGCAGTGGCTGTGCCCTTTTCACTACTGCACCCGTAGTGCCCACACGCTGCCTAGCACAGAGCAGTGCTTGGTAAATATACGGTGAGAGGACAAATGTTCACTCAGCCATGACCATTAATGGTAGAAAAGGGTGCCATAGGCCATGGATGGAGGCATGAGGCCAACTTACAAAATAGGAGAATTTAAAAATAAGGAATATACCCCAAATAAAGGCCCCAATGGGGAAAAGAGTTTAAGTGTTCTGAAACAGGATGAAGGAAACCACAAACACCTATAATAAAAAATGTTCAGTGTGACTCCTTCTGTCTATATAAGTTGGAAAAAAATAAACTGAAGAAATACCAGGGGAGAGATGAAACTCACAGATGTTCCCATAACTGAGCATGTTCTAAGGCAGAGGCTCAGGAGAGTAAGAAACAAAACCTGGGTGTCTTTGAGTTTCACCAAGGCCTGAAACTTTTGGCCTCGCTGCCGGCATGACATCCCTGTAGCTCTGGTGGGTCAAGGAAGGTGCTTCGCCATGCTGACTCTGATATCTGTCTTGTGGATGATTCTAACCACCAAAGAAGGCACCCAGAATTAGAAGAGCTACTACACAGGGTGGTTTGAGGATGCCTAATTCTGAAAGTACAGTCTCAGCACACCCACAAAGGTTGCCACATTTTGCAACTGGAAAAGGAAATTTGTCTGTTTTATGCTGGGCCATCTTCTGAGGGAAGGAGCCAGTATCTCTGAGGGAGGACTGGAGTGTTAGTTACAGAAAAACAGTTCCCCTACATCTGAGGACCCTGTCAAGGCTGACCTCTGCACTGAGATCTGGGGCTTGTCTCACTCTGTGGAGGGCCTGAGTGTAGACCTGCACTGTCCATATAGTAACCACCAGCCATTTGAGGCTCTTCAGCATCTGAAATGGGTCTGGTCTGAACTGAGCTGTGCTCGCAGTAGAAAACGCACACTGGATTTTGAAGACTTAGAATGAAAAAGGGACATAAAATATCTCAATAATTTTTTATATAGATTTCATGTTGAAATGATGCTTTGGACATAGGTTAAATAAACAATTATTAACATTGATTTCATTTCTTTTCCCTTCTTAAAATGTGGCTACTAGAAAATCTCATTAGCTCACATTTGTGACTTGCACTATATTTCTATTGGACAGCATTGGTCTAGACCAGGGGTCAGCAAACCTTCTCTGTAAAAGTCCAAACAGTAAATCTATCAGGCTTTGCAGACCATCTGGTCTCTGTGGCAACTACTGCACTCTGCTCTTGCTACGTAAAGGCAGTCATAGGCCATAGATCATAGAGGAATGAATGCGAGTGGCTGTGTTCTAATGAAACTTACAAAAACAGATGGCAGGCAGCTCTGGCCCACGGGCTATACTTTGCTGACCCTTAGTCTAGATTAAGCTCAGGGTCCGTGTTTAAAGAGTCTCTTCAGAGAACGTGCTTCTTGGCCTCAGGAAGCTCATTGTACAGTGCACCAGAGGTTCTGCTAACACAGCTATGAGTCCAAGTCCCAAAAGAAAACAAATTCCCTTACGTCAGGGTGATGGCAATGTCAGCTTGATGGTGATTAGAATTGGTGACCAGCCACTACTACCCCCTGCCCCTGTGGCCCAGTGATGAGTCTGAGGAAATTGAGACTCTGGTGTTAAATGCTGCAAAAAGAGAAAAAAATCTGACTGAACAAATGGCTGTCAAATTAACAATGCATGACCTGCAGCCCTGGTGTGAGGTCAGTGCCACATGCTAGAGTCCAACGGCTCACCACGTGGACTGGGCAGGGCGCGAATCATCTCTGCCCTTTTGCATCTACCCCTTAAGATCCCAGAGTGAACACTGAAAATGGTTCACTGAATTAACTGAGGCATTCAAAAGAAACTGAATTCCTAAACTCAGACCGGGGGAAGTTGGTGGAACATTAATACCTGCATTCCCCCTTACCTCTGTCCTCTTTTTACTTGCAAATCCATTGTCCATGCCACAATCAGAATCATCTTTCTAGTCTTTTTCAGAATTATCTTTCTAAAAGGTAAATCTGATCATGTAACTTACCTGTTCAAAAGCCCCGCGGTGGCACCTCACTCATCCTGCAGCGCCAGGCTCTCCATACTTGACCCTGACCACTGCCGCCTGTGTGCCCCTCTGTCCCCCCCCCCTCCCCCCGTTCACATGCTCTTGGACCCAGGAGCGTTTGCTGGGCAAGTGTTTGTCTTCTAAGACACTGCCAGCACCTTGACTGCAGGGACTGGACTGTATTGTATTCTCAGAATAAAGCACAAACTGGGTACCCAATGAATATCTGAAAAATTGAATCTTGCTATTTGCTACTGAGACTGCTTCATTCTCTGCACGGGGTGTGAAAGTGAATGAGGGAGAAAAATCACAACAGCAGCACTAAGGGGGAGGCACAACGGCCATGTATTAGGGACGTGCCTGGAGGAGCCTCAGACACGGACGCGCTGGCTGCTACGAGAACAACAGTTTAATGACTGATGTCCTTTCGATCATCGTTATGTCTGAAGTGTAACAGATTCAGCCTTTTAGACTTAGAGTACCAGTTCTTTAGAAACACATTTTCTTTTTTAGAATAGTCTTAGATTTACAGAAAAATTGCAAAATAGTATAGAGTTCCCCTATACTCCACACCCAGTTCCCACGGTTATTGACAGCTTACACTAATTACTATGGTACATTTGTTACAGTTAGTGAATCAATTTTGATATGTTATTTTTATTATTTAAAAAATTATTACTATTAAATAAAGTACAGACTTTAGTTAGGTTCCTCACTTTTTATCTAATGTGCCTTCCCCCCACCAGGGTCCCATCAGGATATCATATTACATTTAGTTGTCATGACTTCCACTCCTCTTGGCTGTGACCATTTCTCAGCCTTTCCTGGTTTTCAGTGGCCTTGACTCTTTGAGGAATATTGTTCAGGTATTTTATAGAATGTCTGTCAGTTGATATTTATCTGATGTTTTTCTCATGATTGGACTGAAGTTATGGTTTTGGGGGGCAAGACCAGAGAAGTAAAGTGCCATTTTCATCACATCACATCAAGGGTACATACTATCTGCATGACTTAACGTTGACCATGATCACCTGGCTGAGGTAGTGTGCGTTAGTTTTCTCCACTGTGAAGTCATTCTTTATCTCTCCCTCCCCATACTGTACCCTTTGGAACAAAATCAGTAATATGCAGCCCGCATGTAAGAATGGGGAAGTTTTGTTCCACCTCCTTGAGGGCTAAGCATCTACATAAATAACTTGGATTATTATTGATATGGTTGAATCAATTTTGATATGTTATTTTTATTATTTAAAAAATTATTACATGCAGAAATAATTTTCTGCATGTGAAATTAGTTTCCTCTCCCCTATTTATTTATTTATTTATTCCATCATTTATTTATATCAGTTTGAATTAATGGAGATCTATTTTATACTTTGGATTGTAATCCAATAGTACACTATTTATTTTGATGCTCAAATTGTTCCAGCTTTGGCCATGGGAAGGTCTTTCAATTGCCTCCTATGTTCCATCATTGAGGGGTTTGTTTTTGTTTTTTTGTTTGTTTTTTAAAGATATGTTTTTTATTGATTTCAGAGAGAGGGAGGAAGAGGGAGAGAGAGATAGAAACATCAATGATGAGAGAGTCATTGATCAGCTGCCTCCTGCACATCCCCTATTGGGGAGCGAACCCTCAATCCAGACATGTACCCTGATTGGGAATCAAACCGTGACCTCCAGGTTCATGGGTCAAAGCTCAACCACTGAGCCATGCCAGCTGGGCTGGTTTGTTTTGTTTTTAGCAGTTCCTTACTTTTTAGCATTGTAAGATGCTCTAGGGTCACCTTGTATATTTCCTGCCCCAGTTCTAGAATCAGCCATATCGCCAAAGAACCTGGGTCTCTTTTATTGGAGAATGGTGTTAGAAACCAAGATCTGGAACGCTAGGTGTGCTCATTGATACTGGTGTCTCATTGCTTCTCGGCCTCTCTACTGTCCAAGTAAGGAGATACATGTGTCTATACCAACCTGTGTATATACATATATCTTGGAATATTTCTATATGCATAAAGTATCAGTTTTGACAACAAAGTCATTACTCTTCAGTGGATAAAAATTTCTCTAACACACAGGATATTTAATCTTAAACCTAGAATTTTACTTCAAACCAAAAGAAGAATAGATGGGCTTTGGGGATATTTTTTTAAAAATTGATTTTAGAGAGAGGGGAAGAGGGAGAGAGACAGAGACAGAGACAGAGACAGAGAGGTTGCCTCCCATGTGTACCCCAACCAGGGATTAAACATGCAACCTGGATATGTGCCCTGATCGGAAATCAAACCCAAGACCTTTTGGGTATATATTTCTCCACCAGTGGCTGTATTTCTCTGCCCAAAGCCACAGCCTTTACCAGTGGCCTTTCTTACAGTCACAGCTTTATCACTTCCTGGGTCCCCTTTGCCTTTCAGGATTAGGGGTGGTAACTGATTCCTGTTTCTTGCTAGCCCCAGGGCACTTCACCATTCCTGTTGGGTTCCCCAAAGCCTGCCCATGTCTTTGTAAAAACTGACTATATCAAACTACCTAAAAATAGGTGAATCAGATTCTCAAAAGGATCCATGACTCAAAAGAGGTGAAAAAGCCATTCAAGCAGAGGTACGTACAAAGTGATGTGGATATTAGTGGAAGGCACACAACTCATAACTCTGCTGGCTTCACAGAAGAGTGCTCCCCTCAAAATGCAAATCTGATCAAGTTATTCCCCTGCTTAAATTCTGTAGTGACTTCCTACTGTTCTTAGACTAAAGGCCAAACTCCTTAATATCACCCACAAAGCCCACCTTATCTCTCCCTCTCTAATCTTACCCCAAACACTCTTTGTTTGTTCTCTGCACTCCAGCTACCCCTGTCCCTTGGGTTCTGCACTTGTGCCAGGCTCCTTCCAGCCCTGCGACCTCGGCACCTGCTATTCCTTCTGACTGGAAAGGACCCCCATCTTCTCTCCTCATTATCTAGGACTTGGTTCAAATCACCCCCAGTCCAGGTCAAGTTCCTCTGCCATATACCTGATAGGATCTTGAATCCCAACTCTGGAGCACTTATCTCACCTTGGAACACATTTTTGTGTTTTGTGTTTAGCCTCTCCCACTAAACTGTAAATTGCCTGGGGGATGGAACCATGTCTATTTCTGTTCACTGCTGTGTCCTCAGCACAGTGCATGATACATTAGAGATGCTCATAGGGATGTGTACAGAAATGAATGACTGAAGGTGATATTTGAGTCAGACTGTAAAGAGTCAGTTTTCCAGGAGTCTAAGAGGTCACCTGAGAGCTCAAGAACTAGTTAACCCTCTCAGTATATCCTATATCGACTTTCTTACGCAACAGGCAAAGGCCCTCAATGCCTCCTTCCCAACCCCAGGATGAAAATAACCCATCAAGATTACCTTTCTGTCAGGGGTGAGGACCAGCTCTAACTGGTTGTAAAACTCCTTGGGTCTGGGCAGCTGGCACTCCTTTGTTGTTTCCAGGAATGCCTCAATGTCGTTCAGTGCAGCGTCAACACCCTCTCGCGACTGGCACTTGTCTACAGCTTGGGAAGCCAAGAGGTAGATTCCAGCTTCACACCACTGGCTGACCTTTTGAAAAGAAACACAGTACCCTGTGCAGTTGGCATGGCCACAACAGTCCTCAGGAGGCCTGAGCTCCTCTGGGTCTACCAGGACTCCAAGACACTGGGAAATTGTCAAGGGACAGGATCAAGTTGAGAGGTCTAACCACTGTAAATACAACCGAGAGGTGGACAAACCCAAGATAATTTTACATCTGTCCACTTCTCAGGGAAGCCACCCAATCAATGAAATGAATCGTGTAAACATTATTCTGTTTTCTACTCACAGTAATTACTACCCTCCAGGAGGAGAAAGTGAAGCATTTCTAAGTTTGGTCAAACTATAGAGACATGTAACCAATGATTAGGTCTAACTACAGAGAAATGTAATCAATGACTTTTCGGGTTGACCTTCTAGGCCACTTGTCTTGCCTCCTAATTGGTTACAAGAGCACAGGGTCATGAATAAGGCATCAGACCCAGCCCCTACATGCCTTCCTGAAGGAGGGACTGTCCTTTTAACAAAAACACCACTTTTCTCTGCCCACATTTGCACTTATTGTCATTTGTCTTTCCCAGGAAGACATCCAAGGATAAAAAGTTCTGTAACTCAGAACAGCAATAATGTCTTTATTTTTCCCCTAAATTATCTACATTGAATGCGTACTACTTTTAGAATAACAAAAAACAATGAAGATATTTAAAGATTAATGATTACCACTGTGTGGGGATGAGAAGGGAAGTGGAATGCATAGGTGTCCATCAGTAACTTTTTTCCTCCTCTTTCCTACATTTTTGGATTTTCAAAATAATATGAAATCATGCTTTAATATATACTGTGAAGACTTTGTCTTGAAACATCATGCCTAGATCTGCAGGAAACATTAAGCTGGGGCCTTCCGCAGAGTCACAGTGGCTGCATGCTCTCCCGGAAACACACACACACCCTCCACACCTCAGCATTAGGCTTGTCTCTACAGCAGATACGGAGCGAGGGAAACAGTAGCTGATCCTGCAGAGAGCTCAGCACACAGAGCAGGCTGCTCACCAGGTCCTCCTGAGCCTCTTGCTTCTGGAACAGCTGTATTTCATTGACCTTAAAAATCTCTTTGGCAATGGGATGGTGTAAAAAGCCTGGGTAGGTGCCCCCAGCCATCAGAGAGAAAGGGCTATAGGAATGGAGCTCACCAACTCATGGCCATGAGCCACATGCTGCCTAGGAAGAGTTGACAGAGAAGGCTCCAGAGATCACTGCCCCTGTTGACTGGGCACTTTCCCAAGAGATCACTGCCAAAGGGTACCAGAGGCCAAACTCCCTCCCTCCCTATGATCCCTCTGCACACACAACATTGCTATCTGGTCTAAGGAGCCTGGGGTTTGGAATTTGGCAGTCCTGACTTCAAATCTGCAATCCCCTATTTACTCCATGTGTGGTCTTGGGCTGTCACTTATCCCAGGGTTTGTCAGTGCGTCCCTGTAACACCTGCACCAGAATCACCTGGACACTTGATGAAAACACTGACTCCTTGGCATCATCTCAGACTTACTGAATCTCAGTCTCCAGAGCGGCATGCCAGGGAATCTGCAATACAGCAAGCTCACCTGGCAATTCTCATCCACTAAATGTTGCAACCCACTGACTTAACCAGGTTGAATATCAGTTTCTCACTCTATAAAATGAGATTAAATAGATGACATAGTTATGCTCCCAGTAGGAACATAGTAGGTGCTCAATAAATGGTAGGAGTGTATAATGGTTATTATAACTTAAGCTTCTCCAAAAGGATTCACAATCCGATGCTTTCAGGTGAGAAGAAGCACTTTGCAAATATAGTTCTTGGTCTCTATATACCTGAAGGGGGTGGGGAGGAGTCCCACAGGGCCAAGCCAAAACACACTCTTTAAGTCTGGGTCCGCACAGAGGGAAATGGACTTAGTTCATTCTAATAGGATGTGGTGGGATAGCTGAGCACTTTTGACCTTCAGCGCCTCTATGACCTAGAATCTGCAGCTTTTAATGCCTTTTGAGCACTGTTTCACATGAAGTTCTTTATCTTCTCAGCAACCATGTGGGGCAGGGAGGTCAGGTATGATTAAAGCTGCTTTACAGGAAATTTTGCAGACACATGGTCACAGCTTTGTTTTGCTCACCTTATCCAGCTGTCTATGCAACTCCAAAGACTTTCCTAAAATGTCATATTTTTTCTTGTTTTCATTGATAAAGTGATCGCAGAGGTGCCTCAGCTCCACACACTTGGGTCTGATAGAGTCTGCTGCATAGTGGTGGCTTTGGATGAGCTGGTCCCCAATTATCGCAAGCAGCTGGGCTTTTTCCAAGGGCTCCTGCAAAGTGAACATGCACAGCCAAGCATCACAGCCAGGGCATGGTGAGGCAGATGCCTGCCTGACACTGTGTGCTCTAATCCTAGAGGGAGGCTAGGGAGATGCTGATTCAGGTTTTAGGCTGAGAGTGTAGGGCTGGGGAACCTAGGCAAGCTCTTCCTTTCGCAAAAAGTGTGGCCTAGTCCAGGGTCATCTGCACTCTGGAGAAGAGCAAGTCATTCATTCAAGCATTCATTGAGTTCTGGGGTAGGCACCAAGGATACAGTGTCAACAAGTCAGAAATTTTCAGCCTACTGGAGAACTCACATATTAAATTATACAAATAATTAAATTATTACAATGTGGAAAGTTCTAGGGCAGAAGTGTTATACTGCACAGAATAGGAGGCTCTGGATTCCACTGTCAACTAAATGGCAAAGGGAAAAAGACAGACGTGTGGCCCTGAGGAGAGCTGGGAGTGAGGTGAAGTTAAGGAAAGGTAAAGATCTGGTTTGGACCACTCTATGGGGGAGTCATGAAGACTTAAGAAATATGTTCATATAAATACCTTCCTGCGACCACAAGCTCGCCATCTGCGCAGACCTGGCGTCTGCTCAGCAACCACATCTCCTCCCTCTGTCTGCACGGCTGGCTTTGTTCTAACCACACGTGCCATGTTTTTCTGTTTTTGATCCTCACATGTTAGTGAGGTTGACCGTGTGTCAAGCACTCTCCAGGTACTGAGGATTCAGTGGTAAACATAGCAAGCAAAACCCCCTGACATCATGAAGCTTATATTTTAATAGGAAACACAAACAATAAACAAATGTCGATTAAATATTATCTTCGATAGTGATGAGTGCCGTGAAGAAAGATTAAACAGGGAGTGGAGGGCAAGAAGTGCTGGTGGAGCAGTTGCTATTTTAAATGGGATGGTGGGAGAAGGGCTCACGGAGAAGAGCTAGCTGAGTTGTGCTGAAGAGTTAACACTGTAGGCCCGAGAAGGCTATCCCGAGAAAGGCCTGCCTGCAAGGTGGCACCTAGGAATGTCAGGAGGGCTCCTACCATCCCCATGGAGAATGGCCTACCATGCCTAAACTGTGCAAACCACAGGCTTTATGCTGAAGCCCTGCTTTCTTTCTGTGAATCTGGATTCTGGTATATGCCAGGCAGAGGCTACCTACATGACCAGCTCCCAATAAAAACCCTGAGCACTGAGCAGTGAGCTTCCCTGGTAGACAACATTTTACAACGTTGTCACAATGCACTGCGAGGGGCATTAAGTGAATCCTGAGGGACACCACAGGAAGAAGACTTTTGGAAGCTTGCGCCTGGTATCCTCCAGAGTTCCCCCATGTACTTTTTCCCTTTGCTGACTTTGCCTGGTGTCCTTTCACTGTAATAAATTATAACCACAAGTGTGATTATATGCTGAGTGCTACGTGTCCTCATAGCAAATCTTCAAATCTGGGTGTGGTCCTGGGAACCCTGGAAACAGAACCCAAGACCCGAAGTGAGGACAGGCCATGCAGTACTTGGCCGGAAGTTTGGGGCAAGTTTGACGTGTTCAGGTAATAGGAGGCAGGCACTGTGGCTGGAGCAGAGGAGTAAGCAGGAAAGGCGTAGGAGGTGTATGCAATCAGTGAGCGAAGGGAGGGACCGGACGGGGGAGGTCCCTGCTGCCACTGTGAGCACTTTGGCTTTTATTCACCATGACATGGAAAGTACTGGAGGTTTTGAGGAGAGGTCTTCATTCATAAGAAGCAAAGCAGGGAGACCAGTTAGGAGCTACTGCAGTTATCTGGGTACAGGATGTGGTTTAAACAGGGCTGGCAACCAAACTAGCTCCTGCCTCAGTGCCTTCCCCAGGATGCTCCTCCCATGGCCACTCAGGTCTAACGTCTCAGTTCACCTCCTGGCAGGCCCTTCTCTGACTGCTGTTTCTAAAGCCACTCCTGGCAACTCCCCCCACCCAGGCCCTCTCCCTCACTTTGTTTTCATTTTCTAACAACTCTCACCTCTATCTGAAAGTATTTTTGTTTACTTCAATGTATGATTTCTCCCTCCTTTACCCACTCCCACCAATATGTAAACTCTATGAGGGCATTTAGTAGTAGGCATCCCATAAATATTTCACCAATATAATGAATGAATGAACGGATGAATGAGCCAGTGCACTAGATGATGCAGTCATCTACTTGGCTGGAATTGTGTAAAATGACACTGACCTGAGAGTCACCGCAGATGACTGCCACCTTCCCAGAGTCTCCAGGAGCAGAGAGATCATACGCACCCTTGCATACCACAGGGAGCATCCAGTCTGCCACATCTGCCCTAGCTTAACTTTTTATAGTAACACAAGGAGTCATGATGACCCCAGGTGATGACAACTGGCCCCTCTCTTAGCTTACAATGATTCATGGTTTTAACCATCTCTAACCCCCACCCCCTATACAGCCAGTCATTCACCAAGCCCTGCAGAGCCCACACCCTTCTTAATACCTTTTGAATTCTGAGCCCTTCTCTACCAACTTCTTGTCATTATTTGTCCAGGCCTTTATGCTTCCCGACCGGATAGCTGCCTCTTTGCTCTCCTGCAGGCTGTCCTTCAAACCATGCTCCACACTGCTGACAAAGCAGCAATTCCAATGTTTATCACGCCTACATCACTCCCATGCTTCCAGTCCTTTCTCGCTTCCTACGGTCTTCAGGAGAAAGTTCAAACTCCTGAGCAATGCATGCCTCCTCTTCCTCCACTTCCCTCACCCCCATCCTCTGCTGTAACCAGACTAATGACCCATTTGTAGTTCCCCAAATATCCAGGCAGCTTCAGGCCTCCAAGCCTTCTCTGCGTGCTCTCTCTTCCTAGAAAGCCCATCCTTCCCTCTCCACCCCTGCCGCCGACTGCTCCACCTCCCACCTCCCACCTCCCACAGCACCCACACTCCTCTGGAGCTAAATCTATATCACCCTTCACAGTTCATCTTCTCCAGCAAACATTCTCTAACTGCACCATTTTATTCTGACGCCCCTGCTCTGTGCTCCCATAGTACCCTGTGCCTTTCTTGACCCGAGCACACACTTCACTATACTGTGATCACATACCTATTGTCCTCACTATGCACAGACCCCGGTAGGCACAAGCCAGCTCTTCTTCAACTTAAAACAGTACACGGCACAAATTAGGTACTTAAAAATAAATAATCGTTGTGCAAAACACAAAGGAGTAATGATATACAAATCAAGCAGTGGCTATTTAAGAGAACTCAGGGATTAATGCCCAGTGTGCTTGTTCTGAACAACAAAGGCCCAGATGCACTGGTTACCGTCCCTGAAGGGAGGTTAGGATGCGAATTCCTCAAGCTGTAATTTTGAATTGTGTGGCTCACTGCTGTGCCCTCAGAACTTAGAACAGTGCTTGGCATGGCAGGATATCAGTAAATATTTGCAGAATGAATGAGACACTCTTCCTGGGACTGCTCAGCCACTGCACGTTGAACCTGGGCGACATTCTGCAGCACAGAACTGACTCCACTACCTCTATGATGTCAATGGCAACGGCTAACATTCAGTGAGACCTGACTACCTGCCAGGCACTGTTCTGAACGCTTACACTGTTTCTTTTACTCTTCACAACAAGCCCTTCACCACAGGTGCTGCTTTACAAAAGGAGTGAAGGCACAATGGCCCAAGGTGACCCAGGTAGGAAGGAGAAGGTCCAGGCTTCACACTCAGGCAGCCTGGCTCCAGAACCCGGCTCCGACCACCACGCCCAGACAGATGCCACACTTGTGCTGCCTAAGCTTAGAGGCCTCATTTGGTTGATGAAACCTGTCTGACTTTAGTCAATATAGAAGCATGAAAGCTTGGCAACAAAATATCTGTTGACTTTTTTTTTTTAAGTTTAGCTGCCTAATTTATTAAGAATAGCACCAGCTTTCTGGGAACAGGGGACTACATCATCACAGGATATTTCACAAGAGCCCTAAGGTGATCACAGCTTACCCTTCACTTGCATGTGGCATCTCACCCTTCCAAACTGCTCTTACAACATTTGAGATTTGGGAGGTAAGCTGTGAGTAGTGGGTGAAAATGGATCTTGGGAAAAGATCCATAAATATAAATTAGGAGCTACAGCTGGATGGCTGGACAATCACTCTACTGAAATGAATGGATAATAATAGCTTCTGAGTTCTGACCACCTACTATGTTCCAGGTACTTACTAAGTCCTTATTATACCACTAAGGCATTTTGTCTTCACAAGGCCTCTGTGAGGTGGGAATTATTATTATCCATTTTTCAGGCGAGGGGATATGTTCAGAAAGGCTAAGAAACTTTACTAGGGCCCTAGGGTTGTACAGCGGGTAGTTGTCAGATCTGAGCTTTTTGAGTCTGGTCCTGTCTGACTCCACAGCCTGTGTTACCACCTTCCAGCCCACTTGGCCTCCCACACGTGCTCTGAATAATGGCTGTGTAACCACAACTATCAAATCCTTCAGAGAACTTACAAAGAACTTTACTGTAAAACCTCCAAACCATAGCTTATGTTTTAGACTAGACAGCTTCTGTTCATGTTAAATAGGCAATAAAACCTAAGTAAAAAAGAAATAGAAAGAAATGGCTGAAATCTGGTGCCTGATCACAAGCCTTTCAGAAGGCTGGGTAGTCAAATTGCAATATGTAATTCAAAAATCTTTACTATAATAACAGCTTATATTTCTCCCAAGGACTCTACTGCTATGAAGGGTGAAAGATGAGACTGTCTATGCTGGAAGAAAGTGGTGAAAAACAGTGATGCTGCTGTATCAGGGAACCCAAATGGACCCAGAGACGATGGCATATGATGGAATGTATGTCTGGGGAAGTGGGCAAGGTGAAACAAGAAGGGTAGAAAGTTAATGGCTATTGAAATTGAGCAGTAGATACATGGGAATTCATTTACTAGTCAATCTACTCTTGCATGTGTTTGAAAATTTACACACACACACACACACACACACACACACAGAGTCATGCCCCTCTAGTAGAATATGTCCCTGGGAGGTTAATAATCTGGGTTCCATACCTTCTTGCACATAGTAGTGTAACTGCTGGCCCCTGGCCTTGTGGGGAGAGGTCAAGCCTGAAATTGGGTTGGTTCTCCCTGCCCTGTCCTGGTCTGTTTCTGGCTAGTTCATCACCCAAGGCCCCAGCATGCCTCCCAGCCAAAAACTTGGCAGCAAGTTCTGCTTTTAGAAGTAGGAGAGTAGCTTGCCCGGCCGGGCGTGGCTCAGCGGTTGAGCGTCGACCTGGGATCCAGGCGATCGGGGTTCGGTTCCTGGTCAGGGCACATGCCCAGTTGTGGGCTTGAAAGATGACTCTCTCATCATTGATGTTTCTGTCTCTCTCTCTCCCTCTCCTTTCCTCTCTCTGAAATTAATAAAGATATATATATATAAATAAATAAAAAGAAGTAGGAGACGTGGCTGAAATCACTGTTTCTCAAAATAAAATATGAACACTCAAAGTACTGCTAAACCCTCAAGCAGGAACAAGATATAAGAGCAGGCTCAATTAGCATACAACCGGGATGTGGCAGTGAGCTGGCACCGAGTTACCCTTGAGGATGATATCACTACCCAGAATTAGGAAGTTACTAACAAACCAGAAATCAGTATGTGGCCATGCCAGGAGGTAAGTTGACTCCTGAGCACTGAGTGAAGGACAAACCCTAAGCAAGTTTCAACAGATTCTAGCCGGATATCACCTTGTTCCTTTAACACTTTGCAGAATAAATGGAAAGATTAGCCAAGCCCTTATCATCTGAAGAAGCAACGCCTCTTAGAAAACTGAGCACCTGACTATGAGAAGATAGCTTTATTCAGTTCACCTAAAGACAGAGGAATCAACCTACTGCATCCTTTAGAAAACAAGTTAAAAAAGGGTAAGCAAGACACAAGATGGGTAAAAGCAACCTGCCTGGGCTCATCAGCAGTGGGTTAGTCCAGCTGGCTCAGGAACTCTGTCAATGAAAGATGGGTCATGGGTTCACAGAGTATTCCTATGTCCCACAACCACAGGCTGTGCCCCTAGCCCTAGTCAGCCGTCTTTAAACTATGTACCAAGGATCCCAGGTCCAAGGAGGTGGACAGAAGAGAGAATGTGGATGCAGTCATGCCGATCCCTCCCCACTATTTAAAACACAATGCAATGGCTTCCCGTACCACTGAGAATGAAATCCAATCCCTGCAGCCTTGCTCCAAGCGGGCTTACTCTGCTCCAGCCGCTCCAGCCGCATTCCTTGAGCTCACTAACCTCATTCCTGCCTCAAGACCTGGCACTGGACAAGGCAGCTCTCTTCCTTGAATGCTACTATCCAAATCTTTGTATGGCTATCCAGCTCTCAGTTCAAAGGTCACCTTCTTAGAGAGGCCTTCCCTGACTACCCCAGTCACTTTCTTTGCTAGCCTGTCATCTTCTTCATGCCACTTATCACTATCAGGTATTAGTATTTATTTGATTACTTTGTCCATTTCTAGACTCTCTCCAGTAGAATGTGAGCTCCATGAAAGCAGGGTCTTGACTGTCTAGTTCACCATCATAATCACACAACCTGGAGCAAGGAATACCTGCTGATGAATGAACGCCTTCCTGGTAGGTCAATAGCTACCTTCATGGTAGCTATAAACACATTTTTCAAACCAAAAATAAAGGTACTAGGCTTGATGAGGCATATTTTTCTAATATGTAAATGTGCATAAGTGAAAATACATAGTATCTATATTTTATAAGGAGCTCTTTTGAAAAAAACAACACTAAAATTACATAAAATTGGGACTATATTGGAGAAACTAAAACATATGAGATACATGAAATTGTATCCTTTCATTGTTTGATACATGTTTCTGATGACTGCCTTCAGCACCAAAGTGTTTAGCTGTCAGTGACCATTAATAACAGAAGAGGTGCTCACCAGGGAAGGATGGGATTCCTGAGTGAAAGTCGGTGTACAGGTGGACCTGGGTTTTCACACAGGTGCAGAAAGTCCTCCAGCTCAGAGTCCACAACTGAGAGCTCTTAGAGCCAGAGTGGCCTTAGTTTCCATTGTTCCTATTCTTTAGGAGAGTATGTCTCTAACTATAATGTGCATGTCCATCACCTGGGGATCTTATTAAAATGTAGATTCTGATTCTGAGATGGGGCTAGATATTTCCTATTTCTAACAAGGGCTCACTCATGTGAAATCCATGCTGCTGGCCAGAGGATCACACTTTGAAAAGCAAATATCTGGTACTACAAAATAACCTCCCAGGAAACATGCCTCTAGATTAGTTCAGAGAGGAAGTGCTAACCATAGAATACTTGCTCCCCAAGAGACAAAAATACAGAGAAGCTAATTAAAGAAAAGCAGAAAGGAACTTCCCTGGAAAGAGATGACCGGGTTTTCTTAAGTCATATTAAGCCAAATGTATAAGGACTTAAAATAGAATCACTCCTAAATGCTGACCTGTGTGCAGATCTGGAAAACTATTTAATTCGGTTAAGAGAATTGTGAAATATGCCTTCTTTTACAAGTTTGATATTTACAACTCTTGGGGCATGAGAAAGGAGCAAACGTTGCCAACTCTGTTAGCAACAGAACTTATGTGGGTCCATTTCCCCTTTTCACTGTCTTGCTTGCTAGTTGTTTTTTTCTGGTTTCCCCTTCTAAAGTTTCCCCTCCCCACCACCACACCTCCACACCCTGCCCAGTGGGTAATGTGCTCATTGTCACCCGCACTCCGGCTGCTCCTCCACTGGTGGGGACACCCTGAGACGGGGCAGGGCTGCCCAGAGCTCTCCCAGGACCTGAGCCTCCAGGCTCCCTGGGGTGCTCTGCAGCCTTAACAGAACTCTCCATGGCAAGCACTGCTCATCAAGGCATGCATGTGCACATCTCCTTGGGGACCTGGGGTGGGAGTGGGGGGTGATGGGCAGGACAGACTTTGGACATTCTGTGTCCTTTGGCAACCTTCCAACCACGAGTGGGCACAATCTGCCACCATTCACAGTGACTACCTTCCCAGTCCACAAAAACGGCAAGAAACAAACCTGGCCTTTTCCTTCCAGTTTTTTGTGTTCTTTAAGAAGTTGCTCCACATGCATCACACTGTCTCCGATGTCTGTAAACTCTGCTTGCTCTGCCAACAAGTTGTCCAGGGCAAGCTTAACCTACAAGACACATTAGAACAGTCCAGAAATAAGCCAATGAGCACCCATTTCGAGGTAGAGGTCTGCTATACTCTAAGAAAACTCAAAAACGCAAAAAGGATTCAGGACCAATGCATATATATTACAGCTCATTCGCTTTCAGATTAAGCAGGGGTGGGGGTGGGGTTGCTGAGACACATGTCGATGGAATATTAAAGCTACAATCAACAGATTATCAATCAGAAAGGAAGATAAACCATCACTGAAATACCACGTGTGCCAACAGGGAAACTGGATCCTAGAACATTACTACCCCACTGAAAAAGTGAGGACAGGATGTCTGAGAGGAAGGAGGGGGCTGGAGTAGGGGGAGGAGAGAAATCCCAACACCCAGAGTTCAAGGAGGAAGAGAGATCTGGAGAGCACTGAACCACAAAAGGAAATGCTATTAAACAAGAAAACAACACCTCACAAAAATTGCACTCAAAGTGCTGCAGCTGTATGCACTGGTTAAGCTTCAGGTGATGCTGCGACCAAAACTGATTAAAGGCTTTTTCTGTTTCATCCAACTGAACTAGTAACCTGTCAAGAAAGTGAGAAAATGACACTGGTTAACATTCATTTCCACAGGAGTGTGCATAGGCTTACGTAGCTAACATTTGTGTTTTTGGTCAGTGTTTTAAATTGTGGTATGTCCTTACTATGAAAGTCTGTGTCACTTATGACTTTCTCGTGGTTTCGCTGCATCCCATATCTTTCGTTTTCATTTCTCAGTCAGTACTGGGCAGAAACTTCGCTTCAGCAGCCGTGGCTGTGCTTTAAAACATGCCCCTGGTAACCTTACCTTGGAGCCTTTTCTCAGACAATGCACAGCACCCAGACAAACTGTTATTTGGAAATGAAACTCAACCAATACTACCACCTCCCTTGAAATCCTGGGATGGCCTAAGAGGAGGGAATGGCATTCTCGTAAAAACATCTCTGTAGCTGGATGCCAGATGGGTGCTGTCTTTTTTCCTTTGTTGTCTCAAATATTATTCTTTCTTCACCCTACCAAGACCCAACAGTAGCTGTTCTAATCTGTCCTTGGTTGTTTCAGATCATCCAGTTCTATATTCTCTCCTAAAAATATTTATATATTCCACCTTCACTCACCTTTCCATGGTGGCTACATTCTCAAGTTGATTGAGATTGAGTTTGTAGGTGGGATTTTTGGTTGCCGGTTCTTGAATACATGACAGTAATGTGGCCCCTTGCTTTCCAAGTAATTTTAGCTCATCCTAGAGAAAGAAAAACACTGTCTCTCTCATAAGAAATTAATGAAAAAATTCTTGGTAGATTTGGGGTAAGGAGAATGGTAGATCGGTATATCTTTCACTTAGGGAATTAAATGCTAAAAAATTCAAGCGGCCGATTTATAAAGTTAATTAACTTATTCTTAATGGGTAATGCATACACATAACATAAAGTTTAAAATATACAAAAGGATATATATTGGAAAAAGCAAGTCTTTGGCCCAAAGCCCATCCACTTTCCCTCTCTGAAAGCAACAACTGTTAAATTTTGTGTGTATCTCAAGCTGTTGTAAATTAAAAGCAAAATTAGTTAATAAAAACTGGTTCTAATCCATGATAGTGACCAGAAACAAGAAAATGACAAATATTGAATGTTAAATGTTGGAAACTGCCAAACAATAATAATGCAACAATTGCTAGATGGCCAGAAAAAAAACTACTTCATCTAGTCTCAATTATCATCTGTCTCTCCTTCCACCTACTTCCAGAAAGTTTGGCAGAGGTGGGCAACAATTTCAGTCTGACATGGAAAGATTCATCCTTCCAAGGCAACTCTATTCTGCTCTTTTTACATGGAGACTTAGGGCTTTGCAGTTGGGGGAGATGTCAGGCTATCTCCTTCCAAGTCCAACAGCTCGCGCCTTCTGCTCACACAGAACAGGCATCTCTCAGTGCCCTGAGCATTCACCATAGTGCAAGGCAAAAGGGTGAGGCCTAGAATTTTGCTCCCAGGAGTTCTGAATTTGGTTCCTGGGTCACACAGGATTCTGGTTTGGCATGTCCTGAGAGTTAGAAAAGTCCCATAATTACAAAGCAATCAGATCTATGCACATGAGCACTGAATCTGTTCCTCCAGGCCCAGCCACCTCCAGCCTTCCCACAGCCTCCAGCTCACTCCCTGCGGGAGGAGTTTTATGTCCTCCACTCTGGTCACAAAGAAGTCCGGCACTCTCAACCGCATGTCTGTTCCCTGTCCCCCACCCCACTCCAGTATTCACCCACTTGAAGGCTTCCATTGTCCATGCCCAGCCTCACGACAGGTATGACTTCTCTAATCTAGCCCCTCAAGATTCTCTGGATACCCCCTGCGTTGTGCCCACTCCACGTAATGCCCCAAGTCAGCCACTTCGCTGGTATTACAGCCTGAGAACCGGACATATCCCTTCCTTTTCATTCTACGTATCAGCCCTCATTTCTTCTTATCTCATCAATGTTCATTAACTGTTTGATGAATTAATAATAGTCTAAAAGAAACCAAGTTACAGGTGAATAGACAAATAAGATATGCCTGGGCGAGGAATCACTCATTAGTTTGTGCTCATAGCTTTTCCCTCCTCTTCTTACCCACTAAAAAGGGTCCTGGCTTTTCTTAGTCTCTTAACTGCCCCTGAGCTTCCAGCAGTCCATCAGGATTCTGGCCTTAGCCATTATTAGAAAAAATATATGTAGATAGTGTGTGTGCACAATGCAGACTTGGGAGGAAAGGTGGAGAGGCCGAAGAAGAAGAGGCGTATTGCGAGCAGAGCTTGGAAGAGAGATGCACCCAAAGGGCTACAGACTGTGAGGCAGCGTGTGAGAGAGGGAAGGGGAACCTCAGTGCGTGATGTCACACACTGTGTATCCCCTTCGTGTGGTTAAAAAACAGAAGGAAAACTTGTGGCCCGGTTACTGCTTTGGCACTAGATCATGTCTTCAGCAGGGTTACCAACGTTTGCCATGAAAACAGAGGGCAAGTGTGAGGCACTACAGTACTTGAAAAGCATAAAGGCAAGTTGCTCAGCTCCAAAATGGAATTTTCCCTTGTCTGCAGTAGTGAGAATTCAAAATATTAATACCTGTACAGAGCAGGCACTGACCAATCAGCAGAGCTGTCAGATACAATGAGAAACTGTCCCGAGGCCAACTGCAGTCCACGTGTTAATCCTTCAGTGGCCAGAATCATGAGAAGGTCTTGTGGGTCCTAGGAAATGGGCCAGGGAGGTGGAGCGGGGCACTCAAGGGATGTAAATATTTAACTCTTTTAACAATGGATACAGCTGTCCCAGTGTATACTGATCATTATGGTTCCATCACTAGAGGAACAAGCAATTGGTTCAGAAGAAGAACCCTTAACAGGGTAAGGGGACTTTTTCAGGCTCAAAATAATTTAAAATTTCTGGGGGAATTCTTTCCTATGACAAGGATAAACATGAATTGTGACATTCATTTAAAAAATATTTATAAAGATCTATTATTACATGCCAGGCATTGTGCTTGGCCGGGTCATAGGCTGGGAGTGGAGGTGGGGAGGGAAGTAAAAGAATGAATCAGAGCCTAGAGAATATGAATGATTAATGCTTTATCATCCTTATTTCACTCTATTACTTACCCCATTTCTGCCACTAAAAGTTGTCTCTACTGTTATGTGTTGTTTATAGTGCTAATAAGTTCCAGAATCTGGCCTTTAAAAGTGCAAGTCTTCATCATTCAGGAAAAAAAAGTCCCTGAAACACACGAGATGTCCTCTTTCCTCAGCAGATGCTGAGATCTTCTGTGGGTACAAAACTAGTTCAAAACACAGACTTGCAAAGGTATTAACACTGAAAATATCCATAAGAACATCAATTTTGTCTACCTGTGCAAAACTGAGGCCTCTGTGCCTATTCATTTCTAACTATGTTCTCCGCAAATAGAGTTTGAACAAATGGGTCTTTTTTTAAGTTGTTTCATGCTACTTCATTTAGGGGGTTCCATTTCCACTCCTCAGTGGGTTTCATGCATCTCTCATATGCTTCTTCTCTCACTAGTCCATCTAGTTCTGCAGCATTTCTCAGTGTCATCTTGATAAGTCAACCATCTTCATAACAAGATTTGTTGACAAGACCTGGATTTTCTGCAAGAGCCTCATTAATTTCAGTTACTTCTCCTGATACGAGGAGAATCGAGTTCACTAGCAGCTTTCACACTTTCCAAAGCATCAAACTCATCTTTTTGTTCAATTTTGTCCCGATTTCAGGCAGACTATACTAAACAAAATCTCCCAGAGCTTCCTGTGCAAAATTGCTGGTTCCCACTGTTCCAATACAACTTTCTGTTGTTACCCATTCATGTATCTCTGTGAATTTATGCACCAAGAGCAGATTGGGGCTGGTGCGCAGTGCCCACGAGCAGGCCCCAGGGCTGTTGGGCAGTGCAAGGTGGGTGCGTAGGCAGCATGCAGGCCTCAGGCCCTGGCCCAATGCTTCGCAGCGTCCTCAGCACCATTTTTGCAGAAGTGCCTGAATAAAGGAGTCTTAAAAACTCCTAAGACTATCAGATTACTTCTAGGGCCTATGTAATTTTGATTTTCTTGATTATTTGTTACCTTGGTAATATTGATGGAACTGTCATCTCTGAATACAAAGTGGAATGAATACTGAATGGGACAAATACTGAATGCTAAGCAGTTATTCATATTTGTAAAGATTGCTCCATCACATGATTGAAGGGGCACTGGCACTTTCCCCTCTACCCTTGCATGATGAGAAAAGGCCTATGGCTCTGTTAAACTTCTTATTTTAACAACAACAACAACAAAAATGAGAGTCTTGCCCTCTTTAAATGAAGGCATAAGACAGTGACTTAGTTGACTAAAGCACCTAAGCGTGCAAGGCCAATGCCCTGAGTTTCTGGCCTAACCAAGACCAGCAAAGAGGTGAAAATCACCTTCTTTGGGGCTCAGGAGGGAGACTGCTTCAAAACCAGCTCAGGTTAAGACAATGGAAGAGCTGTTTTAAGAAAGGAAGTCTGTAGGGTCATAAGCAGGGTCAGAAAAGTACATACCTGCATTGGGTTTGTAGTTATTTTATTGTCGTCTTGGGGCCCAAGGATATTTTCTTTTTTTAACTTGAGATATGATTCATATTCCTTAAAATTCACCCTTTAAAGTATATAATTCTGTTTTTCCCCCAAAACATTTTCATCACCCCCCAAAATAAACCCCATACCTATTAGCAATCTCTTCATTTCCCCTTCTCCCCAGGCCCTGGCAACTCCCAGTCTACCTGCTCTCTCTAGGGACTTGTGTATTCTCAACATTCCATCTCAATTGAGTCATACAATATGTGGCTTTTGTGTCTACTTCTTTCACTACACATAAGTATTTCAAGGTTCATACATGTAGCATGTATCAGTGCTTCATTCCTTGCTATGGCTGAATAAAATTCCATTATATGAATACACCACATTTTGTTTATCCATTCATAAGTTGATGGACATGTGGGTCGTTTCCACTTTTTTGGTGTTATGAATAATGCTGCTATGAAGATTCATGTATGTTTTTGTGTGCAGCATATGTTTGTAATTCTTTTGTGTATATACGTAGGAGTAGAATTGCTGGGTCATATGGTAGCTCTATAACTTTTTGAGGACTTACCAGCAATGCATGAGGGTTCCAATTCTTGAAATCCTCACCAGCAGCTGTCATTATCCATTGTTTTTATTATAGCCACCCTAGTGGATATATCATTGTGGTTTTGATTTGCATTTCCCTAATGACTAATGATGTCACACATGTCTTTATGTACTTAATAGCCATTTATATATTTCCTTTGGCGATAGGTCTATCCAAATCCTTTGCCTATTTTGTAATTGAGTTACTTGTCTTTTTATAATTGAGTTGCAAGAGTTGTTTATATATTCTAGATACTAGAACCTCATCAGATATACGATTTGCAAGTATTTTCTCCCATTCTGTGGGTTGTCTTTTCACCTTGCTGATAGTGTAGTTTGAAGCACACCTGCTCATGAGCCCAGGCCTGGAGCTCTGTGCCCGGCACCTTCCTGCCTTGCTCCGCATTCTCAGTGTACTAACTTACTGCTCTGCAGGCTCCTGTGGTCTGTGGCCTGTGGGCCTGAACCACCAACCCTTTGCTGGCAGACTTCGCAGAGGCACCCCAGGCCTGGCCTTCTGCACCACATACCATCTCTTCCAAGAATCACGGGAGGTGAACTTGGGCAAAGAAAAAGGTCAAATTTTTAAGAGGTATTTTTAGGGAAAATTTCCAGGATGCTTTCACAGTTCCAATGCAGACCTTTTTATTACCCAGAGTCATCTCGGGAATATACTTTGAACTCCTTTTCTGTATCAAGCTCCTTAAAAAGAGAATTAAGCAGTGCTCCCGGACACACGAAAGAATTAATTAGCCTCAATCACTAGACTGTGAGACTCCTCTAACTGAACTACGTGGTCCTTGAGTCTGCGGTCTTTCTTTGCGTTCCTGGCACATAGTGATGAGTGGTCAATAAATGTTGAGTAAATGAACAAATCCACCAGTTAGGAAAGCATTTTTGCAGATTTAGGGTCACAGATAAGAGTTAGCTCTTCCCAAGCTCCATGCAGCAGGAGCACATGCAATGCTAAGACGTCTCAACCTTCTAACCCTCCACTTGCTGCTCTCCTGAGTTCCAGGCTCCTGTGAAATAATGGATTCAGTATTCAGTCTGTGTTTCCGGAGGCAGAACAGGGCTGACATCCATCCAGTCAGCCCCAGGAAGACTTCCCTTGATTGCATGAACGAACCTGCCAAACTCCCTTGTCAGCAGCTCATAAAAACTCTTCTGACGTGCTTTCATGAATCATTTAATAGGTGCCTCTCCTTAAACCCAGTTCAGAGCATTTTCTCTAGTACTCTTTCTCAAATTAATCCCCAAATAAAAGACACATCCCTGAGAAAGTGAAGCAATATGTCAGCTTAGCAGTCTGCCCCCAAATTTCACAACAGCCACTAAAAAGCTTTTGCTTCAAAAGCCAACTCCCTGTTCTCGCTGCAATTTCAGCGCCTTGTATCTTGCTCTGTCCTGAGCAGATCATAGGAGTGCTGCCCTTGAAGGGATGCTCACACACCTCATCTCACCAGCATCAAGCTGGAGTGAGTTTCCCTTTGCTGGGGTGCTTCTCACAGGTATTAATTGCAGTCCTTTGACATGCACCACCTAGTCTCAACGATACTGTTCTCTTCACATAACTGCCTACCCAGAAGGCTGAAGATGTTCACTGGCTTCCAAGTCACTGGGGAAGAGGGAAGAAGAGGACTTCCCTTACTTCCTCTCTCCAGGAGGCTGACCACCTGCAGGCACAAAGGCTGGACTGTGAAAAGCCACTGACCACTCACCTGCAGCTTGTCCCGCTGTTTTGTGTGGGACATGAGAAGCTCTTCAGTGGATGGCACGCTTCTGGGCAGCCTGGTCGTGGCCAGGTGGGTCCCAAACATCTGAAGCATCTGGGCAGTGGTCTTCAATGTCAAGGCAAAGTTTTCGATGGCCTGGAAGGTCAGACAATCATAACAATGTGGAGGGCTTAACATTCGCCAACATACTTTATCAATGGAAGGGCAGTAGAATTAGCTACCATTTCCTGAGTACCTACAAAGGACCCTGTATTATACTCAGTGCTATACCTTTGTCTGTCATCTCAATAACCCAGATGGAAGGTATAAATCTGACTGAGGATTTATACTGGGTAAGATGCTGAAAAGGGCAGGGCCACTCCCCCTCCCTCTGATAACCCTTCCTTCTCTTCCGCCCTGCACGGCCCTCTGTCCTCTCCATCCCCTGCACACACGGCCAGGCTACCTCTGAGAAACCTGCCAAATGCCACTGAGAGGGTAGGACATTGGGGGGAAATGAATGCAGTGATTAGGTCACTAGTGACCTTTAACACAGTCATTTCTGTTGCATGTGGGCAGAGATTGGGGGCCTCTTCCTCTCTCTTCTCCTTTACAAAAATTTTCCTTGTCCTGTGTCCCTTCCATTTATGGACCCTACTCTGCCACTAAATGAATACCTGCTAATGGGTTAGTGACTTCGCAGCTAATATCCAAGGTGAGACATCTGCATTTTAGCAGAATGCTTTAGGAAACATGGCCTAACCTAGAAAGACTGACACTGACCATATGAGGGGAGCTAGTTGAAGGTGAGTGGCTTTTCGGAGTCCCCCAAATCGTTCCACTCAGCCAGACTGGACCTGCCTTGCCCACTTTCCTCTGCTCCTGAGACAATTTTGCCCATAAAGGGGGAGCACAATGTCACATTCATCTCTTCCCCCAGGGCATGGTATTGTGCCTGTCACACAGGTGGCCTAAACGACTACTGAATGAATGAATAGTAGGAGCAAAGGGGCCCAACCTAATTTTCATTTGGGAAAAAGTTATTTCTGTTTCTATATCAGCAGAGAACAGTTCTGAAAACCCAAACACACATCATACAGAATGTGCCAGATCTGAGGCGGCCGTTCTTTACACCAGAGGCCAGGGCTGAGGCTGGCATGAGCAGGCTTCTGGAGCAGAGCATACCTCCCCCTGCTGTCTAAACCCAAAGCCTTCTCCATGTCAACCATTTCCCTACTTGAAGCACTGCTGGGGGTGGAATCTCCCCTATTAGCACAAGCGCTGATAAAGCAACAGTCTTTAAAAAATATTTTTATTTTTCAATTACAGTTGACACAATATTATATTAGTTTCAGGTGTATAACATTTATACAACTTACAAAGTGATCACCATGGTAAGTCTAGTACCCACCTGACGCCATACACAGTTATTATAATTTTATTGACTCTATACCCTATGCTGTATTTTATATCCTCATGACTTTTATATCCTTTTATAATGCCAATTTGTACTTAACACCTTTCATCTTTTCCACACACACCTCAAATCTGGCAACCGTCAGTTTGTTCTCTGTATCTCTGAGTTTGTTTTTATACAGCAACAATCTGGAACGTTACAGTACTTTAGGCCTGAAAAATTAAACACTAACTTTTATAAAAATCTTTCTTTCAAGTACATCAAACTGTTACTACTTTCACATAATCTAATATCCACATAAGATACTCTTTTAACTGCACTCATGAATAGTCTATGATAAGTAACATAAAAATTCCAATTTATTAGGGAATTATAAGAAATATGAGATTAGTCAGTATTTTGTTTTATGTGCACTATCTCTTATAATGCATCTCAACTAGGTAGTATTCTTATCATCACCCCTCAGTCTATATGTGAGGAAACTGAGGCACAATGAGGTTAAGTGATTTCCCCAAAGTCATACAAAAGACAAGTGGCAGAACTGGAGTCGGACCTGGGTAATCTGGCTCCAGGCTGGCATTCTTAAACACAATGTTACCTTTTGGCAGTCAAAACGAGATTTAATAAAACTAGATTTGAAACTAGATAAACAAAAGACTTGGTTTTGAGACTTAAAAACTTGAATTAGAGTCCAGACGCTGATAATCTCTAACTGTGTCACCTTGGGTGTGCTATAATGCTTTTGGGTCCCAGTGTCCTTATTTGAAAAATAGAGCTAATGCTTGCTCTGTTTTTACAGGGAGTTTTTTGAGGACCAAAAGGAATAGCAAATGAGGAAGGGTTTTGGACACAGTAGACTGAGTATCTTACAAGTGTAGTAATAACAACAGTAATAACTCAGAAAGTCAGGCGTGAGGCCTGCAGAGGTCATCCTGGAAACAGAGGGAAGTCTGAGGTTTCTATGGAGGGTCCTATCAACAAATTAAATTGATCCCATGTGTCTGATTAGTGAACAGTCACCCTGGAAGTGGTCCAGAGGACCTAATCCTGGTAGGGTGGTAAAAAGATCTTGGCCTCAGTCCTGGCTCTGCCATTACCTGACGGCAGCACCTCGGATAAGTCACCTCTTTACTCTGAAAATCAGTTTCTTACCTATAAAACAAGGTGATTGAAATAAATGGTCTTTAAGGTTCTTTTCCATTCTAACTTTTTATGAGTCTAAAAGATCCGACATCTGGATAGCACACTGTTACCAAAAAAGGATCTACACATTCATAAGATATAAGATAATGTATATATTGTGAATATGCATTTCTAATATATATTGTGTATATATAAAATATATACATAAAACATGCAAAAGGCATGTAAAGAATATATCTAGTTGTTTTTTTAAAGTTCACTATAATATGTTTAACATGTGCACAAACACAAACCATGGATAAAAACTAGGCCTGGGGGGGGAGGGTGTATGTGTGTGCACATGTCTGCTCATGTCACATCTTTAAATAATCAATCTTTGTGACCTCAGTTTTCTTTACCTTTCTAAATTCTTAAACAACTATTTTTTGCAAGTTTGTGTTATTTCAAAAAAATCTAAGGCAACTTGAAAAACACAAGCAGCATAATAAAATAAAGGACAGGTAGAGAAATCAGAGCGAAAGGGAGAGCTGACTAGCCCAATAAAGCTGGTGGGATAGTAAAATTCTTTTAATTTTAAAGTAATGTATTAAAAATCTAGCAAGTGAAGAAAGAATGCCTAAAAACACCCCAGGTTCCACATTTTATATGATTTAAAGAAATTGCACCCCAGATGACCCTCATCACGCTCATGTATGATATTCTACATTAGCTTCCCTCCATATCTCATATTTAGGCTTATTTAGAATTGCATGTTTATAAAGAACTTTACAGTCCTTCATTTTTATATAAGATTCTCTTAGAGTCACCATTATTATGGTAAAACTGATGAGAAGTTTAAAGGGTTCTTGCCCAGTTCATGGGCTCTCCTCTAGGTTTTGGGAAGGGATGTGCCTTCTTTGAAATTACGTGGCATAGGAAGAAGTGAGGGAGGGATTAGAATCTGTTGCTTTGAAATTGTGTTGCTAGAAATCTATTTTGCTGAATTCTTAAATTTCCTTTTTTTTTTTTAAGAAAAATCACAAAACATTACCCTCTAAAACAAGGTGAATTCTCCTACCCAATTAAATGTAGTTCAGGTGTTGGGCAACCTGTTTCCAAAGTGACCAGATAAAGAGGTGTGCTGACATAAGTTGTCATCAGGGTGGTGAACAGACCTTGTGATTTTGCTTAGAAGACCTAATTTTTTTTCAAGGGTAGAGGGGCTAAAAGAGCAGGGAAAGGGAAATGACAACTTTATATAGAAACACATTATTTGATGAGTTTCAGTTTTACTTTTTCCTCAATATTGCTGACCCTTCTAGTTTAGCATAATAACCATCAATCTGAGTAAATGAGAAAAAGGAAAACCCTATGTCAGGTGCTTCACGGCTTCCAGTCTGTCTGTACATTAGAATCATCTGGGGAGTTTTGTGAGCCACTAATGATGGAGACTCATGCCAGCTCAAGTAAATTAATTTATCTAAGCTGTAGCAGGGTATTTTGAAAATTCCCCAGGTGCACTCTAAGTTGAGTCCTCAAAACTCCCACGCCGGAAAATGAGGTGAGGTGAGGTGAGGTGAGGTGAGGTGAGGTGAGGTGAGGTGAGGTGAGGTGAGGTGAGGTGAGGTGAGGTGAGGTGAGGTGAGGTGAAGGGAGTCAGCAGAAGAAACTCTGGCCTTTTCCCTTCACCCTACTTTCTCCCCAACCCATGGTTTTGGAAAACCCAACCTCCCCAGTGCCAGGTAGTCATAGGCAATAAATGACCTCCCAACAGTTGACCTTAAACTGCCCTGTCTTCTGGAAAACAAGGAGAGACACTGAAAAGGGCACACAAGTTGGTACTCACAGTTCTGTGATTTATCCACTGACTGTGGCGATATTCCAAAGTCCCCCCCAAGTCCTCTGTCAGTTGGCTTTTGTCAATGTAGCCTTGAAGGTCAGAGACAGAATTTAACATAACGATCTATAAGAGGAAAAAAATTAATATATTCCTCACAGATAATTTATTAGTAGCTCACCTCGTTCTCATTTATTTATTTTTTTAATGTTCTCATTGACTTTCAGAGAGAGAGGAAGGAAGTGGGAGAAAGAGAAAGAGAACCATCAGTCGGCTGCCTCCTGCCTCCTGCAGGCCTCCAGCCCACAACCCAGGCATGTGCCCTGACCAGGAATCAAACCAGTGACCTTTCACTTCTTCGGTTCATGGGATGACTCTCAACCAACTGAGCCCGACCAGCCAGGGCAGGATTCTACTCTTATTTAAATAGTACTTCAACTTTGCCTTCTGGCACATTTACATCTAAAATGGCTATTATATCCAGCTGAGAAAGTCCCTTTCCATTTCCCCCTTTGGGAGAATACCAAAGTGTTGAACAGTCTATGACAGAAGAGTGAGGTGGATCCGGGAGCTCAGTTCTAAGCACCTGGAAGTCAGATCCTGCTTGAGGTGAATTTCTGTCAAAAGTTCCCAGGTTAAGTTACACTCTTCAGCAACCAAAATCAAGTGGTATACTGGGACCTAAAAATCTGTGATGAGAACCTCAGTAAAGGGTGGGCTGGTGGATATCAAAATAAAATTAGAATACAGGTACCTACTGAGGAGTATGTATTAAAAAGATTCACTCTGTTGATGTTCCCCCAATTTATCCTTATGGAGGAGATTCAGAGGTAACAGGAAGGGGGTTTTCATAAATGAACAATCTTGCTGATGAACACACCCATGTGACGAGTGAATGCCGGCACATCAAGGGGAAGATGACACAGTCCAAACTGCCCCCAGGTAGGGCCCTGGCTCTCTATCCCAGGCACCATACCACACCCTTTACTCCTGACTAGGAGCATGGACCCCTCCTTCCTGTCTCTGAAATGCGCCCCCTGAAGTCTTTACTAATCACCTTATATTTCTTCACTCCATGTTGATTATTTTGAAAATTGATTCTTGGTCAGAGAACATAAGAATATAGGCTTTCATCCTGGCCCGTGTGGCTCAGTGGGTTGAGCGTTGTCCTGTGCAACAAAAGGTTGCCGGTTTGATTCCCAGTCAGGGCACATGCTCAGGTTGCAGGTTCTGTCCCAGGTTTGGGTGCACATGGGAGGGAGCTGATCAGTGTTTCTCTCTCACATTGATGTTTCTCTCTCTCTCCCTCCCCCTCCTTTCCTCTCTCTGAAATCAATAAAAACATACACATTTTTTAAAAAGAATATAGGCTTTCTTCTACTATTGTACAATATAAGTTAGGTCCCAAAGTCTATAGGTAAAAACAAAATTAATTTATTCATTCAACAAATATGCATTGAACTTATAGAAAATGCCAAGCTCCAAGGGATAAAATAGCAAACACGACGGCCCTGCCTTCAAGGAACTTAGGGATTAGTAGAATTTGATTACCACAGAGCACTCTGTTCATCTCATTAGGCCCCAGGACTTTCTCCTTCATTTCTGAAAAAGAGTTGGGGAATTTAAAAAAAAATTTTTCTAATATGAAATCTTTAAAGAGGGAGGGAAAACCCAAAAAACATAAAAGCCTGAATCTATCTGTGCCTTTCTTTCCTAAACATTTTAACCCACTTTTGGGATTTTCTAAAAGATTTTTTAGTCTTTCTACAGTTAGAAATTATAGGACACATACACATAACAAGAAATTATCAAGTGAAAAATGATTTTTTCTTCTGGGAACATTAGCAGCTATGGTAACACTGGGAATTTTTTTTAATACCATTATGCAACGTCATATTGGGCAGAAATAACTTTGCCCCACAGCCTGGAATTTCAGAAACCTATCTTGCCAGGCCCATGGCTTCTGTCCCACATCACTCGCGGGAGAGGGAGGTGTGCATTCCACACCCGCCGGGATTCTGCTTTCTCGTCTTTCCTGGGAAAACCCAAATAAAGACTCTGATCCAGGCTTTTCCCTTCATCCTGCTTCTGCCTTCTGGCCAGAACCCAGTACGTCCCCCGTGGGCTTGGATGACATGAAGTGACCCCTCGCTGAGACCTGGGAGTAGAGTAAACTTTGTTCTTCAAGCTCATTCTCGTTTCCTCCTGGCACCACCAGCTCTGCTGTACCATATCCAACATGCACATTCTCAGGACAGCTGTTATAGATTACCAATGCCATGCTTTTCCCTTTTCAGTGTACATTTATATTCTTATCTATAATTGATTAAAGCTGTTCTTTCAAGGAGATATGTGATCTTTTAATTATGAAAGAAGCGTTTTCTATATTCTGTCATACACTCCATTTTAAAAAACCAATTTGCATGTCCATAGCCTCTTTAGGAACTTCAACAAGACTGCCTTAGCCACTTCGAATAACAATTTTATGAGGCTGCTGTGAGTATAGCTATTGTAGAATAGATACATGCCAGCAATTGGCACTCAGAAACCCTTTGCTATTTCAAAGCAACCCTCTCCTTGGCTAAAGGTATAGCGAGGCTAAGTGACTTAACTGTCATTATACCCTGGCCCACCTGATTCTTATAAGAGTCATGCAAAATGAACTCCTTTCCCCTCACTAAGCCTGTGGAAATATAACTATTATCTCACTAGAAACAAGCGGGGAGATGTTATAAGAAAGGACAGGACGCTACAAAGCAAAGTGTTAATATCACAACCATGTTTTAAAAACAAAGTAAAAAAAAACAACTAACAGTTTGAACTGTCATCTAAAAAGCAAAATGTATTTTGAAGTTTGGTCCCATCAAGCCTGGTAACCTAGGACTTCGGATTCTGGGCACATCTGAGCTGCGAGGGGAATGCACTCTTCTCTGTAAGGTGAAACGGCAACCTACAGGATGAGCGTCGTGCATTAAAAACACCCTGCTAACTCTGCCAAATAGTTTGGGTGTCTGAGAGTTTTCTAAAAAGTAGATTTTAGTTTCAAATTACAAGTATCATGGGTAGGGAATCAACACATTACCACAAACAGAAGTAGCCGAAGATACAGTATCAAGATAAAGTGTCCACTGTCTCCTTAGCACACAGACGCACCACGTGAGAAGCCGGATCTGTGTTCATATTGTCACATGGAGGGGTGTGTTTTATACACAACCAGGAAAACAAACAGGTATGACATTTGGTCAAATGCTCAGTTCAAACTCCAAACCCTTTTGAGTGACAAGAAGCCACTGACTACGCCTCATCTCCAAAGGGGAAGAAAGCTTATGATTCTCATCGCAGACTCATTAACCTCTCGTAAGTCATCATTTCTTCCCCAACATTAATCATTTTGTTTATTCATTTGTTTTGATTTTAGATTCCACATAAAAGTGAAACCTTACAGTGTTTATCTTTCTATGTCACAATTTCTTTGTCCATTCACCTGCTGATGGGCCTTCTTGTGCGTGCTTTTTCGTGAGCATGTGTTTTCATTTCTCCTGGGTGGGTCGTGGGTTAGGCGTACGTTCAACTTTAATAAGGGACTGCCCGCTGTTTCCACCGTGGCTGCAGCATGCCTTACCACTTTCAATAGCTGCGAAGTATTTAAGTGACTGGGTCGACCGTAATTTATTTGATCAGTCTCTGTTCTTCGGCACTAAGCTGTTTCCAATTACTTACTATTACAAACAATTTGGTAATGAACATCACTGTATATGTAGCTTTGTGCACATGTATGAAAGTATCTGCAGAATAACTTTTATGGGTAGGTCAAAGAGTGTTTACATTTTAGTTTTTGATAAATACTGCCAATTATTCCTTTATATTGGTTATTATCAACTTCATTCCTATCAGCAAAGTGTGAAAGTTCTGTTTTCCCCACATCTCTGTCAAAGTTATAGGTAAAATTTTTAATCTTGTCATTTTAATTTTATTTTATTTTATGAATATCACAATGTTGGTTTTTATTTTTACTCTACAGTTGCCTAGATTTATGTCACCCCCACATTTTAGATCCTTATTTTCTTTCACTCATACTACTACAATTTCTCTCTATCCTTCAATCTCCTTCTACAGTCTTGGACACCACCTTCGGGTTTATATGACTCCAGTACCACTTACCCAAGTCATTCCCCAACTCAAAAACCTTCACTGGCTCCCCATTGCCTACAGAATAAAATCCAGACCCTTTATCCTTACATGTAAGACCTATTTCATTTATTCTGCCTTTTCTTCCAAAAGATTATCCTATGTGTGTGTATTCCAACAAGGGCCTTCCCCATGAACCTCACATAAGGTGTGTACTTCCTGCCTCCAAGTCCTTACACATACTGTCCCCTCGACCCAGATGTCCTTCTCTCCCTCTCTACCTGTAGAGTCCCACCTTCTTACAAACCCAGCTCCAATGACACCTTCTCCACTTGCCCTAACCAAACGAAGACAAGATAAAAGGTCATGCTCACCGGTACTTTCATTTTAAATTCGTCTCGATAGTATTTAATACCAATGTCAGTGATTGTCCTCTGGATAAAGCGAGACGGACGAAGGATGAATATGAGCTGCAAGTTTCCCGGAAATGCTGCCTGGAAGGATCATGAAAATTGTCAGGACAAGTATCACATCCATTGGTCTCCTCTTGCCTAAGATCACAAACAACAAAGTTAAAGTGGACACCATGGATGCCAAAGAATTAGAATAGATTTCACAGGATTTCAGAGCTAAAAGAGATCTTAGAGATCAGATCATCTAAACCCCTCCGTAAAAACCAAACTAAACCAAAAAAACACACACAAAAAATGTTTTTGATTATGAAAACAATCCATACTCTTTATAGAAAACTTGGGAAATAAAATTATACATTAGAAAAAGAAAACCACTTATGATCTCATAGACATTTTAAATATTTTAACCTAATTACTTATAGGCCATTTTCTCTGCTTAAACATGCTATCATGGTTAAACTCATATTATAAAAATATTTGGCAACCCACTTTTTCACTTAATATTAATGCTATGAGCTTTTATTCTTGTTACTAAAAATTCTTTTAAAATATTCTTTTTCGTGGGTGCACAATTTATTTAACTATCTCTTATTGCTAGTGATTTAAGCTTTTTCATATTTTTGCTATTATAAATAACACTGAAATGAACATCTTTATGCACATTTTGGAACATTTTCTTAGGATAGCTTCCTAGAAGAATTATTAAAGACTTAGTATTATTGCTAAGCATATTATTGCTCAGTTGCTTTCAGGAAGCATTGTGTTCACCTTGAGGTGAGGCTCTGAGAAGTGAGATAACTCAGATTCATATAACAACTCTGGCAAAGTTGGGAATCCAAGCCTCCCTCTGCTCATGGCTTTCTATTCTTCCAGTGATTCCCAAAAGCAACCTCCTGCGTTGCTTGTTAGAAAAAATATCTGGTCTTTGCCCTGGAATGTTCTGATTCATTAGGACTTGGATCTGTAGTTCAGGTATCTGCATTTTCAATAAATACATGAAGAGATTCTGATTGGTAGCCAGGGATCCTGCACTACAGTATCTTTTATGCATAAAGTGATCAATGTAATGCTTGGACAAATTAGGCTCAAGTATTAGATGATTCAGGGGTTTTCTATTTGCCCTGGAAAATCAGAACTCCCTAGAGGTCAGACCTCTGGAATAGTCATGGGCACTGTCAAGTATCCAAATCCTCAGGGCATCAACCATCACTGTAGTTATCCCCCAAAATAAATCCTGTAACCAAAACTGAACCAAAGGGAATAAACAATCCATGTACAAAGGAAGGGAAACTTACCTTCTCCGGTGTTTGAAAAGCAAGGTCCTGAACAGAAGAACCTTGCCTTTTGCTATGTCATGACAGGACAAATGAGCTGAGACACTATGTACCTGCCTGAGGCTCTCAATCGATCTGAGAGACACTCTACATGTGCATATCTGTAAGTGTGACTGCCTCTCTAAGTAGTCATAAGTGAGGTTTCAAATGTCCCTTTCCTGTCCCAGCCTCTACACACACATTCCCATATCCCATCCTCCTCAGCCAGTCCTAACTGCCCCAGGAGGTCCAGGCTTTGGTGGAAATGCTGGTGTGGTTTGCCCCGAGGTGTCTCTGCCTGCCCATGTGACTGAGTCCTCTGGCCTGAGGTCCCTACAGAGAAAGGATGCATCTACTTGCTAAAAGGCAACCAACAGGAATAAAAATCAGGCTAATAAGATAAAAAAGAAATCTATCTAAGGTTGTACAAGTTAAGGCCAAACGTAAGCACACCTTCAAACAAACTACTTAAATGTCAGTTTGTCTGGTTTAGCCAGTGTCTTTCTAATATGTGAAAAAATAATTTGAATACTGAAATGAACACTGTCTTAGAGTAGATGACTCCCAAAGCAAGCCCTAAGGCAAGGACTTGGGTATAAAGATTTTACTGAGGAGGTAGTCCCAGGAAGCACAGTGAGGAAGTTGGTGGGTAAGACATTGACGGCTAGAGAGTCATTGTATCCATAAGGGGGGACTGTTGTGGGCAAGAAGGGCTGGGAGTCCCTGAGACTGTATGGAACATACCTCGGAATTGTCCCACTGGAGCTGGGCTATTTATCTACCAACTTCCATGACTCAATAGTTGTCCGTCATTCCTGGGGTGTTAACTTCCCAGCATTCTCTATCTACCCCTCTTCAGTGACCAGAGAAATGAATATAGTAGAGAGACTCAGGAAGCCTTTGACATGCTCAGGAATTCTCTGCAGTGACCTTTACGTGGCAGCGGGGATATGGATGTGACACAACAAAGACCTTCCCAAAATTTGGCATAAAATAATCACCTTTTCCCTGTGACTGATAGGAAATAACTGAATAGACCATTTAGATTACTTTTATAAAAAAAGCACAAAAATAAATAGTTACAGCTATTCGTGTCAAGGATGCTTTTACGGAGCTCCACCTGTCCCTTCGTCTGTCGATAACAACGATGAACCCGATGCCGGCAGCCTCCACACTGCAAAAGAGGGTGGTATCAGAGACCAGGTGAGACGCACAGGTTCTGGGCAGCTTCCTCAGAGAACGCATTCCACAGGCCCAGGGCACTCCAGGATACGTGGGAACACCCTGCACGGCGCAAGGGACTACATGGGCCTGCTTTCCCTAACACAGGAACCCACTTCCTCGCCTCATCTCCCTGGCAGCCTTAGCAGCACAAAAATAGTTGGTATCTCAAATCCTCTCAAGGCCTCTGTTTCTGGCTGGCAAATATCTGAAGGAAGATGCACAGTGTCAGTTGAGCACCACATGTCTCAGTGTAGGTGGAGGACCTCAAGGCTGAGCTCTGCCATTTTTCCACTCCCAAGACTGGCATTCAGCGAACTATCAGTATCCTTCCCTAGGAATCATTCTGAGAGGTGCTCAGAAAAACACGCGTCAATGAGAAAATCAACTCCCTTCCAGCTCCTGGCCATTAATGGCCAGCAAACCATACGCATGAGAAGATATCTTCATTAAGACCAAAAGGAAGCTGGCTGGTCTCCTCTTAAGTCCCCATAATATTCCCACAAAATCCTTTTAAACTAAAGTCCTAAAAGGGAAAACTTTTTTTTTCTATCTTTGGGAGGAAGTAGAGAGGAAAGAGCAAGGGCTTTGGAGCCCGGTTCCAATCCTAGTGCTGCCACTTACTGCCACTGAGAAACCAAGGAGATCACCTAACCCCTCAGTGCTCAGTTTCCTCATCTGTAAAATAAGACCACCACCAACAACAGTGGAGTGGTTAAAAGCACATTTTTCTGAAGCCAGGCTGCCGAGGTTTGAAACCTTGGCTTCTTCCATTTATAGATTGTGTATTTTGGAGGGGACATTTAGCTTAATCTCTTGAATATCTCAGAACTGTCACTCTATCTTCCCTCACTCTCCAAACCTGGAAGTTCACCTTACCTTTTCTCTTGCTGTGCAGTCATGCATCCCTTGACAACAGGGATACGTTCTGAGAAATGTGTGGTTAGGCGATTTCATTATTGTGTAAACATCAAAGGATGCACTTACACAAACCTAGATGGTACAGCCCACTACATACCTAGGCTGTATTGTATAACCATTGCTCCTAGGCTACAAACCCACACAGCATGTTACTGTGCTGAATACTGCAGGCAACTGTAACATAATGGCAAGTATTTATGTATCTAAACAGAGAAAAAGTACACTCAATTATGGTATAAAAAGAAAGAAGTACAACTGTATAGGGCCCTTACCATGAATGGAGCTTGCAGGACAGGAAGTGGCTCTGGGTGAGTCAGTGAGTGAGGGTGAGCGAAAGTGAAAAGCTGGAACATTACTGTACCCTGCTGTAGACTTTATAAACACTGTGCAGTTAGGCTACACTAAATTTATAAAAAGCATTTCTCTTTCTTCAATAATAAATAAGCCTTAGCTTACTGTAACTTTTTTACTAGCCAAACTTTTACATTTTAACTTTTTGACTTTCTTGTAATAACACTTCGCTTAAAACACAAGCACATTATACAGCTGTACCAAAATACTTTCTTTATATCCTTATTCCATAAGCTTCTTCCTATTCCATTTTTCTTAAATTTTTACACTTTTTGTTAAAAATTAAGACACAAGCACACCCATTAGCCTAGGCCTACACAGGGTAGGCTGGTCGCCACTTTCCACGTCCACGTCTTGTCCCACTGGAAGGTCTGCAGGGCAATAATGCACACGGAGCTGTCATCTCCTAAGGTAACAACGTCTCCTTCTGAAATCCCTCCCGAAGGCCCTGCCTGAGGCTTTTCTTGAAGAGATGTCACTCTTTTCAGAAATCTGTGCATGGTGGTTTGCTTGGCTTGCTTATTTTTGTCATCACAGACATGCCTCTAAGCAGATAATGCACCCTGAACGTTCCTCTCCATTAGTGAAAACCTTTTGGTGTTGGGGTCCATGTTTTTAAACTTTTTAAGGAGCTTGTTGAGGTCTGCAAAGGCTTCTGCTAAACCCTTCAGAGTGAATTTCCTGAGGGTTCCTTTTTTCTCCTGCAGTTTCCTTTTCTCTTGCCTAGTCTTCAACTATGTGTGCTTGTTCCAGTTCCAACAACTCATTAGTCAGCTCCACAGGAACCACCTCTAGGAGCTCCTCAGTGGCATCCCCATCCACACTCAGCTTAAAGTTGTTGATTGCCATCTCGACATAGCCTTGTTGGTTTTTGCAACCTTCACATCCTTAGCAGATCCTTTGAAATCATGGACAAGCCTCTTGAGTGTCCTCTTTCGGACGTTATTCATACACTCCTTGGTGACATCACCCCAAGCCCAAGCAAGGTTCTTGATGCAGTCACAGATGTTGTAATCCTTCCAGAATTGAATCAGCGTCTTCTCAGTGTCTTCCTCAGCTGCAGCAATAGCCTGGGCAAAGGTCCTCCTCAGGCAGTAGGCCTTAAAAGCTGCTATAACTCCTTGGTTGGATCAGACAGGTGGTGTTTGGCCCTGGCCAGTGTGGCTCTGTTGGTTGGAGTGTCATCTCGTGCACCAAAAGATGGTGGGTTCAATTCCCCATCAGGGCACCAGGCTGTGGATTTGATCCCCAGTCAGGGAGTGTGCAGGAAGCAACTGATAAATGTTCTCTCTCATATCTCTCTCTCCCCACCCCCCTCCATTCATCTCTCTAAAATTAAAAAAAAAAAAGAGGTGGTGTTTGGAGGGAGAAACTCCACTTTGATACTGGGATAAAGATCACCAATAAAAGGAAGATGTCTAAGAGCATTATTAATAAGTAAAATCTTGAAAGGTACTCGCCACCCATTTTGCTAACAGCAATTCAGGAGGGTATCTTGGACAAGGAGCTGGATCATCCATGGCTGCTCTTTATTTTTTTCAATTATAGTTGGTATACAATAGTATAATAGTTTCAGGTGTACAACATAAGAATTAGACACTTAGATAACTTGAAGTGATCACCCCAATAAGTCTAGTATCCATCTGACCCCATACATAGTTATTGCTGTATTAGTGACTTATTCCCTATACCATACTTTACACCCTCATAACTGTTTTTATAACTGGTAATTTGCACATCTTAATCCCTTCGCCTTTTTAATCCTACCCTCAACCCCCTCCTGCCTAGCAATCATCAATTTGTTCTCTGTGTTTACGAATTTGTCTCTGTTTTGTTTGTTCACTTATTTTGTCTTTTAGATTTCACATATAAGTGAAATCATACGGTTTTTTTCTTTCTCTGATTTTTATCTTTTTATTTTATCTTGATGAGTCTGGCTAAATGTTTATCTATTTGTTTATCTTTTCAAAGAGCCAGCTCTTGGCTTCATTGATCTTTTCTACTGTTTTGTGTGGTGTGTGTTTGTTTTTGTTTTTATTTTGGGGGTTTTTTTTGTTTTACTTTATTTCTGCTCTGCTCTTTATTATCTCCTTCCCTCTACTAACTTTGGGCTTTGCTGTTCTCATTTTTTTGTTTTTGGTTCCATCAGGTGTATAGTTAGATTGTTTATTTGAAATTTTTCTTGTTACCTGAGGTAGACCTGTATTGCTATAAATTTCCCTCTTAGAACTGCTTTGGCTGTGTGTGTCCCATAGATTTTGGGTTGTTGTCTTTTCAACTTCATTTATCTCAAGGTATCTTTTGATTTTTCCTGTGATCTCATTGTTAACCCACTCATTGTTTAGCACCATGTTATTTAGCCTCCATGTGTTTGTGTGATCTTCAGTTTTCTTCTTGTAACTAAGTTCTAGCTTTATATGATTATTATTAGAGAAGATGCTTGATATAGTTTCAGTCTTCCAAAATTTACTGAGACTTGTTTTGTGGCCTAACATGTGATCTAGCCTGGAAAATGTTCCATGTACACTTAAGAAAAACGTATATTCTACTACTTTTAGGTGATTTATCCTAAAAATATGAGTTAAGTCCATCTGGTCTAATGTGTCACTTAAAACCACTGTTTCCTTATTGATTTTCTGTCTGGATGATCTATCCATTGATATCAATGGAGTGCTATCCACAACTTCTTCTTGCTCCTGTAGTACACTGGCAGTGTGAACTTACTGATATGTTTGAAGGTCCTGGGGTTCTCACTATGCCAGATTACCAAGGGTTTCAATTTGTAGCTTGCAACATTGTTTCCAAGCACAACTGTTATCCTGTGCTTAAAAAACCTTGGAACCTGGCATCGATCTGGCCTCCTTATGGATGAAAGTCCTTTTAGGCATCTGCTTCTAGGATAGAAAAGTTTCCCACATATTGAAAATTTGCCCTGACAAGAAATTATCCTCCATAATCAATTTATCTAGAGTTTCCAAAAATTCTTCATCTGCCTTTACATCAGCACTCGCAGACTCATCACTCACTTTCACATTATGTAATGAGTAACAATTTTTGAATCATTTAAAACACCCAGAGCTAGCAGTAAATTCAATGTCATAGTCAGGTTCAACTTTTCCTTTCAACATTACAAACAAACTTTTAGCTTTGGCCTTCATGGTTCTGTGTCTGGTCTTCAATCCAGGTCATTAGAAGTTTCTCCATGTCTGACAGTCACTTCCCATTCATGTTAGTCTCATTTCCTTCAGTGAAGCAGATCCTTTAACAGCTTCTGTCCCTTTGTTCTTCCTGAATCTTCAAGGTCTTAGCTATGGTATGATGGGACATGCCTGACTGACAAGCAATAACCATCACTGGTTTTCCACTTTGTAGTTCTTAATCACTTTGTTTCCAGGTCAATCATTCACCACGTGGCCTCTTACTGACATCATTAACAGTAGATTTTGTACACTTAGGGGCCATGATGAACAAAACATGAGATTAAATCAAGAACATGAGAAAATAATGCCAAAGACGTCTCAGCTCAAGCACCTTTTTGGTCTATTGCAGCACTGAAGAGATTGGATGATACCCACCCACCGTGGAGCAGGCCGTCTGCTTTACTCGCTTCATCAATTGAATGTTAATCTCCTCCAGAAACACCCTCACAGCCACACCCAGAAATGACATTTTACCAGCTATCTGGGTTTCCCTTAGCCCAGTCAAGTCAAACTGAACGTAAAATTATCATGTATCTGCCACTGGCTCTATTTCTCTGAAGAACCCAGATTAATTCATAGCAAGTGTCAAGAGAAGTGGGAATTAAGATAAAACCACTGCGGGGGGGGGGGGGGGGGGGCGAGTCCACCCAAAGTGCAAAGCCACTGAGAAATGGTGCTGGTAAATCAGGGCACTAAACTAGAAGAGGGCTCAAAGAGGCAGCCATGAAAAGTAAAGCTTCTGAAAGAGAAAAGAAAATGAAAGAAGTAGTGACTATGATAAAGGCAAAAAGATGCAAGATGTAAATCCTGTAAGACAGAAAAAAGAAAAAAAAAATCAAGGATACAAACTCATTCCCTTAACTTCCAAAAAAAAATTTTTAAGGCCATAAATAAAAGAAATTGCATTTAGATATACTAACAGAAGATGGTATTATTGAACTAGGAATCTTGTAAACCACCGCAAACTAACCAATCCTGTCCACTAAATGCAGAGATGCAAGCAGTATTCATCTATAGAGTGTGACTATAAAGAGAGCAAAAAAAAATAAAAATCCAGACTTTATAGCTTCGAGAGAATGGGAATACAAGTCATAAACTGGAAAAAATATTTGCAAAAGACATACTTGATTTTTAAAAAAAACTGTTAATCAAAGTATACAAAGAACTCTTAAAACTCAACACTAAGAAAACAAAAACAACCCAATTTAAAAATGGGCAGGAAACCAAAACAAACACCTCACCAAAGAAGATACAGTATACAGATAACAAGCACATTAAAAGACGTTTAACAACATGTTCATTAAAGAATTACAAATTAAAACAACAATGAGATACCACTACATACCTATTTAAATGGCCAAAATTCAAAACACTGTCAACACCAAATACTGGCAAGGACGTGACGCAACAGGAACTGCTGGTGGGAGCGCAGAATGGCACAGACACTTTGGAAGACCATTTGGCAGTTTCTTACAAAATGAAACATACTCTAACCATATGATCCAGCAATCGTGCTCCTTGGTATTATCCTAAATGAACTGAAAGTTTATATCCACATAAAAACTCACACATGGGTCTTTATAGCAGCTTTATTCATAATTATCAAAACTTGGGAGCAACTAAAATGTCCTTCCACAGGCGAATGGATAAACTGTGGTACATCCAGACAATGGAATGTTATTCAGCACTAAAACAAAATGAGCTATCAAGCCATGAAAAGACATGGAGGAAACTTAAATATGTATTATTAAGAGAAAGAAGTGCAGAAAAGACCATTGCACAATGCGACATCTGTCAGACACATGTGCCAGATCTGGGCCAGACCAGAGATTGCTCCCTGTAAAGCAATAACAGAGATTGCATCCTATAAATCCCCTTAGAGACTATCTGACCGACCTCTCCCCTACACCCCATGGTGTGCTGGTTCCTAGAAGAAGCTGTTGCCCTGCTACAGACAGCATGTAAGGCATTTTCCCTTATCTGGGATGGGTCAACCACTAGTATCCCAGCCATCCTGCCCTGTTTTATATACTTCTTAAGCACCTGCCAAATAACACTGAGGATATCCAGTTTGTCTTGCCACTGCTCAAGATGCGCCTCATATTTAAGTTTCTTAATAAACTCTGCTAAGTGCCAGACTGGAGTGGCCTGCCTTTTTCTTCAGTCTTTCCTTGCCCTCCATTGTGGATTAGATTTTTCAGTCTCAGGACTTTTCCCTGGGTCTGCGTGTACAAATAATAAGAAGTCAATCTTAAAAGGCTACATACTCTATGATTCCAACTATATAACATTCTGGAAACAACAAAACTATGAAGACAGTAAAAGGATCAGTGGTTGCCAAGGGTTGGGGGTGGGTTGGGGACATAGGAGGGATGAACAGGCAGAGCAGAGAATGTTTAGGGCAGTGAAACTATTCTGTATGATACTACAATGGTAAACACATGTCATTATACTTTTGTCCAAACTCATTGCATGTACAACATCAAGAGTGAACACTAATATAAATTATGGACTTTGGGTAACAATGGTGTGTCAAGGTAGGTTCATCAGTTTTGACAAATGTACCACTCGGGTGTGGGATGTTAATGGTGGAGGAGGTTTGCCTTGGGGGGCAGGGAATAGATGGAAATTTTCTGAACTTCTCACTCAATTTTGCTGTGAACTTAAAACTGCTCTTTAAAAAGTCTATTTTATAAAAACATTTTAGATAATGAAAATTCCTCCAAAACATTAGTCATTAAGCGAAAAAAAAAACAAAACAACAACAAAAAACAAACAAAAACCCTGTAACATAGCTCTCCAAACAATTATGAACAAGAAGAGATCAGAGAAAAATCATAATCTTAAACATTTATATCAATAAAATAAAAAACAAAAATATAATTTTCAACTCAAAAAATGCCAAAAAATTAAGCAAACCTAAAGAAAGCACAAGAAAGGAGCTGTATGGCCTGAGGATCCTGGCACTCTCCTCTTTGACCATACCAGTTCTTCCTGGTTCTATATCATGACCCTCTGCTAACTGCCTATAATCATTTTGTAACCTGCGAAGGGCTCTGGTGTCTGGTAACCACCATAATATTCAGGAAGATGTGAATTTTGACAAATAGGAACCTGAAATGGGAACTGGACAATAAGGTCAAGTTCCCCTTTCAGGCCTCCCCCTTGTCTCTGTTTTATGTTGAAACCAAGGGGTGGGCAGCGAGAGGGTCTGAGCACATGCTAGGAAGACGAAAGGGGGTGACAGGTCAAGCAGGCACTCTATCTCAAGGGACAAACAGCATTCGAAGAAAGAAAAATACTCCCAAGTTTACCAGCAATTATATAAGGAACACAGAGCAGAAAAAAGAAATCAGGCCCAAACAGTAGCCCCTTGTTAAGGGTTTCTACCCTTCGGTGCTTCTCTCTGTCCTGATTCCGATGGCATGCAATGTACGACCCTCAGTGAGACTCGGAAAAGGTCGCAAGTACAAGGTGAAAGTTACCCGCTTCGTTTAGCACGTGACTGCATCCAGGGATTTAGTAAAATTAAACAGTGAGATTGAAACAAATATAATGGGTGGGGACGTCCACCTGTCGCCCACCTCCCTGCTCACTGTCTTCCTTGCTGCTCCTCACAGAAGGAGACGGTGCAAAGCTGATGGGTGACTGTTTCGGATGCAACTGAGCCAAAGAGGGAGACCAAATTCAACCCCCTATAACCCAGGGAGTCAGTGCAGGAGTGAGGAATGGGGTTCTTTTCTCTCTGTCAGTGTCCTTCTCACCCTATAAAAATACCTTTAGATTGAAACGAATCATATCAGAACTGGAAATTCGACCAACATTACTTCTTGAGAACCTACTCTGTGCTGGACTCTGTGCGAGGGCTACAGATGAAAAGAAAATGAAAAAGGAAGCATTGGCCCCTGGTCCTGAGTAGTTCACAGTCTAATGGAAGAGGCAGAAATCATTCCCACCTGCTATGGTGTTTATAAGGGGTAAGCTCTGGGCTCTGTGGAAATAAAGAGCCTCGAAGAGCAGAACTGGGGTCAGGGAAGGTTTCCTTGAAGAAATTACATCAGACTGAGGGCTGATGAATGTGTAGACTTGGGCCTAGAAGGGTGGGGAAGGGGTTCCTGCAGAGAGAACAGCAGGAGCCAAGCCCAGTATTTTAATGCACACCGCATGCGGGGATGGGAGGAGGGGAGGGAGGGAAATGGTGAAACAGAATTTAAGTAATAAACTTTGGAGAAGTGCATTACAAATAAACCCATAGCCTTATCTCCAAAAGTAAGAAGGGTGAAAAAACAAAAATAATCTTTTGGAGTGAGTTTGGTTAAAGCAAACTAATCAACTTCCTAATCTCCGGGTGGTCCTTCAGTCACAAAGCTGGCACTGACCTCTAAATCATAAGCAGCAGATGGAAAGCAAGCACAACAGCACACACACATACACACACACACACAGCTCTTATCTAAATTCCAAACCACACAGCAGTTAAGTAATCATAAGCAATACAAACCCCTAGAGGGAGGGGGCCTTTTGCTCTGCTGGAGAGTGGACACAGCGCTATTTAAGAATCCCCAGCTCTATCTCTGACTGTAAAATGATTGTTACCAATATGAACTCTGTGCCACAATCCATCCCCTGGAGACTTGGGTATTTATTAACTCAATTGGCATAAAGATGTGAGACCTGCTACATTCCCTTTGTGGACTAAGTTGTGTTTCCCTCAAAATTCATATGTTGAGGTTCTATCCCCCAGTACCTCAAAATGTGAACTTATTTGGAGATAAGGTCTTTACAGTGGTCATCAAATTAAAATGAATTCATTAGGGTGGGCCCTAATACAATAAGACTGGTGTCCTCATGAAAAGGGGGAATTTGGACACATGGATGCACAAAGAGGGAGGGCAACTCGAAGAGACATAGGTAGAGCCACCTACAATCCAAGGAGACAGGCCTGGGGCAGATCCTTCTCTCATAGCCTCAGAGGGAACCCAGCTTGCCAACACCTTGATTTTGGACTACTAGCTTCCAGAACAGTGAGATAATAAACTTCTGCTGTTTAAGGAAAAAAAAAAAAAAGGGTGAGACATGGGCTGCAGAGGGTGGAAGTAGCAGATGCCCCAAAACATCTCTGCCATGGTCTCCATTATAACAGTTTTCATTCCTGGCCTTTCAGTTTCCTTGCTGCATGCCTCAATGACAACTATAAAATCTGCCCCCAAATTCCTTATTTAAGGGAGATAGATGAAATCACTCCTAACATGGCTTGAGCTCCTGGAGCAATGGCCATGTGTCCCAGATGACAAGCCCTAGGAAGCCAGAATCAACTTAATTTAGAGCAATGAACCTGAAGAAACAAAGACAGCTTCAGCTGTTCCATCAATATTTCTTTTCTTTTTTTTAAATATGTTTTTAATGATTTTAGAGAGAGGAAGGGAGAGGAGGAATGAGAGAGAAACCGATGAGAGATAAACATCCATCGGCTACCTCCTGCACGGCCCCTACTGGGGACTGAGTCTGCCACTCAGGCATGCGCCCTGACCGGAAATCGAGCCGGTGACCTCTCAGTGCGTGGGATGCTGCTCAACCAACTGAGCCACGCCGGTCAGGGCTGTTCCAGCAATATTTCATTCACTCAACAACGTTTAGTAAGTACCTCCTATGTGCACTGTATGAACAGAACTGATGCTCATTTATCGTTGTTTTCTAGTCTCATTCCACATCCCTCGTCTGTGATTGATGGATAAGAGAAACTGGCTGAGTTACAAGCCAGTATGCGCTGTGCTCATGGAAGATTCCATCTGAACCCAGCCCTGCCACGTGGGAAACGTGGAATAAAGCCAGTGACTAAGAAGGCAGCAGAATGCTGTGTTCAGCTCACCTGGGGATGCTAGTCAGGTAGGTCATGACATTCAGAAAGTCCTCGTCTGAGATGTGTTTGAACCCCACAAACTCTGGAAAAGTGATGATTGGGGCACCGTCTTTCCCTCGGCCTCCTGCAACAAAAATGGGTGGACAAGATGTTAGCACAGGGTTTTCATGTTGCCCCTGTGCAGTAAAGGACTCTAGTACCAAGGCGGGAGATGTGTACTGGCCTCCCCTCCCCTATCTATAGTATTTCAGAGTAGAATGTGGGACACTGAACTATATTCATGCTTGCTCAGCGGTACTGTGAGAATTTGATTTTTGAATCCTCTGAAGACAGCTAGGCAATATTGATTTAATTATTTTAACATAGGTAGAATAGTAAAGAATGCCAACACAAATACATAATATTTCTCTTCATTTTTGTAGTAACTAAATTAAAAAGCTAAAATGGTGGTTTAAGAGAGTTAGCTCTAAAATCAGACAACCTGGTTTAAATCCTGCTTTCCCACTTAATTTCTATGTGATTTTAGGCAAGATACTTAACGTAAGTAGGAGTTATATATATAATATTTGTACCTACCTGAAAAGGTATTGTGAGAATTAAGTGAAAACATATGAAAAGCGCCCTACCTGGTTTGGCTCAGTGGTTAGAGCCTCTGCCCTAGGACTGAAGGGTCCCAGGTTCAATTCCGGCCAAGGGCACGTACCTCGGTTGCAGGCTCCATCCCCGGCCCTGGTCAGGGCGAGCATGGAAGGCAACCAATCGATGTGTCTCACTCTCTCCCCCTCCCACTCTCTCTGAAAAGCAATGGAAAAAATATCCTCGTGTGGGGGTTTAAAAAAACATGAAAAGTGCCTCAGCAGAGCGCTTGTTACATATAAGTACTCAATAAATGGTGACAGTTATTATGGTTATTATTATTATTATTATCATTACAAGGAGGCATAACAAGCTGCCCTTTGATATGTTATAAGCAGGAATATAAGACATCCTTGTGAGAATAAAAATGTAAAATTAATATTTAAATATTTAATTCATTGAAGCAGAGGCCACCAGGTTAAACTGAATAGATCATATTTCCCAATCTCCTTGCAGCTGGATGTAGCCACATGACTAAATTCTGGCTTCATGGTTTCAAAGCTGTGTGCCAGGAACCACAGAACCACAGTGGACTCACAGAAGCACCATGAATATTTTAAATTTTTGAGGGAAACAATAGTTGGCATCTGTCACATCATACGTGCTACTAGCTTGAGGTAGGTCACACTTTCAACATTAAGTCGCACTAAGTTCTTTTGAATGGCATTGTATCTTTGTGAAGGTGGGTTTGGAGTGGCCGCTGGGATAAAGGCAAGTGCAGTGTGAAAATGAGTGTAGAACAAGAAGGGAGGGTCATGATGTCGAGTCTGATTCCAAGGTTTGAGATCACTGTAGTTACCTAAGAATGAAATTCTTAGTATTATTTTTTTTCCATTTATGTATATTTATTTTTTCAAACAGCTACTAAGTTGTTAAAACTTGTAGACTTTAGCTGTTTAACTGTTCAGTATTGCTTTTGGCCAAGAAGGGCTGCAAAAAATTACTGAGGTACTCAAGAACTGAGACAACTGGGGAACCTGTGCCCCAGCCACAGGCGTGTGAGCTGAAGTGCTGTGAGCACCTCCCAGGCTATGCCCATGGAGGGGAACTACATTCAGAGAAATAAGTGAAGCAACTACTACAAATGTTTGCATGTATTTCACATGTCTGAGAAAGAGGTATCAGTGTAGGGTGTGGTTAGTGCAGACTGTGTGATTAATGTGGGTGTGGGATCAATGAAGAAATTACAGAAAAAGAGAGACTTAGGGAAGGGGAGGCGAGCAGTCGATACGGTGACACCACCATTGCATCAACCCATTCCGGTGCTCTGAGTCCACGCCTGATCAGCATCTTCAGCTTACATTCAAACGTTCCATTTAAATGTGTTTCAAGGGAGAGAACGTGGTATTGAACAAATGTGACTACAGTATTTGTATCTTGTAAAGAGAAAGTCAGCATCGTGGTTACACCAGTCTCTTGTGAGTTTTGTTAATGTGAGTCTTGGGCTCTCAGAGACTAGCCACTAAGGAATGAAGCCCTGTGAGCTTTGTCTGGATGATTAGTCATCCTTCCAGGAAGTCCCTCTTTCCTATCCTGTATGCTTATTTTAAAGTTCACACAGATACCAAGCTTCAACAAGGACACTGAGCTACCCCTTGACATTGACTAAAAACAATTTAGATCAGGATATCCGCTTTCACCTAATATTTTTCCTCTTTGTAGTTTCACAACCATAGGAAGTTCCAGAGAAAGCTAAATTAAGACAATTTGCATTTCTAGTAAGGCTAAATTTAGATGTAGTATAACAGCATATGAATCGTATGACCAATATTTGCCAAGAGAAGGGCTAAAACACTTCAGGGAACCAAAACATCCTAAAATATTCATTAGCATATGATTACACCATTTAACGACTTCACCTTTTATCGTTAATTATAAATTAAAGCTATTCACATCTAAGCAGAGAAAGGTAGGCGGAGTTTTCTTCTTTCTTGGTGAATACCAATGCTGAACACCAGAGAGCAGAGAGACCCTCCCTCCTCCCCCCACTCTACTCCCCAGGTTAACTGAGGACACCTCCTGCTGTTGAATATTATTAGTCCTGAGAGGCAGATGCCCAGAAGAAGCAAAGATGCGCCTCCAAACAACTCTTGACAACCCACAATGAAGCATCGAGTGCCACCTGGTGAGGAATCGTGGAAATGCAACAGGAAGAAAGGGCCAAAGAAGTCCCATTCAAGAAAGATAAAAGAAAACCAAGCCCCTTGTATCTCAGTAAAATGGTTACTTAAATAAAACAAGCTTCACTCCTCCTGGTATAAATTTTACCTGTTCACTAAAGGGCATGAAGACTTCATAATATAGAGGAGACTTTGGAGTGCTGGGAAATCCTAGAGAAAGATGCTGAAGATCAACAATGGGAGAGAGACTGAGGCAGTTACTGCTATTTGCCGTCACTAAATGAATAAGAAACAATAGTAATCTAGTAATGACAACTTTTCAGGAATGTGCCCAGGCTCCAAAAATTTCTAGCCTTTTGTTAATATTAGCCTCTCTCTATTCACAATCAAGTGCTTAATAAAAAATAAAAATTAAAAAACAACAACAACAAGGTATTAAAATTAAGTCCTTAAGAGCTAAGGATAAAAGAGAAATCTCTCAGAGAACCACCAACCTCAGCAATGCTCATGAACCTTTAAAACCAAGACTCTCTTAAGATTGTATCTTAGAAGAACATCATGGTGGCAGCTGATGTCAGTAGTTATTTCTTTTTCTTCCTCAAAATCTTGTCAGCTCTGTTCTTTTACAACCTCAAAAAAATGTACACCCTCGAGAAACATCAAAATTGCACCCAACAGCAAATGGAATGACATCTATGAGATCCCACCCTCCTCCAGCTGGATGGTCCCCAGTTCAGTATAGTCTGGGTGAGACTTAAGGGATGACTGAGACTCAAGTATAATGTTCACCAAGATTCAAAAGGCAGGGCCCTCTGAGCAGAACCCCCAACAAAATCTAAAAATACAAGTGAGTTAGCCCCTTACCTGAAAGAATGGCAAATTGTCTGTGAAGTTGTTCAATTATATCCACTGCCAATAAGGGCCTGATTTCCTGCTGCATAATTTCATCTGCACAAATGAAATACAAATTAGGTTAAATCCTTGCAAATCACAAAGAGAAATTAAAAGGAAGGGAAGCTCCACTACTAGGGAAATGTGGGACCTATCAAGAATCAAGATTTGGTTATGAAAATGCTATTCTCTTGAGAACTCTATTCCTGAGATGCAAGCATGGATCTGGATTTTGAGTGGTTTGAAGCTTGTATACATGAGCACAGGAAAACATTTCCCCAGCTCCCAAGGTTTTGGGAGGGATCAGTGCAAGGACTGTGCCCTGAAGTTTAAGCTTCAGTAGCTTCACAGTAAACCTGCTAGGATGGTCTCATTACCAAGGGAGGTACTGAGGTGTCTGCTTACTCCTTTGGGTCTGCAAAAGGATATTTTAAACAAAAACAACTAAAATTACCAGAGTTCATCTCAAGCTGGGTCATAAAATCAATCTAGATTTATGAAGGTTCTTTGTTTTTTGTTTCCCTCCCTCCCTCCCTCCTTCCTGTTCTTCCTTTTTGCCTCCCTCTATTTGCATCCCTCTATTTGCCTCCCTCTATTCGCCTCCCTCTATCTGCCTGCATTTTTTTTTTCCTCCTGTAATACTTCACGGGGCCTCTTCCCACTACCAAGCATGTTGGAGGCACTTCCTTATTTCACTACTTAAAGATGCTCCTTACTGAATAAAAGGTTACAGGTTTCCAAAACAAAAATTCAAATATTTCAAGCACAAATCTACAAATGTCCTCTAGCCCTATGATTTGCATTCTATCCATCTGGGGGAAGGGGATTAGAGAGAGGGAAAGACTAAGTGGAATCCCTTAGCCTGGGCTGGGAAGCAAAAGCCATTTTCATGCTTTCTCTGGCTGAGATATTATCCTCACTTAACTATTTTCCAGGGAATCTCAAAGAATGAACTGGTTATTATTTCTACAACAGTTAAACATCTGGTTAGATGAAGGCATGAACCAAGCAGCCTGTACATTAACGCTAAACAGGAATTTCCTATTAATTCCGCATGGAGTCAGGGTAATGTTAGGATATTCTAATGTTGACCAATCAGAGGTTATATTTGGGAACCTCCTCCTAGAGCCGTGGTTTCTACTTCTCAGCTTTGGTGTGAAGGTTGAAGGAGATGATCCATATGGAGACGTACATAGTCGGTACTCGGTAAATGCTGGTTACATCCATTGCTCTGGACAGGTCCTTCCCATATTTGCTTTCTGAAAGTCATATAAGGGGCTGAGCAAGTGCCAGCTTAAATCCCAAGACCCTTCCTCAATTAATTCTACCTTTTTTTTTTTTTCTGGAGGAAAGGAGATAAACTCAGGCCCAAGTTGCTTCATCCCAATACTCTTTCCATCCTGAATTCACTAAAAATTCAAGGAAGTCTTGCATTACTACTAATTTTGTAGGTGCAATAATGGCATTGTTGCTATATTTTACAAAAAGGGAGGGCCTTCTCTGTTAGATACACAAACTACAGTACTTAAGAGAAAAAGCATATGAAGTCTGAGACCTGCTTAAAAATACTCCAGCACTCCTCTCTGCCAAAAACGTACAGGGAGGAAGGGAGAAGGAATCAGATTTACAAAATGTGGATAATCGTTGAAGCTGGTTGGTGGGTTCAGAGGGTTCAACATACAATTCTTTCACATGTTTCAAATACAGTTAAGTATTACAACAACATAAAGAATTTAAACACAAACAGGGGTTATGTAGCTAAAGAGTGTTCCAGAAAACAATCTCCTAGTGGTCTAGTAAAGTGGATAGAGCTGGATTATTTTTTCATACACGAGGGAACAATGATCCCAGAGAAAACCCAGATCATAGATGCAATTCATTATTATTATACCTCAATATTTAAGGTGTGCTTTAAATTAAACATTTTAAATTAAAGAGGTAAGATATGAAGGGGACAACAGAACTGAGTAAGCCAACAATCCCTTGCCCCATCTTGTTTTTTATTTTATTTATTTTTATTAAAATATAGTTAACATACATTATTATGTTACTTTCAGGTATATAACATAATTATTCAACATTAATATACCTAGCAAAGTGATCACCATGCTAAGTCCAGTAACCACCTATCATCGCTTACAAGGTTATTGCAGTGTTACTATATTCCCTGTCCTGTACATGCCCATCGCATTTTCTTCTGTCCCCTCCCCTTCGGCAACTATCAGCTTGTTCTCTATATCTATGATTCTCTTTCTGTTTTGTTTTTGGGTTTTTTTGGTTTATTTATTTGGGGTTGTTTTTTTTTAGATTCCACATATAAGTGAATTCATATGTATTTGTCTTTCTCTGCCTGACTTACTTCACTTCGCATAATACCCTCTACGTCCATCCAACTGTCAAGGTTTCATTCTTTTTTATTGCTAAATAATATTCCATTGTATATATACCATATCTTCTTTATCCATTCATCTATTGGTGGACATCCGGGTTGTTTCCATATCTTGGCTATTACTAGTAATGCTGCAATGAACATAGGGGTGCATATCTTTTCAAATTAATGTTTTTGTTTTCTTCAGATAAAGACCCAGATGTAGAATTGCTGGATCACATGGCAGCTCTATTCTTAATTTTTTGAGGCATCTCCATCTGTTTTCCATAGTGGCTGCACTAATTTACATTCTCACCAACAGTACACAAGGGTCCCCTTTTCTCCACATCCTCACCAGCCCTTGTTATTTGTTGACTTACTGATGATAGCAACTCTGACAAGTGTGAGATGTTATCTCATAGTGGCTTTGATGTGCATTTGATGATTGGTGATGATGAGCTTCTTTTCATATGTCTGTTGGCCATCTGTATGTCCTCTTGGAAGAAATGTCTACTCAGGTCCTCTCCCATTTTTTTATTGGATTTTTTTTTTTTTTTTTTTGGTATAAAGTTATATGAGTGCTTTATATATTTGGATATTAACCCCTTATCGGATGTATCATTCATGAATATCTTCTCTCATTCAGTAGGTTGTCTTTTCGCTTTGTTGATGGATTCATTTGCTGTGCAAAAACTTTTAATTTGATATAGCCCCATTCACTTATTTTTTTTTTTGTTCCCCTTGCTCAAGGAGATATATTAAAAATATAGATTGCTAAGAGCAATGTCAAAGAGTTTACTGTCTATGTTTTCTTCTAGGAGTCTTATGGTTTCAGGTCTAACAGTCTTTAATCTATTTTGAGTTTATTTTTGTATCTGGTGTAAGAAAGTGGTCAATTTTCATTATTTGCATGTATATGTCCAATTTTGCCAACACTACTTATTGAAGAGACTGTCTTTACCCCTTTGTATATCTTTGCTTCTTTTGTCATATATTACTTGACCATATAAGCAAGAATTTATTTCTAGGCTCTGTATTCTATTCCATTGATCTATATATCTGTTTTTATCCCAGTACCATACTGTTTTGATTGTAGCTTTGTAGTAGGGTTTGGAATCTGGGAGCATAATATCTCCCACTTTGTTTTTTCTCAAAATTTCTTTGGCTATTCAGGGTCTTTTGTGGTTCCATATAAATTTTAGGATTAAGTTGTTCTAATTCTGAGAAGAATGCCATTGGTATTCCAATAGGGATTGCATTGAATCTGCATATTACTTTGGGTAGTAAGTGTATTTTAACAATATTAATCCTTTCAATCTATGAGCAAGGTATATTGTTCCATTTATTTATATTTTGTTCAATTTCTTTCTTCATTGTTTTATAATTTTCAGAGTACAGATCTTTCACATCTTTGGTTAAATTTATTCCTAGGTATTTTATAGTTTTTGATACAACTGAAATGGGATTGTCTGCTTGACTTCTTCTGATTGTTATTGGTGTATAAAATGTAACATTTCTGTATATTGATTCTGTATCCTGCAACATTACTGAAGTCATTTGTTAGTTCTAATAGTTTTTTTAGTGGCATCATTAGGGTTTTCTATATTTGGTATCATGGCATCTGCAAATAATGAGAGTTTTACTTCTTCCTTCCCATTTTAAATATCTTCTATTTTTTGTCTTACTGATAGCTATGGCTAGGACTTCCAGTACTATGCTGAATAGAAGTGGTAGTATTCATCTTTGTCTTGTTCCTGATCTTGGAGAAAAGACTTTCAGCTTTTCATCATTGAGTATGATGTTACCTGTGGGTTTGTCATATCTGGCCTTTATTATGTTGAGATATGTTCCTTCTATACCCACTTTTTTGAGAGTTTTTATCATAAAAGAATGTCAAATTTTGTCAACTGCTTTTCTGCATCTATTGAGATGATCATATGGTTTTTACCTTTTATTTTGTTAATGAGATGTATTGCATTGATTGATTTATGAATGTTGAACCATCTTTGTGTCCCTGGGATGAATCACACTTGGTCATGATCTATAATCCTTTTAATGTATTGTCGAATCCAGTTTGGTAATATTTTGTTGAGAATTTTTGCATCTACGTTTATCAAGGATATTGCCCTGTAATTTTCTTTTTTTATAGTGTCTTTATCTGGTTTTGGTATCAGGATAATGCTGACTTCATAAAATGACTATTTTAAAGTAAAAAATCATTAGGTCAAACCATCATTAGTTGAGAACCGCTGAATAATTATAAACACTATGTCCACAGAGAAAGATTTAAAATATAATATCAAGAACATAAAAATCACACATGTGGTGGGATTGCAGCCAGGTTTAAGAAAAGAAAGAAGAAAGCGTGTGGTGTGTTTGTGCACATCTGTGCAGGCATATGAAAAAAGAATACATGAAATAGTTGTATTAGAGTGATGTAATCATACTATGGTTACCCCCTTTAGTTCACTAGAGAAAAACATGCTCTGATAGCCTTTATTTTTTCATGCTAACAGGACTTTATTGAAGAATAATTTACATGCACAAATCTTCAGTGTACAGTTTGATGAATTTTGACAAATGTATACACTGATGTAACTATCACCCAGATCAAGATATGGAACATTTCCATCACCCCAGAAAGTTTCCTTGACCCTTGTTCCAGGCCCCACACTTTTGAGAGCTCCACATATTACAACCCTCCCTCCCATAAGTAGATGAGTTAAAGACCACATGGGTGCCTCTGTTATTCGTGATCCAGACCTCAATGCTGGCACGGCACACCATAGCTCCAAACATCTACTCTCTTAACATCACCGGGGCCCCAGGGAAATACTTCTCCACATCTCTTGGTCTATATCCTCAAAAGAAAAGGTGACTGTATCCAAATGCTACGACGGTTTGCGAGCTGTGCCACTGCTGATATCAGGGACAGACACTGTTTCTGAGTGTTGGGAGGATTTGAGCCGTGAGGATTTAAGCAGCGGAAGTGCTTAGGTAAGAGAAAAGACAAATGAATTAATTCGTCGGATCCTTCCTCTCATGTGGCATGAATGCTGTAGATTCTTATATAATGAAAGATCATGTCCAATACTACCAAGCATCAATGTTCTCTTTTTCCTTTCAATTCATTATGCAAACATTCACATTTTGAACTCCTTGAAGACAATTACATTTTACTTTGGTCACATTTACTTCCCATCACTGCTCCCAACAGAGCTCTAATTATGTGCAAATCTCAATGATAACAATATAGTGATTTTGCTGAGGTAAGAAAAAAAATATTTTATGGATTAATTAATGATTTGTAGATTATGGATATCTTTATTGCTCATCCAAATTTCACTAGCTAATTAATATGACAGACACACACAATAATTCAATTTAGTCATCTTTGCTATTTTCTGATTTTTAGTCATTTATAAACCATAGTTTTATACATATTTTAATTTTGTTCTTATGAGGGTATGTATGTCAAGGTAGGAAGACAGAATATATTTTACTGAACTGTGGCATGCAGGCCTCCATTTGTAATCTTGCCCCAGGCTCTGCAAATGCCTATTTAAAACTGCTTTGAGAACTGATAAAATATTACTAGGCATAAGCATTTCTGTTTTAAAACTTCTTAGTTTCTGCTCACATTTCACATTGTACCCTTGTATGAGACAAGCAGAGCAGAGGTGGAAGGTTCTATGCAAAGTTTCCTTAGCAATGGAAGCTGGGGATGACATTCTCCTGCAGCCCTTCAGAGCCACAGGAGAGGTGAAACCAGCTCTGCTGCCTGGGCTATTCTGAATAGAAAGCAACCAACAAATGCCTTGAGGGAAATGAAGAAAATTTGTGAAAATACCAAATTCCTCCTTTCCATAAAGCCTTCATGTTTTAGCTCTAGATTTCAAAGTGACCCCACCAGCATTTTTATCAATACTTCCACAGAGCATTGCTCCTCAAATTACAATGGATATTTAAATCACCTGGGTTCTAAAATGCAGATTCTGATTCAGTAGTCTTAGGGTGGGGCATTTCTAACAAGCTTTCCTCACGCCGCTGAGGCAACAGAGAAGCCAAGCACACATCGATTCCAAGGCCTTAGGCTATTCTTGATGCTTTCCTATTGCTTAAGAAAAATGCCGCTCAAGAGGGAAAAAAAGGTTCTATTTGGGTTGTCAGATTCTGCTTCAATAAAAATTATCATCTATATGTATCCAAAGTATTCTTGAATCTGAGGCCTAGATGGTGTAACTTTTTGCCTAACATCTTCTGTGCTGTTTTTGGAGTCTGCACTCAGGAAAACAAGCCAACCCCTGCCTTGAGCATCTGCTTACCTCTCCTTCCAGCACACCTCAAGCCCTACCTCAGTGTGGGCCCCTTAATGCCTATGCTCTCTCATGCTTAGCCCACTTCCAGCCCTGTATTCAATCAAGTCTATCAACTGGAAGCAGTGTTTTGGGCAAGACAATATTACACGGTATAACATGAAGAGATGAGAAGACTTGATATTGTTAATGGCGAAACAGCACGAGCTGGTACTGGCATAGTGAGACCTCAGTCCTGAGTTTGGCTAAGAAAGAATTCAGAGTCAAGAACTCAGATACACACAAAAGTTTATTTAGCAAGTCAGAAAGGAAGAAGTGAGCCAGTAGGGCTGTGTGGACTCAGGAAATAAGTTGCAGAGAAAAAAGAAGGGGAAAGAGAGCAAAGGTACATAGCCTGAGGGACAAAAGGCGCAGGAGAGGCATGAGAGAGAGACAAAGAAAAAGAGAGAGCTGCGTCCTTCATCTTAAGGGTTTTTAAAGGTGAGGAGTTTAGGGGAGATTTCAGGGGAGGACCTCAGTAGAATATTCATCAGCTTCCCAGGTGTGTCCTTTCAGGGCGGTGGTCTCTACTGATTGGTCGGCACTAGGGTATACGGTCATTAGTCATTGTGTTATCAGTGGGGAGCCCTCCATGTCCCTACCTATTACAAGTGGAAGCGGGCTTCTTGTGATGTCACGAGTAAAGGAATTTTCTGAGACTTGCATGGGAGACGGGTATTGTAGAAAGTTTTATTTCTGTGGAATTAAACCCTGAGTTTCCAAGGTCCCATTTCCCTCCATCCTGCCAAGGAAAAAGTCCCATTTTGCTTTCAGCAGAGCTAGAATTAAAGTCATCGCCCAGAGTTTCCATTCCATGTTGGAGTACAGTTCAGTCTAGTATCAGGCCAGCTTAGCTTATGTTCCCAGCTATAGTCCATCAGTCCATTACGTGTGGGGTCCACATGGCCCACAGGAACATAAGCGAATGCAAGGAAGCAGGAGCAAAACCAGAGGAATGAGAGGGAGAGAATTCCTTTGTCTGGGATTTTAACCTTCTAACATTTCCGTGCTTGCAGTGGCCACACCCACTCTAGCCAATGACCTCTATTCCAGGTTAGACTGACAGACACCTTCCCTATCTTTACTTCACATGCACCCATCTTCCCCTTTGTCCCGTCCCTTCCCCCAGGGAATGGATCATTGGTTCCCTGGGGTGTGCAAAGTTGCCGCTTCCTGGTGAAGCTGCCCAGATGGCTATGCTTATAATGTCTGGCCTCCCTTTTGCTCCTTTCCTATTATGAAATAACTAGCTAATTACAACAGTAACTATTGCAGCTGGTCCTGATGTCAGCCATGGCGTTGCTTCATCTGGCTTTGCTGCTTTTCTGAGCCTGGAGCTAAAACACAATTGAGGCCTAGATGTTATCTCTAGTTTGACCAAAACTCTGACTCTGTGATCAGCACACCCAAGGCTTTGTTCCTAAGATTGCTTCATGCTGGTCAGAACCTTATTGTCCTGAGGGGCTTAATGCTTAAGGGCGTGGTTGTGCAAGGGCTTATATGGGAGTCATCTGAGGCTGTTCTCTGTCCCCCTTGTTCGTCCTCTAAGGGTGTCTAAACTGCATGACTAGCCATATGCTAGGGGTGGAAAAGTCACCCTGGGGGCAAGGACCCACCCTACAATACTTGTTTTTCCAGTTTTGTCCATTGCTAGGCATCCAGGACTTTCCACCCTGGTGACCTTCTGCCTGATGGATTGGCAGTTATTTTATAGATAAATAGCATAGAGAGTTGGCAAGAGTGCAGGCAGATTCTCTATAGGTAAAAGTGTAAATAGGTACTTTTTTAAAAAGTTGATTAATTTGGAAATATCTGTCAAATGTTAAATATGCAGTCTTTAGCCAAGAAATTTCATGTCTAGTAATTTAATATATGGAAATATTAACACAAGTTCAAGGTAACAGGCTATGATGTTTTTTACGGTATTGTTCTTCTAGTGTAAATGCCCATTAACAGGGAAATGGTTAAATTATGATACAGCCATACAATAAAATACTATGTAGCCATTAAATATAATCAGGTAGATCTATATGTACTAACAGGTAAGAAAATTCAAAATATGCTATTGGTTTGTTTTTAAAAAAAAAAAAAAAAGGCAAGATACAGAACAGAACATTATCATTTATGTGAAATTTACATAAATATGCATAGAGAGGGACTTATTTGAATTTTTGCAATGAGCAATTGAGGCAGAGACAGCTAGCTGCCCACCCAAAACTCACAGTTCCTCTTCTATACAATAGAATTTCCACTGGAAGGTGACTGCCCAACAGGGACTCAATCTCCACTCACATACACACACACACCCCCTATCTCCAGTTATAGGCTTGTGACAAGTGAATGCCAATAGAAGATGAATAAAAATGATGTGTTACTTTTCAGCTGGGGTGTTTAAGAGATGGGTGTGTCTTCAGCACTGTCTCTTTCCCTCCTGCAAGGTGCAAGGTGACAATTCTGAAGCTAAGGGATGGCTGACCCACAAAATAGAGGCAGATAGGGTCCCCAAAACACTGAGAGAAATTGTCCTCTGACCATGGAACAGTGTATTACAGTGCATTAATTCAATGAAATCTATGTTTATTGCAGCAGTTGGTGTTACCCTAATTTACAGGCATACATTCATTTTATAATAATATTTTAAATACACTTTATTCCTTTTTAAAAACAAAAAGGGGGAGACAGTCAGTGGAAAAGCAAACCTCCAACTGCCGATTCTCCCTAACCCCCAACAATTAAATAAAATATGGGTCTTGGTTAACACACATCTCAATCAGTGTGTCACCTCTTAAGTTTCATTCCCTTAATCCCAAGAAATAGGTATTATGCCAAGTAGCTAACAGCAGATTGCAGTAACAACAGAAGGCCATTTACACACTCATAAAACTTTCATTAAGATACTTAGACCTTCATTGCCGTCTTGAGTCACAGGCAGAATAAAATGATTGACAGCCAAAGCATGTAGGTGAACCTTTCATAACCTTTTCTAGTGGGGGAAAAGAAAGGCAACAATAGTATATGTAATGCTGTGAGTTGAGGATTCAGAAATTATTCATATTCTCCTTTCAAATTAGTTTCTCTCCTTACTATTTTTTTTTAAGTATCTTTATTGTTGAGTCCCCTCCTTACTATTAACAAAGCTGTAAAGCCCTTATGATTTACCTTTAGGAAAATTAGGGCAATCATTTATACCTGAAGTCAAGCCCTGTGAGGATTCGTGTGCATGCACAGGCAAGCACTTACGTGTTTTAAGTATGGAAAGCAAAATCTGATTAACAAGTTGTTCTTTCGTCAATAGCAAATACATAGTAGCCCTTGCCTTTGAGAATATAGAATATAATTATATGGTATAGACTATAGTATAAACATGAATCATGTCTCAGTCAGAAAGTATATGGCAACAGTGATGAATTATTTTAAAAGCACAGTTCTCCATTCAATAATTCTCCCTCTTGAAGAAATAGTTTCCAAGTATAAATAAACAGTAATGAGAAGGACAAAGACATTGGCTTTAGTCACCTTTCCTAGCCTGTGATCCAAGGGGGGGAAATGTATTATTAACATTTTCAAGGCAAAAAAAAAGGTGAAGGTATATGAATAAGCCCATCCATAAAAGAAGCAGTCTTAGGACAAGGCGTAGTTGCGTCAGCTCTTAGCGCATTGGCTTCCAAATACATGTGAGGCAGACCCAGAAATGCTGTTCCTTCTCACTCAGCCCACTGAGGGAAGTGTTTTTCTTTTTTCTATTCTTAAACCGCCAGTCTGTTATCAGCTTATGTGTCTAACATGAAGCCTTAGCATTTCAGACTTAACATTTCTCTTCAGATTTATCATTTTTCTTCAGGAACATGTATTTCATAATCTGGATTCTTATTTTCATTTTACAACAGCAATATATGTTGGTTATTTTTTTGTTAATTTAAAAATACAACAAAAATAAGAAAAGTAAAACCCATATCATTCCTTCCTCCAAAATTAAATAGTTGTATCATTGGCATATAATAGTCAATATGTATAGATACAAACATAGATGTTTTTAAAATTGGTTCAGACTTCCACATTCCATTTTATAGCCTGACTTTTTGTCAGAATATTGGGCATCTCTTTTTATTATAAATTTTTCAATAAATGACCACCTACAATGTTAATAGCTTTTTTAAAAAATATAATGATTCTTTTTAAAAGTCCTTTTTAAACTCCTTAGGAAACTAGAGGCAGCAGTGCAAAGTACATTTTTTAACGTAAAATTCGTTAAGCCATTATTCCACCGAGAAGAAGGCTGAGTAACAAAACCCATGAAAGAAAGGCATTACTCCTCTCACGGTACCTTGTTTTGCCACGTATTCTAGCCTGGAGCTGCTTTCCAGGAAATGGTGGTAAGCCCTCATCTCTGCTTCTGTTATCCGCGCCGAGGTGTAAGGTGAGCATCTGGGGTCTTGCTGCCCACACATCTTACACCAGGAGGCCATGGGATTCCAGGAGATGGTGCCAGCATCACTCCCCCTCCGTTGCTCTCAGCACTGCACTCACGTAGATGTGTCTAATCCTTTCTCCTGGCTAATCTCTCTGAAGTTCACTCAAGGTCATTTCATTGCTGAGAGTTGATCCTTTGGATTGGTGAGTGCTCACAGGATTACAGGCCCAAGAGATTACCAGATCTCCTCATTTGGAAATAAAAGGAAAACTGGGGGACACGGATGTTGGGGTAGAGAGGGAAATCCTAAAGTCCATGAGAATCAGAATGGTTTTTTGTTTTGTTTTTGTTTTTTAGAAGGATCACATCATGAGACATACATCAGGCTACTGGATATTTAAAATAAAATCATAGACGGGGATACTTTTTTCATAGAATGCTCTTAAGAAAATTTATTCCAGGCCACAATTCTCCCCTCCTTCTCTTCCAACCTCTCCAGGCTGCCAAGGAATATAACCCAGAGAATTAACAATGCTGCCAACAGAAATCACTGCCTAGGCAATGTTGATATGTTGTACTATCTGCGCAACACGGTTCAGCACAACAATGGCAAAGAAAGGTTCAAACCCTAAAATGGGGTGTAGGGTATCTCCTGAACTACGTCTAAAGATCAGGTGCAAGTACATTATCATGACTGCAGTGAAGGATGTTCTTTGATTTGACCACAACCCCACTTACCACCTCTTGGGGAAAAGTGAGATCACCTTTCAGAACTGTGCTGTGCAGAATGTGGTATACTCAGAGAGAAGCCACTTCTCCATAATGCATTCTATTTTGGTCCTTCATGCTTAACGGTTTTGCTTATGAATGCTGTGCTCTAATATTTAAAGAAAGAGCACAACGTCACCCTGGACAGTTTTGCTCAGTGGTTAGAATGTTGGCCCTCAGACTGAAGGGCCCGGGTTCAATTCCAGCCAAGGGCACGTACCTCAGTTGCAGGCTCAATCCTAGCCCTGCTCGGGGCTCCTGCAGGAGAAAAACCAACCAATGTGCCTCTCTCACATCGATGCTTCACACTCTCTCTCTCCCCCTTCCACTCTCTCTGAAAAGCAATGGAAAAATATCCTCGGTTGAAGATTAAAAAATAATAACAATAAAATAAAGAGCACAGTGTGAAATATCTGATAAGTAATAAGTAAGTTTATATACAAATTTATACTTTTTATTTGTATGAGTCAAGCTAAAAATTTCAGAGTAAGACTTGCAGCTGGCTAAGGAGAAGCTGGAAGACCATTTTTATTAAAAAAGAAAAACTTGAGAGGGTAAAATTCATGTATGTTGAAATACTCAAATCTGAAGTGAAATTCATTCTAATTGATTTTGACAAATGGATACATCCATATAACTCATACCCCTTTCAAGATGTAAGACATGTCCATCTATAGAAAAGAAAGTACCTTCACATGTTCTTTCCTGGTCAACCCTTCCTCCTACCCCCCAAGCGACTGACCACTGTTGTGTGTGTTTTTCAATAGAGACTAGTTTTGCCTGTTCAAAAAGTTCATATAATGTAATCTTACAGTATGTATTATTTTTTGTCTAGCTTCTTTCTCTCAGGATAATGCCTGAGATTCACCCATGATGTATCAGTAGTTCATTCATTTTTATTGCTGAGTTGCATCCCATTATATGGGTGGTACAAACGTGTCTACTGTCCTGCTTATAGACACTCAGGGTGCTTTTCCCAATTTGGGCTGTTATGAATAACGTTGCTGTGAACATTCATGTAAAGGTCTTTGTGTGCACATATGTTTGCATTTCTCTTGGATAAACACATACGAGTGGTATTGCTGAGGCAAAGGAGAGGTGTATATTTGACTTGTAAGAAACTGCTAAACCTTTTCCCAAACTGGCCATACCAGAAGGTCTTTTAAGATTACAGACTTCTCTGTTCAATAATCCTCAGAGTCAGTTCTTTGTTAATGTTAACTGCATGTAAAGTACTTTAAGAAAATAATTTAAGATGAAGAAATTTAATATAATTTAAGACTCTAAAACTTATGAAAGTTATTTTTTCCCCCTAACATTAGATATTGTGAATATGCTGACTCCTACTAAATGCAAAGTCTGAGAGTCTTCTAATACAGTACAGACCGGCAAATACAGCAGTTTTCAACAACGGTTCATTAGGCATTGCCAAATTTCCCTCCCAAATGGCTGTACCCGTCTGCATTCCCACCAGCAATACAGGACATGCCCAATTCCCCAAATGGAGGCTCTTTTTCTTACTAAGTATTAACTTCTTTACCCTTCATTCAGATGTGAACGGCCACGAGTACTTGGCTGGCATCTCAGCACTTCAGAACATAAGAACTAATTTTGCTGACCACGTAAACCCAAGGTGGCAGCGTGCATGTAACTGCTCACATCAGAGATGACCACATTTTATTTTTTTGTATCTTACAGAGCTCTAGGGAGAAGACTACTATAAAATATTGGAAACTTTATTATATTTGATTCTTTCTATTAGATAAACAAACTGTACAGCTCTCATAAATACTATATTTCATGCACTGACCTTTATCATTTGACCAAGATCAAATATCCAATAAAGGACTGTTTTTACTTTATGTTTAACAATGGATTCTGACATCACTGGGCTCTAGGTAAGGTGACTCTCCTTACAAAAGACCTGATTACTTCGGAAGTAATGGAATGGGAGATGAATGTTTCTTCCATCTCCCCCTAGCCAAGAAATTATCATTATAGGTATAAAAGGCAAAAAAAGCTTCCTTAGCACTGCTAGATTTTCCCCTATTTTTAAAAATGTTGTGTGTGTTTTGCATCTGTGAGGTAGAATGAACAGAAGCCATCTACCTGCCCCTACCTCTTGCGGGGAGATGGAGACTGAGAAGCAGCCTGCAAGCTCAGGAAGGACTGGACTCATCCACAGCACAAGGGCATCAGGGTTATAATTTTACCAGAAGTAGGATCAATGTCATATTAAAGTAGAAACTTTTTCTTATATAGACTAGACCTTGTTTTCTTTGGAAATATATAAACACTAGAATGGCCAGGTGTATTGCTGAGGAGACTAAACTGACTTTTTTCCAGAGTTGACCTGGGGGTGAAGAGAGTGATAGGACTCTGTTGGGGGTAGAGCTGTGAAGACCGCCACACTCCCCCCAGCTGACCACTGGGCTACAAGGACTGCAGACCCACTCATCTCCTGCTCTCCCCACTCACAGGGAAGCAGGGACACCTCATTCCCTTTGAGTCAGGGAGGAGGGGCTGGTCAAGTCCAATTACATACAAGAGGAGGGACCCCTAGAGAAAGTGTGCTAACCAGATATTGGGGAGTGGAACCAGAGTTCATGGGGATGGGGCAACTTTTGCAAGTTCACACCCTTCTGTATGATTTATAATTTATACAAACAGTATAGATTGCTTTCATTACTAAATTAAAAATGTGCTAATAAAGATTTTTTTGAAATTATTTTATCTAGGTTACTCACTCCATATACACAGCTTCAACATGCCCCTCACTACTATTTTGAGAATATTGCCTGTCCTTTATGAACATCACTGACCAGTGTGGCAGTGTTGACGGTTGTTGAAGCTGAGCAACGAATAAGGTTTGTAAGATTATTCTATTTTTGTGATGCATTTTTAAAATTTCATAATTAAAAGCTACCCCCAAAAATTAGTGTAAACTGAGTGAGATACGCAAATAAGTCTTCCTGTTGCCTTCGGTGCACACAGATGTACGTGCGGAGCAGAATCCCTGAACCACGCAAAATGACTTGGGGAGAGCTGACATCTTAACAGTGATTCTTCCAAACCTCAAACACAGACTATGTTATTTTTATAAGGAGAGTTTTTAAAGCCCTTATGAAATACCACATAATATACATTCTGCTCTCATTTCACCGGCTTTTTTTTTTTTTTTTTTTTTAAGGCTGTACCATGAAGCCATTGAAAATTATAAACATGATCTTACTCTTTAAAATCTGGGTTAGTTTTCCCAAAGGACTGAGGGAGAAAATGCTCCCACCACACCTGAAGGGCAAACCAGATTTGAGTAGTGGAATTTTCCTTCTCATCTCTATACCATATGTCAAGGTCTAAAATCCCACTTCACAGCCTGAGGGATTTTTCCTCCTTTGTAAGCAAAGCTTCTGTTGGATGCTGGAGGGATGAACAGTGCAATGGAAACAAAATGGAATGGAAAGGACAGGGATGTGGTGGAGGGGTTCAGGAGGCCCATCTTTCTGGTCTAGGTCCTGTACTGTATCTTCCTTACCAGTAGGGGAGGGGAAAACGAGGCAAGAGAAGGGAGCCACTAGGAAAGAAAGGAGCCAGTGAAATGGTGAAGAGTCTGGGAACCCCCCAGAAGCTGGGGTGGCCAGGGGATGTTTTAAAATATAGAGATGCCTCCAGCTCCATTTCAAAGTGTCTCTGTTGCTAAACCATAAATTTCTCCTATATTCAGAAAATTCCCCTGAACCCCACCCTCCAATCTTCTGTATACATGAGTTTTGAGATACTAGGGAAAAGAGTTGAATTTCACAACTGAGTCATCCCAATGCAAAAGCCAGGCAGTACATGCAGGAGCCAGAAAAGCAGAGGCCCAATGAAGTGAGAGAGGAAATTGGACTGATGGACTGATGGTTGACTCTGCCTAAAATTTGCTTAGGTTTGCTTAACATCGACCCCACCATCCACTAGACTGTCAGCCACAGGAGGACATTCATTCATTCCTCCAGGCTTCCAGTACAGCTAAGGGGCTGCTCAGGGCACTGGGGCTGCAGCAGTGGAGGAAGAGGCCTGGATCTGGCCCTCACAGGGCCTATGGCCACAAGTAGGGGTCATGGCCGCTCCTTCACACCCTGTCCCCAGGTCAAGACGGATACCTGGCCATGTCAAGGCCCCGGAGGCCCTCAGTAAATGTGGCTAGTCTTAAATTGGTTAATGTAAATAAGGAAGAACAGGCAAAAGGACCTCTTGCTCTTCAGTAATTGAATTAACTATAGCTTCCTTGGGTAAAGAAAGAGAAAAGGGCCAAAATGAATTTAAACAGATCTGATAATGGGTAAAAACAAACAAAAAAATGAAGATACACAAGACAAAACCTGGCTGGACAAGATCTGGGATCAGGCAACTGGACAGAGAAATCCAGATGTAAGTCTTCTAAGCTGGACAAGACCAACATCACCGAGTGTGCGTATGTTGCACCTGAATCTCTCTCATAGTAAAGTCCTCTACACACGGGTAGGTACTCTTCTATACCACACAAAAGTGCATGGTGGTGCTGTTACCATGCCGTTCTAACTGAGCATTATAACTTTATCAGACTTTTTTTTCCTAAGGAAATGCAAGTAGGACTCCTAAAAATTTTCTTCCTTAACAAAGTCTTATTCCTGACTAAGTGTTCCACATTTATTATCTTTGCATATTTAAAGACTATAAAGTAAATCCTCAAGTTTTAAATCATAATTTTTCTTTAGAAGAAAGTGACTATTAATAAATGAATGTTTCAAGTGACTTGGAAAATACTTATACTCAGGGGATTAATGCTTTTAACTTCCATTAGGTTTATAAAAAGATTTTTTAAACTCACTAATAAAGCACCCATCATTTACCAGTTTATATTCCATTCTGCAATGGGCAATTAAACCACGTGTGACTATTTATAGGCCGCAAGGCCAGACATACCTGACTTTTAATTCTGACCCTTCGCTCAGGATGGCATTGGGCAAATTCCCTAACCTGGTTCAGCCGCAAATTATTCCTCCATAAAAATGGGCTGTACTTCTGATTAAATTTAATTAAATCACAATGTCTGTAAAGCACAACATGTGGCACTAAACAGGCAGGAAATAAATGGCAGCTATGATAACATCATTTTAAATATTATTTCCATATCCTGTAGCCTCTCCAACCTTTCTTCCCCTCCCCCCCAAAAAGAATCTATATGGGCAAGGAAAAAAAGGGAGACACCATAGATCCACCTTCCAGCTTGAGGTCATTCCTTCCTTCAAGGCAAAGCTCAAAACTTCTCAGTTGTTCAGAGGAGGTTCACTCACCAGCAAAGTCTGAGCAAAGAATGGAATAAATGGGACAATCAGCACAGGAAGACCACACAGTTACTAACAGTGGCCATTCCCCTTACCCCACCCCAACAAGAAAGCTTTCCCCTTTCCACCTACCTAAATCTTCTCCTTCCTTCAAGATCCAGCTCAAGTCACACATCTAGTATGAAGCTTTCTTGAATCACTGGAGTCCACAACCACTTCAACCTCCAAATGCTTACAGCACTGTCTGGATTGGCAACCAATCAGAGTCTTTCCTGCACTGTCTCCTGATATAAATATTAGATTGGGCCTCAGACTCTCCTCTAGTCCAGTGGCTCACAGGCGCCCTCCCCAAACCCCTCAGATCCTTTGTTAGCTCTTGCAGCAGGGGCTAGTGGGTTACTCAGCTGGTGTTAGAGCTCAGGGCCTCAGGTTCCCATCTAACTAACCCTCTCCCCACAACAGCTCTTGGGCTGTAGGCCTGGCACAGTGCCTTGTTCATGGTGGGCACTCTAAAAATCTGTTCACTGGCCAGTTGGTATCCTGATGTAGCTGTGGTACCTAAGCACTCAGGTGGTCACATAAGGGCAGTGGGCCTTGGAATATACTCAAAAAAAAAAAAAAAAGGCAGCACACTGAACACAGGGAAAGGTTTTGTTTTGTCCAGAGCCAGCCCTTAACATTGCCCAAGTATTTCATACTCTTACTGCTTCTAAAGTTTGAAAGCATCAGATCAGCATTTTCTAAGTTACTACACTTGTTTTGAGGTGATTGCACAGCCTAAAGTTGTCTTCTCTGAAAACTCCTTCCCATTCCAAGACCAAGCCAGTTTCAGAACCTACAGCTGACTCTATACCATTCACCTGCTTGACTCTGCAGACCAGCTCTCTATTCATTTATCAGTGGGTTACGACCCCAGATGGCCATCTCAGCCACTGTCCCCTTCCAGCTCCAGAGATAGTCACCAACTGCCTCTCAGTCTCAGGTCTCTCTCTACAAATTCTCTCTCTGGAGAATCTGATTGGCCCAGCTCAAAGGAAACCTGGGCATTTCTGATCCTATCAGCTGTGTTTCTCTCCTCCAACAGGTACTAGGCACTCACAAGGAACTATTCAGATATTCATCTTCTATCAATCCTGTGGAATGAGTATTATTATCCTCATTTTACATATGCGGCAACCAAGACTCAGAGGCAAAGTGATATGCTAAGGGCTACACAGCCGTTTGCTGGCAAAGCCTGGGTGCAGCCTTACTTCACGTCTGGAAGGCAGAAATCCTCACTGATATTCTCCACAGGAGAAAAAATGATCGCTTCTAGAGTCAATATTATTTACACTGATTTTAAGGAATTCTGATTTAATAAATGACCATTCTCTATAATACAGGGAGTTATTATCATGACAACATTTGGGTTAATATTTGCTTGATACCCTTCACCAAAAGCTGGCATTTCACATCATAAATACGGTGGAATCCATTCAGTCCTTAGAGCACCACATTATATCTGAGTAAATCCAACACCCGACTCAGGTTATCAATAAACTAAATTCCATTTCTCTGCCTCCACCATCCATCCAAATATGGACAATTCGGAGGCATAGGTCACAGTATATACCACCAACGCTCAATGGAGCAATGAGGTAGCTAGACTCCGAGGTGTTAACTACGGTAGGCAGAAAAACACCTCCCCCACCCCCACTCCCAAGATATCTATGTCCCAATACCCAGAAACTGTGTAGGTCGGGTTACGTGGCAAGGGGCATTAAGGTTGCAGATGGAATTAAGCTGCTAATTAGCTGATCTTAAAATAAGGAGGGCACAGTGCAGTCACAAGGGTCCTGAAAAGTGGAAGAGGAAAACGAGAGAGAACCATAGAGATGGCAACACAAGAAAGACCAGAGATGCTGCTGCCTTCTGAAGGTGGAGGAACAGGGCCCACAAGCCCAGGACTGCAGGCAGCTTCTAAAAGCTGGAAAAGGCAAGAAAAAGAATTCTCCCACAGAACCTCCAGAAAGGAAGGCCACCATGCTGACACCTTGATTTTAGCCCAGTGAGACCTGGGTTAATGTCTGAGCTACAGAACTGCAAGAAAATGAATCTGTGCTGTTTTAAGGCACTAAGTTTGTGGTATTTGCTACAGCGGCCATAGAAAATGAATATAGCAGCCAATAATTCCACCCCTTCCTGGGCATGTTCATCCTCCCACTAAGAAGGGGGACATGTGCCCTCTCCCCTTGAATCTGGGCTGAGCCAGTACTGCTTTGATCAGTAGACTTTGGAAGAAGCAACTTAATGGGACTTCAAGGCCATTATCAAGAAGTCCTAGCAGCTTCTGCTACATGCCTACCGGAGACCCGAGCTTCTAAGTAAGAAGTCCTGACTACTCTGCTGGAGAAAGAGCCACATAGGAAGACCCTGGAAGATGAGATGCCACCATGTAGAGAGAGACCACATGAAGGAATACAAACGTGAGAGCCATACAGCCCCAGCTGCCACCTAATTACAACGACTTGAGGGAATCAAGAGATATAATCAAATGGTAGTTGTTTTGGGGTGCTTTATTACCCAACACCAAATAAAACCCAAAACACTATCCAGCAACAGCAACAACAAAAGCTCATGGCCTACTATGCATGCTGTATCACAAGAATAAGTCCCGTTTAAATAAGCCTTCCTAAAGAAAGCAATTTCCACTTAAGCCATCAGTATACTGTATACTTTTCACTCTGGAGTCTTTGTTGAACGATCTAGGGAATCTTGCCATCTTAACAATTAAGTCTTCTGATCTGTGAACATGGAATGCCTTTCTGTTTATTTAGGGCCTCTTTATTTTCTGTCAACAATGACTTATAGTTCTTAAAGTACATGTGTTGCACCTCTTTTATCAAATTTATTCCTGAGTATTTTTTTTGAATTTTATTTTTGTTTAAAATATTACAGATGTCCCTTTTTCTCCCCAATGACCCGTTCCACCCAGTCCCAACCCCCTCCCCAGTCCCTCTCCCCACCATTGTCCGAGTCCTTGGGTTGTGCATATATGCATATAAATTCTTCGGTTACTCTCTCCCTCTCCACCCACCCGCCCTCCTCCATTCCTCTGACATTCGTCAGTCTCATCTATGCTTCCATGTCATTGATTCTATTCTGTTCATCAGTTTATTAAGTTCTTTAGATTCCACGTATAAGCAGGATCATGTGATGTTTGTCTTTCTCTGCCTGGCTTATTTCACTTAGCGTAATTTTCTCCAGGTCCATCCATACTGTCCCAAAGGGTACGAGATTCTTCTTATTCCTGAGTATTTTGTTCTTTTCAATGGTATGGTATATTGAATTGTTTCTTAATTTCATTCTAAGATTGTTCATTGCTAGTGTTTCGAAATAGTTTGTTTTTTAATACTGACCTTGTATCCTGAAACCTTGAACTCATTTACTAATTCTAATAGCTTTTTTAGCACACTACTTAGGATTTTCTAAGATGTCATCTGCAAATACTGATAGTTCTTTCTAATCTGGAGGCCTTTTATTTCATTTTTCTTGTCTAATTGTACTGGCTAGAATCTCTAGTACAATGTTGAATAAAAGTGAGGATAAACATCCTCATCTTGTTCCTGGCCTTAATGGGAAAGCTTCCAGTCATTCAGTATTAACTATGATGTTAGCTGTGGGTTTTTAAAATATATCCTTTATCAAATTGAGAAAATTCCCTTCTATCCATAGTTTGTTGAGTAGTTTTTTAAAAAATCACAAATAGGTATGAAATTTTGGTCAAATGCTTTTTCTGCCACTATTGAGATGATTATGTGGTTTCTGTCCTTTATTTTATTGTTATGGTGTATTATTATATCAATTGATTTTCAGATGTTAAACCAACCTTGCATTCCTGGGATAAATCTTACTTGATCATGGTGTATAATCCTTTTTATATATTGCTGGATTTGGTGCTAGTATTTTATTGAGGCTTTTTGTGTCTATATGCATAAGAGATACTGGCCTGTAGTTTTCTTTTCTTGTGATGTCTTTGTCTGGTTTTGGTATTAGGATAATTTTGGCCTTATAAGATGAGCTGAGGAATATTCCCTCCTCTTCTATATTTTCGAAGAGTTGATATTAATTCTTCTTTAAATGTTTGGTAGAATTCACCAGTGAAGCCATCTGGTATTGAACTTCCCTCTGTGTAAATGATCTGTGAGCATTTAAGGTAAGCTTAGCTAAGCTATGATGTTCAGGAGGTTAGGTGTATTAAACGCATTTTCAACTTACAATAGGCTTATTGGGATATAACCACATCGTAAGTCAAGAAGCATCTATAGTGGAATTCAACCTATGCATTGTTTTTTTTAAAGCAATGAAAAGAGAGCTTATGAGTAAGAGAGCTCTTGTAGATATTTAAGCATTTCTTAAATTTTATTTTGCACTTTGCAATTTAGTTATCAATCAATTTTTGTGTTCAAAAATTCTTAGTAGGCTCTGAAGAATCGGCACAGTGTCTAGAAAGCCAAATAGAAAAAAAAATCACTCAGATGCAGTTAATTCACTTTTAGGGTAGATGTAGTCATTACTCCAGCGTGTCTAGTTGTCCCCACTGGGCTCATTCCCATCTAAGCAGCAAATACTCTAATTAGCTCTTGCCTACAGCACCAACAGCTGAGGATCCTGGCCATTTCAGCCATTACACCATTGTACAATAATGAGTCATGGGCTTAATTTCTGTTTGTTTTTCTTCTGGTTCCATATTACCAATGCCAGTATCATCTTAAAAGTGGTGACATGGGTTACAAGTCAAAATCCTACAGCTTTTGTCACCAAAACAGCCACCAATCCAATCTCCAATTATATACGGAATGTCACAAAGGATATTCCTTACTGCCTCACAGTTTAATTGGGAATAGCCAAACACATGAAACTATTTTAGAACAGTCAAAGAGTAAGATCAAAATCATTACTTCTAATATGAGATGACAAGGTGAGAGAGTGAACTGAACTGGGAATGTGAAACCTGCATGGAGGATTACTGACACTGACCAGCTAGATGACTAAGGTTTTCCACTGACTGGAAGCCCTATGTGAGCCACAAGTGTCCTGCCTGTCAAAATCCAAGAGCAATTGGAGATGTATTAATAGAAAATCCATGTGTACTTAGGCAGAACCTCTGCATATAAACAGCAGTACAGCAAAAGTTTACAGAGAGGATTCACAAATTCTGAAATTCTGTAATTGAACCAATGTGACTCTATAGTCCAGAACAAAGGCGAGAGGATCATCCTACTTGTGTCCTGCATGGATAAAAACACATCTGGACACTGTTCACATGTGAACTGCATAATTTATGAGGGTCCCTGACAAACAAACAAAATCCAAAGGAGTGAACCACAACACATAAAAAACATTTGAAGGGCTTAATGTTTACTTGAAAACTGAGGCTTAGGAAACAAAAGAATTATCCACAGATACTTCAGAGCTGTCCTTAAAAGTATAAAAATTGCCTGGTATTACTGAATACTTAAGGCCCTGCCCAAGGCACAACAAATCATTCATACATTCAGCAAACATTTATTCTGCCATCTCCATAGAGGGAGACCCTGTGTTAGGTAACTAGGCCACACGGATAAGAAATGAGTAGTCTAGGAGCAGACATAAGCACACAAATAATCAAATAGCCATAATACAAAGAAGAGTATGAGAGGCGTCATGTGTGTAAAACAAAACTTACTTGGGAGATCAGAAGCAGTGCTCATCATGTCCCACTGGCAGAATGAGGGAAAGTGCCTAAAGAAGGAAGCATTGAATTGGGCGTGTAAGGTGTGTACGATTTCTGTGAGGAGAAATATATTAAAGGGACATTCCAGGTGGAGGGAAAGCAGAAGGAAATGTTTGGAGGTGGGAACACATATAGTGGAAAATATAGTGGAACAAAGCTGAAGAACTCAGCCCAACTTGACCAACTAGAGATATAGAGATATCAAGTACTGGGAAATAAAGCTAAAGGGTGCCAAATAGAAAAGAACTTGGACTCCAGGCTACGTATGGGTATCATGAAAGTTTTTGTAATACACAAGTTCTGTGTTGTTGTGGGGTTTTTTTAAAATTTCTTGTATAGGTTAGAGCCAAACACAGCAGTGGCAGGAGGTTTGCACAATGGTCAGTCGGGAGGACATGAAGTTCTGAAGCAGGTCAGAGGCACATAGCAGTGGGAATGCACCTAAGGAAAGTGACTGATGAGATATTTCAGAAACTGAATCAGACCCAGGCCTGAACTGTCAAACCTCAGGTACTGTGGAAAGAGCAGAAACCCCAGCTAGAGGAGGAACTGGCTGAGGGACAGAGGTGGACAGTGAATATGGAAGCACATTTTTAAGATATATAACTGAGATATAACATCTGAGTGGTTTATTTTTCAAAAGTCTAAAAATGTGATAGAGACGTGTGCAATAAAACTTGAATGCCTATTTCTCCCGGAACCTATTTTATTCCTTAAACCTTTTGAAGAGTTATTATCGGGGCTTATCAGAATAATGTAGTACTTGAGGGTAAAAACGCAGCCTAGTAATCCAGAACTTGACCCAAGATGGAGAGCTCCTCAGCCACCATGACCTTGCCTTGGTGCTGTGGTAGATGGGGAGGAAGGTGACCCAGACGCGGGAGAACACCATATTTATATGGTGCTTCCATTCTGTTACCCAGCTGAGTGTCTAGGGCAGGACCAGGGAATGTCCTTCCCCATAGCCTTGCTCCAGGCACTTCTCAACCCTTCTGCAACTCATGATCACACACCTCAAAAGCTGCTCCCCAAGGAAACTCCTAAAAACAACAGTAAAATGCAGAGCCAATCCCTCCTAGCAGAAGTTCTACTAGTTACTCATTGCAGCTCCCCATGAGTACAGGGGCTGTTGCAGGGTTAGAGACTCTTTCAATGAAACCCCCAAACAGAGCGTCAGAAGAGCTGCCTTCTGGTCCCAAGCCTACCACTTGTTACCCCTGAAACCATAAAATATGAACCTCCTAAATCTTAATTCCTCCATTTATAAGGTGGGGATAATAATGCATACTCCACCTATTTCATGGGTTTGTGAGATTACAGAAAGCTGCAAAGTGCACAAATGCCAGGGCCAAGCAGTCGTTGAGGGCAGAAACTACACAAATTCATGTTTGCGCCCTACATGGAGCTGACTATGGAAGGAGGAAGGTGGGCAAAAAATACCGTAACCTGGGCCCCACAGGCAGCCTAGTGTTAGCCAAGGAATATCGTCTACCAGACCTTCGAGAAGATCTGTCATCCATGTATACCTCCAGGCCCGGTGACCTGCCCAAGCTCTTTAGAGGCACAGGGCCCAGACATGCAATCAATAACCCATTCAGTGTAGACGGTGTTCTTACCCCCATTATCTCACAAGTAGCCTTGGAGCTGGGTAAGGAAGAATTACTGAAATCCCCATTTTCAGCCTGAGGTCCAATGGCTTATCCAGGGAAGGACTCCTATCCAGCAGGTCACACCCCCAGCCCACTGACCCTTCTCTACACCAGTTTCTTACACAGGCGGATATCTGACAGTCATTTCAGCTTTCGAGATATTTCAAGTTCCAAATTCTCCTTTATTACAAGGTATTTTTCTTATTTCATCCTGTCCTCAGCAATATTTCACATTCAGCTTTCCCTGTCAGGAGTCTACTGACCTCCTCTCTTAAAGAAAAAACAGTTCAGTGGCCACATTTGGCACCAGAAACATTTTTGAAAACAGAATCATCAAAACTGGGCCTTGCCATATAGGTCACCTTCACAAATACATCCCCACATGTACCATTCAAGATGTGCACCATTATTGTGCTTAAACACACTGCACTAGGGCACTCGAAGAGCAACGATGGCTTGCTAATTGAATAAAGTTTTAACATAAATACGTACCAAGAAGGCAGTTGTAACAAACGCGTGGAACACTGAGGTAAAAACTTCCAGACTCTATCAGTGAAAACTGATTTGCATTCATGGAAGGGTCTCAAAGTAAAGGGAGCAGCTTAGAAAAATCACCCTGGTATTCCAGTCTCACCCACCCAAAGGTTCTCAGCCTGAAGGTGTCCAGGGAAGGGTTAGGGGAAGAACCGCATTTCAGTGCGCTCTCTCGCGAACAAGCCCCCAGGGAGTTGGCGGAAGTTTCGGCTGGAAACACCTGCCTGCGTCGCCCCTGTTCCCACTCCCTTCCCATTACCCGGGAAACTACGACACAGCTCCCCGCCCCCGCCACCCTGCGCCGCCCCCCCCCCCCCCCCCCCCCCCCCCCCCCCGTCAGAACCCTAATGGATCCTTAAGGGCCCAGTAGACCGCGGTTTAGGGCCCAACAGACTTGGCAACCGCTTGGTAAAGGCACGTGCCCCGTGGCCTGCCAGGGCCCCGCCTGACCTGGGGATCCCAGGGCCGCGCGCGCCGCAGGGATGCGTGTCACCTGCCGACGGCCCCGCAGCGGCGAGTCCGGCCCCGGCCCGCGCCCCTCCGCGCGCAGGGAGGGCGCCGCCCCCGGGCTGCGGGCCAGCGCGGGGGAGGAGAGGCCCCAGACCACGCACCCACCCTCCATTAAGAAAGCCCAAGAAAGAAAAAATAAAGCTTCACTAACCGACATGAGTGGTCACTGTGGCCAGTCGCCGGGTGAGCTCCTGGGGGGCCATTTCTTCTTTTAACCAAAATAGCATTTCGCCGAAAAAAACAACGGTCAGTATATAAACAAACAACAAAAACTGTGTCTACTGCTGCTCTGGATGATTTCCAAAGGGCATCTCCTCCGCAGGTGCTCTGCCCTCACACTCCTCGCTCCCTTCGGGCTCCACGCGGGGGTCACGGCCGGGCGGGCCGACGCCCCGGGGCCGCTGGGCCAAGGCCGGCCACGCCCTCCAGGGGATTGTTTTAGATTAAGCGGAGCCGCTTCCCCAGCGTGACGTCTGGCTCGGAGAGAGGGGAATGGCAGCTCTGGAGGTGAGCGAAGCAGGTCGCCCCAATGTCGCGGTAACTGCGCGTCGGGCGTCCCGGGCCGGGGCGCGGGGGCTCCTGGATTTGCCGTCCTGGGCCGTCGGGTCTGCGGCGCCTCCTCGCAGGGGGTCGGGATGGAGGATGCTCGGTCCGCGCCCGGGGGAAGCGCGGAGCCCGCGAGGCGGGGGGCGGAGGTGGCTGCGGGACCCGCCGCCGCGCCCCCGCCCCAAGCCCGGGGCGCGCCGCCTTCCCGCCTCGGCGCCCACCTTTCCCAGCCGCGGGCGGCACGGGGCCGCTGGGGGGAGGCGCGCACGCGCCCGAGCTTCTCTGGTACCCGCGGGGGGCAGCGGCTCCGCGGGGGCGAGGAGACGGCGGCGCGGCGCTTCCGCCCGCCCGGGGATCTCAACGCGGCCCCGCGCCTCCCCGGCTCGCTCCCCCTCCTTCCCTCCAGGTCTCGGCGGAGAAGCCGGGTGAGAAGGGGGCTCCCTGGGGAAGGGGGCCATCCCGCCAGCATCCCGTTAGGAGGGCTGGGCGGCGGCCTGCAGCGGCCCCTGCTCCTGACTCGGGCCGGGGGCTGCTGCGGAGGGGTGGGGGCGGTTGGAGTTCGCGCTCCCTCCTTTAGGGTTTTCTCAGTTATCCGCGTCCACGGGGCACACCTGCACTGGGCGCCGCGCCAGGGCCGGGCACGGCTGTGCGCACAGCCCCGCCGCGGGCCTCGCCGTGCGCCGGGCCGGCCGTCGGGCGCGCCTGCGCTCGGTCCTGCGGGGCTGCGGCGCGGCACCCGCGTCCCCCCACCGGTCAGCCCCCGGCGGCTGCTCCGCGCGCACCGGGCGGGAGGCGCTGCCCCGCCGCTTCCCAAGGTGGCTCCTGATGCCACCTGACGGGAAGACCAGGACTGACCCCTTTCAGCAGAGCCCCGCAGGGAGACCCTAAGCAGAGGCGAGTCTGCTCAGGTGGTCCCTCAGCACTCGACCCCCGGGACCCGGAATATCTGGTCGTGGGAGTATCGGGACCACCCACATGTTCTGCACCAAGGCCAGGAGGCTCAGCTTTCCTCTTCACACGTTAAAAATAAATAAGTAAATGAACAAATAATAAATCAGTCAATCCAAACCCCAAACACCCTGGATCCAATCTCTAGTAGTAGCCGCTCATGCCAGGGGTTTGGGGACATTTTAAAATGTTTTCTGTAACAACCGTGGGCTGTGGTTAAGAGATGATGTTCGTCCACCTGCAGCATGAGGTGTGTCCAGAGGCTCCTCCCTCTGCCTTCTAGGAGGTCTGAGCACCTTGCACTCTGCCTGCACAGGTAGAACCACCATTTTTTCACAGCAGCCTCTTGCAAGAAATTCAGAAAGGTGTTAAAGACCCGAAGGAGTAAAACAGCTCTGGGTTGTGTTTCCATGTTCACAAGCATTTCTGAGGAAACGACGGAGGCGTTTCCTGTCGGTAGTAGTCAGAACCCTGGTGCCTGGTCAGAGCCCGGTGTGAGTTTGGGTCACTAGAAACCAGCACGTTGTTAAGGAGACTGAGGACGCGGAACCTTCTGGACGTTGCAGATCCTCAGCTTCCTGGAGGAGGCCGCGCCCTTAGGGAGGAACGGGAGGCGGGAGGGGCCTGTGAATCAGAATGAGAGCCAAGAGAAAGACAGAAAGGCAGCAAATCGCAGGCCGGTGCTGCCGTCCTTTCCCACATCTGTAACTTCACGGTCCTCAGAGGTTTCCATGGAGACGAAGTGACTGACTTTATGGCAAGATGCAGCAGGCCGTGCCTGGCCTCAGAAACCGATCCCGTCTCCCATCTCTAACACATGCTCTCCAAGGGCCTGGGCTGCTTCACCCGGGTCACGGGGGGCGGGGGAGGCCAGCGAGGACCCCGACTGTGATCTTCAAGCTCCCTTTTCCAGTTCTGAGATCCTGTAACTGTCAAAAGAAATGAGCACATCATTTTCAGTAGCCCATAACTCAGTCCTCTAAGAAAACAGTCATTTTCTCCACTGTTCTTATAAATGTGGACTTTTATAAGAAGCCCCGCACCTGGGGCTTCTGGTCTCCTCTCCTTCCCCACCCTCCTGCCTTCTGTGCTTCCTTTTCTTTTTTCTAGTTATGATCTATTTCCTTGCTCTAAAATATGGCAAAATTAAGGAACAAGCCAGAATAGCTTGCCCCCCTCTCCAAGTAATTAATAATCAGTCACATCTATTGAACATCAATTATACGCCCAGAGTTGTGATAGGCATTGTCAAGTACAGCTACCACCACTATATAATAAGGAACTGCTCTGTACCTGATATAATGGTAGGCATTTCACAAACATCAGGTAAGCCTCACAATAACCCTGTTAAGGGATTTAGTCTCATTTTACAGATGCTGCTGGTACAAGGACCAAACTGCATATTACTAATCTTAAGAATCTAGACCATTCTCTTCTTTCAGGTAAGGATTTGCCCGAGCTTGCAGAGAGAAACCATCCTCCAAACACTGCCAAGGTAGATTCCACCTCCCTGTCAATGGGCTATCAGCACTGCCTCTGACAATGAAGAAAAAGACAAAGGACCCACCTTGGGTGCCGCAGGTGTGGGTGAGGGATGCCTGGGGCACCACCGGGGCCACTCAGTTTAGTCTAGATCAGTGGTTCTCAAACTAGCAGAATCACTTTCCAGGTGACTTTTTAAAAATACAGATTCCTGGCCCTACCTCCAGAGATTCTGCTTCTGTAGTGCGAGATGGGACCCGAGAATCTGCATTTCTAACAAGTCCCAGGCATATTGATGCTCCTGGTCCTGGGACCACACTTTGAGCCTCACTGGCCTAGAGCAAGGGCTCTTCAGACTTCTTAGACTACAAACCACAGAGTATCTCACAGAGACTAATATGCAGTGCTTTACCTATTTTTATTTTTAAAATATTCTGGGACTTCCCAGTTTCCAGTTCAACATGAAAAAAGCTTGGAAGTTGCCACTCCATTCTAACAACAAGAAAAAAAGCTGAACAAACTGAAAAATCAATGAACTCTTCTTAGCTCCATAAGAGACATGAGGTCAGAGGGCAAACCACTGCCCCCAAATTGAAGAAACTGACAGGCAAATACAGAGAATCACAACTTACAGAAGCCCAGAAGACGCAACCTCTGCAGGAACCAGTGCTGGCATAAGGAAACCCAAAACAAACTGCAATTGATGGATTGCTGGAGGCTTAGTGTGGAAAAATATAAGGAAAATCTCCAGAGCAACTCAGTCATGGGGAGGGGGGACACTTTTGTGAATTTTACTTCCATGAGCTTTACCAGCTCCTCACAGTAAATATCATTTCTCCCCAACTTGGTCTATAGATTCATTGCAGTTCCCATCAAAATCCCAGCAAGTTATTTCATGGATATTGAAAAACTGATTCTGAAGTTTACATGGAGAGACAAAAGACCAAACATAGCGAACACACAAAAAATTGAAGAACAAAATTGGTGGACCAACACTACCCAACTTCAAGATTTACTATAAAGCTACAGTAATCAAGACAATGTGGCACTGGCAACTGACTAAACAGATAGATCAACTGAAAAGAATAGAATTCCTATAAGTAAACCCACATAAATATATAAGTATAGTCAACTGATCTTTGACAAAGAAACAAAGGCAGTACAGTGGAGTAAAGATTGTCTTTTCAACAAATGGTGCTGGAAAACTGTATACCCACAAGCAAAAAAAAAAAAAGAATTTTGACACAGACCTTACACTCTTTACAAAATTAAGGTTTTTCTGTTGTGTAAAGACACTAACAAGAGAATAGAAACAGAAGCTGGAGACTGGGAGAAAATATTTACAAAAGACACCTGCTAAAGGACTGTTATCTAAAATATACAAAGAACTCTTAAAACTCAACAGTAAGAAAACAAACAACCTGATTGTCAAAATAAACCAAAGACTATAACGTACATCTCACCAAAGAAGACATACAGATGGCAAACATGCGTGTGAAAAGATGCTACACATCACATGTCAAGGAACTTGAAAGCTGAAATAACAATGACATACCACTACATACTTGCTGGAATGGCAGAAATCCAAAACACCAACACCACCAAATGCTGGTGAGGATGTGGAGCAACAGGAACTCTCATTCATTGGTGGTGGGAATGCAAAATGGTACAGCCACTTTGAAAGCTAGTTTGGCCAATTTTTCACAAAACTAAACATATTTTTATCATGTGATTCAAAGATTGTGTTCCTTAATATTATGTCCACACAGAAACCTGCACATGGATATTTATAGGAGTTTTATTCATAACTGCTAAAACTTGGAAGCAACCAAGATATCCTTCAGTAACTGAATGGATAAATAAACTATGGCACATCCAGATAATGGAAGAGTATTCAGCATTAGAAGGAATTGAGTATCAAGTCATGAAAAGACATGGAAGAAACTTAAATGTATAAATATTAAGTGAAAGAAGACAATCTGAAAAGGCTGTTTACTGTATAATTCCTACTATATGACATTCTGTAAAAGGCAAAACTATGGAGACAGTAAAAAGATCAGTGGTTGCCAGGGGTTATGGGTGAGAGAAGAAGGAATAGGTGGACACAGGATTTTTAGAGCAGTAAAACTCTTTATGATATAAAATTTTGTCCAAACCCATAAAAGTGCAACACCAAGAATGAACTCTAATATAAATTGTGGACTTTCAGCAATTATGATGTTTCAATGTAGGTTCATTAATTATAACAAATGCACCACTCTGGTGGGGGATGTTGATAATGGGGGAGGCTATGCATGTGTGGCAGCAAGGGGTATATGGGAAATCTCTGTATCTTCTCAGTTTTACTGTGAACCTAAAGCTGCTACAAAAAATGAAAGTCCACAAACTTGCAACTCAAAGTCAAATAAGTTCTGGAGATCTAATGCACTGCATAGTGATTATAGTCAACAATACTGTATTTTATACTTCAAAGTTGCTAAGAGACTAGGTCTTAAATATTCTTACCACAAAAAAGAATAATTATGTGACATGATAGAGGTGTTAGCTATGGCTATAGCAATAATCTTACTGCAATACATAAATGTATCAAATCAACCCATTGTATATGTACACCTTAAACTTACACAATGTTTTATGTCAACTGTATCTCAATCTTTTACAATAGCATTATAGAAAAAAATAAGTCTTAAAATTCTGTGATATTTGAGGTTATTAAGAAGCGCGTTTTTTAAAATATATTTTTCACATTCTTGAAAACAAAATTTTGTACTCGTTTATATCCTACTATGGCTACCCTCTGTCCTTTTACAAGCTTTAAAGATTAAAGGTCTTGAGGTTCCTCGCTCTGGAGCCCGAGAGAGACAACCCACGGGCCACAGGAGGACAGATGGGCCAGCACCCAGGGGGTCGAGGCTGAAGGCTGAGCAAACCCCTCGGAGCCCAGCCCGAGGGGCGGAGGAAGCAGGGACCACGCCCCGATGGGCACGCGATCCGATTGGCCAGTCTCCGCAGAACCCTGATCTGTTCTCTGATTGGTTTGGGCAGTGACGCTCCCTCCCGAATGCCTCGCTCGGATTGGCCTATTTCTGGGTTTTGACCTGGACGGCGGCCAGAGGAGGACAAGAGACTTGGGTACGGGATGGAGAGAGAATTTGAGAGGGATGTCTGCGCCGCAGTCCACCGGCGGCGGGGCTCCAGGGAAACGGCGGCGGCCTGTGGGATGTCGGTGCTGCTGGGGGCGGCTGAGAGGACCGGGTGGTAGCGTGTCCCGAGCCTGCTGCTATGGCTGTGGCTGCGGCTGCTGCCCAGGTAACGGGGTGCGGGTGTTGGGGGGAGGGGTGCGTCCCTGCCCGGGGCGGGGCGGGGCGCGCGGCGTTTGGCAGGCTTGAGCCGTGAGAAACGCACGGGGACCCGAGGGTCCAGGCAGAGGGGGAGGGCAAGAGGCAAGAATCTGCACGTCCGGGAATTCTGCTGTCAGCTCCGCCTGCGAAAGGGAGTCCCCCTGCAACCAGCCCTTCCCTTCCTTCCCCTTCCCTGCGTCCACCCTTCAGCCCGCCGCTTGCCTCAGTTTCTCCATTTACGAGGTGAGGGGAATGGCGCTGCGCCTGCCATCCTTTAAGCTCCCCTCCCCTTGGGAGCAAGAATGGGGTTGCCAGATTCAACCATAAAAATACAGGATTCTAGTTAAATTTAAATTTCAGGTAAACAACAAATAATCTTTTAGTATTAATATAGCCCGAATATGAAACAAAATTAAAATAGAAAACATTCTTTGTTATTTGTCTGAAAGTTAACTGCGTGCCCTGTTTTTTTATCTGGCAACCCTCAGCAAGAATAACACTTGGACACCTCCTAACCTTTTACAGTGAGCCTTTAGTGTGCTTTCATTATAGTGCCTACATAGTTTTAAATCTAATTCTTTCTGCCTAACACCGTCGCACCCTTAAGTCAGAACCACCATCATCTCTTGCCTGGTGGTCAAATGCTTTACCCTCCCACACAGTCTTCCTATTTCTCTCTTCCTTTTAAAAACATTATTTTTTTATTGGGATATAATTTACATACCATAAAGTTACCCTAAGATGTACAGTTTAGTGGTTTGTAATATATATTCGCAAGGTTCAAACATCATCACTATCTAATTCCAGAATATTTTCATCAGCGCAAAAAGAAACCTCATACCCATTAGCAGTCGCCTCCCATTCTCCCCTTCCCTCGGCTTCTGGTAACCACTACTCTACTTAACGTCTATGAATTTGCCTTTTCTGGACACCTCATATAAATGGAATCATACAGTATATGGTCCTTTTGCCTGGCTTCTGATTAGCATAAGGTTTTCAAGGTTTATCTGGGTTGTAGCATGTATGAGTATTTTATTCCTTCTATGGCTGAATACTATTCCATTGTATAGATACACTACATTTTATTTATCCAGTTTTAGGTTGATGGACAATTGGAGTTTGTTCCATTTTTGGCCATTATGAATAATGCTTCTATGAACACTTGTTTACAAGTTTTTGTGTGGACATATAATTTCACCTTTTTTAGAAGTATACGTAGGAATGGAATTGCCAGTCATGGTGACTCTATGTTTAGTTTTTTGAAGAACTGCCAAACTGTTTTCCACGGTGGCTGCACCATTTTACACTCCCATCAGCAGTGGGGTTCAAATGTCTCCACATCCTTGCCAATGCTTGTTGAGAGATATTGGTCTCCAGTTTTCTTTCTTTCTTTAATTCTTTAAGTCGTAGAATTCTTCAGTGAAAACATCTTGACCTGAAGATTTCTTTTTTGGAAGCTTTAATTACAAATTTATTTTTTTAATGGTTATAAGACTATTCATATTATCTATTTTATGTTTGTTTTTGGTAGGTTTTCAAGGAATTGATCCATTCTTTTAAGTTATTAAATGTAAGAGCTGAATTTATGAGGAATCATTGAAAGTTTTGATATTAGTATATCTCTAAAATAGGCATATGTCATGCAATTAATTACATAAGTATAGGTAACAAAGACACATAGTCATGCTGAGTAAGATCTAGAATGTATGGAAATACTACAGACCATTAATCTGTGGTAGAGTGGCAGTTTCTGAAGTGTATAGCATTTCTGGTCTTTTCCCCTTTTTTTGTAATTTGATACATAAAAATATAATACTAAGTATATTGCAGATTTTAATAAGGGTGTGTTAAAGTGAGATTTATTTAAATTAACTTTTTTTTTTTTCCACATCCAGGAATTGAGCCTATAGTAGAGCTTCCTCCCTCACCTTATTCAGGTCTCTGCTCAGTTGTCACCAATTCAGAGATTCCTTCCCCACTTCCCCATTTGAAATGGGACTCCTATTTACTTGTTTACTGAATGTCTCCCTCACTAGAAGGTAAGCTCTGTCAGGAGAAGGACTTTATTTTATTCCCCTGCTGTGTCCTACAGTGTCTAGTACCTAGAAAGTCTTAACTATGTGGTTGTTAAATAAATGCATCTTTTTCAGGTTCACACAACTGGTGTTGCCTTTGGTCCTATTTATTGGGGTGGCTTCGGGTTATCCTGTACACTTCTCATTCCTCCTATCAAGGTGTAAAATTCAAATCTTAAATTTGGAAAGAAGCTCCTTTGAGGTTGTCTAGTCCAGTCCCCTCCCAGTGCAGCAATCCTGCTGCTGTGTAGTCTCTGTATTTTGTGGGAGTGTTCTGAGTGACAAGGCTTATTACTCATTACTTAGGACTTAGTGCTCCCCTAACGTGAGCCAGTCAGTTGTTTTCACCCCACTGCTCTGTGACCTCCTTGTCATACCATAATTCAGTTTTGAATCCTACAAATCCATAGTTTAGTAGAGCATATGCTCTGTAAGTGTTTTTCTTGAAAATTCTGTTTTACCACTCGTGAGAGGCCGTGTTGTGCTTCCTCTTCTCAGGTGGTCAGGCTGCACAGCACACTGACTTCTTATTCCGCCTCTCAGGCCACCCAGAGTCTGAGGCTGGAAGTGAGCACACGAGAATCTTTCAGTATCACAATGATCCAATTCCCCTCAAAGGGCCTCAGCCAGGCAAGCTTTCTGCCAGGCAGCTCTGGGTCTCATCCTCAAGGAGAAAGCTGGGACCGATGCTTTCAAAATTCAGACATGACACAAGGTAAAGAATGCTTTTATGTTTCCTGGTCATCAAGTTTTATCAAGTTGATTATCAAGGTTTTTTTGAAACCTGATTGAAACCTGCTTCTTTGACTTCATTTTCTGCTGTCGTGTTTTATTACCAAGTAGAGCTTTCTACACATCGTGGGCACACACATAAAGGCTGAAATATTTCCCTAACATTGTAGAAATGGGTCTCTCTCACCCATACACCAGGTCTCCCTGCACCCTGTGCTGATGCCTTCCAATTTATTCAGCTCGTTCCTCCTCCTGGTCCAGCTCGCTGTAGCCTCTGTACCTGCTGCAACGTTCTTGGACACTGGGACTAGAGACAGAGCTCTGCTGCAGGGGCTCTGGCTGGCTGGCTCCTGGTTTCTCCTTCTAAACCACACCCTGGAGACTCAGATGCCCTTGAGTTCCCCATGACTTAATGTTGAGTTATTTCCTCTCTATCATTCCATGATTGAATGTTTATCTGCGTGAACACCTCAGCACCTCATAGTATCATAGATCTGAGCGTAGGCAGGACTACAACCGGGACTCATCTTGGCTGCCACATGTGTGTATTGCCCCTCTCTCACCCCTTAGCATCTCCACTAAATTACTGCCAGCTCTTTCTAAGACCTCAGGAGGCTGGAAAGCCATTACCTCATGAAGTACTTTTTTATTCAGCTCTCCATTAGAAAGTTCTTCCCTCTAAATTGATCCAGAATATGTGCTCTCCCCAATAAACCTCATAATTTTTATTCAGGCTAATTCTGATCTTTGGAGCAAAAGAGAAAAAAATCTAATTTATTCATCTCATATTTAAGATTGTTAATTTCCAAATTCATTAATAAATTCTCACTGAATGCTTATTGTATCATCTTTTATCTTCTTACAGTAAATGAAAATACATCTACATGTTTTTCACCAGGGATTCTTGGCTTGAACAAACTTAGTATAAATTGGTCCATCCAGAACTTTCTTTTTCATTATTGTGCATACGTGCAGAGTTTTTGTTTGAAATTAAACAGTAACTAGGTTGGCAGATATGGTTTGCAGGGCTGTATCTCCACAGGCTGAGAAACTGAAGCTTTCTTTCCTTCAGGGTAGACAGCCCAAGCCCTTTGTGTTCTTAAGTTTAAAGTGCAGTTTTGAAAACTGCAGTGTTCAGAAATTAGTTGGGAAGCTTTGTTGTTTCTGATGGATGCTGTCGTCCAGGAGGGGGGAATTCCCTCTCTATCCCTGAGTTCCTGTGGCTGAACTGATAATAAAATTGGCACACGATCAGATTAACAGGAGAAAAAGCAAGTTAATATGTGTGCATATAGATAATCAGTGACGCTCTGAGAAATGATGACCACCCAGCTTTTTATACTTTTTTTAGACAAAAACAATGTATTGGTGAAGAATTGACAAGATAAATACACTTAGGTGTGGGTGTTCATTAGTGAGGGATCTAAACACTGTTTGGGCTTGGGTAACAAGGTTTGTTTCTGTAAGCTTTTTGGCCCTGGATTCCTTAACGCTAGTGATAAGGGTGTTTCCCTCAGCTCCCCTGTAGCAAGGAGGCACCTTTAACTGCAGAGACTTATTTCCTGCAGTCAAGGCAACAAGCAAGGGTCAATGGGCCTTTCTTGCACCAACTGCTTGTCAAGTAATTTTAATTCAAAGTTATCAAAACGCCACTGTGGAATATTTTGGGGTGGCCTGCCCTGGGCCCCAACAAATCTGTAGGCTTTAAGGTCAAGGCTGTATTAGTCAGTTTCCTATTGAAAAGACACTTATTTTTAAAGTGAATGGTAAAAAAAAATAAAATAAAAAATAAATTGAATGGTAATCAGTGATTACATATCAGAACAATTTGCCTCGGAGCTGTGAAGACAGAGCTTGTTTCACTTCTCACATGCCTTACACATAGAAGAAGAATACAGGAAATGTTCCTTTTAGTTCTTTGATTATCTAGCTGGTATCTTTATGAAACTGAGGATCCCAAGTTTGAAAAAGCACAAAAATCTAATTAAAAATAAGACACTTAAAAGGACTCTATCATGAAGTAGTTTGATTAGTTGTACACTTGGAAGTGACTCTGTGTTGTGCTGTATAAAAGCTGTTTGCAGACCAGAATTCTAAACTAAATATGAGCAGCGCACAATCTAGCCATGTGCTTCCGGAGTCATTTGATGGAGCCTTTATTTCTACAACATAATAATTTAAAGCTTTTGACTTTTAGATCCAAAAGGAAATTCTGGCACTTGAATACTGTCTGGGAACAACTTGTCATGCCTGCTTTGTGGAATTGATGTTCAAAATGAAATGCAAAAAATGCAGACTGTCACAGCACATACCGGGAATTGGTACTCCAGGGAGAACAGGATATGTAAATAGAGGATATCTTTGTAAGTATTACCATTATTTTTCCTAAGGCATTTTAAACCAGTGATATGTGGGGTATGGGAAAGAGAAATAATTAGCCTAATTGTTTAAGCCAGTTGCCATCATGAATATCTAGAGATGATGCTAAGACTTTCCTGTAATAGACTTTATTTCTTTTTAGAATGGTATTAGGTTTACAGACAAATTGAGACAATGGTACAGAGAGTTCCCACATACCTTGAACCTAGTTTCACATATTATTAGCATTTTATATTAGTATGGTATATTTGTTAAAATTAATGAACCAACATTGATACATTATTAAAGTCCAGAGTGTATTCAGATTTCCTTAGTTTTTACCTAATGTCTTTCTGTTCCAGGATCCCACCCAGGTTACCACATTACATTTAATTGTCATGTCTCCTCTTGGCTGTGACAGTTTCTCAGATTTTCTTTGTTTTTGATGACCTTGATCGTTTTGAGGAGTGTTGGTCTGATAGTTTATAGAAGGCCCTACATTTGAAATTTGTCTGATGTTTTTCTTAAGGTTAGACTGGGGTTAGGGGTTTTGGAAAGGAAGATCACAGAAGTAAAGAGCCATTTTCTCTTTCTATCAAGGGTCTGACTGTTGATCACATGGCTGAGGTAGTATTTGTGAGGTTTCTCCACTGTAAAGTCCCTCTTCCCCCTCCCATCCTGCAGTCTTTGGAAGGAAGGCTCTACGCACAACCCACACTTAAGTAAGACTTATTTTTTTAATTTTCCAAAATGGATCAAGATGCTTGTTTTCGATGAAGCAAATAAATATGTTGAGCCAAGGGGTAAAGGGTCAAATCCATGAGATTTACCAGAAATGAAATACAAGTATTGAGGTGTGATGTGATTTTGCTGTAGCTGGCGGGTTAGGTTAATTGTTACAATATAGCTGTGAAGTGCTATATTGTCCTTTCCCCTGCTGAAAGCAAGTGTTTCCTACAATCTCTGTCTGGCTTATTTCTGTAGTAAGACAGGGACGCTTGGTCTCAAACATTATTTCTCCAAGTATTATTATGAAAACTGTTATGTCTGCTTAATTGATGTGTCAACATAGTCATTGTCTCTCTTTAAGGTTGTGCTGCTTTCTGCCTGATGCCAGCGGATCTGTTGCAAATTCATTAGATCCATTTCAAATTCTAGTGAAGAAGAAGTGACCTTGAAAGGATCAGTATTTTAAATAATTTTGAAAGAGGGTAATGTTTTTCTAATTGATATACCTAAAAATTATAGCCAGGACTTTTTTTAACCTTATTAAACTCAGTGCTAAAATAGCAGAACCTACTATCATGTCCAGTCATTTGTTGTGAAGCTAGTAAACACAAGCAGAAAAACAACAGGTATAAGATGAACCTCTTTTTTTTTTTTTGTAAGTCCAGGTTAATTTGTTCTAAGATTTGGTATAATAATATCTGTATTTAGGCAGAATTAATAGAATTTCTAATTGATCTCTTCCACTGGTAGGGATGAGAGAATCAAATGGCTTTTTACTGCAACTCTGAGATGAATTAATATTTTCCTCTCTGAAATACTGTAGGGAAAGAAATTGTATGTTGTTTGTGACTTACGAGAGGCCAGCAGGCTGTTCTTTTTCAGAACACGAAGCAAAGGTTGACTGGCTTCTGAGAAAAATCCATGCCAGGAATTTTAATTTCTGATGTGATAAGGGCAGCTATTCCCCATATTGCTAATTAAGACACTGTTAACATCTAATTATTTCCTTAATAAACGGAAGCAGGATCTAGTTACAATGTAGCTGTGAAGTGCTGCGTTGTCTTTGGCTCCTGCTCAAAATAAAACTGTTTCCTTTCTAGCCCTGTGGCCAAGGTGCTGTAGCCGCCAGGGATGCTTGGTCTCACACATGTTTCCCAGTTTAAATGCTGAAGCAACCAATGACTCTTGAGGATTAAGTCTGTTAATATATTGCAGGTGGTGACAGAAATCGACATTATCAAGAGGGAATTCAGGTAAGGGACAAACCACATTTTTATTACTATGACTTATTGGGGTTTCAATTCCTTATTTAATTATAATATTTATCTCCCAAAAATTGGTTTTGAGGGGAAGATTTTAAGTTGTCTTTGTCAGCTCAAGTTATATGGGAGGATAAAAACCACACTCGAAAGCGAGCTATATGCTATCTTTGCAGTTCATTACTATCCGTGGCCCAGAAGAGTGCGCAGCCATTGATTTTGAATCAGAATGTGAATATATACTATCGCATCTCTGGCTCATGATTTTATGTACAACTAGTGTCAATGGTTGTTGACTAGGATCTGCCCACTACTTGTAAAAACTATATTCTTAGTTGAGTATTTGTCATCTTCATTGAATTACTTGCTTTTATTCCAGTGAATTAAAGCCATGTATCACTTTTCAAGTGTGATTTTGTGACCCAGACAACCTTGAAAATCAGATAAAATGAACCAAGAAAATAATCTTATCACCTAGTAACATGATAAGATATATTTAAATTGTACTTTGGGAAGATTTGTGGTTGATCAGAACACAGTGGGAAAGCAAATGTGAAATAAAAAGTCCAGATTCGGGACTTTATACAGCTGATATTCAAAGGAAAAGTCAATAATGCTGTTAGCTCTGGTTGTTTTAACTTGTACAGGTTTTTGGGGTTTTTCCTTTTTTGTCATGTTGCTCAAATCTTGTGCTTTCTTGGTGATTCCTCTATAACCTGGATTTTTCTCAGCGTTTTCTTGTAGCAATTTATATTGACCCTGGCATAGATCCTAGTGGCTTTATCATTAAATTTAATTATGTCTTGCTACTAATGTAAAAATAACTTTGTTTTAAAAAATATAATAGTTGATAAGAGTAGATGACAAAGTGGTGTTCAGAAATGGCGTTGACTTAATTTAAGACATAGTTTCATAAGTGAAACAGCATGCTCTTTGGATAAAGAGAATCAGTGTTTCCATATTTGTTTTTCTCTTGTTCTGTTTAGTTGATATTTTAAGTTGCTCCAGCCACTTGGTTGTATTGTGTGTTTCGGTGGAGAGCTGTGGTGGTAATCATATTTCAGTCTTTTGTGTTACCATGTATGAGGTGATCAGAAAACAGTGATAAATATGGGTCACCACAGAAAATTTTTGGAGGTTCCTCTCCTCGCCACCACGTACTGGGAGCGTGTTAAGTGCTGGGTCAGGCTGTCCAATGGAACTCCCTGCAGCGACGGGAATGCTCTCGTCTGTGCTGCCCACACAGCAGTGACGGGCCACCTGTGGCTACTGAAATGTGCTTAATGCAACTGAGGAACTGAAGTTTCTATTTTATTTTAATTAATTTAAACTTAAATAGCCACATGGGGCTAGTGACTATTGTATTGGACAGCATGGTCTTAAATAACAGTTAAAATTCCAGAGTTTATATTTGCAGTTTATCATTCCAACTGTGTTCAAACGGGCTACATAACTGTTCTTTTTGTTCTGTCCCTGGTGTTTACGTCTGTCCCAGGCTGACACCTGCTCTTGGCCACTTTGGTGTGGGATTTAATTTCACGGCCCCAAACACAATACCGTCATCTGCTTTATAAATAATAATGCTGAAGATGCCTGATAGAATCTGCTCTCGGAGCCAGATGTGTTCTTTGGCACTAACTACAAAAGAAATCTTTTCTTTTTCCCTTGACATTGTGATGAGTATCTGGTGCTCCGATTACAGGTACTCTGTGTACTATCTTGGCAAATAAACCACCACTGATGGTTAACAAGTAGCTCATATTGTTAGTAGTTCACATAGTATTTGGTAAGTAATATTCATATGAATAATTTTTCTTCTGTTCAGAATTGGCAGGTGGAGGAACATTTGGGAGGAAAACTGTGGCCATTAGCATTGAAGAAGACAAGAGGATTCTTCAGGACACTGAGACTTCCCACCACACTGTAGTGGAGGACTTTTTTTTCAATTGAATTTATTGGGGTGACACTGGTTAATAAAATTACATAGGTTTCAAGTGTCCATTTCTATGATACATTATCAGTATATTGCGTTGTGTCCCCACCAACCAAAGTCCAATCTTCCATCACCATATATTTGACCCCCATTACGCGTTACTGTCCCCCTAACCCCTTTCCTCTGCTTACAACTATAATGTTGTCTGTGTCTGTGAGTTTTTGTTTGGTTTTTGTTTGTCTATTGATTGCTTTCTGTTTTGTATCTTACATATAAGTGAAATCATATGATTCTTGACTTTTTCTGTCTGACTTATTTCGCTTAGCATATATTCTCAAAATCCATTCATATAGTCACAAATGGCATTATTTTATCTTATGTCTTAGTAGTATTCCATGGTAATTATGTACAACTTTTTTTTTTTTTAATGTACCTTTATTGATTTCAGAGAGAGGAAGGGAGAGGGGGAGAGAGAGAGAAAAACATCAATGATGAGAGAGTCACTGATTGGCCGCCTCCTGCACGCCCCCGACTGGGGACCAAGCCTGCAACCTGGGCATGTGCCTGACCAGCAATCGAACCACGATCTCCTGGATCCTAGGACTATGCTCAACCGCTGAGCCATGCCCAGCAGGGCTATATACAACTTTATATGCAGTTATCGATTGAAGGACACTTTGGTTGTTTCCATGTCTTGGCCACTGCGAATAATGCTGCAGTGAACATAAGGGTGCATTTATCTTTACAAATAAATGTTTTCAAATTTTTTTGGTAGATACCCAGAAGTGAGTTTACTGGGTCATATGGTAACTCTATTCTTAATTTGGTGAGGACCCTCCATACTGTTTTCCATGTGGCTGTACCTGTTTACATTGCCACCAGCAGAGAATGAGGGGTGTTTTTTTCTGTCCACAACTACTCCAACACTTGTTTTTACATGTCTTGTTGATAACAGCTATTCTGACTGGTGTGAGGTGGAATGTCATTGTAGTTTTGATTTGCATTTCCCTAATAGTTAGCGAAGTTGAGCATCTTTTCATATACCTGTTGGCCGTTTGTATGTCTTCTTGGGAGAAGTATCTGTTCAGTTCCTCTGCCCATTTTTTAATTAAGTTGTTCATTTGTCTGGCATTGAGTTGTATGAGTTCTTTAAATATTTTGGATATTAACCCCTATCAGAGCTGTTGTTTGCAAATGTCTTCTCCTGGTTGGCTGGTTGCCTTTTTGTTTTGTTCCCTGCCTTTGGTGTTCCATCTAAAAAGTCATCTCTAAACCCAAAGCAATCGAGATTTTCTCCTATGTTATCATCTAGGAGTTTTACAGGATGGAGTTTTACATTAAGTCTATGATTTACTTTGAGTTAATTTTTGTGAAGGGTGTAAGGTCTGTGCCTAGAATTTTTTCTTTTTGCATGTGGATGGCCAATTGTTGCAGCACCACTTGAAAAAACTGTCTTTACTTCATTGCGTTGTCTTTGCTCTTTTGTCTAAGAGCAGATAACTATAGCTGACTGGATATATGTGGATCGATTTCTGGGCTCTTGTAAGGGAAACAATTTTTCTCCTTTACTCCCAAAATTCTACTCACTGATTACTTCACTTCTGGCACTTCTGGTCATTAAATGTGGGGGGTTTTCCCACATGAAGTAATTCTGTGATACCAGCGAGGTGTCCCACAATTTAACTCAATTCTGGCACTAACTAACCCAGAGATAGCATCAGATCCCACAGGTTGAGGGCTCAGTCCCACAAGGCTGCCCCTTTCTCACACACTTAAGATGCCAAACGCAACTCCAAGTTGTTGCTTCTGCTTCTGACTGGCTATAGTTGGAGATTCCCATGACCCCCTTCTCAGGTTCTGTTAATTCACTAGAGTAACTTACAGAACCCAGGAAAACATTGTACTTACCAGATTAGGAGTCTGACATAGACAGATATAATTCAGGAATATCCATATGGAAGAGATGAACAGGGGAATGTATGGGGGAAGGGACATGGAGCTTCCACTCACCCAGCACATCCATGTGCTCACCAACCCAGAAACTCTTCAGACCTAGTACATCTGAGTTTTCATGGAGGCTTCTTTATGGAGTCTCAATTGATTAAATCATTGGCCATGGTGATATATTCAACCCTTAGCCCCTCTCCCAACCCTGGAGGTCAGGGGGTGGGGCTGAAAATTTCAACTCTCCAATAACATGGCTGGTTCCCCTGGCAGCTACCCTCCGTCATCAGGGCTTATCCAAAAGTCATCTTATTAACTAAAACTCAGGTGTGGTTGCAAAAGGTAACCCTCCTCAGTTAGTGTAGTTAGGAAGTTTCAAAACCAAAACCTCCCCCCCAGAGCCCCTTGAATTGTTTATACACTGTTTACATCAATCTGAACTAAACTCCCAGGATAGTACTGATGGATGAGGGGAAGACTTGGGAGAGGTCACCTCTCTTAGAGTACCCAGCTTCCCTTTTATGACAAAAGAACAGCTGAACTCCTCCAAATTGAACACAGTCACTGGGCGGCCTTTCCCAACCAAAAGCAACAGCACTTCCATGTTCTAAATTCATTAGTTACAACTAAGCAATGTTGCCCCCAACTCTGGCTTTGAGAATGGAGACCACGCACATGCAGTTGACGCCCACTCCTGATTTGCAGCCTTACAGCTTCTCCAGAGCACATCTTCTAGCTTCCGTATTCCAAGTGCAGGACAGGGGACTGCAGAAGCCCATGGACCTGCCCTGCCTGGAGAAAGAAAATGCTGGGCCTCCCAGGAAACAAAGCGATCCCCACAATGCCTGCAAAGCTCAGCGCGTCCACACAGAATGCTGTGGGTGCAGCTTCCTTTGTGTGCCCACAGCTCGGTTCAGGGGCCAGTCTACAGGCTGGAAACTCCAGGGTCATCCCCCTTTGGGGCCAGATTTATTGTGTAACCTCAGGCACCCCTCACTGCACTCTGATTTGGTGACCCCATCTGCAAATTGGAGGTGCTATAATGTATTGTTAGTGAGGGGGTATAGAAGTTACAGATGACCCAGAGCCTGCTGAGAATAGGAAACAGGAAAGACTGGGAGAAAACAGGACAGAGACCTCCTTAAAGGAAAACATGCAAATATTTGGATTATCACTTGGGTTTGCTTCTGCTGGGACTGAGAAGGAACAGATGCCCTTAATACTCTCTTTCCTAATAGACACAGTAGTCAGAAGAAAGAACAGAAGTAGGAACATCAGAAAGAAGGTGGCAGACCCCACCCCAAATACTTCTCAGGCTGGAAACTGTGCCCCTCAGTTACTCAACAATATTTCTTCCCAAGCAGCTCTTTAAACTTTTCTGGGGAAAAAGCGAGTTAGTGCACACAGAGGCTACGAGTTTCCCTAAAAGACCCAATTCTTTTCTAATTCACCCATGCTGCCAACTCATTTCTGTGTTGAGTCCACATTTGTGATCCTAAAATATCATGCAAACCTGCTACAATTTTGAAGTTTTAATGAAGATGGTGAAGTCTGCACTTTAAGTTCAAGTTAAACAGCCTTGGTGTCCAGTGTTTCAATGAATCCTACAAGTATCTGTGCACACGCTACAGAAATAGTTGTGCCAGGCAGGGTGGGAGCGGTGAAGCAGTAGTTATAGTCTCCAGTCTGAAAGCGTCTACAGTCTGGTTGAGACAAGACTCATGGTGCCCACATGAAAGCACAGTTCCCATGGGTGACAATCAATGTTTAAGGAACCCTTATTTTATGGTGTAAACACCATTGTGTTCGCATTTCCTCCCCGTTACACACAAGACAACTTACCAGCAAGAAAGTCCTTTATGTGGCTTCACCTGGACCTTCATTTCCTGTAAGTTCTAAGTTCTAGCACATACTCTCCAGTCCACTCCCTCTTCAACCACAACCTCTATATATTCATTTAGAACCCTCTGCCCACCCCCTGCCCGGCCCCTTCACCCCTTCACCCCACTCAGCAAGCTCCTGACCTTCTTACCCACCTCCCTGCCTCAGGTGAGGAACCATCTGGCCCCTTTGCCCTCCTCTCCTTGGCTCCTGTCCTTCCCCCCAACAGCCCCAGGCCTCAGGTCACTCCGTCTTCTCTGCTCCTACAACACCTGCCAGGCTGCTGGAGAAGCGTGTGACACACAGGCAGGCAGCATCCCTGCAAATGGCCATATCCAGCTGTGGGCAGGGCACTCCATGCTGTGCGACCTTCACTTGTCCTGGACCTACCCCCTCTCCCAGTCGCCTCCCCAGCCATGCTAAGTCTTCCCCGTCTCCCAGGACCTGTCCTCACTCAGCTGATGTGTTTACTCCCTGCCTCATAGAGAAAGGAGAGGACACCACACTCTGTCCGCTTCCCATCCCCACGTGTGTCATGGGTTTCCCAGCTCCCCGACCCTCTCCATTCCCTCTCTAAGGCACCCCGAAGGTCTGGGCCGGGACTGGGGAGAGACAAGTGAGACACTCATTTGAGGCACAACATTTAAGGGGGCATGAAAAAGTACAGTAATCAAAGTTAATCATATTTACACAGAAATCTCTTTTTAAAAATCAGAAGTAATGCGAAAATGCACGATGAACAAAATGCTAGAATTTAAATAGAGAAAGGATCCAACCCTGCAGTTGCCCAGCCCTGCCTCACTCGCCTCACTCCAGTCCTGTTGCTGACTGTGTGTAGCCCACTGGATATGGGCTGAATATTTCAGACCAGCAAGTAACCTTGATTCTGCATTCATCTATACATAAGGGAAACAAGGCTTCACAGAACGACACACCTACTATTCCAATACATATTTTCACTTAAAAAAAATTCTAACAGCAACCCACTAAAGGATTCCGTGAACCACTGAATGGAGACCTGCATTGAAGAAACCACCAGTAGAAGGATCCGAAGTTCTCTCCTAATGGAAAGGGACCATCTCACCCTCTGATCATTGCCAAAGCAAAAACATCATAGCAGCGCAATTTACAATAGCTAAGAGCTGGAAACAGCCCAAGTGCCCACCCGTAGATGAGTGGATTAAAAAGCTGTGGCACATTCACACCATGGAATACTATGCAGCTGTAAAGAAGAAGGAGCTCTTACCCTTTGAGACAGCATGGATGGGCCTGGAGAGTATTATGCTAAGTGAAATAAGCCAGTCAGAGAAAGACAAGTACCACAGGATCTCACTCATGTGGAATATAATTTAAAAAATAAACTAATGAACAAAATAGATCCAGAGACATAGAAGCATGGGACAGTCTGAAGGATCTCAGAGGCAAGGTGGGGAGGGGGGAGTGGGTGAGGAGAGATTAATCAAAGAATTTATATGCTTATATGCATAATCTATGGACACAGACATTGGTATGGGGAGGACCTGGGGGTGAGGTGGATGCAGGGTGGAGGGGATCAATGGGGGTAAAAGGGGACATCTGTAGTACTTTTGACAATAAAGATAATTTTTTTAAAAATAAAAGGAGAAAAAAAATGTTTTAAGTTTCATATAAATAGGTGATATAATCCAAGGGAAGACTAGAGGACTAGAACTAGGGCTATCAGAAAAAAAACCCAAGTCCTGTAATCATTCTGTTCTGGCTCCAATTTCTTCCTTATTTGGGAAATAAAGTATTATAATAAAAACTGCCCCCTGAATGTCCCCATATCTTCTCTATGGAAATGCACTCAAATTTTAGTTCCCTTCTTCTAGTCTGAATAGTTTCATAGGAATTATGTTCTCTTTTTTTAATTCTAATATTCAAAATACCCCATGAATCATTTATTAAAGATGAAAGTAGCAGGTTTAAAAGCTATGAATATAAACTGATGAGGTTCTTCTAGGAAGTCACAGTAGAAATCAATTTTACTACTTTGCACCTTTTAATCTGAAGTCCCATGGTAAGATAATTCTTGGCTCCTGCCCAAGGGTGGGAAAGGGAAGACAGAACATTACCTGTCAACTCTCTATGCTAGTCCGTCGGTTTCCGCAGTCTCAGAACCACTTTCTCCAGCTCGTTCAGTGACCTGTTGTTCCCCCTTAAACAAACGTGCCCCTGCTATCCAACCAGTCGAGGAGCCAAATGGGCTTGTTCAAAGAAATCACAGATCATTCAGAATTTACTGGAAAGCTTGTGTTTCAACTTGGTAGATTTTCTTAGTGAATCCACGGCACTGGCGCTGAAAAGCCTGGATGGTTACTGTTTAGTAGTAATTTCTTATCCTATCAGCCTCGGTAGGAAAGGAACAGCCTGAAGTTGAAATTATATCTCATTTTTTAAAGTGTGTAAAATTAAGGATTCTCTTAGTTGTTGTATCACTTATTAATTCCAGTCTGAGGGAGTTTCAATTAGTATAACTCTTCTAGAAAAGACACAATTCTACTTACTGAATAACTGTCTTGGGGTGTTTGGTGGCTATGACTTTAGCTATGAAATTTTAGCTTAAGCCATGATTAGGGGCCATTTGGAGTTATCTCTTCACAGAGAGTAAGTTAGATCTTGATTCAGTGTTAACCCAAAGACTTTAAATTCCAATTTAGGGTGGATGTGGGCAGATGGGAAACCTGGATTATGGCCATTTCTCTCTGCTGTGTGAGCTCAGCAACAAGATCCTCACTGACACAAACTAAAGGTTTAATATTCTTCACAAGTTACACGAGGGGTTAGATTTCTGTTCACTGGTATGGAAAAATAAAAGCAGAAATGCTGAATGAACAAACAGGCAAAGACAAGCCCTGCGTCTTTGCTCAGGAAGCTGGCAGCTTAGGGATTATAGAGTACTATTATATTTTAAAGACATTGTGCTAAAAGTCATTAAAAATTCCCAGTAAGGAGTTTGATTATGCAGAATTTGAAACAAAGAAGCTGAAATACGAAGTGGGCCTCGTAAAGGTCAAACATTTGCTTCTCTAAGCTTGGCCTTCTGTGTTCATTCTTGAGCACAGTTGTTTGGTTGACAGGGCTGCTTGCTCTTTCAAACACAGTTCTTGCCGGTTTTGTTCTTTCCTACTTAAGAAGCAAACTTCTCCTGTTGTCCGCTCTAACACAGTCGCTAACACCGGTGTGTTTACTGTACAGCAGGCACATTCCAAATGCTGTGAAGGGTTGCTACAGTAACCCTTCACATCTCACAATGACCTATGAGGGAGAAATCATCTCCCCACGTTGCAGAAGAAACGGAAGTACAAGACATGGGGTTCACCACATAACCTCCAGAAACTGCAGATGCCCTGGCTGCTCCATCAATTCCAGCTGAGGTCCAGGCCCATCCCTGAGCTCCTCCCCTGCCCTTCCTTCCTGGTGCTGGCACAGCTGCCCTGGGGGTCCCCTCAGGATGGGAGGGCAGGGGAGCAGGAGGGGGGGGCCAAGAAAGCAAAGAATCTGCTTCACTGTCTGAAGCTTGCAGTCACTTAAGTTTTGCTCCAACCACCTGCATTTTGTCTGAGCTTGCTCTCATTTTCTTTGTGACATACCCTTTCCTGACCCTCCATCTTGACTTTGCTAAATAGCACTGCTTCACTAGATAAGGGCAGAGCTGTCCTCCACTGTGTACATACAGGAATCCCCCAGAAGGAGAAGTGGCACACCCGGGAAAGGGGACCTGAAATAGCAAATGTGGCTGTCAGGCATAACGGTGGAGAGAGAGAGGGAGAGAACAAACAGGGAGAGGAGAGGAGAGGGAAGAATAAAATACAGTAATCAGTGAGTATGTCTTAAGGGGACATTTATCTCGATAAACATTTCCTGATTGCTCTCCCCCACCCCCAATTCCTGGAAAAGCTGTCCTTCAGTTATTAGGAAACAAAATGAAAGCTCTTTTTAAATCTATGATTGCTTCCTTTTTTTTCTTTTTCTCTGTGACTGCACCATATATTTCAATCCTTCCATTCTTTCTGTAGACCCCATGGATTAATACTCATAGTATTTGGTCCCAGTGCAAAATACACAGGGTTTTATGTTGGGGTTTTGGGCCTCAGCATAAAATGCTATTTGCCAGGTGCCTCGTTAGCGCAGTAGGTAGCGCATCAGTCCCATAAAATGCTATTTGCCCATCACACCACAAAGAGTAATAATTTATAGTTGCTATTTTGTTAAAAACCCATTGGCATTAACCCATAAATAAGCTGATTCATTGTTAGTACAGAACCAATACATCTGTTCCGTGACTCTATCCACTCCAGTTGTAAGTCCTGAGCAGAAGCAGGCATTATATCGGATACTATGTATATGTGCAAATGTTCACACAAGTTTATATTCCTTCCAGGTCCCCATGTCAGACTTGCACTCAAAAACTCACATAGAACTATACCCCACCCCCAAAACTCTGGAGCGACACTCACACAAACAAAATTAAAACTTCACATAGTCTTATACACAGATAAAAACCCCACATAAATAAACATTCTCAGAATATGCCAGGAGACTGGTGAGAGCATGTGTGGCTTTTGTTGGAAGGAGGGCAAGGGTGTGGATGAGAGATGAGCAGGAACGGAGCGGCCCAGGACGCCCGCCCTGGAGCCCACATGCACACGCCACCCAGGGAAGGGGGCAGCAATCTGGGAGGCTCCTTTGTTCATCTGGGAGGGTTTCCTGCTCAGCCTGTGCTCCCAAGGAAGCCCCTGAAAGAGGAAAAGGGGGCAGAAGACTTCATGGCTCAGAACAAAGCACTGTTACTTTTATTGTGAGAACGTGCACAAAGATTTTTTTAAATAGGCTGGAAATAGAGAACAGTGATGATGGTAACTTGACTAAAATGAAGGTAGTAGACAGGACAGTGGCTGCGTCAAAGAAAGAATTTGATCTGCAGAACAGAAGGAAGCTACAGAAACTATTAGAAAAGGAACATTGCAGCATCAAGGGGATGGGCTTAAACCATAAGAGGAGTTGTGACTTGCATGTCAGAATTAGAGGGTATAGATAAGGCAGAGAAAAGATGGGGAGAAACAGACCTGAGGGGAAAATTCAGTAAATAGGGTGAGTTTTATTAACCCTAGAAGGAGACAACCAAAGCCTCAAACCAAGAGAACACAGGAGTAAGCGTAAAACCAGGTGTGATACCTGACTGGCTTAATACCTAACACAACTGAAGCATATCAACGCAGAGCCAGGCTTGACTGGTTCAGGTAATTTGCACTTTCTGGGTTCTGTTAGGTGGATTTCCTCAGTGACCCCGTACAGGCCCATCCTGTGAATTCAGACACGCCAGAGGCTGTGTGCTCTGAAACTGGTGAGTGTTCACGCAAGACCCGGGCTGCGAGAGAGACGGGCTGGGATCCTGACCTTCCTGCTGGCCAGCGGACCTGGTCACTCCTGCCTGGAAGGGCGCAGGGAGACTGATTAGTAACAATAACGTCCGTGAAGCCGGGAGCACAGTCCTCGTGGGCCGGGTGCACCGCCGTCATCCTCATGCCCGCCTCGGGTGCAGAAAGCGCCTCTCACTGCTGAGCTGCCAGAGGGGGTCTTCGGGCTGCATCCCATCACCATCTCTGTGGAAGGACCTGCGTGGTTCGTCTCGGGAGATACACTTCTGTTAACACAGCACCGCCCGTTAAAATCATGCAGCGTCCCCTCGGCTGCCTCCTCCTGGACTGCCCGCCAGCCGCTCCCACCGCCCATCCTTCTGGGTGTGCCCTCCTCCCCACCCCTGCCCCTTGGTGATCTCACCCATTGCCTTTATCCCGGATTTATTTTTCTGTAGATTTTGAGCTCCACTCGTGAATGTCTTCACTTAAACGTGTCACATAAGTCCTAAGCTTAACACATCTAAAATGGATTATCCAAACACATGCTTGTGAAATGGTGACTGGATGGAACTTTACTGTCCCAAGGACCAGTGGACCCAGCCCAGGGCATTGCATGTCAGGAACAGTTGGCATTTTGTCTCTGTGTAAACTGCCTGTGGATCTGTGTTCCCTGCCCTTTTGGGAGTCCTCAGAGGGTGGAGCCCACGTCCTGCTGGTCTCCAGTTCCCTTGAAGGCTCTCCCACAGGCTCTGCACAGAGTGGAGATGTACGTAATAACCGTCGGTTGGACTGAAGGTGTGCTGAATGCTTCCCACATTCATCAAATGTTCAGACTTTCCTTCCCAGAAGCCTCGTCCGCAGTACAATGGCCCCAGTGTACTTCTCCCTGATGCCCACAGGCCCCGAAGCTGACGCTGGAGGCCTTCTCCCTCCCACCCACAGCTCTTGCTTCTGTTCCTGTGGTTTGGCACAGTCTGCGCCCTCCCTCGATTCCAGGACCCGGCAGCTGGCTGAAGCCATACTTGGTGCACCTGGAACTGGAAGATGCAGGGAGCTGACGGCACTCAGAGGCTCTCACCCCAGGCCATTCTCAGAACCCACTTTCTTCCTTCCTCTTCTCTCTGCACAGGGGAGGGGCCTCCTGCACTGATCATGTCCTGCATCAACACATAGGACCTCTCTATGTGCCCCTCTAACCCTCAACAGGGGCCCCACAGGGACAGGGACAGCCCTGGAGAGGCAGGCCCTGGTTGCTGGGACCCTTCTTGGTCCAGCAGAGCTGAGTGGGGTGGCCTCACTCAGAGGAGGGGGTGGAGGAGAGGACTGGGGGTGGGAGTGAGGCTGGCACAGGTTTTCCTCCAGGCTGCAAATGCTGAGACAGCCCCAGTGACAGTGGCCTGGTCCCACTCCCTGACAATTGGTCTCTCAGCATTTCACATCAGAGACACACTTCACACTCCCAGGACCATTCACGATTCTGTGAAAATTTCCAGGGCTGCCTCTAACTCCATCCATCTCCTGTCTCCTACACCAGAGGCCATATCCAACTTAAGTGAATGATAACATTTGTGTACAGACAATCTTGAATGCTGTCTGATTAATACTTATATTTTAAAAGACAATTGGTACCAGCCTTGCCACAGCTCTCTAAACTGAGTAAAATGATTTGGGTCCTGTGATGGGTGGTACTGAGAAAGCAAGAAATTACAGCAGGTGCCCAGAAAATAGTTATTGACTATGATATGGGGGCTGTAGGCCTGGCCCAGATGCAACCATTTGTGTTAGGAATTTTGTACTTAAGTTTGGTTGTGCTGATATTTTAAGGACAACTAGAATAGAATTCTCTAGTTCCCTTTTCTTAATAGTTAATAATTACTAAATACTCATCGCCCGCTATGGTTGTTCAGCTTAACAATTACTAAGTTAACAATTAATAACTTTATAGTTAGTAATTACTAAGTTGGTTAACAATTACTAAGTGCTCATTGCCTGCTTTATGGAGCATATGTGGCTCAAATCCTACTCTAACCAATTCCAAAAGGCAGTTAGAAGTCTGTCTGGAATTTATAGTGAGTATTTTAAGTAAGTAGACTGTTGATTGAGTAGTAGAAATACTTTTCCACATTCAGAATTTTCTTATACTAAAATTTATTAAAAGCCAGTAATTAAAGTCTTTGTTACGTGCAGGGGACCTGAAATAGTATAATTTTTTTAAAATCCTGGTTGGTCAAGTGGTCTAAAGCACAATAACAGCACTTTGTTCACCCTGCAGATTTACAGCAAAAGAATGCTGGGAACTGTGCACAGCGTTGCACAGAGGTACACTCGCCTTACATGGAGCACGTTTCTCTTGGGAGTGAAGAGGTTAGGAGAATATGAAATATCTGTGGGGCCGATAAAGATGGCAACAGGCTAGAGGTGGCAGTGGACTTTCTAAATCTTTTCTGCTCTTTGAATATCAGATACTCATGTTTTTCATCCTTGAGAATTTTTGCACTAGACCTGCCTATATTTCTATGTAACCCAGGTGAAAGCACATTGATCATTTCAGATTGTTTTGTTTTCTTAATTGAAAATTACGCAGTGTCTCGGACACGCCTGCTGGAATTTAGTCTTCACGGTTCTCCCACACACACACCCTCCACCCCCTGTTGAAGAGCTAATGGTTTTTTCAGTACTTCTCATCTGCAGTATCCCAGGAGTCTCCGCGGCACACCAGAAGGCCCTCACTCGGTGTCCTGCTGTGTCTTGATTACGGGTGTGCTCCACACCGCGGCTCTGTGGTCCAGGCCAGGTTCCTTCAGTCCTACCCACGTACAGACGAGGGCTTGGGGCGGCCTCCCGTCTCTACCCTGCTCGCCTGTGTCCTTGCTGTGCAGGCCCAGTCGCTCATGGAGCTATGCAGCAGAGTCGGGAACTGCCTGCTGGTTCGACCTTGACTCATCAGCTTCCCTAATGGTCTCTAGTCTTAGAGAAAAGAGCCTGGATTTGGCCTCTTAGCCAGCAGTTGAACCTCCATCTAGTCATTAACTGAGTAAGTCTGAATCCTAATTTCAGTGGTATGCTGGCAAATGTTTAAAAACCTGGCTCTCGGTGGATAGAGGGAAAGGGGGGCTGATTACAGTATTTGATGATTTCTTTGGTGTAAATACTCCCACAGTGGCCACTTTAAAGCTGATGAGGTGAAGTCATATAAGGAAAGCGGAGCTGGGAAGAAAGTTGAGCCACTGGCCCTCCTGAGATGGTCCCACAGCACTGCCTCCTCTTCAGTGAACTGAGTACATAGTCTTGCTCCCAGGATTGTTATTTCTTACTTCTATCATTCATTCTTTCAATAAGCATTTTTGGAGAATCAATCTAGGTAAAAGGCCAGGTACTGGGGATGAACGAGCTCAGTGTCAGGGGAGTTGTGACTCAAATAAAATAATGCACATTAACAAAACAAAAAACCCGCCTTTTTAATTCTTAAAGTGAGATACAAATGCAAATTAACTTGAATTAGATTTAATAAGATGGGTTTACAAAGGACTTCAGGTCCTCCGTCCAAAACGTCTGAAAGCTGTGTCCTTATTTAGTATAATAGATACCGGAGAACAGGGAGCTAGAGAAACCTCAATACTAACTTATTTACATCCCACCCACTTCCAAAAAGGCATTTGAAGTAGTTAAAAAAGAAACATAAGGCCAAGTCCAACAATCTCAAAGATAGAAACTGAGACACGGAAGAAGAGAGGAGGGAAAAATAACAGAGGAGCCACTGAGGAAAACTCAGCCCTTAGCCTCCTAAGAACTAAGGGAAGCGCTTGTATTCACCCGATTTTTAAATTAGCTCCTTTAAAAACCCATTGATTTCAACATGATCATTGGATGGGTCTACCGCGTTTTGTGTCGCTACTCTGCACAGTTCTGGGAATTTAGTAATGTAATTACAGAGCACCTAACAAACACAAGGAGGAAGCGAAACAAGACGGCGGCGTACGCAACAGCTGCGCCCCCTGCCCCCCGCAACCACATCTAAATCACAACTAAAACACAGAACCACCGTCACTCAGAGCCTCCTGAGACCTGGCTGCACAGAAGCCCCACAGCCAGGGAACTGAAGGAGCATCGAGACCGGGAGGAGGGGCGCAGACATGGGCGGATCGGGATAAATCACAGAGACGCAGCCCCGGGCCCACACCCGGTGCCAGGGGGTAAACCTGGGAGGGAATCTCGGCGGTGGGGGTTTCCTGGAGGAGTGAGGAGTCCCAGCCCCACAGCAGGCCCCCAGCCCAGGGCTCCAGGGCCAGGAAGAGACGTCTCCACAACTTCGGGCTGTGAAACCAGCGGGGACTGTCCCTGAGGGTCTCGGAGGCTGCGGGAGCCCCGGCAGCTCCTCTCAAAGGGCCCAGCACAGACTCACTCGGACACGCTCCCTCTGAGCCCAGCGCCGGGCAGCAGCCTGAAAGGACCTGGGACACTCGGGGGGGAACTAACCTGCCTGAAGTCGGGGCGAGAGGTGGAGGGTGGCTTCCTCTCAGGCAGAAGGGCTGGCGGAGGCCACTGCTCCTTTGGCGAGTCCTCCCCGCACAGCCGGCAGGCAGGCGCCATATTGGAATCGCCAGCACCTGACTCACCTTTGGCCCCGCCCCGTGATTCCCGGAGGCCCCGCCCCTCCCCACCTGCAGCTCATCCAGGCCATTTCCAGGGGCTTTTCTGTGCAAGTGGCCTCTCCAGCCTCATGCTTAGGACTCTCCTAAAATCTCTCAAACAAGCAGCAGCGGGCCCCATACGGCTTGATAAATGGCCCCAGGCCTGGCACTAGCGGCAGCCTGCATTGGCTCATGGCTTGGCCTCTCCTGGACACCTCCAAGGCCAGCACAAGTAGCAGCCAACTACGCTTTGCTGTGTAGCTCATGCTGGGGGGCCCTGGGGAAGGCACTGGCACAGGCTGACTTTGCACCTCCCAGGAGGCCCCAGAGACAGTGCACCTGGTGGTCAGACTTGACCACGCTGGATTACAACCCCACCACATCCACAAGTGACACACTCAAGGGGCACACTTGGTGAACACCAAAGCCCCACTGAAGTAAATCCTGCTCCGTAGGGGTGTCTCCAGCATAGTAGCTCTTTGGCTGTAGCTGCAGCTGGTCCTCACAGCTGATTGGTCTGGGGGTCAGTTCCTCCCAGTGATGCCAACAGCAACCAAAGCTCAACTACAACAGGACAGTGCACACAGCCCACACAGGGGAGCACCTAGAAGGCCCAGCTCAGGTGACTGGGGAGGCTGAGCCACTGGACCCTATGGAACACCCTACTACACAAACCCACTCTACAAATTCCGGGAGACATAGCAGCTCTACCTAATACATAGAAACAAACACCTGGAAGCAGCCAAAATGCAGAGGCAAAGAAACATGTCACAAAGGAAAGAACAGAAGAAATCTCTAGAAGAGGAACTAAATGAAATAGATCCAAGCAAGCTAACAGATACAGAGTTCAGAATAATGGTTATAAGAATGCTCAAGGATATTAGTAAGAGTATGACAAAAATAATTGAGAAAATCGATGACGTAATAAAGGACCAATTTGAAATGAAGGCTACACGAACTGAAATGAAGAATAATTTACAGGGAATCAACAGTAGAGTAGAGGACACTGAGAATCAAATCACAATTTGGAACATGAGGAAACAAAAAACACCCAACCAGAAGAGCAAAAAGAAAAAAGAATCCAGAAATATGATATATAAGGAGCCTCTGGGACAACTTCAAGAGGCCCAACATTTGTATTATTGGTGTGCCAGAAGGAGAAGAAAGAGAGCAAGAAATTGAAAACCTATTTGAAAAAATAATTACAGAAAACTTCCCCTACTTGGGGAAAGAAATAGACTTACAAGTCCAGGAAGCACAGAGGGTCCCAAACAAGAGGAACCCAGAGAGGCTCACAGAAAGACACATCATAATTAAAATGCCAAAGGTTAAAGACAAAGAGAGAATCTTAAAAGCAGCAAGAGAGAAGCAGTTAGTTACCTACAAGGGAACAGCCATACGACTGTTAGCTGATTTCTCAACAGAAACTTTGCAGGCCAGAAGGGAGTGGCAAGAAATATTCAAAGTGATGAAAAACATGAAACTACAACCAAGATTGCTCTACCCAGCAAAGCTATCATTTAGAATTGAAGGTCAGATAAAATGCTTCTCAGACAAGGAAAAGCTAAAGGAGTTCATCACCACCAGACCAGCACTACAGGAAATGTTGAAGGGTCTTCTTTAAGAAGAAGCTAATGAACAAAAGAATCTGACAGACTAAGTAGATCCAGAGACATTGACACATGCAACAGACGATCATATTTCAGAGGAAAGAGGGAAGGGGGGTGGAGGGTGGGAAGAGATTAACCAAAGAAGGTATATGCACATATGCATAACCCATGGACACAGTCAATAACGGGGTGAAGGCCTGGGGAGGGGGTGGGAGCGAGGTGGAGGGGATCAGTTGGGGGGGAAAATGGGACCCATGTAGTACTTTCAACAATAAAGATAAATTTTTTAAAAAAGGAAGCATAAGAAGGATGTAAAACTAAGACATGTTTTCCTAAGTCTGAACCCTCAGGACCTATTCTGTGCTTAATGAAACAGGTTCTTGGAGAGATGTGTGCCCTGCTGGCCAAACCAACCTCCTACACCTTCCTTCCCCTGGGCACCTGCATCAAGTCTGCATGGCAGCCTGGCCTGACAGCCATCTCCTCCACCCCGGCTCCTCCTGCCTCTCATGCTCCCCCTCCAGACTCTGTCCCAGCAGCCTGGTTCCCACAAGGCCCCTCTGTAGCCAGGACTCCGACACATGGAGTCCTTCTTCCTGGCCAAGCTCTCACCTTTTACAGAGGACAGCTCAGATTTCACCTTCTCTGAGACCTCTCCAGCACTGTTGAGTCCCCTCCCTCTTTTCTTATTGCACATTTCAGTTACACATTAACTATTTAGTTAATTGACATTGTAAATGAATAGAAAATCTTATGACCTTTGTTTCATTTCCTTTTTTTTAACCCTTTCTTTTAAAAAATATATATATATATTTTTTATTTTTAAAGAGAGAAAGGGAGAGGGAGAAAGAGAGAAACATCGATGTGAGAGTGAAACATAGATCCACTGCCTCCTGCATGCCCCCTACTGGGGACCGAGCCCACAACCCGGGCGTGTGCCCTGACCAAGAAGGGAACTGGCGACCCCTCAGCGCACGGGAAGACGCCCAACCGAGTCACAGAGGCCAGGGTTGTTTCCTTTCTTATGGAAATGAAAAGCAAGGCACTATGAGGCCAAAGATCACATCGTAATTTTTTTAAGAAATAGAAATATATTTGTAGAACAATTATAAAGCAAGCAAGAATAGCAAGGAGGATCTAGTCCAGCACATAAAGAAACCGGGACCCTGGGAAAAGAAGTGACTTGCTCAAGGCTACCCGGTGTGTTAGTTGTCGAAGAGACTTGGAATTGTAGTCCCTCGAATGCCAGTGTTTTTAGAACACCACACTAGTTTCACTCTGGCTTTTATTTCGTAGCCAGCGAGGGGGATTTTAAATATTCACAAATAGGGGCCCCACCACAGAGCTCACAAGTGCCAAGAGAGCATCTAGCTCTGCTCCCTCCTCCACAGCGTTCCCCTCCTCCTACGACACACTTTCCACTCCTGTTCCCCGGCTTGCTTTTTTTAAGACTCTTCTCAAGCTTCACTCACTAAATATTTCCAGTTCTTCCCCCACCTTGGGCTAAATTAGATGTCCCTCCAACTGATGTAAAATCTTGTGTAAATATCACTATTACCTTTTCACTCTCTATTATACTATTTTTTTTCTTATCTTGCCCATCGAGTTATGAATTTACGAAAGGCTGGAAGTGCATCTGGTTCTTTTTTCTATCCTAAGTACGTATAATTATGCCTGGCTCATAGCAGGAAGTCAATAAATATTTGGTGAGTGTGTTTAATTATTTTAGACAGGGGAAAAATACCAAAGCCATGGTACTGATTTTGGCTGAATTCATTAGAGGTTTACTGAACTGTGGGATTGGAACTGAGCATTTGAGGGTGATTAGAATATGAGAGATGTGGAAAACAGTGTCATAACACTGGTCTCACTTAGGGTCTGGGAAACTTTTTCTGTAAAGGGCCAGGTAGCTGGTAGGTGCTGAATACAGGGCCCCAGGGCTGACTTATCTGGGAGGGAAGGAGCCCCTTTGCTTCTGGTCATTGTAATCTTGGTTCCTCTGTCACATAGCTTCTGCTTTTCATTTCTGGACCAGGCTTTGTGCTGGTTCATTTATCCAGATGTTTCCTGCTGCCTTGTGCAAAAAGTATATAGGTCTGTCACAGCAACTGTCACAGCCAGAGATGAGAACCTGAGCACCCCAAAGAGGTCTCTTTCTGGAGGCTGGCTTCCCTGGATTCTCTCTCTCTGCTCTTCCTTTGGCCTATGTGGTCACATTTAAAATTCTCGTATCAGAGCTCTTACCTACAAAATGTCCACGCAAAAAAATGATAGCATTTTTGTTTTTTTATTTAACAAAATAGAAACAACAACATCTAGTCTCCCTGTGCAGAGTGAGTAAGACAAAGCTCCTGGCACAGCACCTGGCTCAGGGCAGGCTTCCACGCATTACCAATTGATACCATCAACTGTTCCTCAAAGATGAGAGGAAAACATACCTTCGACAGGGAAATGGCAAACTTCCCTTTATGTGCTAGAGAGGGCCCTTAAAAAGTTATGCATAAATTGTTTACCTGTCTTTTCTGAACAAAAAATTAGATGGAACCAAAGCAAAAATAGAGTTTCCTCTCTTTAAATCTGTGAGGAGCTGCCACTGAACTAGTGGGATGTAGAGTGGTCCCATCCTGCCACCTAGTGTACAGCAAGGGAAAAGCCAAATTTAGAGCCAAAGAAGTGATTGCCATGATTTTGTTTTCAAAGTCTGTAATTCGTGGAAAACATGTTTTCTAATGAGGATTATTTAAATTTAAATTCCCTATATATTCACAAGTTAAAAGATTGTATTCTGTTAGTTAAAGCAAAAAGACAATATTAGCCTTTAAACACTAAACCCCAAAACAAAATTTCCTAAATCATATAGTGATAAAGGTCTGCTAAGGAGAGGGAGAATGCTCCCCAGGTCTTATGAGCATGAATTGTGTCTGGGTTTATTCTGGCACATGGACAAGGACTTCCCCAGAGACCAGGGCCACGTCTTCCTGACAGTCTGATGGACACTGTCTGGGACCAGAGTCATTCCATTCATTTTCCAAGAATACAACTGTTCTTTGTAACCTGATTGAATACTTGGCAAGAGCCTGTGTCCCTGGTTTGGTTTGGGGGAGTGAGCATGTGTTTTTCCTCTCCTTTATTATTAAGGCTGCTCCAGACAAACAGCCCGCCCTTCCTCTAGGTGTTTATGAGGATTTCCTTTCTTGTCTAGAATGAAAACAATAGCAGGCCAATCTCCCCACAAACTAAGCAATAGCAGCACACCCAAAGCACCCAGAGTTGTTCTGAGACCCTCTAGTTAATGTTGATATAATTACTATAATCATAGCATGTGCTCACTTTGAGTTTCCAGGGACTCTACATTATATACATTTTTGCTAATCCTCACACCAACCCTACAAAATGGAAACTATCATCCCCATTTTAGAGACAAGGAAACTGATGCTCAGAGAAGTGAAGTGTCTTACCCAAGATCACACAGCTAGTGAGCTCTTGGCAAAGTCAGAACTGCACTCAGGTCTGACTCCAAAGCCCCTGTTCCTTCCACCAGGCAATGGGCCTCTCATCTGTTCACTCACATGCCTGTGACCTCCCAGACCCTGGTCCGGAGATTCTGGGGTCCCCTCAGTGCTGCCACCTCTATAGTACCAAAGATCTCTGGCTCTGACACATGTTTCTGGGAAATTACTCAATAGGACCATCTGCTCCTATTACTATATTTTTATTATGAAAGAGAATAATTTCACCCACAAAAATTCAGTCTGTGATTTTACCCTTGGGTTTCTTCTGTAAGTGTTAAACCAAGGGTTTGCCAATCTCCTCTCCCCTTTGCCCTGCCCTGTCTTTGCCCAGGTCTGGGGCCTCCAAACTTGTATTCTTCAAATGTGGGCCATGACTTGTAACCCAACGGTGGGTGATGAAATTAATCTAGTGGGGTGTGAAAAACATTTTAAGAAACAATAGAATAAAAAATATTGAAAATCATTTTATTTTGAAACAATGAGACATAGTCCAAAATGTTTGAGAGCACCGCGCTGGCCTATACAGGTTGAAAGAAGTTTTAGTATTTTTTTTTTGAGCTGTGTTCAGAATATTCTAGAAGGTGGGGTATTGGAACTCCTAATCTCACAGTGGGCTTGTGTTAGTTTGTAGAAAACTGTCAGTTCTCTTTTAAGATATCCCTAGCAGCAGTGAGCACACCTATGTGGGTTTTTTTTGTAACAGTATCTGTCTCACAAGGCAATGAGAACTGCAAAAATTCTTTGTGCAAACACTCCAGCCAAACCCCTGCACTTGACCAAGTCTAACGTGGCTGCTGGCAGCCTAAGGCCACATCCCTGGGACCCAAGCCCCCTTTCAGTTCCTGTCTGAAAAGGCTCAAGGCTGTCAAAAGAATTTGCCACTTGTCCTGGCCACGACCTGATGATAGGCCCCGACTCCCTTTCTTCCAGCATTTCCTAAGAAGGTCTCAGAGTTGTAACACCTACCTCTGCCTTTGAGCTTTGCATGTATGTCTCTCCTGCAGCCCAGGAGAGTCTCTCTCAAGGGCCTGAAAGACATACCTTTGAAATGTCATCACCAGGAAGGACAGGGCCTCTGTGGCCCAGTCTCTGTGGGAAGACAGAATCCTAGCTTTGTGACTGACAGCTAGTGGACACTGTGGGCCTAGTCACATTTACGGACCAGCCCTTTGTCGTTGTTCACTTCCCTGACTCTTCCGAGCCCCTGCTCGCTCCCCTCCCTGCTCCTTCCTTCTCCCTCTCAAGCACCCAGTAGGTCAGTCGGCTCTGCACAAATCAGGACAGGCTCAGCTTCCCCTGCTGTCAGCAGCTACTGAATAATATCTGACTTCACCACGTTAATGCCCACATTGTTTATCTCTGACAGCATGTGCACACACGCACACACACGCACACGCACACACACTCTCACCCCTCCTGAGGACAAACAGCGTTTCTCAGGGCAGTGGAACCATGCTGCCCTCATCATCCAGAGCCTTGCTCCTTTCTGGGCTTATTTCCCTCTATTACTTCTAAGTCACCAGCATAGTCTTACTTAGCTGTTCCCGCCTGGTCTGTGATGTCCTTTGGGAAATTAAGTGAAGAGTCATGTGCAGGACTCTTTCCTTCCAAGAATAAGAGCTGGGACTATGAGATCCAACCCTGTCCCCACTAGGAGCTTCTCCTTCTGCCAAACTTGGAGGAACTGGGCTGGTTTGGCTAAGGGAGTAGGAAAATTTCCTTACATACAAACCTTCCTAAAGAATGTGTAGCCTGGCCAGCGTGGCTCAGCGGTTGAGCATTGACCTATGATCCAGGAGAGCACGGGAGATAGTGGTTCAATCCCGGTCAGGGCACACGCCTGGGTTGCAGGCTCCATCCCCAGTAGGGGGCGTGCAGGAGGCAGCCAGTCAATGACTCTCATCATTGCTGTTTCTATCTCTCTCTCCCTCTCCCTTTCTCTCTCTCTGAAATCAATAAAGATATTTTTTTAAAAAAAGAGTATGTAGTGAGGGAGTCCTATATTCTTTTTTGTTCTTTCTCCAAACCTCAGAAATTAGGAGACCCTGTGGTGCTGGGGTAACTAGAGGTCAAGGCAAGGAAGGTAATGAGTTTTCTCTGTTTGGAGACCCCAGGGGAGGCAGCAGGCTAAGGAACCAGGCAAGTGATCAGAGGTGGGACAGGTGTGGGTGTCAAGGTAGTCTGACATGCACGAATCAGTAAGAAAGGAGACATCTGAGCACGCAAGAAGAAAAGGAAAATCCCTCGGTGCTAGAAGGAATGGAAGTGAAAACCAGAGTGGTTGGTAAGCAAACAGGCTGATGCTGGGCAGCTTGGAGGTGGGTGGGCCTGACCTGAATTAGTCCCCAGCCCCAAGGGTGTTTAATCGTGGTGGCATACAGGAACAGAGAAGGAGGCATGGGTCCACAGGAGGTAGGGGAGGACTGAGATCCTATGTAAAGGTCGAATCTCCAGTGAAAGGGAGGCTGGGCTGGGCCAGGGGATGCCACTCACCAGCAGAGAGCACCAGAAACAGGAGAGGAGCCCAAAAAAGCTGGGTAGATGCCAGGCCCCAGCCAAGCTGCTCAGGCATCAGGTTACCATTTAGATCCAGCAGGGAAATTGGAGGATCTCAGAGAAACTAGGTCAAAATTCCACTTGACTCACCACAGCTGGTACACTGGCTGTTCTGATCTATGGCCCAAGATGAACTCCAGAGCACTTCCCACTGTGAGATGGGGCACTGCTTCCCAGGGGGTTCCACCCAGAATCCCTACAGAGGAGCAAAAATCCTCTGTTTCTAAGGAGGCCCAGGTGGGATGGTCTAAAGCTTTCATGCAACCCCACATTTCCTTAAAGCCTCGGGTTTTCCTTTTCAATTGCATAGGACCTTTTCATCGTAATCCAAAACATACTAAATAGGTGACAAGTTTTCTAGCGGTTGAGAACCACAGTTCTCTGTCTCCTATGCCAAGTTCCTCGCACTCTGATCTGAGAAGCACACGTCGGATAAGCCTGCAGAGACAACATGGTGACATTGGTTGGATGATGCAGGGCTGAGAGATCAGACCAGAAATCAGAAAGCTATAAAGGGAGCCTCCTATAACAAGAGGTAACAAGATCAGGCAGAGTAAGAGTCACACAGTTTGCTCAGAGAGGCAACAATGGGTTAGGAGAGAAAAGCTGTCTACGTTTTGCCATTCCATAAGCTAAATCTGATTAATCTTATCCTATCCTATAATTTTATTTAAATTCTCTTGACCCAACTGAAATGTTTTAAATTTCCACCTCCTAAATTAACTTCTATTCAGATCCCACTTACTCAGATCAACCAAACCATGCAAAAAAATTCATTGTACACAGCATATTCTTATCCATTCCACACACATTTTATTGAATAAATTAAAACTTTATTTGTATATTTACCAAAAACAATATCCTTAGTTTTATCATTTAAAAAAAATACAAACTCATGTAACCAAAATACATAAAGGATTCGGTTAACTAAGTGTTGACTCTTTTTACCTATACTAGGAAAATCCAGCCTGTCAAAGCTGGGTTTGCAGAGACATATTTGAAATATTTGTGGATCCCCATGAAGGTTAACTCTTCATAACATGAGATTTATTACAGCATCTAGATCCGATATTAAGGAACGAAATGATTTCACAACCCCAAGTTAGAACTTTGTACAAGAAATTCCAGTGGCGTTTAACCGCTTTGAAAATCCTACTGAGTACTCCTTTTTCAAAATCTAGTAGCATAAGTAAATACCGACAGTACCTTCAGAACTTTTATAAATAGCAAAGCTAAACTTTTCACAGCTATAAGCAAAGGGTATTTCTATTTCCCTGAGAGCATAGTTTGCTTTGGGTTCAAGGGCTGTGTGTGTGTGTGAGCACGTGTGCACTCATGTGCGTGTGTGTGATTAAATCTGTTGATGTTTGGGTCAGCTGAGCTCTGTGCCCATTTTAGACCAGCCTTGTCAACTGGGGTCCCTTAACCTGCCCTACAGGTTCCACCTTGAGCCTCTGGGCCTCATTCTCTCTAGATCCAGTAAGGTAGGAGACCCAACCAAGCAGCTCAGGGGCCCAGAGCACATGGGTCTGACGGCTAGTCCTGCTCTAACTTGTGCCTCGTTTCTAAGTGAATGTTGCCTGAACTTGAATCCCTTGGCTGGAACCCCTGTTCCTTATTTGCCCCTTTCCCTTCTTGAGAATGGAGTCATGTTCACAAACTCCAGGGACCCTGATGTCATTTTCTAGACCTATCATTTTTCTCAGGCCTGATCTCCTCCTACCTCATCGCCTTCCTCCCGTCCAGAGGTGCTCTATCCACACACACGACCTGCCTCAGGACCCAGTCTGCTGTGACAGGATGTCCCAGAGGCCCTGTCTGAGTCCTAGGGCCTCTGCTCCTTGTTCACCCGGCACCAATCTGCCTCCTCTCCCTGCTGGTGGTATGGGTTATGACGGTTAACCTGCAACAAACGGTTTTTGTTTATCTGGGAATAAAAATTAGATCTTAAGAGTTTCTATCCCTGGCTAGTACCTGGAAGTTTATACTGATTAAGTTTCCCCAAAATGACTTGAACTTTTTTCTTTCCCTAAAAGCTACAGACTGGCAGCTTCAAGCTCAGAGTTCTGGGTCATCTTAATAGGTATACCTGCCCACTAACCCATGCCATGATTGAGAGTCCCTATCTCCCGAGAGCTAGGCGCCTGAGATTTTTATTCCAAGTCACCTGCACATCTGATGATATAAACAGTATATAGAATTCTTTCCTTGTCTTCATTCAGGTGTTCTGAACTAGTCCTGAAACTTGGGTCCCGCACTTAGAACCAGGTTTATAACACAGGGATCCTAAATCTTCACTTTCCTAGCAGGGTTGGCCCCACTAATAGGCTCAAAATCTGCTGACTTCACTTCTTAAAGGACTGCCATGACAAAGATCGTTCTCTTTCTAAGGCGGCTCTTCGTGTATGGCCTTGATGCTGTCATTGGATATCCTCTTTGGAAGTTCTTCCCTGAAACCATTTTTGGAATATGGCTGACTTCTCCTGTAGCTCGTAAATAGTTTCTGAAGGCGATCTCAGAGAAAGACAAGCATGTAAGCAGTGGCTACATCATTGATCTGAGTGCACAGCTTTCCAGAGAGACCGCTTGGAAGGACAATAAAGACTTTGATTCAGCCTCATAAGTTTACATACATCTCATTTTTTGCTAACTTGATGAAAAGAAAAATGATAATATTTTTAACTGGCCTATTAAGTTTATTGAGTGTCTCCCTGGTGGGGACCTGTCTTATTTATTGGTGTTCCCAAGGCTTGACACACATGAAGAACTCCTTGAGTGTTTACTGAATTGAACTAGATTAAATTGAGAGTTTCGTTAAGGTTATTATTAGTGCTCATGAGTAAGTGATATATGTGTTCTAAATTTTCACAAATATGTTTGTATTTTCCCATCTTACCCTCATAGCAGAGAGTTGAACTATCACATGTGACCCTGAGGCACAGAGCTTTTCACACATCAACATGTGCTTATGTTTATCCTCAATAATCTAAGCATAAACAAATCTCACTTGTAATTTTCCAAGTCATTTATCTGCTTTGAATTTTAGCTTCTTCTAGCCATAACTTTTGTATGAAAACTAAACCCACTATCAATTCCCAAACTGCTGAGAAGCACAAGTGTGATATGCCACACCTGATATGAAATAAAACTATAAAGAGACTTGAAATCATAGGAGGAAAATAAAGCACATTGGGTAATACAGTTACTATGTTGTTACCATTGTTGTTGCTTAAATACAGCATATGAAACAGGATCTCTTAATCTGTTCCCCCAACTTGGGGATTAGAATGAATTTCCAGTGAGCTCATTTGAAAGCTCTAGCGCTTAGAGTGAAGGACTGACACAGTTCTTTGAGTCAAAATTGTGCCAAGCTGATCCAAAAAACATATAGAATGATTTAAAAGGACCCTGAAAACGAAGGTTCCGGGGGGGGGGGGGGTGTCTCAGGGACATGGACCCAAATCACTGTCTAAAAAGTGAAATATATACCATCAAGAAGAGTCCATTAGCCCACGTCGGGTGTCTCAGTGGGGCCTGTACACCAAAAAGCTTTCGAGTTGGATTCTCTGTTAGGGCACATACCTAGGCTGAAGGTTCAATCCCAGGCCGGGGCAAATATGAGAGACAACCGATCAATGTATCTCTCTCACATCGATGTTTCTCTCTGTCACTTCCTCTCTCTCTAAAATCAATAAAAGCATGCTCGGGTGAGAATAGAATTAATAATAATAAAAAAGAAGGGTCGGTCATTCCTGCAGTGGCCAGCAGTCTGTCGGGATGCTTCCGTCTTTTTAAAACCGTGCTCTGAGTCTCTGGGAACCTCTTTTCTCCACAGAAATACAACAGTTATAGGCTAATGGGCCAGGGCATTGGACTGTGCTGAAGGTACAGTTCTGCCTGGTAGTGACAGTTCTAGTCCAAAATGGGCCTCCCGGGATCATAAAAAAAAAAAAAAAAAAGAGGCTTTTGATGGAAGAACAGAACACAGGGTGTTTTTTATCTCTTTCAAAGCAAGCAGGCCTTCCTTCCCCACGCATCCCCCCAGAGCTGTCGGATGAGACAAGAGACAGCCTGTGAGACGCCCTTGACCGGGGCCCAAGGCTCCAACGCAGGATTCCAGGTGATTTCAATATAAGGGGGAAAGATAAGAGAAATGCCTGTATTTCCCTGCCTTGGTTAGTGACTCCTTTAGCAAGCTTGTCAGAACAAAAGCGAGTCGAGTCGGGAGGGCGGTTTGCTCTTGCCGCCGCTCTGAGACGGTCGCAGAAAGGGCGCTGGCTCCCACCTGGGAAGACGGGCTCGGGCTCCCGGCTCTGCTCCTGGCGATCTGAGTGACCCGGGCAAGTCACTTAGCCTCCCTGAGACTCGGGGTCCTGCTTGTAAAACAGGAGTGACACTATCCAGCCCCGGGTCATGACGACGGCCAAGTGACCAGCTATAGGAAAGGGCCGGCCCGCGCCGCCCGGGCCGTGCGCCCTCAGGGTTCGCAGCGCTCTCCTTCCCTCCTGAGGTAGGTCGCGCAGACATCCCTGGCTGCTCCCAGCGTCCCAAGGCTGTGCCCGCCGAGGAGCCCCCGGGAGCCAAGCGGATTCCCCGACGTCTGACCTAAAACCCGACCCCCCCGCGCCGTCTGAAGTGGGCGGGGCGCGGGTGCCGGGCGTCCCCGGGCGGAGCGTCCCCGGGCGGGGCGTCCCCAGGCGGCGCTGTCGGGCCCCCGGGCGGAGCGTCCCCGGGCGGGGCGTCCCCAGGCGGCGCTGTCGGGCCCCCGGGCGGAGCGCCCCCGGGCGGAGCGTCCCCAGGCGGCGCTGTCGGGCCCCCCGGACGGAGCGTCCCCAGGCGGCGCTGTCTGGTCCCCGGGCGGAGCGTCCCCAGGCGGCGCTGTCGGGCCCCCGGGCGGAGCGTCCCCGGGCGGAGAGTCCCCAGGCGGCGCTGTCGGGCCCCCGGGCGACCGCGCCTCCCGCGCTCAGACCGACACGGCTCCGGGCACGATCCTCCGGATGTGGGTGTACGACTTTCTGATGGTGACGCTGCCGTGGTGCGACACCCCCCGCGGCAGCACGCACTCCTCCGTCAGCTTCTGGGCCTCGGGGTCCCAGCAGAGCACGGTGGCGATGACCTCGTTCTTCTCGTCGCGCCCGCCGGTGATGTAGAGCCGGTTGTTGCAGGGCGCGATGCCGCAGCTGGCCCTCTCGTGGCTGAGCTGCGTCACCAGGCACCAGCTGTCCTCCAGCGGGCTGTAGGCGTACAGCGCTCTCATGGCCCCGCCTGGAGACAGAGGGGCACGGGGGCCTTTCACCACTTTTCTGGTTTTCTTGCCCTTTCACCACTAAAACCCTCCTCTGATTAGGTCAAGTCTACCCTCTTGCCCAGAGAAAATATGGATATGTGGGTCTCTCAAACCCCGCAGCGGATCACTAGGGGCGGGGAGTGCTGGAGACACTGTGCATCGCCTTTAAATTCTGCAGCCGGCTGTTAATCAGGTTGCAAGGGACACGCTTGGCTTCCCCTGGCTGCCAAAATGTACCCCAAGACTGCTCCCTGTCAGAAATAACACCTGGTGCATCAGGGAGACTCCACTCCTAATCCCAGCTCTGCCACTTTTTGATCTGTAACCAGGAGCATGTGATTATGGACGTCAGAAGGTCCGTGAGCATGAAATAACTGGCATGAGGCCTGGTACATAGAAGCCATCGCTAGGTAACAGCAACCACAGGCGGCAGCCCTTCTTCAGACTGAGCCTGGCCTGGGATACGAGCCCGTTACTCGTCTCCAGATGAGACCTTTAAGCAGAGTCATGAGCCTGACCATAAACACACATGAAACCTGAAGCAAGGGAGGGGGGGGTTTCCTTATTCTGTTCCCATATTTTACTTCTCTGATTAGCGCTTATTTGCTGATGTTATTTATTTTTGGCATCTCCTTTTATAGTAGTTCTTAGTTCTGGCTGCACATTAAAGTCACCTGTACATTAAAAAACACTTGCACAGTTGGCCAACACCCTCTTTCCCGTTCTGATTTCATTGGTCTGAAGTGAGGCCAAGCCACCCATACTTTTGTGATAAGCTCCCAAGGTGATTCTAATGAGTAGTCAGAACTAAGAGCCATCATCCTTAACAAGTACATGCCAACTTCTGGCAAACTGCAGCTTTTCAGAGCCCCCAAAGCAAGTAGAGAGAGTAAAATTTCCGTGAACACAAAATAAGAAATAATGATAGCCTATGTTTATCAGACACTTGTCATACTTCAATGCCTATACATGTTCCTGCAGCAACTTCTAGCTCTTCCCCTGGGCCCCAGGGATGATCTGCTTTGTGTATCTCCTAAATGTGAGCTATTTTCTGCCTCCTGGACCACCAGGGAAATCCCATCAAGGCCTGGACCAATCCCATCTTCTCTTCCTTTCAACCAGGAATTTGTGAGCTCCCAAGAGGGCTTTGTCTGATCTACCTGCATGACTGTATGGGTGGGGGACCTCGGATGAATAGGAAGCCATTTCTTACTTACCAACGACATAGATGCGGTCCCGGAAACTCACTGCATTGATGCATTTAGCCTCCACTGGCATGGACGACTTTAAACTCCACTTATTGGTTGAAGGATCGTAACACTGAGTCTTGTCCGTGGCCAGTTTCCCATTGGGCCCTCCCCCAATCACATAGAGCTTCTTCTTATGGCTGGTGGCTGCGAAGGAACTGACATGGACAAGGAGAGGTGCAGCCTGCAGAGACACGGGTCCCCAGGAGAAGTTGTCAGTCGCATTGCCCACAGGACACAGGCCAGGAGCCAGGGGACACAAGCCTGGGCATCCTTTGCCTAAAGTCACAAGGCCTATAGCTTTGACTCCCCTTGAGACACAGAAAGGATCAAAGAACACATCCCTCACCATCCCTCCAGACTCTGGGCAGGTGTTGGATGTTTCCAGCCTGTTTCTCCCAGAATTCAGTGCTTAGGTGGGAAGGGGTATTAACAAGAATAAGTGTTTACACAGATGAAACTAGCCAGTGTTGGGGGAAAATGCTTTCTCAAACATGCATATTCATATTCATTCATATATTTATTCACCCAAAAATTATTTATTATATGCCAGGCATTATCCTTGGTGCTTATAATATCCGGGAAGAAAAACTAGTAAAAGGGTTACAAGTGGCCACAGGTAAGCAGACTCTCCCATTCTGGGGCAACATGCAGATTCTGAGGCCAGACTTGTGCTCCCACCCTGTGAACCCCAGGGCACTAAAGGAAACCTCCAAGAGCTTCTTGCCTATTAACATGACCCTCTTGGGTCATGGAGAAACCCACAAGTGCCAAGCAATAAGACTTGCTGAACGGAGATCTTAGGTACACCCCCCACCCAAACATTAAGGGCTCCCTATTTGGCACTCTTCAGGTTGACAGGTCTTGGCTGGATGCCATGAGCACCTGGCTACCTTTGCTGCACCTACAATGACCATGCTTTACACCCTTCAAAGCCAGAACATGCTCTGACATATGGTCTGATAAGGAAAAAGAAAATATGAAAATGGGAATAACCTGGAAATACCAGGAAGTGAGATCACCTTTATTTAAAAAAAAAAAATTGTTGTGGTAAGAACACTTAACATGAGGTCTACCCTCTTAACACATTTTTGAGTGTACAACACAGTATTGGTTTCTCTGTAGGCACAGTGTTGTACAGCAGATCTCCAGAGCTTACCGATCTTTATGCCCATTGACTAGCAATTCCTTACCTTTGCCTGAGTGTGATATATACCTGAGTTTGTATTGTTAAACTCCTGTATGCAGATATGTAAATAATCATTCATTAATAAGCAAATAAGCAAATAAACAAAGGCTGACTTCTAAGCACTACCAAATGACTCTGCATTCGACAAACTGTGTTAAAGGGATCCCTGTGTGTCCTGTGTGGAGAAGACAAGGACAGATGGCATCTGAGGACACAGAGACTATGGGCCAAGACATGCACCCACATTAAGACCAAGCCTCCCCTCCACATCTGGAGTTCTGGCCAGGATAGGACAGGTGTCCACAGAGCTGGAAGGAAGTCATTTCTGTGACATGATCAGCAATGCTAAAGCAATGGCTCTTATGAGCAGGGAAGCTCAGAGCGACCAAAAATGCTCTCAGTAAGAGCTAAGTGATCAGAAGGCCATATACTGCCATTGACATTTACCCTTCCTTAAGCCTTGAGGTAATAATACGAACAGAGTTACCCATAGACATAATCTCCGATACCTCTGACCAGCAGTTGTGGAAGGGATCGTAGGTCTCCACATTGTTGATCCTCTGCAAGCCATCGAAACCTCCAATCACGTAAACCTTGCCACCCAGCACCACCATCTTATGCCTCCAGCGGCCTATGTTCAAATACTCAATTTGAATCCATTTGTTGATCGAAGAATTGTATTTCCAAACATCGTGCTGTGTTTCTTTGCCACCTAGAAGAGATGCAGAGCATTTAAGATGCCACTAGATGTGTCAGAAATACAGTTTCTCCCATAATTTCCCACAGGTCCATAAATGCTAAATCCCCAGGGCAGGCCCTCTAAGAAAAGAGAAAAGAAATCCTGAAGGCTTTGTGTGATCTGTTTAGGGAGACAGAGCCAACACAGGGGAACGGAGAGACAGTGTGAGGCTGGGGTGAATAATTCTCCAGACTGTGTCCTGTGTCACCTCTGTGCCCTGAGAGCTCAGGGAAGAGCTGGGTTTCAGAGGGGTGGGACCACGTCCTCCTGTGAAGGCGGGCCAGCAGGAGCCTGGGCTGCGTGTTTGTGTGGCTAAGAGGCAGGATGTAAGGCAGGACAGGTAAGGTTGGACGGTTGCAGGCGGGGATAGTAGCACCTTCCTTGACAAGCAGGCAAATTAAAAAGCAGCTTACATTCTGTGTTTGCTTATGTATTTTTTAAAAATGCAAACCAAGAAATATTTAAAAGTTCTCTGGGTTTATATCTATATAAAAAATATAAGTGAGGGTTGTCCTGTTGTAAAACAATTTTTATTATAAAAGAATGAGATGCTCACAATAAAAAATGTGAAAGTGAGCTGGTAAATAATGTTTTCAAGACAACTCTCTAAGTAAAGAAAATCCATAATTTAGTTAGGAAGAGAGAACAAAACAAAGGAGAACTGTCTTTTTTGGTGACTTTAATCAAATATTTTAACGGCTCTGTGTTTCCACTTACCCATCAGCACAGAGTACCAACTACTTAACGGAAAAGATGTACCTTTCAGACTTAGGCATGTGCCCTGGCGCCCTAGTACGGCAGTGACCTTCACACGATGCTCCATGTCATCAGGGGTAAGTGTTTCTCTAGGATGGAGCCCAGAAGTGGGTTTCCTAGGTCAAGGGTGTCCATACCTTTGAATTTCTATAGGTGCTGCCAAAGAGCCCTCTAAAGCTGCCCTGGTTGATCTTTCCCCGTACCCCACCCACAGTGGATGTGAGGAGAGATTTTTGGATTGTTTGGGGAGACTTGGTTTTTTATAGCCTAATGGATAAAATAATGCCACAGTTTGGTTTTCCCTGGCTATTAGGGAGACTGAGCTTTTTTCTCTTTTGTACACTTCTTGTTCATTTAGTTTACTTGTTTTTCTTTGGACCGTGTACCTTTTAGAGACCTCTATTTATTTAAAACACTGTGATATTGGTCCCATTTAGGTAGTGTCATTAATTATTAAATAACTATAAACTTTCAAAGAAATGTATGCAGATTTTATTAAAAAGAAGAAAAGCGATGACTTTTACTCCAGAACATAAAAGCAGGCCTGATTCACTAGGCAGGCATAGCAAGTGCCTAGGTGAGAAGTCTCGTTATTGCGATAAACCCACTTATTTAGTGCCTTCAGGACTTTTCAAGGAACTTGAAAAGATCATTCTGAATTTCACTGGGAAGAGTAAATTTGGAAAGATTTCTAAGGAACTTTTGAGAAAGAAGAATGGAGGGGGCTTTCCCTAGCAAATGCATGCTATACTACAAAGCTATGATAAAACCACGTGGTGCTGCCCCAGACCACACAAACAGATAAATGACAAGAGCGCAGAATGGACTAAAAGATAGTGAGATTGCTCAATAAATGGTATTAGAACGCTTGGCTATTCATTTAGAGAGAAATTAAGATAGATACCTATTTCACATTACCCTTAAAATAAACCTCAAACGTAAATGCTTTAAAAGTAACTGAAGAATATATAGGAGAAGATGTTAATGACCTTGGGGTGGAGAGGGACTATCTAAGCAATATTTGAAACCCACACCCAGAATCATATAAGAAAGTTACTATATAAAATATAAATCAAAGTTAAAAGGCAATCGCAGCCTGGGAGAAAGTATTTGTGATACAAATAGCAAAAGGTATATAATAAGAGCTCCAAAAACTTAATAAGAAAAAGACAAACAGCCAATAGAAAAATAAAATGTATGAAGAGATCATTTAAAAAATAAATACAGTTAGCTAATAAGTATATGAAGAGCAGACATTTTTATTCATTACTGTATTCCCAGTGACAAGCTTAGTATACTATGCCCATAGCAGACACCGAATAAACTCCAGTTGTTCCTCTTCTATGAAGGACTGGGCCTCTGGGCCTGCTGCCCCAGATCCTAGTACAGTGCTGCTCACAGGTTAGTGTTCATCGAGTAATCGTGTACGTTTTAAGACAAGACCACCTGAACTCCTGGTTTCCACCTCCTGACCCAGTCAAAGTGACATCATTGCCATTTACAGTAATTCTTCTAGGGTCCTGCCTGCACTCACTCAGGAAAATGCGTAGTGCCACTGGGGGCTTGCTTCAGCATCACGCGGCTCCTGCTTACCTGAGATGTAGACCTCATTTTTTAATGTCACGCATGCAAACTCCACCCACTTCTTATTCTCACTCTCCAGCTCATGCTCCGTCATCGGGAGCTTGGCCACCTCCAGGCGGCTGCGCCTCAGGGGGTCCAGGCAGGTTACCTCTGCCACAAACCGTTCATCCTTGGTGCAGCCGCCGATGATCATGAACACCTCAGACTGGAACTCATGCATCCTGGGCTTGGTGCGCTCAGAAATGATCTGGAAAACCAATAGGAGTACAGGATGACGCAGTAGTTCAGAGCTCAGGCTATAGAGCCAGCAGAGCAGGGCCCAATTCCCAGCTCTGCCAAGGAGCTTCACACAGATAATTCCTAAGCCACTTTTGGCTAAGATAACTACCAATGGCCTACTGAAGAAGGCTGGGTAGCCAACCCCAGAACTATTGTATAGTGGTAATATGGGTAATATGTGTGAGTTTCATGTGTATAAATTTAACTGTCCCTATATCATTACCTCCTGATTGCTTTAGTCTTCTCCGCTAAGCTTCGTCTCATCTTTATACAGTAATGAATAAAATATTTTTTCTATTTTTAAGGAGAACCAGGTAGATTCAAATGATATGTGTATTCCTCATTTATTCATTCAACAAACATTTATCAATCACTTACTATATACCAGGGAATCTCCTAAGGTCTGGAGATGAAAATGCCAATACAACATACTTTCTGCCATGGCCAGCCCCCAGCCTAGAGATATTTACAGATGAGGAATTCAGCGGTTAACATGCAGCGGTTGCTGTTACGCTACAGCAATGCGTCAGATGCTGTGAGAATGAGAGGCCTCTGGAGGAGATTACGCTCCAGCTGAGTTTTAACACAGGAGCAGAAGTTGACTAGGTGAAGAAGAGGAAAATGGCATCTGAACAGCACCTGCGTCAGCCTGGAGGCTGAAAAAGCAAGTCCGCTTTGGGGAAGTACAAGCAGTGCCTTTGGACTGAGGAGGAAGAAAGGGGCTGGAGAAGCAGCAGGAGGCGAAGTGGGGGGGCCAGGCCCTGGGAGCTCGGGCAGGACGAGTGGGCTTTATCCTGAAAGCGGTGGGGACTCAGTGAAGAAGGCAAACCTAAGAGAGAAATGATTAGGCTTGAGTTTTAGATCATCCAGCTGGTGAATGAACTGGAGAGAGGCCAGACTGGGGCAGGAAGGTGAATTTTGAGGAACTTCCAGAAATTTGGGAAGGAAATAGTAAGAGCCTGAACTAAGGGAACATCAGGTTTCCCAGAGTGGGCAAGACAACAGCAGCACCCCGTGGAACGGCGACTGGACAGGGCACATGTTGTCCATGTGTGGGTTACCCCCACCAACCTCCTGCCCTGACACAGCTGGCAAGAGGAAGGATGTGCCAGGCGTGGTGCTGGGTGACTTCTGTTACCTCGCCTAATCCTCTCAATAGTTGTCTACGATGCATTGTCATCCCCATTTTGCAGATCAGAAATCCAGGGCTTCTGGAACCGCCCGACTCAAACTACAAACTATAAATCCTCGCCAGCCAGCCTCACCCATGTCTCTGTGAGGCCCACCGGGCACCTACAGCGCCTCCTATCTCACCTCGTTGCCGGAAAGGTGGTACATCCTGGCCTCCTGGAGCAGCGGGAAGACCTCGGGGCACTGCCTGATGAGAGGGTCCGCTTCCACCGTCTCCACAAAGTACCACGGGTCCAGAAGCGGCAAGCGCACGTACTCCAGGATGTAGGGGAGCAAGCAGAGCCGCTCGGGCTGCTTGTGCCGGACCCAGCTCATCACCGTCTCAAACACCTGGGCCTCCTCCGTCACGTACAGGTCATCACTCTTCAAGATGTGGTACAGAGTGTCCACGGGAAGCTCAAGGAACTCCTCGGCGTTCAGAATCTGCACAAAGTTTTGGATGATGTAATTTTGAACTTGCTTCTTTAGACTGTCCAAGGAGTGTGTGTCTGCCAGCCTCAGTATTCCAACACAGTTCTCTGGGTTCAAGGCTTCTGTGAGGAAGCTGGCGCAGGCATCCACCATCCGCAGGAACTAGGAGAACAGAAGGGCAGCGAATGAGACCAAAAACGCCTAGTCCACAAGAGGTTTATCAGTGAACTGTGTGTGTGGTAGTGAAAAATTGGCACTAGCTAAATAGATAAAAATACATTCGTACTTTTGACAGCCCTGTAGTCATTAAGAAAACATTTTGTAGAAGAATAGTAAATGGCATAGAAAATTTTTATAATGCTTTAAGTTTAAAAATCTGTTCATAGAATCTGATCAAGCCTCTAGATTTAATCAGCAACTACAGGAAATAGAGCTGAGCCCCGGCCGGTGTGGCCCAGTTGGTTCAGCGTGGACCCATGCACCGAAAAGTCGCAGGCTGGTTCCCAGTCAGGGCACATGCCCAGGTTGCAGGCTTGGTCCAGTCTGGGTGTGGGCAGGAGGCAGCCAATCCAATGGATGTTTCTCTCTCACACTGATGTTTCACTCTCTCTCCCTCTCGCTCTAAAATCAATAAAAACAAACATACTTTTTAAAAAAGGAAATACAGTTAACCCTTGAAACAATGCGGGGTCTGGGTTGCTGACCTCCCGTGAAGATGGTAATCCATGTATAACTACATGTAGGAGAAAGAGGGACATGTCAAATGACACCATGGGAATATCAGCAAAATCCAGGCTGTGGGAAACTCTACAGAACAAGCAGTTCAATTTCCTCATCAAATACATCACAAGGGGGAGGGGGGAGGGAAGGGAGAGCCTAAGGATGAAAAGATATTTAAGAAACACATCAACCTTTCACAAAGTAGGAACCTTATTTGGATCCCTGATTTAAATAAAATAATTTTAAAAGTCAGAAATTTGTGCAATAACTAATATTTGGTGATGTGAAACAATTATTATAATTTTAAGTGTGATAATAGTATGGCTATGTTTAAAGAAGCATCTTACCTTTTAGAGATATGTACTGAAATACTTGCAGATAAAATGAAAAAGCACTTCAAAAAATCACAGGTGCATTATATCCTAATTTTTTAAATAAAAAAAAAAAAGATATACAGAATATAGGCCTAGAAAAAAGACTGAAGGATAATATTAACAGTTGTCACTCTCTCTGTGTATCAGATTCCATAGGACTAATTATGCTGCAGTAAAAAACAATCCCCAAATTTCAGGGGCTTACAGTAAATGTTATTTCTCATTACATGTTTTTCACTGGGCTCTTCATTCCATGACCCAGGATAATGCAAAAGCCCTTGACTTAGATTTGCTGGTCTTGTGACAAGAGAAAAACGGTGTCTTTTAACACTTTTGCTCAGAAGTAGTGCATGCCATTCATTCCCACTCACACTGAACTGACCAGGGTAAGTCTTGTGGCAAAATTTGTTGTCAAAGAAACAGAAACTGGCACCACTACTGTCTGATAAGACTATGAGAATTGTGTTTATTTATATACTTTCTAAATTCTCTAAAATGAATAAGTAACACTATTGTAATGAAAATCAATTTGTAAAATTGATTGGCTTTTGTGTCTTATTTTTCAATTATCATCATCCTCATAATATGAGCCCCTTTTGTATATACAGCCCTTTACAGCTGACAGAGCACTGTCATATCCATTATGTTATTTAATATTCATTTTACTGATGAGGTGTCTCAAATGCATCAGTTCATTCCTATTCATTGTTCTCTAGACCTTAATTTGAACAAGTCCAATCTCCTATCTCCCCTCCTGTCCACAGGGCCCCTTATAAGGTCAAGTTCTCAATGTTCTTAAGTTGATCAATTTAGCAGAAGATTGGAAAAAGGGAGCCAAGCAGGGAGGGCTTGTCTGAAGATAGGGCCTGGTGAGAGCATAGACTGGCAGGCCTGCCAAGGAGATAGCTCTAGTGCAGGACCTGGGGGTAGCAGGGATGTGGGCATGAAGGATGGGGGTGGGCACAGGACTTAGAGTGGATCAAGCTGACTTAGGCTTCACCCTTCACTCCAGGGCAATCTAGGGACATACATCCCTGATTGTTTAGATCATTTCCAATTGCAAAATATTATCTTTCCCTATCACACCACACTTTCGAATTATCAGTTCAGAAAACATTGATGGAGGGTCAATGTGATGTTGGAGAAAGACCGAATTCTGCTTCAGACATCCCTGTCTGCTGGCCCCAACCATCTGCAGATCTGCTCCTCGCATGAGCAACTGTGGAAACGGTTGAGACTGAGAATTCTAACACCTGTTCAGTTGTTCGCAGACTTTCAGTTCAAAGAGTAAAAATACACAACCGAGACCAAGCCTCGCTGAGCCCTCAGAACCTGTAACCAGAGCCCTTTGTGGCCCTGCCCACAGAGACATCTATGTGCTGAAAGGGAACTAACTCGCTCATGTGGCAGCCTCCAGAGATAAACAGCAGGTACACCGCGCCAGAGCTTGCGGGAGAGGAAGATGGTATAAAAATCAAACCAATTCTCTAAATATATAGAAAATCTCTGGGAGCCACCTAAGAACCTGGTAACAGTGATTGCCTCTGGCAAGGGGACCTGGTGGCTGGGTTCGGGGTAAAGAAGAAGAATTAGTTTTCACTGTTTACCTTTTTGTACCCCCTTGAATTGTATGCCATGAGGAGGAATTACCTATTTAAAATAAAGCAAGTTTCTCATTAATAGAGGAAACACTAGAAGGGAACACATCAAAATGCTAACTGGTTATCCCAAATGCAGCTTTATAAAGTTATTAATTTGTTTTTTAGACCTTTCTCTATAGACCAAGTTTTCTACACTATGAAGTTGTTTTCAAAATCAGAAAAATGAAATTAACACTGTCTTGCAATTTTCGAGTACATGATGAGAAAATAAAATGTAAAAAATAACATAAAGAGAACCTACAATGTGCCAGCCCCTTTATAGGAACTAGTTTATTTAATCCTCACAGCAACACTATAAAGTAGATATTTATTACCAGTCCTGTTTTATAGATGAGGAAAACAGAGAAGTGAAGTCATTTCTGAGAGATTTATAAATAATACTAAGTAGAACTAAAATTTGAAACTGTCTTATCTGGTTCCAGAAATGCATGTTTTTACATTATCTCAAGCTGCCTCTAGTCAACCAGTGTGTGCACAGGACGGTGACTTTACAGATGCCAACATAATTTGCACACCTCTCGGGAGAGCTCAGCAGATCTGCTCTGCCTAGACTCGGGAAGGCCTGGCCGACAGGCTGCCAGTTCCTGCCCCTGCTTGATGACTGTTGATGAGGAAAGAAGGGAACCGTGAAGGAGAATCCAATCAAGTACCAAAGTTCGTATGTATTGGAAACATTGATCCAAACGTGTCTCTCCCCACTCAGAACCATTCGTTCATCATTCATCCATGTGTTCATTCCCCAAGTGTGCGCTGAGCACCTGTTACGTGCTAGGCTCTCAGCTAGCGCTGGGGTACAGAGGGGAGCAGACAGGGCACAGTGCCTGTGCTCACTGGAGCTGACGGGCGGGCGGGAGTGGCCGGCAGCAGCCAAATAATCACACAAGTGTAAAATTACAACCGTGATAAATGCTATGTAACAATGTCCAGTGATTCCACTGCCTGAAACTGAAGAAAGTCCTACTCCTACCCCTCCAGCCGTGCACAGTCTGACGCCAAACTGTCACCTGGAACTTCCTGCTGGAACCCCCCACACTCAGACCTGTCGACTCACTTCTCCAAACATCCCGAAGCGTGCCTATCCCAGGGCCTTTCTATGCTCATGCCATTCCCTCGGCCTGGACCAGCTTCTCCCTCATCACTAGTTGCTAAAATCTCGTTCTCAACCAGCAAGTTTGATTCCAGAGCCCTCTCCCACCCCCTGCCCCACCCCCAAAAAGCACTCAGGATAGCTCCCCCTTAAAAGGAGGGAACTTTTAAGTTTACCTCAAGAAAGGGAAAGGAGCACCATGACCATCACCTTAACTCCCCATGGCTGTTACCTTCATTCAGAGTTGATAAATCCAGGACCAGTGGATGGGCTCCTACAATCAGATGCAAACATATGTTTGCACATGTGCTGTTTTTCTGGGAACTGAGTTTGCAAGAGACAACTGTGAGTTGCTCCCTAGTATCCATTCTCCTGAGGACAAAGCCGACACAAGAGGGAAAGCCAGGCTGAGAGAGTACCAGAGTCTCACACAGGCTGTGCTTTGAGCCTTTTCTGCCTCTGAACATTTTTAATTCTGGGTCAATACTTGTTTAAGAAGAAAAAAGAAGAGTGGAAGGAAAGAGAAGGGGAAAAAAGTGAGGAGAAATCCCACCAGTTCGTGAAGTTCCTTCTCAAAAGCCACTCTTCTAATTCCTCCCTCCTCCGTGCTCCACCAGGCAACTTACTTACCCCTCTTGTGGAACAACAATTACATTTCTGCCTGCACTATAGTCAAAAGCAGCTCACGGGCAGGTTCTAGGCCATACCTGTGTTTTTACTTCCAGCAGCATCTAGCACAAACTCTGGCAAAAGAAAGGAAAGGGAGAAAGGAGAGAGAAAGGAAGAAAATATTTTGCAGATACCTAGTATGTACGAAGCCACCCATTATTTTATCTAATGAATAAATCTTATTTCTTAGCGAATATATTTTAACAAGCAATTATGAAATAGATATTAGTATTACCATTTGCACAGGGACGGAAGTAGAGAATTCCAAGAGTTAAGTGTGTTGCCCGGCGTCGCTCCGCTCATAGGTGGTAGAGATGGCACTGAGGCACAGCTAGCTAACTTCCCACAGGGCACTGCACTGCCTTTGTGACTGGCGCTGTCGAGCTAACACAGTTCCAGGGGAGTCTGAAGAGGCCTTATGAGAACAAGGGTGAGTGGGGATCTCCGAGTTGCCTATGTTCCCCCCAAAACATGCCTCCATAATCACTTTTAAGTGTGAGGGGTGTGAGGCATCGTCATGTGATCCCAGCTGAGGGCTGGGAAACTGCTGAGGAGCAGGCGGTCAAGGGGACAAGACATTGGTTTGTTTCAAAAAAACTTTTTTTTGCTTCTTCATATTCAAGATTATTTAAGACTTTAGGGCAAATTCTCTGTCTCAGCCTGTCCCGATGCACATGAACTTGTTTATTACAGCTGAGCAATGACAGCTAATAGTAACAGACAACCAGCTTCCTGTTTGGGGAACATGTGAGCAAAAGGTTACAGCCAGGCACCTGACTCTCAAACAAGGAGACTAAAAATACAATCAAAGAAAACCACTTGAGACATGGCTACAGTTTCTATGAGAAGCGTCTGCCTCCGAGAGAATGCGCCCTTGCTGTCTCCACTCCCCCTCCTCGGCTTCCCTTCCTGCTCTCCAGAATGGGGTCCTCAGGGCTCATCGGTGGAATTCCACCTCTTTCTAGAGGTTCCTTCAGATCCACTCCAGAATAACTGAAGTCCCATTTTTGGTCCAAAGGGTCTATAAAGACATTTATATTCTTACTTTTAAGCCCCAACAAACCAGTGTATGTGAAGGGTTTATAAGTTGAATTTTAATAAAAGTCAAATTTATTTGAAAGTGTTTCTGAATTCATTGTAAATTTTTTGTCGCCACTTTTCTTCTCAGACAATAGTTACTAAAAGTAAAGCTGTTCACCTGTCAGTTCCGTATTGGTGCTAAAGAGGGGTCTTTATACTTAAAAATTGTAAATTACCACTTATCCTAATCTTCCATCCTTGCCTCTCCCTCTCTCTCAGGTGGTACACCCCTCAGACTCTGTCAGAATGTGCTCCCCCACACCTAGGATGTCTTCTGCTCCCTCAAGACTTTCAGTCCTTGGTCTAAACTTGGCTGAGAGGTCTGCTGGTTCCTGGAAGCTGTATGGGGTAGGCAGGAAAGGCAAAAGCTAAGACCTGCAAATGGTCAACCCACTAAGGTGGGGCAGGTGTTGGGGGACTGAGGCAACTACAGAGGTGAATTGACTCAGAAGTGGAATCAGAGGGAAAGAAAAGGGGTGGTGCCCAAGGTTGTGGCAAGTTTGGTCTCGATTCAGGAAACAAACAAAACAGCCTCCGAGTTTTCAGAGAACATAGTGGAGCCTCCAACAGACCAGGAGAGCACAATAAAATATATATGCGAGTGGCACTAAGATTCAAGGGACAAGTGGCAGAGCTGGAGCTAAGTGACTCCCCCCAGGGACAGGGTGAAGGCCGGGGAGGAAGCACCACTGTGAGGATTAGATGGAATGACTGTATGTGGGACATGGTTAGTGCTCAGGATGTGGTGTGTGCATGTGTGTGTGCATGTGCATGTGTGCGTGTGTGCATCTGTGTGTGTGTGTGGAGAGCACAGAAGCAGGTATCTAAGCAGAAGCCAGGTCCTGAGAAGCAGGTCCGTGAATGCAGACAGCTGCAACGGGTACAATAGCAGGTAGAGAAGGCAGGAACCTTTGCCTTTGCTTACAGTTTCTTTCTGCCTGGAGCACTTTCCCTCCAATCCTCCCCGTTCTATGAAGTCCAGTTCAAAGTCACCGCCTTCAGAGCCAGAACTTTTCTCAGTCCCTACATTCTGCGCTGGGGTCTGGTTGCTCTCTGGGTTAGAAGCTCATCGGGAATCCTTGTTTTTGAGGCTTCAGAGGTAATGATTGGAGCAAGGTATATGGAGCAGAAGTTTTGGGTTTAGGTCCCAGATCATAGCTCAGCCACTTGATGAGCTGAATATTCTCTGAGCCACTGTTTCCTCATCTGGAAAGTCTCAGTAATAAACTCAAATTGCAAGCTCATTGTGAGGGTATTACTGGCCTTCCCACTCATAGAAATATTGTCAACTTCTGATAAGATCATGTAGGAGAAAGAATACAATAAATTGCTACATAAATGTGATTTATACTTATACTTTTTTATCTCTTTTCCCCCTGATACTTTCTCACAAAGTACCTTGCACATAGAGGACACTTAGTAATCTGTGGTAGCTGGGTAGCAGTAAAAGTCATAATCTTGTAGCAACATGGATTTTCATTACAACTAACACTCCCCCATCCCACTTCCACACCTGTGGGCAGCAACCAGGCATCCCAGGCTTACTTACCAGGGAAGGAAGGTGGGGTAGAAAACAGAAGGCAACTTCGGCTTTGAGTTTCTAAATACACTGTCAGAACTTATACTATAAAAATAGTTTTGAAACACCAATTAGTGGTAATAACTGGGCCCTTTGAGCTTCAAAAGCCAGAATCCTAAGGAATCTAGGCATAAAGTTTATGCCAAAACAGTAGAAGCAGGAGAATGGAAGATAACGTGAGAGTCAGCGTTTCCCACATGGGAGGAGTTAACAATTCCCAGGCCTGGGAGAGAGAAGAGGAGTCTAGGGATAGAATGAGAAACAGTTGTGGGTCCCTGGCGGAATGTCCTGCCTCCCAACTCAGGCCAATACTCCAGAGCTAGGGGGATGCTGAAAGCCCCTTAAGGGTTGTGGATTTCAGGACAAAAGAATGTGTGTCCTCACTGCTAAGATGAAATCAGAAATGCAGCTGTCCAATATAGCAGCGGCAGAAGAGAAGGAGGAGTGTGCTGTTTCTAGACAAAGGGGGCCGATGGTAGCCACTCCAGATTAGCACAGGAGAGTAAGTGGAAGTTTCTTGTGTGTCCCTGAGAGCAGAGGGCCTCAGAAGTAGCTGAGAGGATTGGCAGACCTGAAGAAGCCTTACAAAAGGATAAAGAATACCAAATGACCCACAAGGACTGATGGTCAGAACCAGGTGGGACTGCGGGGAAGGGGCCAATGACCAGAGAGAGACTGATGGGAACACAGATGGTCCAGCATGGACCAATGATACAAATGACCATGGTAAGCCCGGGCCAGATGCTTCTTTCTACGATGTCCTGGCACTATGTAAATGCCCCCGGGACTGTATAAACGACCTGAATCCTGAACTGATTGAGTTTTCCTGAAGTGAGATGTCATTAAGTTAACTACAATTTCTGTCGCTGGTAGAACGGGAAGTTCAGGGTAAAGATTAAATTCAATGTTAGAAAAATAATAGATTAAATCATATATATATATATATATATATATATATATATATATATATAATCTCATACCTGAGTTTGTAGCCTGAGGTTTGGACCCTCTGTACTAGTTAGAACTCAAGAACAATATGACATTTAAAAACAGGCTAAACTAGTCCATGGTGACAGAGGCTAGAGTAGTAGTTCCCCTTGGGGAGATACTGCTTAGGGGAAGGCACAAGAAAGCAATTTGGGATGCCAGAATGTTCTAGATTGGAGTGTGGTTGCATGGTTGTATACACACGTAAAAAATCATCAAGATGTCTACATTTTACTGAACGTAAGTTATACCTAAAAATAAAAAGAAGCAAACATTGAGATCAAACACAGAAATATAAAGTTAACAGAGACACTGTGGGCAGCAGCCAGCTCACTGTGGGGACACCTGGTCGTCCCAAGTGTCCAGGATTCCCCAGAGGGAATCAGGCCTGAGGGGAAGCAGCTGTGCTAGTCTTGCCTCCTGACATGCTCCCATGGAGCACTACTGGTCCCCAGAACCCTCCATTGGGCAGCCGCCTCTGAAGATGCTGAAGGGCCCCAGCTGCCTTTGGGATCATGGCTTGTTTCAAGCCTCGCCCCGAGGGATGGTTTGTGTAGTGGAGAACACACAGGCTACACATCAGCAGACAGGAGTTTAATCAGGCTCTGGGTTCACTGGCCATGAAACCTGGGGCATTTACTTAATATTGCTGAATCTTATTTCCCTCGTCTATAAATTGGGAGCAAAAATACCTACCTCGTGTTAAATAAGATAGTACAGGCAAAATAGTCGTCACATAGTGCATGCTCTAAAAAGGGCAACTGTTAATGTTTTGTGGACTGAGGATATAAACCCTGATTGCTTAACACGCACAGGAGCCACACAGCCGCAAGTGTGTGTGTGGGAGAGTGCATCACATAGGCAACTGGTTGATTCTATTTTGATGATGGTTACGAAAAAGCTGGGCTGGTTTTCTTGCTTAAATTAACTGGCTATTCCAATGTTGAGTAAATACAGTCTATGGGTCCCTGTCAAAGACAGAAGTTCATCTGTACCTTACAGCAATGGGACCTACTTTTTGCTAGGTGCCCGGCACTTAGTAGGTACCTAAAAATGAAGCAATTATTACTATTAGCCTGTGGACTACTTCCTCCTCTACTAGCCCATGACATTTCCAAGAACCAGGGTTGGGCTTCTTAAAGAAGGTCAGGCAATTTTTATTGGGGTCTTGATTAGTTTCTGAAGTAGTCTTCATATTCAACTAGTAATGAAGGCGATCAACACATGTATTCATTGATTTGACAAATGTTTATGTATTGTTTTTAGGTATCAAGGAAGCCAAGAGGCCAAGACAGGTTATCGGCCACTGATCACATGGCTACCTCATCCACATAGGTCGTACCATCATTCATCCTGTCATTAGCAGAAGAAATACGAAAATAAGTAATGCCAGACCTTCACCAAAGTCTCCACAAACTGCCACCATGATGAAAGCTATGTCCCCACTTCGGAGGGCATTATGGAGGCACCACATGGGGCTTCTCAGGCCCAGGCCAGATGACCAGGCTCCCACTCCTGTACCCCTCTTTCTTTTCTCATGTTGGCCCTCAAGACTCCTTCTGATCTCCTTTTGTCTTCTAAGATCCTTCTTCTAACCAGCTACTCTGTATCTTAAGGATCCTTCTGCCCCAAGACTAAATGTAGGCTGAGTATGTTCTCCCTAACCTCTCATTTTCTCGCTGCCCTGCTGATAAGCTTAGAAGCCCTTATTCTTTTATGAGTTTTTTAAAAATATTTTTAAATTTTATTTTAGAGAAGAGGAAGGGGGGGGAGAGAAACATTGATGACGGAGAGAAAAACATCGTTGTGAGAGAGAAACATCGATCAGTTGCCTCCTGCACGTGCCTCGACTGGGGATTGGGGGTCAAACCCACAACCCACGTAAGTGCCCTCGGTGTCCTGGGAGGCACTCTAACCAACTAAGCCACACAGGCCAGGGCTCTTTTATGAAATTTAATAGTAAAAATGAAAATAACAAACATGGCAAAGTTCCCCAAGACTAAAAAATTTTATCAAGTTCTTATAGTCATTATGCCAGGTCTATAGTCCCACGCCTTGCTTATTTAGGACGCAGAAGCCTGAAGGCCCCTTACTTCTCTGGAGCCCCCATTGGGTGACATTTATTTCAAAATCCCTGCCTCAAGTGTGAACAAGTCACTTTGCCCTTTCCCCTTAGGTGCTTCTCTTACTTTTACCTTTCTAAAAACTACTTAGAGAAAATATGTTTCTCCCCATAGTTGGCCAATAATTTATGGCCAGATTACTGAAAAATTTCTCTAGTGGGCAGATCATTCAGTATCTGTCATACTCAAAGAGTCCTCCTAAAATAAAGAAACTGTCCCACAACTGCCATAGCTGATTGAATCAATGGGCCCTTGACCCAAAGACCATCAGTCTGTTAACAAGCCAGCAACTCATGAAGTTATCTCGCATGAAAAGCTCTTTTCAAAGAGCAATAGTAGTGATTGGTTGAGTCAACAGACTTCTGTCTTTCTGGATGGGAGAGAAGCAATCAATGCATAACAGGAAAAGACTAAAAGGAGGTCTGAAAAGAGAGGCAGAAAATGAGGGTGAGGCTGAATCACATCAAAGGTGTGAAAATTAAGAAACCTTTACTACTGGATGGGAGGAGAGCTCCAAGATAATCTGACTCCCATTGATTTCAGTCCCACCAAAGTGGTATCAGTTTCTGTGGATGTTCTAAAATGACAAGATAAAATGCCAACTCTAACACACTTATCTCCATCTATAATCCTGAGTTAATTAAACTACAGCACAGTCCAGTTCATTGGACTATTCATGTGTCATATGAACATGATAAAACAAAACTTTAAATCATGGTTTCTTATCATCTTAATCCAGGAAAAAACAAAGATCTAGGAATGGCTTAGGAAAATGTTCCCACAGTTTAGTGTCAACTCAATTTAATCCAAGGAAAAAACTGTCCAAAGTAAGGTTAAAATTAATTCACAAATGATGGAAATAAACTTCTATTTAACATCTATTACATACCAGGTAATTTGCAAATATCACCTCATTTAATCTTCATAATAACTCTCCCTGAGAAGGCAGGTATTATTATTGTCGTAATTTTACAAATGAGAAAAAGAGGCTCAAAAAATCTAAGTCTCTGTCTTCCTCTCCCACCCCTCTCGTCAAACCTAAACTCTCCACAGAAGCTCACCACTTGGGAGAAAATGAAAAGAAGAAGAGGAAGGAGACAAAGAAGAGAAAATAGCTTTATACCAAAATAATTTCCAGATACATAAAAGATTAAATATCAAAGCTGTAGGTGTAACAAAACTAAATAAAATTATAAGTGATTAAGTATGTAATCAAGCAATGGGAAAGATCTTTTTAAAAACACACACCAAGGCACAAATCATCAAGGAAACAATCAATAGATTAAACTCAATACTAGTTTAGTTGTAAACTTTTCTACATAAAAAAATCTGTAACTAAAGCTATGAGTTAAATGACCAATGGAAAATATTTGCACCATTATTGTGAAAGATCACAGGGTTTCCTATCTAGAGAGTTCTCATAGCCTCTCGAAAAATCACCCAAAACTGAAAGAAGAACAAGAAACAGAAGCATAAACTCCATCCTCAGTGAAACCAGGAGACACCAGTAACCCCAAACCACAGGCCATGAAGACTGGTAAGTGACTTTGCTGAGAGGAGAAAGGTCACATCACAACACCAAGTGCCTACTGAGGAACAAGTTCGCCCCTCAGAACCCAAAAAAGCAGGAATCTTAAAATCCCAAGGAACCAGGAAGGCCAGGGTAGGTGGGGGCTGATAACAGGGTTTTGGGTTAAGAGGTTATGCCTCCGGGTCCTCCTCCTCACCTCTTGCAATCTAATATCTCCCACTCTCACTCCCACTGGAGAGAAGACTTAGCCTCTGGAGAAACCACATCAGAGAGGCTCTAGACTCTGGAACACCAGAAACTAAGGAAGATGCATGAGAATATCTTACTTAAAATAAGGGGGTTAAGTAAAGATCTGCACACACACCCACACTTACGCACTCAGTCTAGGATACATGCAGCTATCTTATAACCGTCTAGGCAAGAGGCTGAAGACCCTTATCTGGAGAAACTGAACAATCCTAGGAACAGTCCCACAGATATTGACACTTAAGGATCTCCAATTTAAAAAACTGGCAGGTCACCTCACAACCCTGGTAAAACCCACTCGTCTACTAGCCTCTCCCCCTGGTCCATGTGCAGCAAGCTTCAAAGCAGCATATTAAGGCCTCGGTCTTAAGGATGACTGAACAGCCAAGGATCAAATCATCAAAAGGGTATTCAAGCCCGGCTGGGCATAGCTCAGCGGTTGAGCGTCAGCCTAGGATCCAGGAGATGGCGGTTCAATTCCCTGTCAGGGCACATGCCTGGGTTTTGGGCTTGATCCCCAGCAGGGGGCATGCAGGAGGCTGCTGATCAATGACTCTCTCATCACTGATGTTTCTATCTCTCTCTCCCTCCCCCTTCCTCTCTCTGAAATCAATAAAAACATATTTTTAAAAAAACAAAACCTACATTTGAAAAAAAATATCTGTTTCCTTAGCCTATCATACAGGACCTCCTTTCAACCAGTGGGAAAACAGGAGACCTGGCTAGCCCCAACTTTGTCACTCAAGGCACAGAGTAAGTGTTCAATAAAATGTGTATTCATTGAGCATCTACTTTGGTGTCAGACACTATACGTGAAGCAATAAATGCTATCTATTACTATTATTACTGTCCATCTTTAGATGTCAACAGTCCTCTCTGGGCCCCAGAAAGGAGATTAGCATGAAGATTACAACGGCTGCTGTGGCTGGATTGAATAATTGTGAATGTGGTGATTCTGCTCAAAGTTATTGACCATTTGGGGAGAGGCGGTGCAGAGGGGGAATGCTGCCTTTCAATGGAAGGTTCAGATAAAGCATAAAAGCTGTACTAGATAGGGGCCTCTCCATGACATGGGAGGAATTTCCCTGAAGTTAGATTGTTGGAGTGGTGGGTAGAGGCAATGAAATGGAGGTGCTGAGCATGAAGCTGCTGAGCCCCTCCCTCCACATAATGAGGGGTGTTTCCCTAACAGTCACTAAGCCTGAGTGTGTAAGCAGGTAAGGACAGAGAGCAGGTGAGGGGCTGGGGCTGGGGCTGTGGGTGGTAACTGACTTGGAGACACCACCAGGTCAAATGTGACCAGCCTTTCTAGAAGTAATTTGCTCTGTATCTTTAAAGCTCCCTGAGGTAAATGAGACAAGAAAATTGGCTGACCCTGCAGCCACCCATTCCTCAGAATTCATCAGTGCCGTTTTATGGTTGATTTTGCTCTCTCTTTCCACTCTTTGTTCCTTGCTGGACTTCGTAAGTACTGCACAGTTGCCAGCCTCAACAAAGATAATCCCATTGCCCGTGGTCTTGACCCTGGGCACCTTATTCCTTGCCTTCTCAGATTTTGTTTTCTGTTCCCCTCAATTACTGACCTAGCGATGATCCAAGAGGGTGCCACCCAGACCATGGCCAAGATCTGACCTGGCCTGTCCCTGGATTTATCGTAAATAACATCATCTTCAGTAAGACAATCTCTGTTGTAATCCAATGGAACTAAATTCAAAGTGTAACCTTAGAGCAGGCAAAGTTGGTAACTTGGGATAGGACCCCTGTGATAACTGTGGATACAATTGACATAATCTGTAGGTCCAATTATTCTATGAATTAAATATAATTTTTATAATTGGATTGAAACCAACAGTCGAATGCCAACAATGAAACTTAGTTCTGAGGGTTCTCTCGCTTATCTTCTGTAATACCCCTCATGAGAAGTGCTCTTCTTTCACACCCACCACTAAGTGCTGACCAGTCAAGGTTCTGCTTTCCCCAGAATCTAGACACTCCTCCTCAAGAGACTTCATGGTATGGTGGCAGGCATGTGGCCTCTGGGCTCAAAAGGCCCAGGGCTCAAATCATAGCCTTGTCACTTATCCTCTGTGTGCTTTACTTTCCCCACCCATAAAGCTGTGCTAAAGATTAGAAGTTAAGTATAAAACCGTGGCTCCAATTAGGCTTCTATAAATTATAGTCATTGATCCTAGAGCCAGGAACCAAGTGTAGGTACTAGGCACCAAGTTCCCCTGGTTTCATCTCATTAAAGAGTCACTGCCTCATCTCACCATCTCTCAGGAAATTTCCAAAGAAGCATTCTTCTGACTTTCAAGTAAGCACAGGCCCAGCTAATTATGTGTGTGTGTGTCCTAGGTACAGGCCTGGGAGCCGGTCCAGGCAGGTCTCTGGGAAACCATGTTTTCCCCTGCTGCGGAGGCGAGCGCTGAGCCTGCTTATCCACACACCTGGAAGAGGTTAGCAGCCTCCAGGACCCGCTGGACATTCTGCTTGGTGATCAGGGCCTTGCTGGTGTAGGTGTAGTCCAGGAGCGTGTGCATGGTCTCGGCGTCGACCCCTTTGATAATGATCCTCTTCTCATACTTTTCCTTTAAGTCGTTGCAGAACATCGCCCTGGAAGAGAGACGTGAAGAGGTGAGTCCTATGGTGACCACTGGTTCTAGGACTTAAAGGCGTCCTTCATTTGACCGTTCTGTCCCATGGAACAGTCAGGTGAAGCCATGAGTATAGGATCCTAATTTAATAGGATTGGTGTCATTATCAGAAGGAGACAGAGAGACCAAAGCCTCTCTCTCTGCCATGTGAGCACACAGTGGCCATCCATAAGCCAGGGAGAGTCCTCACAGAAACTGACTGTGCGAGCAACATGATCTTAGACTTCTGGCCTCTAAAATTATGGGAACAGGTTCCATTATCTTCCAGCCACGTCGCTGAAATGGGAAGGTCCCAAAGCAGAGCCCTGCTGATGGAATGTGCTTCCTAAAACTGGGACTCCCATCCCAACGAAGGGGATTATGCCCCTAAGCCCTGCACCTTCTCCCTTCCCCACACCTATTTACCTCTGGAAATCATTCATCAGTTCAAATTACTTCACTAGCTGACTTTTGAACCTTTTGTTTTAGCCAATGAGATCTTCTCCCTCAGGTTCCCTCTGTCCTTATCAACAGGAATCCTCCTACCCTTCTCTCCTTCCTCCTCTTCTTTCTTTCCTTCTCTCTTCCTTTCACAGAATATGACAATATGAAAAAAAGGAACAACTGTGAATTCTGCAACATTAACAAATCCTAGCCTGGAGCCAGAGGAGCAGTGATGTCATTGGGACCGATGACCGACTTACTAGCCACTCTCTTCAGCCATAATCCTCTTGGCCAGAGGAGCACAGAGCTGTCTGCAGAAGCACACACCTTGTAAAGTGATGTCACGTAGGACTCACCTTGCTGCCTCCTGATTCCATAAAGAACCCTGCCATCAAAGCAACCACACAATTTCTTCCCAGCTCAGCCTGCTTCCTGGGAGGTGCTGGACAAGCTCACTCCGTAAGCCTCCTTTGTTTGAGTTTCTAGAGTGGCACGGCCCAATACAAACATAATGAGAGCCATGTGTGGCATTTTAAATTTTCTAGTAATTTAATTTTTTCAAAGTAAAAAGAGATAACATTATTTAACCCAATGCACATCAAATATCATCATTTCAACATGCAACAAATATTTTTAAATTATTAATGAGATAATTTATTCTTTTTTTCATACTGTCTTCAATATCCTTCATGTATATTTTATACTTAAAATACATCTCAATTCAGACCGGCCATAATACAAATGCTTAGTATAGTCCTTCTAAGGGTTAGTGGCTACTGTATTAAACAGTGCAGCTCTAGAGCACCAGTCCTGAGCTCTGGTGTTAGGTCACCCAGATCTGCAATCATCTCAGATGGTAAAGTGAACATCGCCCACATCAATGCCACGTACATGAGTATATGAAGAACAGGAAATTTAGCACGGAAGGGTGGGCAGTGATGACGAGGTCAGATGAAGCTTCTTGTAACCGGGGCAACATATCACCAGAGTGCCACCAAGGTGAAATTTAGAAATGCTACTACACCTAGAATGTGATTTTAAGATTAGTGGAAGGTGAATTTTGTTGCATCTATATAATCTCAAAAATTCCAATGAAAACTGAAAAAAGTCTAATGAAGAGTTGTTTTAATGTTAAATGTGGTAGGTATGTAAATTGTCTAATTCAGTGCCTTGCACTTTGAAGGGTTCTTAAACGAAGCCTATGTATCTCCTATGTGGCACAATCACTGGGATCATCTGGACTCTTGATCGGGCTGTCACCCAGACACAGCTTCTGAATTCTGTCTTGGAATCAGTCACTGAAGAACATCCTGCCCCAGCTCAGCCCATGCCTAACTGGGTGTCTGCATCCCCCAGGAGCCAACCTTTGTGAGCTAGTGATGCTTTCGGGGCATGGGGGGGGAGGCGTAGGCCCGGAGGAGAGGAAGAGAAAAAGCAAGGTGAACATTGTATAGAAAGTCATTTTAGCCCAATCCTGCTGGGAACCACTGAAGAATACTCTCCAGAGCTGTTTCGACAAGAGCCAAAGAAGCTGGGCTGTGCTATTCCACCAGCCGGCAGCCTTCGTTGTGGGCCACCCCAGGAAGAGGTGAACTCTCAGCACTTCTGGCTTTCAGTGCATGAGTGTGCGTGTGCACAAGCAAGGGGGCTCCGGGAGCCTCGGAGGGTGGAGAGAAGACTGCAGCACTGGCTGTTAGCAGGGAGAGAGGGGCGCTGTGGTCTGCTCTCGGCTCTGATCCTAGCTCATTGCATGACTTTGTACAAGTGAGCAAACCTCAGTTTCCTCCTCTGTGACATGGTTCATAGTCCCTACCCCAGAGAGCTGTTGGGAAGAATAAATAAGACAACACACCCATCACTCACTAATGGAAGGCATTTCGGACCAGATGAGAGGATTCCTGGCAGGCTGATGGGAAGGTCTTGGGGTAGGCGGGCCAATCACATTCTGGCTTGCAACGCTCGACGCCCAAGTCTAGGCCAGTACATGCGTGTCAGTCGCACTGCCGTCCACCACCCATCCAGAGTAGTGTTAGGTTCAGGCTGCACACAAATGGATCTAGAGACCTTAGCGCGGTGCCTGGCACATAGGAGCTCAATAGAAGAGAGAGGAAGGAAGTGCCCTAAAGAGCTCTCTGGAGCTCTCTTGCCTGCTTTGCTCCCAAAGAGCATTTCTCTGCTCTCCTCTGAGGCATTTTCACTGATTTTATGCCACTTAAATACACTCTCCTAGGCCACAGCCTCCATGCCGAACATAGGTAAGGGGAAACTAAGGGAAATCTATGTATTTCTCATAGACCAAACTCTGGGGCCTCTGCTGTTCTCCCAGGAGATCCACGGAAACACTTTGGCAAAGTTGGGACCCCATGAGATGTACATGACCTGGGCAAGGTGGGCCACCCTTAGGTTTCACTTTAATAACAATAATATTTTACATTTATGTCTATAGCCCTTCATAGGGAAAACAACATCATCTTCTTTGAATATTACACCCATTTTATAGATTATAGCCTGAGGTAGAAGTTAAGAGAATTGTTAAAGAAATTACAGGTTGTCAGCAATAAAATGGGGATGGGAACCTAGGACTTTGGGCTCTTAGTCTGGAGCTCAACAGGACATGAAACCAAGAAAATCAGCAGGAGTTCAAGGCCATCTTTAAGGGGTCAACTGAGTGCTAGCACTGAGTGAACCAGACCAAACTTTGCTCTCTGAGAACACAGCTAGATTAGTTGCTAACCATTTTCCCCTTAGCTTATACATATGATAAGTAAAAATTTTGTGCAATAAAAAATACTTTCTAAATGACGAATCTCAGAGGGGAGGCGGGGATGCGTGGGTGGGTGGAGAGAAACTAACCAAGAATTTATATGCAAATATGCATAACCCATGGACACAGGCAATAGTGTGGTGAAGGCCTGGGGTGGGGGGTAGATGTAGGGTAAAAGGGGTCGATGGGGGGGGGACATCTGTAATACTTTCAACAATAAAGATAAATGTTAAAAATTATTTCTAGCCAGACACTGACCAATTCTCATGAGACTCTTATAAAACAGAGGTAACTATTAAAATAATCATTTTACAGTAGAAACAGTCTCACAGCAAGGAACCAATTGCCCAATACTTCAGCAATGAGTTAGCTCAGACTCCAAAATAGAGCTTGGGTGAGTGAGTTTATCTCCCACAACAGCCATGAAGGCATCCCTAAGCCCCAAAGATTGCCTGGGCCACACGCCCCTCTGATCTCTGCAGGCCTCACTTTTTACCTTATTCAAGCCTCTGTTCAGATATCATTGCCACTGTCCCCAATCTAAATAGTCACTCCCTAACATCTTTATCTCCTTTGTAACCCTGCCATAACTTGAAATTGCATTACACATCTGTTTGTTAACTAGTTTAATTCTTGTCTCCCACCAGAATGTGAGCCAAGCGAAGACACCAGTGCCACGCTCACCACTGTATCACTGGGGTTTAGAACAGTGCCTGTAACCTAGTAGGGACTCAGTAAATATTTGGGGAGAAAATAAATAAGTGAATGAATGAATGAATGAATGAATGAATGAACTAAATTGTCTTTCCTAGCCCCTAGGGGTTTGTTTTTGAAAGGAATCTGCACCTCCAAAAATGAGCAAAGACCCTCTGAAGGATAAGACTGAGAAGGCCTGCCTATGTGCCCTCCACCCCCACAGAGAGCTTGCATCGCACCCTTAGGTCCAAGGCCTGGATCTTGAAGAAGACACACTCACACTTTGATGAGTTCTACATGCTCCTGCAGTTCCTAAATGGCACCAGTTCAGAATTTTTCACCCAGCTCAAATGCCCTGGGGCTCATCCTCCCCAGGCCTCCACGCCTGCCTCTGAACTTTCTGCCTCCTTTACCTCTAACCCCACCACAGTCCTAAAAACCTCTGGGATGATGAAGGGCTTGGAGGAAGAACTAACTCTTCTGCATCAGTGACATATTCTGCGCTGGAGTGGCTGTAACACTGGTTACAAACTGAGTTAAATTCTACTTAAGAATATCTCTCCTTATGTATGCAAATGGTTAAAAAAATAATTCATTAATATGCTGCTTAATGAACACTATTGTTAAGAAAGAATTATTGGTTGTAAACCTAATGTGGTAGATCAAAGGCGTTTTCACTGTAAAGAAAGCAAGGAGTCAACAGATGTAAACATGACCGAGTATGGACTGACCTCACCATCTATGATCCCCAGCACCTCTAAGCTAAAAGCTGGGACTGTGAATTTTATTAAGCTCACAGAAACCCCACTCATAACCCATTTGCAAACCAAAGTTTAAGAACCATTGCCCTAGCCCAGCTGGGCATGGCTCAGTGGTTGAGCATTGACCTAGGATCCAGGAGATTGTTGTTCAATTCCTGGTCAGGACACATGCCTGGGTTGAGGGCTAGATCCCCAGTTGGGGGAATGCAAGAGGCAGTCAATCAGTGACAACTCTCTCATCATTGATGTTTCTATCTCTCTCTCTTCCTCTCCCTTCCTCTTTCTGAAATCAATAAAGATATATTTTTTAAAAAACCATTGCCCTAGAGAGAGGTCACCTTACTTCCCAGCACAGGGGCCCCTTGGCTCACCCTGAGAATGAGGGGATTAGACAAATGTCCAGGTCAAGGAAACAACTGACCATGGATAGACATGTCCTTGAAGGCCTTGCTTCCCTGTGGGTTGTCCCTTTTATCTTCTGAAATTCACTCTTAGAATTTCACAAGGCCTAAGGCTCCATCTCAAATTGGGGGAAGGAGGGGACTCATATGGATGCAGACCTTGTCCTGGCCTCTTAGTCTTTCTCTAGTTTAGCTCCATAGACAGGCCTTGCAGCTTATAGTCAAGTAACATAGTTCATTAGAACTAGGAGTTCTGAACAGAGTGCTATGCCAAAGCCTTATTAGTAACTGCAATTCTCTGTTCTTACCTGCTGTGCACATGCACATCCCACCTTGGAGGGGTGCCTTCAGAGAAAGGTTTAGGGGTTCATGGCCACGTCTCTTTCCACTCCAGAGACATGACTAACAGCACTCTGCCATCTCTCTTCAGGGCCTGCAGTCAGCTCCTTGAACTCCAGTTGCTGAGTCTTTGCTCCAAACTGAGAGAGGAGCTGGAACTCCAGAGCTGCCCCCATCTGACTCTAAACATCATCATACCTCAAAAGAATTGCCTTCTGCCAAGCTCCTTGCCCAACTTCACCATTCCTCAAGGACACTGCATATGCACCCTGTGGGGACCAGAACTCCAGCCATGTTCCTATAGAGCCGGAGTCCCTCCCTGCACCACTGGCCCATTGCTGAGGCCTCAGCACGCCATGTAACTCAGCTTATCCAAGTTTAGGAGAGAAAGAGGGCTTGTTCTATCCTGCAAGATCAGTCAGGCTAGAACATCAAGCACAACAAAGCCTGTGGCCAGGATTCAGCAATGATTCAGCTATAAAGATATAATGGGCACCTCTTGTTTTGCCTTCCCAACATCTTTCCTCATTGTTTTAGTAGGAGCACTCACATTTTCCTTTGGGAACTATCCCTCCTCCAATATAAGTCTGGAAAATTTAGATGGAGCTGGCCCCACTTCTTAGACCATGGATAAGCATGGTCCAAGTCACATATTATGCCTCCCAAGCCAAAGTGATTGGTTCACGAATGGGCGCAGGAAGAAGCTGATCCATGTGAAGCCAATTTTAGAACTTTCTCTGGAATTATTGAGAAAGGAAAGCTGTCTTCCCACTGGGATTGCTGAGTTCAGAGAAATAAAAGTCTGGAGCTGCTGGAGCTCTTCCAGCCTCCATGTGTGAGGACCCTCCCTGGGAGAGAAATCAATCAAAGAAAAGTAGAGCCAAGAGATACTGAGAGAGAGAAACTGAGTCCTGATGACATTATTTGAGCACAAGGATCCAATTAGGTCTGAAACCAATACTCCTGGACTTTTAAATTATGTGAGCAAACAATTTTTTTTAATGCTTGAACCAGTTTGATCTGAATTTCTTCCATTTGCAATGTATAATCCTGACTGACACATCTGACAAGAGAAACCCTAAATAACAAATGTGCCCAAATGCCAAAGAAGATTGTCTAAAAATTGCCAGGAAAAGAAATGTTAAAATACTCTCAACATTGGCATACAAAGCCCTTCACAGTCTGGTCTGTCCCCTTCCCATCCAATGAGTAGCTACACCCAACTATTAGCAGTTCCCAATGTGTGCCTCTGCTTACATCAACACCGCTGGGCTCCAGAGAGGCTTTCTGCATACACTCTCTTGGGTCTATTTTTAATGTGTTTTCTCCTCTATTATATTATTAAGAATCTTAAGGGCAAGGGTTGTATTTTACTTCTCTCTTAATTCTTATTTACTGGCCCACAGTAGACAACGTTTGCTGGATGGATGGATGGATGGATGGATGGATGGATGGATGGATGGATGGATGGATGGGTGGGTGGATGGGTGGATGGGTGGATGGGTGGATGGATGGATGGATGGATGGATGGATGGATGGATGGATGGATGGATGGATGGATGGGTGGATGGGTGGGTGGGTGGGTGGGTGGGTGGATGGATGGATGGATGGATGGATGGATGGATGGATGGATGGATGGATGGATGGATGGATGGGTGGATGGGTGGATGGGTGGATGGGTGGATGGATGGATGGATGGATGGGTGGATGGGAAACTACCTATGCAATACAATCCTGTACTTCAAATAGGCCTAGTGGATTTGCTTATTTTACCCCACACTCTCCAATCACACATTTTTTTTCTCTAACTACCATGAGAATAAATAATGAGAGCTCCAAGGTTGAGTGACATGGAGCGAAGGGTATTATCTAGTGATTCTCTTCATTGGAACCCCAAGCTCCGGATGTTTATCCTAAGCCCTTCTGCCTGAGATTTTAATTACAAAACAAGAGCTGCTCTTCATCTTAATTTGCTTTTGTGCGTCTTCCACCTCCTTGCCGGAGATGAAACCTGGCTTCCCGTAACAAAATGCCACTTCCCTCACAGCCCTCTTCTGTGATGTCTGGTCTGATTCTCACTTCCCACTGGGCAGGGAGCAGGGTCAGCATTGTGCTTACTGCCTACCGCCACATCCTGATCAGGCTGTTGCCCCGGAGGCTCCCTAGCACCCTCTTTTCCCAGTCATTTTCACCCCAGCCTCCCAGAACCCCACGCTGGTTCCCTTATGACCTCCATGTCATTATCCAGAAGTCAAAGATCAGCCTCTGCTTAGAGATTTTTATGATAATACCGAGTCTGACCACCTAGAAACATGTGAACTGGCACTGGTCCCAGTCCTCACCCCCAAGTATTCAAATGTTGAAGCCTTCCCAGTCACAGGCATTACCCCATTGTGATACATGTTTCTGACTTATCGCTCTACCAGCTACCACGGAGGAATCTGGACTGCCAGGCCTGTTTTTTCATCCAGAAGGAAAGGGGAGGAAGAAAGAAGGTCCTGCAGCCAGGGATGGAGAGGAGTTTTAAAGCAAGAGGTGAAGAAGCAGCCACCAAGTTGGCCCGCACTCAGGGTTGCCCAGGCCAGGGCCGGAGTCTGGGCTGAAATTCAGACCCTGCTACATTCACTATGCTTTGCACCATAATGTCTTTATTTCCTATTGGTCCTCCCAGACAGAACTTCTAATAATTTTAACAGAGATCTTGGACTGCTTTCCTGCTTGTAAATTCTTCCATGGCTTCCCACTGCCTATAAGATACCTTTCAAACTCTTCATCTTGGCCCAACAAAATCTTTCATGATCTGACCCTGCCCACCTCTCGACTATATTGGTCCAAGCATATCCTTTACTTCAACCCCACTCTTCTGCCTGTGGTTCCCATGCTTCCGTTGCATGATACCTTCCCAGATGTGTTTCCTTTTGCCTGGAATGCTACCTTCCTTCTCCCCCTCACTTGGTCTCTGGCCACTGCCTACTCATCCTTTAAAACTCTGCTAGGCTATTACCTCTCTCAGGAATCCTTCTCTGACTGCTTTCTCTACAGTCTGATTTAATAAGCAGAGCTTCATCATAGCACTTATCACTTTTTACTGAAACATTGATTTACCTGTCCTCCGCTAAGTGACTGTGATTTCAAGGTTAAGAGGAAACCATAACTCATTCATCTTTGTAGACTTAGTGCCTGGCATAGAGTAGGCACTTAATAAATTTGTGTCAAATGAATAAATACATGAATGAATAGATAAGTGGAATTTTGCTAACCCCAATCAACACTACAATACCAAAAGATTAATATTTTGTGTCGTTCCCTCCACCCAGATATTTGCACCTGAAGAGAGGTTATATGATCCAGTGTTCCTCAATGAAAGGCCTACAAATTCCTGGTGGTACACTGAAGAAGTGTGGGAGGAGTGTAGGTTTTCATAGCAATTACTAAACATCCTCTCACTCTCCATCTCCAGTTCATTTGCTAATGAGACATACATCTCCTGCCATACTGAGCTTTGAGGATACTGCCAATCACCTAGAACTCTGCTAAATTTCCTAATCTCAATCCTCTTTGTCGTGTGTGTGTGTGTGTGTGTGTGTGTGTGTGTGTGTGTGTGTTGTATCCATTAACCCCACCTTCCACGAATTATTCAATGGACATCTGCCCCTCCCCTAATTCCCTCAACACCAAAATACCCTTGATATCCAGCCCCTTACAAGCCTGGGCTTACTCTACATAACACAGCTTGATCTCTTGAATGCCAGTCTGCTCTTACTTGTCCCTGGACTTGAGTCATTATATGTAAACCTGTTGGTGGCTAATCTTTATAGCCCATCAGAAAGAGCTATGATGCAACTTTTGTTTTGATTGTGTTTTAAAGTCAGAGCAGTATCAGCAATCCTGTAATTATTGTCTCCTTAAAGCTTTCCACAAAAGTGTAATGTAATAAAAGAATGTCTACCCTCAGTTGCATAGAATGTTTAGGTTGCCTAAATAATATTCTTTCACAGCAAGGGAGACTTACCTGTATACAGAAAAGGTTTCTCCAAAAGAACTTAAGATGGCTTATACTAACGAAGCAGAGGTATGATAAAATACAAAACAATAGCAACAAAAATAAGAAGATAAGAAATAAGTAATTAAAGTAGGAAGAGAGTATAACACTGAAACCTAGGCTAAGAAAAACCAATGCAATGAGCTTCCCGACAGCCGACCCAAAAACAGAAGTACAATAAATTGACTAATAAAAGAAAATAATCCAGGATTTGCTATCCCTCTTTAATGAACATTTATTTTCCTTTTGTCCAGTGCCTTCCCCTTCTGGGAAATGCTCTGGTTCAAGTGGCATACACACACCCCCTCAGGTCTTTCGCCAAAGGTGGACTCCTAAACCAAACTGGGCTGGTCATTTTGCCCCACCTCCCTGACACAGTGATTGGTCTTGGATTGGGTAATTGAATGGAGCTGGGTCAATGAGAGTCTTTCCCGGGGCTTTTCAAACTGAAGCTAGCCCTTCAGTTTCTCTCTGGAACCAAAGTCTCAGAGCTGCCAATAGGAAAACCTCCCAAATGTGTGGCAGACCCATCTGAGAAATGCCACCTGAGAGAGAAGCTGAGTGAAGGTAGAGAGAAAGCCCTCTGATTGCATTCAAGGCCCTGGTTCCTCTTCCCCCTGGGCTCTGCTGCATCCTGGCCCTTCCTATGATTTCGTTATGTGGCCAAATACCTTCCTCTTTTGCCTAAGCTGATTTAACTTGAGTTCCTATCCCTTACAACCAAAAGAATGCTGACTAATATAGAACATTGAGCAATGTGATGAATGGTGAGCTCCAAGGCAGTTTTATCAAAAACGCAGATGTTCTGCATGGGGCCAGTTCTTCCCATGGACCATTTGATGTTAACCACATTAGAATCTAGTTCTGTAAAGGCATGTCCATGCAGGGACAGTTTCACATCTATGTCCTTGATCCAGGGATAAAGTTCAGAACTTGATATGTTAATAATGAAAGTATTTCTCTGTTGTGTTTTAATTGAAAACTGCATGGCACGTTATTCAAAACAGAAGAAGATTAGGCTTTCTGATTTAATTGAAAGAAGATTCACATGCCCTAGACACAAGAAATGGAGATAACAGAGATAACATTTTATTGAAAATTCAAAGGACTTGATTGCACTTCTACCCTGGGGCAGAAACACCCACCAAACAGAACTGTTTTAGGATTGGAAGACAGATAAGGGATTATAGATCTATAGTGCCTAAATATTAACCATCATAGTGGTTCTGCCAAAAGGACAATATTAAAAGTATAAAATACAGCCCTAAAGAGTTTGGCTTGGTGGTTAGAGCATCGACCCATAGACTGAAGGGTCTTGGGTTCGATTCCAGCCAAGGGCACATACCTCAGTTGCAGGCTCAATCCCTAACCCTGGTCTGGGTACGTGCAGGAAGCAACTAATCAATGTGTCTCTCTCGCATCGATGCTTCTCTCTCTCTCCCTCTCTCTCTCTCTAAAAAGCAATGGAAAAATATCCTCTGGTGAGGATTAAAAAAAAAAAAAGTATAAAATACAGAGCTCAATGCTAGAAGTACAAGCAATAGTTCACTAGAGTTTACCAGGTGTACCAATTGTGGAAGCAGCAATCCTCAACACTTCTGCCATGATCTAGGTTTTTAATCCAGACCCAAATGGCCTCTCCTCATACTTGTTTCCTTGGCACTCATTCTATCACCTACACTTGCTGGCTCCTTTTTAGACACTTTACACATTATGGAGAAAAAGCAAAAGGATTACAACATCTAAACATAGCTTAAGAGCAGCCTCTCACCCACGTTCCTGCCATCCAGTAATTGGTTAATATATAATAATGATTAATAGATTGTGTCCACAATAACCCTCCCATTCTTGGCTTCATGTTTGATTTTTGTAGCAAGAAGTCAAAGTCTCCTTATCATGACCTCAGGGAACCAGACCCAAAGACTGAGGTACTGAGGTGCAAGGTAGGGGCCAAGCCCAGGCAGGGATTTCGGCATCGGCCGCAACAAAGGAGCTTACTGTTGACTCAGACTCGGCCTGGAAGCTTTTATATTTATATAGGAGGGGCCAGTCATCAGTAAGACTGAGAGACGCCTGATGACCCTCCCTTTATCGCCAGGGCTCCCTCCCTCTGCCAGCCCTGGAAATCACAACGTGGTCAACATCATTTGTGGAGTGTGCCGTCTTCGTCAGTGAGTTACTCCCCGCACCAAATAGCAAGAACCACTGGTTCACATGGAGATCCTTTGGGAGGTGGGCTCACTATGCAAGATGAACAACCCCTTCCAATGACTTTGATGTGGGGACCTGCCCAACATAGCACAAATGACAGCTTTACTAGTAGTAAAGACACCAGTGGTCTTATAAAATTTTTAAAACATTAATATGATTGTTAAATCTCCACTCCCCTCAATTTTTCTGCCATGAAAATGTTTGGACTCCTTGACATTTGGCTATTTGACATTTAATATATGTTCTGAGCAACTTTCGAAGCTTCAGTCACCCTCACCCTTTTCTCAGTCTCAGCTCTACATATTTCCCAACTTCCTCATTCCACTCAAAACTTTTAAACAGGCCCTCAAAGGGAACTACATTGTCTGAGTTACTAATATAATCCTTGTGTATAGCCACCATGGTTTTCATATGCAGCTAGACAATAACTGGGCTGCAGGTCCAGAAAACATGTATAGGTTGATGGAAGTGAGGAAGATTCTGGGGAACAATGGAACTGGTGCATTTTCTGCTGCATTGGACCACATGAAAGATTATTATGGAGAGGCTGTGAGCAGAAGATATGCCCAAAGCAAATGGAAAAGTGAATTATTAATTTCAGAAAAAGCAAAGAGTTTACAAGAAAGGAAATATCATATCACACAATTTGGCTCCACAGGAAACAATGTTTTCATGGACATAATGTAAACTCTTTATGCAAATTTTTTTTTTTTTTAATGTGATAACATTATATTGAGAAATTATAGAAAAGGAAAGTATGTAGGATGAGAGTTAGGTATAGTTGAGTATGCAGTAAGAGAGTTAGGTATAAGTCCTTATCAGAAATACTAGAAATTCACAAATGTTTAACACTGAGAAATCAAGAAAGAGCACGGTAAGCATATTTTGTAGAAATATAATATCAGAAGAAAAATCTAAACATTGAAAAAGGTGGGCTCCTGTGAGCAACACTGAAGAGTAGATGAGGTGAAGATAAATTTTTGTTTTTCATATTAAGTCTTTGAATACTATTTGACTCCGATAACTATTTGCATATAATACTTTGATAAAACTAAATTTTAATTTTTAAAAATATACATGAAAATTTGAAAGGCTATGAAGAGATAGCTCACAGAAAAAGAACTTCAGGCCTTATTTAAAATAAGAGAAATGCAAATTAAAACTAAATTGAGGTACTGTTTCTCATCAATCAAATTGGGAAAAATCCAAGTTTGGAGCCATCCTCTTTTGGCAAGGCAGTGGGGAACCCCCATCAAGGAGAATCAGGTAGTACCCACTAAAACTGCAGATGTATTTCTCTTTGACTCAGCAAGCCCTCTTGTAGAGAAGCAGCCAGACACTCTTGCGTGCTTATGAAATGACATATACATAAGATTTTTCATTACAACACTGTCTGTAAAAGCAAAGGATTAAAAACAGTCCAAACGCCTGTCAGTAGGTAACTGGTTAAATAAAACATGGTTCAATCACTTAGTGGGAAATATTTATGTTCTCAATGAATAAAGATTTATTAAAAACCTACATAATTTTACAAGCAGCTTCCAGGCCCTCCTAAGCTCAGAGGGCTGAGTCAGAGCCTCTCAGACAGAGCAGACTCTCTGCCCTTCCAAAGCCTGAGCATAAAGGGAACTTGGCTCTCAACCCTTTTCAAAATCTTAGAAACAAAGCAAGACACCCAGTGAGGCAATGTCAGAGTTAAGGTCAGTCTTGGTTCAAATAAATCCCTCTTGGCCACTTTGTTAACTGAGACACTCGGACTTTGGTTGCTCATCTGTAAATGGGGATGAAATTCCCTGCCTCCCAGGATTGTTGTGGGACAGGGTTGTATGTGACATGGGGGGCACAGGGCCTAGGCCACAGTGAGTGCTCAACAACAGAAGTTTTTATTAATAGTAGCACCGGGAAAAGGAGTCCTGTCTCCAGGATTAATGTGTTCATGAGAAGAGGACAATCTTGGATATACCAAGGTAAGAGTCAAAAGTCACTGTTCTGAAGAAAAGATTAGTATGAATTTCCCTTCATGATCAGGCAGTTTTGGAAGAGACCCTTCAGCCACAGGCAGAAACATGCGCCACATGGGCGCCTCCAGCTTCTCCTTGCCACTGCCTCCTCCGAGGACTGGCAGAGACTTTCCTTCCCTAAGTAGCCCACAGGAGCAGAATTGGAAGGACTGAGCCCACACATCATCTGTTTAGGATGAGAAACCCAAGGATCAGAGAAGTCAGTGATGTACTCTAGAGCACACAGCCGGCAGTCCTGATCCATACCTGGGAGGAGCCACTAATGACACTACTAATTGGGTATACATTTCGTGATAGCTGTTTTCTAGTGACTCAAAACAGAAATAATAAATCTAAAAATGAGTCCTCAAGACACTGAGCCAAGCTGACTTTCATTCACTCCTGAACAGGGTTGAGATCGATGTGAAAGCATATGGTCCATATTGGTGGAGTAAGTAATGTGTTTATCATGTCAACCCACCTTTATGGCTGTGCCTGTGCTTTACCTTGTATATACTTCCTGTGGAATGAAGCCCCAAATGTAGTGGCAGTTTGTATTGCAGTAAAAACAAGAATTTCCAGAATGTGCTTGATCCCTGTTCTAGCAATGACTGGACTTGTAATATTAGGTTTCCATTTCCTCCTCTGTAAAAGGGCATATCAGCACCCTTCACTGTGCTGTTGCAAAAATAAAATCTGGTAGCTATGTCTGTCTGCCACTTAGCATCTCCAGCTGTATTCACCGGGCCCCTGAGTCTCCCACATTCCTACCTCGGGCGTTTGCAATGGTTCTTCGCTGCACCAAGCAAAATGAGGTGATGAATTTAAACAAAGATACAGTGAGCGTCTCCACTATGCTAGGCAGTGTGTGAGACCTTTACCCCCTCTCTTATTTAATTATCACAACAATCCTGAAAGGCAGTCATCATTATTTCCATCTTACAGATGACAAAACAGTAACTCGGAGCACTGAGTGACTTGCATAAAGCCCCGTGGTCAGGCAGGGGCAGAGTGGGATGGAACCCAGGCCTCCGAGCCTGTTGTAACTGGGAGCCTCTCGCCTCTGAAGCACCTTTTTAACAGCTTCCCTTCTCACGCACCCCCTCAGCACGAACAGAAAACCTTAATTTTCAGCAAGTCATTTGAAAACTGCAAAAGAGGGGCCACATCCTTTTCTCTACCTTATTGGTGAACAAAGACAACATCATGTTTCTAACACACTAGTCAAACCAGAGGGGAAAAATCCCCGTGACTTCAGTAATTTTCCGTCCTTTGGAACAAGGACATATCACACAGAAGATTTATCAAAATATATAAACATTGCTTTTAAATAATACCAATCTCTGTTTTAATGCGGCTTAAATCCTAAAACCTAAGGTTGAATAGCTCCCTTTCTTGCATCTTGACTAGACACACAAGCCGAAATAGATATACAAACCACAAACGCAAGAGCCAGCTCGTTCGACTGGGCTCTCACATCAATACAGAGATTCCTGGCTACTTGCACCCAATTCGACTCTGGTCTTAGGCGTGCTGACCTGAAGTAGTTGCTGGCTGCAGCAAGCACCACGCGGTGGCAGGAGAATTCCTGAATGTCCACACACAAGATGACATCTGTTAGAGCGTTTTCCACTCGGAGGGTCTCCAGGCCATTCTGCAGAATTAAGGAGAGTCCCGTGTCGTCAAACTTTGCCTTGTCCTCGTTTAAGATTTCTACCAGGTCTCCCCTTTTCTGGGAGGGTTGATCTGTAGGAGGTGCCAGGGGCCCTTCCAAACTCTTCTCTACCACGTCGCCCATAGTCCAGACGCCCCCTTGTCCTGCCATCAACATCCAGACTGGAGGAGCGCCCAAGTTTCAGGCAGGTCACATTGCAGAAGCTGAGCGGATTTCCTGTGCAGGGCCCTCCACTTATCACCAGCTGTCACACACACATAACAGGAAGTCTCGCACTTTCTCATCCTGTTACTACAAACGCCATAACTTCTGTTCTTCTTTCTGTGAATATTCACAAGATTAGAAATTACTTAGATGGGGTGTGTAGGAAGGGGCTCCGGGAGAGAAGGGGTGGCTTCTCAGAGTCTACTATTAGTGTTGTGCAGTTATTTTGGTCTACCTCCCCCCCATATCCGTAAGCAGGAAGCCTCTGGTTCTGGTTGTTACATTCACACTCCTGGTGCTTCTGGAACTGAAGTTGTCAGTGACGGGATGGACAGGGGCACTCTACAAACCTCCCCCTCCATCCTGCCAGGAGTCTGAGGCCCTGCAGTGAGCCCCCACACAGTCCCTTGGGAACCTTGGAAAACATGCTTGTCTCTGGCATTCTCATTTCTATCAGCACTGCACCTCTTCTGTCTTTGTCTTTCTCCCTGCTCAGGGGAAAACAATGCCACGGCAAATATCAAGGTTCCCCAACCCACTTTCCAAATGTCTATTATTTCATATATGGGGGACATAGAAGAAATGGTCTCCAGAAACTCCATCCCCAGGGTCTTCTCTCTTAGAAGACCAATCAGGGTAAGTGTCTTTCCTCTACCACCACCATCAGGCTCTCAGAGCTGTAACATCATGTTGACATTAACTCCAGAGCCTCCCGTGGAGAGAACTGTAAGGCCTGCCTGCCATGGCTGCACCATCCCAGTGCCTGCCAAAGTGGCCTCCTCTGTCTCACTCCTGCTCTCACTCACCTTCTAGAAGTGGGGAGCACTACCAGGTCTCCTGATCAGCAGGAGTCCTGATCCTCTCACTATCCCGGTCAGTGGTGACTGAGCCCTCTCCAGGAGTCCCGATTCTGCCTCAGCTCTTCTTCTCTCCCACAGATACTTACTCTCAAAATCAGAGTCTTTGATATTCTCCCAGACTTGTTGTTTATCTAGAGCTCTGTCAATCAAAATGCTTTGCACATCAAAAACAGAGTATCTCATCAAAAGTGGGTCTCACACCCTGGACAGTTTTGCTCAGTGGTTAGAGGGTCAGCCCATAGACCAAAGGGTCCAGGATTTGATTCCCTGTCAAGGGCACATACCTAGGTTGCAAGTTCTCCGCACCCCGGTCGGGAGACAAGCAATCGATGTGTCTCTCTCACATCTCTCACATCAATGTTTCTCTCTCTCTCTCTCTCTCTCTCTCTCTCTCTCTCTCTCTCTCTCTCTCTCTCCCTTCCTCCCTCCCTGCCACTCTCTCTGCAAAGCAATGGAAAAAAATATCCTTGGGTGAGAATTAACAAATAATAATAATGATAATAATAATAATAAAAGTGGGTCTCACATTATAAGAAACCAGAGATGTGTAGTCCCAGGTTGATCCAGAAACTTAGTGACGCATCAAGGACGCAAGTTTTTTTCATCTTTCCATTCTGTCACTCTCAATGTGATGGAGATGTCCCCTCATGGTCACATAAGAGCTGCCACAGTACCGAACACCATGTCTTCATACAACCCCAATCCAATATGGAGAAGTAAAAGAGCAGGCCTCTTCTCCTCCATCACTCTCTTTTTACCAGAGAGAAAATATTTCCTAAAATCCCCATTGGACTTCTAGGCCACTTGGCCACCTCATACCAAACACCAGGAAATATAAATGCAATACCATGATTGTCTTGAATCAAACTTGATTGGTCCACTGAGACTAGTCCATCTTCCCCAAGATCTAATAGATCTAATAGGATGATTGGCTTGAACCAAACTTGATTCATCCACTAAGACTAGTCCACCTTCCCCAAGAACAAAATCAGGGTCTGTTAGCACAGAAGAGAGGGAAAGGCTGGTGTGCAGTTAACCTCCTGTGCCTGCCACACCGACATGCACAACCCTAACTCTCCCTGCAGGTCTTGGCTGGAGGGAACTCACGTTGTAAACAACATTGGCCATATTCAACTCCACCCCAGTCATCCCAAATAAAACAAAATTTAAAATAAAGCTCAATTCTTTATTCATCATGAATACTGTTCACCAAGTTCACTTCCTATTTTCCACATGCCTTCCAAGCCCACCCATCCCATCCCCTGATGCAAGCAGGTAAATATTACCTTCCCCACAACTTTCCATTTCCTAGTAAGTAAGCACATGCCTATGGTATAATAATACCTACAATTACATTTTAGCACAAAGGTAAAAAAACACATTTAGATGAACATTTATGTCAACCTGGATATGCTCTAAGATTCAGCATGAACTGGTAAATATCCTTTATAGCTACAGGCAAAATAACTGTTCCGTGAAAGCTTTATTTTCCTTACCAGGCAACAATATGTACAAGCCATTGGCAAAAGCTTTATTACTGAGAAAACAATTTAATTATATCTTACTAAGCTAGTTGATTTTATGATGCTTGTAAGGAATAGATTCTGTCCCCACACAAGTGGGTAGCTTCACTCAAGGAAAAGCTCACAATTCCTAAGGCCATAGATTGCCCCTCTAACTCCAGCCAACTGTCTTCTCTAATATAAGTTATAATGATAGAAACAAGTCTTAAGTCAGCCACAAAGGAAGAGCCACTCTTCCCTCATGTTAACTTATTGCTACAAAACGATCATTTCTTGAGCAACAACTATGCTCCAGGAACTACGAGAGGCACTTTATAAACTCTAATGCACTTAATCTTCCCAGTAATCCAGTGCAGTTAAGTACTATGGTCTTCTATTCAGAGACAGGAAAGCAGATCAAGTCACATAATAGTAGCACAAAATATCAGTGTCGTGCCCATATCCCTTTAGCCCACCCTGGAGTTCACCCACAGACAGTTCCCAACACTCAAAAGCATCACTCTGAGAACTTTCTCCAGCTACAAGGGAATGTCTGCTCACCAGAAGGACTGGAGAGTTAATGCCCCAAGACTGACCTTCAAATGAGGGCCAAGAGATGCTAGATAAATAGACTAGCTTCCTTGTCTCTTGGTGGGACAATGAAGTGTGCTCTACACTGTCTGTCAAAGGACTCCCAGAGTGCTGAGCTCCAGGTGCCCATAGTAGTGACCCACTCATCTGCTAAGGGCTTCCCACCCTTTCCACCCAAATGTAAGATTAAACTTTACTCAGATATTTAAAAGACAACTTAAATAAATATACCAAATGGTAATATACCAAATGGAAACAAAAGAAAAAAAACTCTACTGTGACACACTGTCTCTCCATCCCAAACTATCACTATTCTTCCACCAAATATATTTAAAAGTATAACACACATTACATACATGAGTGTAAAGTTGAGCTGTATGGTGTTTACAAGGGGGAGGGGGTGTGCCTTATAATAATTCACTAAGCTATACACTTATATATATTTGTCATTTCCTATATCTATGCTTTGACAATAAAAAGGTAGCAGTAATAATAGTAACAATAGTCACCATTTATTGAACAGCTACCTGATGCAAGAGGTTTGCCAACCATTACCTCTTTTAATGCTTACAATAATCCTTTGAAGTAGGTGTCATTGTTCCTCAACTTAAATCTGTGGAAACTGAGGCTAATAGAGGATTAATGGCTTGTTAAGCCCCTATCTCATCTTTGCTCTTACTCAGCCCCTTGATCCAAAGAAATGGAGTTAAGCTTCAAATCCCATTTGCTCACTCCAAAGCCTGGTTCTCAAGTGCAACGATGTATTCTGCAACCGTGATTTTATTACTGCATGCTTTATCTCCAAATATGCTCTGAGTCTTCTTGTCTTTGAAATGTATTTATTCCCTTTGCCTAGACTGTCTGTTCCCCTCTCTGCCTGAAGAAAGATTACACATTCAGATTACAGAGTGATACATAGGTTTGGTACCATTTTTGTAAATTCAAACCAAAAACATACCTAAATCCTAGATCAGGGTTTCCCAACCATGGAGCTACTAACTACTAAATAACTCTGTTGGGGAAGAAGGAGCTGTCCTGAACACTGTGGGATGTTTAGCAGCACCCTTAGCCACTCTCCACCAGATACAAGTAGCATCTTCCCTCAGTTGTGATAATAAAAAATGTCTCCAGACACTGCCAAATGTCCCCCAGGTGGCAAAATCACCCTCTTTGAGAAACACTATCTTAGATACATACCTATCAAAAATGTTAAACTGTGGTTATCTCTGGGTGGTAAAATTAGTAATATTTCTTATATCCTTTTTACTTTAATGTATATTTGAAATCTACTTAAATTGTTTCTGGTTGGGGGCAAGGGGTAGTGTTATATGTTTATCATTATAGAAGTAATAGTGTTTAGTGAAAATTTAGGAACTACAAAGCAAAAAGAAAAGTCCAGACTGGCATTTCCCAGAAATACCTAGTGTTGGATTTGTAAAAACAATACTAGCCATCTTCAATGGCACTAACTGATATCTGGATATTCCAGCTGGATAGTCTCTCTCATTTTCCTATATTCTCACTTTCCTTAAGGCATGATTAAATATTTCATAATGATGTGGCACTCATTTCTTTCTAGATAATAAAGTCCTTGAGAGAGGAAGTTGCTCCCATGTGTAGAGAGACTTCCTGATTTGTCCAGATTGAGGGGTTTCCTGGGAGGCTGGACTTTCTGGGCTGAAACTGGGACTCAAATGGAAATGAAAATGGTCCTCTCTTCCCCTCATCTCATTCCTGCCCCACCTTTTCACACCTACATTTTTATTTTTTGAGTATTTACCCAGCATCCTCTGAGCTAAATTCTATGTATACCAAGACCTATGAACAGGTTACATGTTGACTTTTCTGAGTTGGCTCTTGCAGTGTTGGAAGATAATTACCTATGAACATTTTCATGTTTCTGCATGTTATGGGCTTTCTGAGCAAAGAGCACTAGCAAGCTTGGCTAAAGGGAGATTAAATAAAAAGCATGCCTCAGAAGTCAGAGATAGTGTGTTGCTCTAGTGACTTTTAGGAACTTATCTCCCCTTGAAGCTGTTTGCTTGGTAGTAAAGGAAAAGTGGAAATTAGAGTTTGTCCACTTCTCTTCCCAGAGCAGATTTGTTTACATTCCAGGATAAAGGTCTTTCTCTCTCTCTGGAAGAGAGAATGGGCCAATGAGTCAGGGGTCCTATCTGAGCTCCGAGTCTCCTAGTTCTGGGGTTGCTCTCCTGTGGTGCAGCCCCCATTGCACACTCAGGGTAACAGCAGGCTCTCCCCACATTGCCCATAGGGTTTGGGATGCAGGGAATTGGTATGAAGTGGTCTGTGCATAATAAATGGTCTTTCCTCTCATTCAGAGAACTTATGTTTCTTGTCAAGGTTGCCCAATGCTCCTAGGCTCCTGTCCATTAAATGCCCAGCCCCGGGCTCCTCAGACCAACCATATCCCAGCACAAATAATTACAGAAAATGAATGCTTTCATAAAGAACAGTGAGCTAGGGATCAGCCCAAGTCAGAAACAGGAAGTTGGAAAGTTCCATGAAAAGGAGCACAGGCTGATCTAAGTGGGGAGACCGGAAACCAAAATCTGAGTGAGGGAAAATCCAGGCCACCCATTTCATAAGTTAATGGGGAGGTGATTATTTTTAAAAGATCTGTGTCAAGGCTTTGTTTTCCCCAATAATTTCCTCATACAACACACACTTTTCATAGTATAACTTTTCGTTTTCAGTTCATATAATGAAAGGCTTGCCATACATTTGCTACGGTTTTTCAAAATTTTCTATTCAGGGCCAGCTAGCCTGGTCCCTGAGCACCCCCTTGAATGTCTTCTACACTTCTGAATTTAAGGAAAGCCAGGTGTTCCCCAAACCCCTACCAGGTAGTTCTGAGCAATCTCTCTCTGAAACAATGTCCACAAAACAGTGAGTCAAAATTTGGAAGTGTCTTCTTGAAGGCAGCTGTGAGCCCAGCCAAACCTGATGCAGCCCCCAGGTGGTTCCAGAAGCCAATGGAGGCAACTGATGGCAAAAGCTAAGACCTGACCCTCAACAAATAGTGAAATCAAGGAAGCTCATCCTTAATACACCACACCACATCCCATATATTTCTTTACATTTCTCTTTTAAAATAACTTTTGTTATCTATTTCTCTGATTATAAACAATAATAAATCACTGTTGAAAACTTGGAAAATTCAGAAAACAAAGTTAACATTTCGTGCGTTGGAATAGACTCATACTGACTCTAGAGATTCAGTTGCACACGTTTCTTCCCAGCTTCAAGGTTGGTGATATGGTGTTGGTTGAACGTGGCTGTAACAGAAATATTTACACCATAGAAACTGGTAAATGCTAGAAATCAGGGCATGGTTTGGGGAGAGGGGTGGAAAAATGATTACCACACACAACTGATATACCACAATCTCCTTTAGACTGTCGAAGTCCTGAGGCCATCTTGAATCTGGACCACCCTCCAGCTCTAGTTAAGGCTGTACTATTGGATTTCAGAGAAATTCTGCCTAAATCCCCCTTTTCTCAAGGTCGCTTGCTTGAGCTGTTCCTTACACCCAAAGAGACTTCACTAAAACCGAGAAGAGCAAGACACTTACTACAAAAGCCACATCTAGAGTCCAACTCAGCACCCACCTTCAAGCTTCAACACCTGCCCTAAGAGCAAATGCAGTTTTTTCATACAGGGAATTTCCCAAAAGACACTGATTTTTTAACTATTTAATCCCATGTAGCCTCACACTCATTGTCCCATTATGGCTTCGTGTCCCGTTTTGCCTCTTGGCCAGGCTTGTTCAAGATATTAAGGAGTTCTCTTTTGACCAGAACCAGCCAACTTCCAGAAATTCACCAAAATGACCAACACAAAAGGAAAGAGGAGAGGGGCCCACTATACACTTTACGTTCTCTAGGCCTTTTAGAAAAATGGAGTTGTTCCTTTGGCTTCATACATGTGAATCTACAAGAAAGGTGATATCGTAGACATCAAAGGAATGGGCATTGTTATAAAAGGAATGCCCCCCACAAGTGTTCCCTTGGCAAAACTGGACGAGTCTACAATGTCATCCAGAATGTGGTTGGCATTGTTGTAAACAGACAAGTTAAGGTCAAGGTTCTGGCCAGGAGAATTAACATATGTATTAAGTGTATTAAGCACTTTAAGAACTGAATAGCTTCCAGAAACGTGTGAAGGAAAAGAATCAGAAAAAGAAGGAAGCCAAAGAGAAAGGTTCTTGTTTTCAAGTGAGGGGGTCAGCCTGCTCACCCCGAAAAGTTCACTGTGTGAGAACCAGTGGGAAGGAGCCTGAGCTGCTGGAACCCATTTCCTATGAATTCAAGGAATGATAGATGGAAAACAAATGAAATACCTCTGGGCTATGAAAAGGAAAAATATTAAGGGCTCTGGTGGCAGCCCTCAGGTTTGGTGTTCATAGAAGAATGTTAATCTGGGAAGAAGTTCGAGGTGCAAAGCAAAACCCTAGTCCTGGAAGAAAAGTATTATCAACCATGGTACCCAGAGGACCAAGGACCGGAGATGGGCATAAGGTTAAAGCAAGGTCGGTTGATTATGATTTATTGACAGGTTTTTACAAACAAGTCAGTGCTTCAGTTTCTTTATCTGTAAATTAGAATGTAATAATAGTATCCACCTCAACCTGTTGTAAAGAGGGGGAAATGATTATGTGTGAAGCCTTTAAGACAATGCTTGGCATAAATTAAGCCCTAAGTAGACATTAGCTATTATTATTCAAATCTTTCTGTAAAAAAGAAAGTATGTGTATTTCAGTCTAAATCTGGCTTCTGGCTTCAGACCAAAAACTCCCTCCATACAATGGCCTTTGTTAGTCTCTACAAGCTGTCTATTGTTCCATGTTATCTTGAATCACTTCAATATAGTTAGTGTAGAGGGGCTGACAGACCACCATCTCCCCAGAGAAATGAACATTCCCATCACTCAACCCTGTGCCTCAGAAATATGACTCTACTCAGAGTCACAACAGCTCATAGAAGGATTTATCTACCTGAGAAATTCTTCCCAAAAGTAACCCAGATTAGAAAGGCAATTTGAAAAATATATTAATATGTTACAGATAAACGATTACTATAAAGAGTGTCATCAAGTGCTTTGTGCTTTATCTCATCTTATTTCCTTTACCCTGATAACTTGATAAAATGAATTACTCTCCCCTTTTTACAATTGAGGAAACCAAGGCTCAGAACTGAAGTGGGGTGCTTTGTCCCAGGTCACACCAGCTGCATTGGGTATGTCAGTTATAGTATCTGATTTGCTTATGCCCTATTCTAATGGAAAGTTCCCAGCCTACACTACTCCGCCGCTTCCCCTTGTTAACTGGACTAGAGTGAGTGCTCCCATCCAAAGACAGCCAAGCGTAGAGAGAGAGATTAGTTCAAGGACACACACGGCTGGCTCAAAAAGATCACATGGGACAGAGTCTTTCTCTCTTTTTCTTTCTCTCTCTCATTTTAAATGAGAATTACAAAGTTCGCATCCGATAGCAGAAATAGGAGGCAAAAGGGTGCATCAAGAGACGCCATGAAATAGAGTAAGAACCCCGCAAAGCTAAGCCACTTGCCAGCCAAACTTCTGAAAAGCAAAACTTGTAACTAAGTAGAGGAACCTGGAAGGTAAAAAGGAGGCTGCCACGAACATGTAGACAGGTCGCCCTGAAACTGGGTGGAGAACCAGGGGCTCCTGTTGCTGAAGTCCTGAGGCCACTCTGAATCTGGACCCACTCTCCAGCTCTAGTTAGGGCTCTGTTCTTGGATTTCAGAGATTACCACCTAGATCCCACTTTTCTTCAAGTAGCTTGATTGAAACTTTGTTTCTTACAACTAAATGGGCCTCACTGGAACAGAAGCAGAGCAGTGTAGTGAAGCTCATCTGTCTGACTCCCACACACTAACCACTGTACTACCCTTCCTCCATGGACCAGGGATGTTACCAGCTGCAGAGATGGGTCCCTCGAAAGGATCAGATACCATAGCTGCAGGCAGTGTTCATGCAGTTCTGCCATCCACACCCAATTCTAAGATGAACTTTCCTAATGAAGAGTCAAAGAGTATGTTGGAAATAGCAAAAATTCTAAAGAGTGGGTTTTGTTAATAAACAGTCCCAGAGGTTCACTGATTCCTAAGGGGGGGAGGGGAGAGGCATAAAATAGTAGGTACAGAATGCTCCCGTTTTTGCAAATATGAGTGTATATAAAAGGCCAGAAAGAAAGACATTCACTCATTCATCAAATGTTTAACAAGCATGTTCTAGGTTTTCAGGATAAAATGGAGAGCAAAAAGTGACACAATTCCTACAATCAAGAAGCTTTCAGTCTAGTGCGGGAGCCCAACATTAATAGACAGCCTGTAAATACTCAACAAAGGCCATTGTACTGAAGGAGGTTTTGGTCTGAAGCCAGGAGCTGGATTTAGACTGAAATATACATACCTTCTTTTTTACAGAAAGGTTTGAAAAATAATAGCTAATGCTTACATTGCTATCCTTCTAAATGCTATGTGGGAGAGGCACTTAGTGGAGAACCTTTATCGGGGTGATTTTCATGGTCAGGAAGGTCAGCAAAGGCTTCCCTGATGACTGGGCTGTGAGATGAGAATGCAGGGCCTGCATGAAGACTTGTGCAGGCCGAGGCTGCCGCAGGGGCAAAGCCCAGTGGTAGGAGGGTCCCACAGCAAGTATATGAAACCGAGAGAAGGCCATGTGGTTGGAGAAAAAGAAGTTGGACAGAGAATGGTGTGGGATGGGGCTGGAGAGGTAGGCAGGGCCAGATCTCACAGGGATTTTGTTTTTATCACTGAGGGACTGGGAGAGCAAGTGAGGGTGGAGTTTAGAAGAAATCATCATATTGACACTTTGAAAATATCTGTCTCTGTAAGAACAAATCACCAGGAGCCAAGATGGATGAGCTAGAAGAGATGGGGCCAGTGTGAAATCTTTCACAGTAATCCAGATGGCATATGGTGGCAGCATGGACTGGGGGTAGTGCTGGGAACAGAAACAAGCAGATGAATTTGAAGCACATGTGAAAGTTAAAATCAATAGGATTTGGAGATGGACTGCATGCGGAATGAACTTTCATTCCATTTCTTTATAAAGGAAAAGAAATTTTGAATGGCCAAGTTTTCCAGTGTAAACAGCTGCGTGAATGGAGGTATCAACACTCTGCTATAGTGAACCCTGAGGGCAAGGAAACAGGTTTGGGGGAGAAGAGTATGAGATTATTCTTGGTCATGCTGAGTCTGGAGACTGAAACATTCAAGATGTAGGTGCTCTCAGGTGAGATGCTTGTACACAGTCTGGAGCTCAAAGAAGTTTGTGTTGGGGATATTAACTGATAGACATACCAAAATAGAGAGTACTCTACTTACCATAGCTGGAATTAGTGACCTCAACAGGAATGTCCCTAGAGTAGGGGAAAGCCCAATCAGTTTAATGCTAATATCTCTTTGGCAACACCATGTTTCTTTCACATGGGTCTACACAGATCCAGCCATCTTCCCAATTGTAACCTGGTGTCCTGAGCAGAAAAATGCAACAGGAGGGGGTCTGTGTGGGTAGATGGCCAAGTTTGCGATCCAGGTGTCTCCCTGATAATTGAGGTGTTTTAATGAGCCCAATAAAACATCTCAATTTGGAGATGAACCAACTGAGAAGTAAAACGAAGAACTAGGAGACAGGGACCAAATAATTGGGTGTTAGCTACATTGGAGAGTCGAGCTGTTCAATCAACATATTATCCACCCAGTGGCGACAACATTGAACCAAGGCTGGCCGCCACCTCCCCCTCACACCCAGAGGTGCAAAGCAGAGCCCACTGGGCCATGCACACGCAGTTTCAGTTTCCTAACTCACCATTTTTCCTGAGGCAGGAAGAGGAGGGATGTAAGGACAGAGAAAGGCCAGGAGAGCAGGGCTAGTGCAAGAGAACATCAGGAGTGGGAGGCAGCACCCCTACTCACCAACACCCACTATGAGTTAATGCATTTAGCATCTGGTTTATAAATCAAGCTCTCTCATTTGGGCAGAGTCTTAGTCCCCGGTGACTAGCAACTAGTCAACACTAGCTGATTTTTAGCAGAAACTGAATGTATTAGCACAATACTTGTGTGTAATTCTTCTTTGGGTCCTGGATTTCAAAAGAAAAACGACAGCCATATTCATATTCACAGCAGCACTATTCACAGCAGTCAGAAGGTGGAAGCAACCTAAGAGTCCGTTGACGGATGAGTGGATAAACAAAATGAGGTTTATACCTAGAATAGAATATTATTCCGCCTTAAAAATGAAGGAGATCCTGTCATATGCGACAACATGGGTTAATTTAAATACCACGTGGATGAGAAAATTAAGCTAAGTGAAATAAGCCAGTCATTAGAAGATAAATGCTGCATGATTCTACTTGGAGGCACCTAGAATAATCACATTCAAAGAGACAGAAAGTCGAACGGTGGTTGCCAGGGCCTGGGAAGAGGGAGAAGGGGGAGCTACAGTTGGATGGATAGAGAGTTTTATTTTTGCAAGATGAGACGAGTTCTGGACATTGGTTGTACAACAACGTGAATATACTTAAAGTTATTGAACTCTACATTTAAAAATGGTTAGCATTATAAAAACATTGTGGGGAAAAACAGCAATAACAACAAAAACAGCTTTAAAAAAAGAGTTTTCTTTTTAGTTTTAACACATTGGGAATATTGGGCACATGGTATTCCAAAGTTCTGAAAGTATTAACATCAAATGTCACATGTTTCAAAATATCCTTAGATGGAATGGTATTAAATATGGGCTTGGGTTTGAAATAGAAAATTAATCAAAGTTGAGTCCTGGGATATTTGAAATAATCTAAGACATTTTCAGTTTATGTGTGGATTAATCTAGCGTAAAATGAAATTAAAGGTTTGATTACATTGCCAAAAAGTAGCTATAAGGGACATTTTAAGGACTAAGAAAAATTTGAATATGAACTATACTCGGTGACATTATACAAAGATTACATTTCTTCCATGTGATACTGACACTGTGGTAGTGTAAGAGAGTGTCCTTGTTCTTAGGGGACAGATGCTCTTTGGGGGTGAAGCATCATTATACCTGCCACTTACTTTTTTTTAAAATATGTTTTTTATTGATTTCAGAGAGAGGAAGGAAGAGGGAGAGAGAGAGGTAGAAACATCAGTGGTGAGAGAGTCATTGATCAGCTGCCTCCTGCACGCCCCGCATTGGGGATCGAGCCACAACCTGGGCATGTGATCTGCCCAGGAATCAAACAGCGATCTCCTGGATCCTAGGTCAATGCTCAACCGCTGAGCCACGCCCGGCCAGGCAACCTGCCACTTACTTTTAATGGTTTAACAAAGAAAAATGTTTTATATAAAGAAAGAGATAGCCTGGCCGGCATGGCTCAGAGGTTGAGCGTCGGCCTAGGATCCAGGAAACTGCAGTTTGATTCCCGGGCAGGGCACATGCCTGGGTTGCAGGCTCCATCCCCAGTCGGGGGAGTGCAGGAGGCAGCCGATCAATGACTTTTCTCATCATTGATGTTTCTACCTCTCTCTCTCCCTCTCCCTTCCTCTCTCTGAAATCCACAAAGACATATTTTTTTAAAAAGAAAAAAGAAAAAGAAAGAGATAAAGCAAAGAGTATATGGGAGCTCACTATGCGGTTCTTTTATGTTTTAAATTTAAAATGTTTGGGGACTTTATGGGGAGCACAAATCTTCAGCTTGGATGGAGAAGGCTTGAAAGATGCAGCCAAGAACAGGCTGAACGTCACTCTGAAGGATCAGCCTGGTCAGGATTCCACTTTCCTAGTAGAAGATGCTGCAGCTGGCACTGCTCACATTGCTCATATAGGTCGTGGGACACCACGCCATTGCCTCCCCAGGGCCTCAATCTTACAACAACCTCCAACAGAATAAATAAATCCAACAGAGGGGTCACCTCTGGGTGGACCACTAGAATTAAAGTGTAAACTTGATCAGCTGAGGATAAGACCAAGGCTGAGCATGGGGCAGGGGAGGTGGGGGACGGGGACTTCCAGTCAATCTCATTCTGAAACAGCCAGGTGGCCTTCTTACCCTTAAGACTCTTGGTAAAGAAATGTGATCAAGTCTGTTTGAAATTTCAAGCCACAAAATTTCAACACACCTTTAGATGAAAGATGAAAACAAAACAAAATATGGGGTTAAAAAAATCTACTTTTTCTACATCATCATTTCAAGAGAAACTCTTCTGTATATTCAAGGCTGGATCCCCCAAATTATCGAGAGTTTCCTAAATTAACCTAAATTCTCTAGACTTAACATACTGGAAACTTGATACTATAAATATAATCCAATAGCTCTGATCTTTTATGATTCCTTAAAAATATATAGAAACATTTTAAAACACTTCAAAGCCACTTAGGAAGGACTTTCAGATGATCCTGTTTGGGTTAACAACACTGCTGCTCAGCATTGTGGATGTACATAAATAAGAGAAAAGGTACCCTATGGAACAGTAGTAGATCCATAACATAGTTACTCATCATATTAACTCTCCAGGTCCAAATACGGCAAGAGATGTTGAGGGTGGTGGTGGCACTTAAAAATAAAACTCTCTGCTTACTTCTGAATCGCACTTTGCAAATTGCCTCCTTCAGCACGATGTGTGAGAAGGTGGTGTATTAACCGTTTCAAATAGGGGAATGAAAAACTTAGCCATCACTCTCTCAGAGGGATAATTGAGATTTTGAGTGCTTATACCCAGAGAAAGGATCCTAGGGCGGGGAGAGAGTCAGGAGGGCCATCACCCTATTCTCAGGGTCTAGGGGCTCTGCTTGAGAAGGAAAGCAGAAGACCACTGGAAAAGGCGAAACTCCAGAGTCAGAGAGAGGTAAATTTTAATCCGTTATTGCATTTCCCGCAGTGTTTGGCAATTTGCTTAACTTTGCCGATGCTCAGTTTCTTCATCTTCAAGATGGATTACCCATCTCAGGGCATCACTGTGGCTATTAAATGAGAGCTCATTATGTAAAGTCCTTAGCAACACACCTGACATACAATAGTGCTAAAAAAAATAGCAACTATTATTAAGTAACGAAAGTTTCAAACCTTACTGCAAAAAAAAGCAGAGACATAAATTCCCTCTAGACATTTTGGCCACTGGCTGACTGACATGTAAATCATGTCTAACCCTCTCAAAATAACCCACCTTAATGGAAAGTCACTTCTGTGTCTAAATTGGCCATGGTTCACCCCTTTCACCAAGTTGCCCCTTTCTCTGCAGGCTCTGTCCTGGGCCATCGACAGGTCCAAGATGACACTGATGATGGAGAGTTAAAACAAGCCTTTTTCCAAAATTTAAGTTTAAGTTTAATCAGTGTCTATTAAATGCCAAGCATGGGCCAGCCAGTTATGGACACAAGGGGATACGAGATGACTAAATATCCCCCAGCCCTGCCCTTAGGGAGCTCCCGACCTAATGAGGCCAACATGTGAACAGAAAAACTCTAAACAGAATGTGGAGCATGCAGGCTACTATGAGAAAATGAGACACTCGAAATTATATGAAGCCTTTTAGACCCAATCTTCATATAAGTTCAACATTTTATTCTGCTCCTCAGTTTAGTTATTTTCCTTAACAATTTAACACTCAGCAAATAGACTTAAGTCCAATGTACAGTCAAGTGAGAAAACAAAATCCACCTCTCTCAGTTTGTTTAAAAGTAGCCATCTTTGTCTTGATTGTGCTAAGTTCGGGAGTCCTATGGTTCTTGTCCATCAGAGGAAAGGTACCTAATACAATCCTATGCCAGAAAGGATCTCTCTGCCACATTGGGGATTAAGGCCTTCAACATATGAATTTGTGAAGACACAATTCAATCCATAGCATTCTGCCCCTGTCCCCCCAAAATCCATGTCCTTATTGCATATAAAATATATTCATTTTATCCCAACAGCCCCAAAGTCTTAACCCATTCCAGCATCAACTCTAAAGTCTAAAGTCCAAACTTTCATCTAAATATCTAAATCAGATATAGTTGAGACTAGAGGTATGATTCATCATGAGTCAAAATTTCTCTCCAGCTGTGAACTATGAAGCCAGACAAGTTATATGTTTCCAAAATACAATGGCGGGACAGGCATAGGAGAGGCATTCCTATTGCATGAGGGGAAACAGGAAAGAAGGGAGGGGTGATAGGTCCCAAGCAAGTACAAAACCTAACAAGACAAACTCCTTTAGATCTTAAGGCTTGAGAATAATCCTTTTTGGCTCAACGCCCCACCTTCCAGACCTCCTGGGGCAGCTATCTCCTTGCACAGCTCTGCCGGGCCAAGGTCAGCCCCAAGGCTCTGTAAGCAGAAAATCTGCCCCCAAGGATTCAGTTATTTGAACACAGAAAATTTAATATAGAGAATGTTTAACTAGGTAATAAAAAATATATTAACTAAGTAACTGAAAAGGCAAAAAGAACAGTAAAGCTACCACAGAGGCGGCAACAGCAGGGATTGGTTCACAGGTCTGGGAGAACAAAGGGGAGAGGTTAGGATTATTAACTTTTAGAAGCTTGGAGGAGCATCCCAGTGGATTGGGACCCAGACTTCTGAGGAGGCATAGCTACCCGCTGTGCTGGTGTCTCTGCAGGGATGCAATGAGGTTGGCTTTGCAAGTTGGTAAAACCTCAAACCGAATTGAACTCTATGTGATTTACTAGGGCAGCCATAACAAAGTACCACAGACTGGGTGACTTCAACAACAGAAATGTATTGTCTCACAGTTCTGGAGGCTAGAAACCCAAAATTAAGGTGTCAGCAGGATTGGTTCCTTCCGAAAGCTGTTCCAGGCCTTGGCTTACAGACGGTTGTCTTCTCCCTGCGTCTGTTCAACTTGTCTTCCCTCTATGCATATCTTGGTGTCCAAATTTCCTTTTCTTACAAGGACATCAGTCATGTTGGATTCGGGCCCACCCTAATGACCTCACATTGACTTGATTACCTCTATAAAGACCCTATCTCCAAATAAGGTCACATTCTGAGGTACTGGGGGTTAGGATACAGTATATGAATTTTAGGGGGACACAATTTAACTCATAACAAGCTGCTGTGGAATGAACTGGCTCTGCTGGAGTGAGGAAGCAACAATGCTGGGTGCTGATGACAGGAGCAGGAAGCCAACCAGAAGTAAAGCAGAAGCAAAAAGGAAAAAATAAGTCCCTTCTTCATCATCCAGCCCTGAGACCTCCGTCTAACATCCCTTAGTGACAGAGCCTACAAGGAAGCAGCTGGCAAAGAAAATGTGGTTTGTATAGTCCCAGCCCCTACATCACGAAGCAGAATATGTGAGTGGGTTTGAAGCTGAGAGACAACAGTTGAATAACTGGCACAGTCTGAATAATTATTAGTTATTCTCATTAATCACCAGCATCAGAACTTTTATTTTAATTTTCCACACAGTTTTATAAATAATAATGGAAAGTTGCATTAAAATATGTAATTGAACGAACACACTGGCTATGCTACTAAAGCTGTACTGACACCTGGTGACTGGAACATCACATGCCTAGCTCACATTCACTTGTCCACCAATTCACAGCAGTGCACCAGTGGCCTTCAAAACTGACCTATGGAAGGCCAGCGTGTGATATGCGTGGTGTATAAGAAAACTAAACATGTGGAAGTTAAGTTGTCAGCAAGTTTTGTCTCCATTCATAGCTCAGGAGATGAAAGTTTGAAGAAGAGGTTGTTTGCCCAAGGTCACACAGCAAGCAAGTAACAGAGCATGGTTTTAAACTGAGGTCTCATTCTCTGTGCTTCAATTTCCTCATCTGCCAAATAAAGATGAAATTACCTACCTAAGAGAGCTGTTAGGAAGATTAAATGAGTTAATATGTGTGCTTAAGACACAACCTGTCATGTAGTAAGAGCCCAACAAATGTTGACCAAGTCTGGGCCTTTTTCAACCATAGCAGGTCATCCCATTACAGACACTCATTGTCAAAACTGAAGCATATGGAGAACAGAACTACAAAGAATGGAGGTGGGGTTGGAAATATCATTCCTTTAAAATATTTTTACCATAATGTATTTGCTATTAAAACTTTCTGAGGGTGGTCATCTCTTTTGGACTCCCCGGGAACTACGGACAAGCGTTTATTGAGCACCAGCCACATGTAATTCCTGAGACAGAGGGAGCCCCATCTCAAGTGTCTCATCACCTGCTTGAGGACTTAGGCGAGCAATGACAACCAGAATAAAGGCTATGGTGGAGGACACCTAGCATGGCAGCCTATAACCAGGAAACCTGCTGTGAACTTGAGGGAGTCACATTGAAGTTGAAATCTGAAAGACAAGTAGGGGATTGGTAAACATTTCACACACAGGAAGGAATAGCAGAAAAAGCCTAGAGGCAAGAAGGAGCAAGGAGCCTTCAAAGAGCTGAAGGAAGCCGGCGTGGCATGGAGATGGAGGGAAGTGAATGGGTGTGTAATATTTAAATGGTAGAGCCAACAGGACTTGGTCAGTGGTTAGCAGTAGGACTGAGGGAGAAGAAAAGAAAGGAATGAAGGGAAATGCCCAAGTTTCTACTTTGGGCAATTGGATAGATGGTGATAGCCTTTCCTAGTGTATGGGCACAGGAGGCAGAGCAGGTTTAAGGCAGAAGATGATGGGTTTGGGTTTGGGTTTAGGTTTAGGGTTGAGTTTGAAGTGTACAAAGGTCATCTAGACCGAGATGATCTATAGATAACTGGATTCTCTGCCAACCATCACGTCTTACTTCCCCGCTTCAGATGGTGACCACAGTCCTACCTCTGCAAGTAGCTAAGCTCTCTATGAACCAACCAATAAGTGCCTTGAGTACCACCTGTTATCTAGAGTATTATTAGCCTCTTGTTTTAATAACGAATAAATTTAAATATGCTCCCCTCAAAAGTTCATCCTAAGCAAGAACAGGATGTGGGTACACCCAACAGGTAATTATGTATGTACTGTGAACTCTATTTTAAACGAGACTAATGTTATTCTATTGATCCGTACTTTCTAAACCCAAATCAGTTTTGGTTTTTTTGGTTTTTTAATATATCTTTATTGATTTCAGAGAGAACAAAGGAGGGGGAGAGAGAGAAATAGAAACATCAATGATGAGAAAGTCACTGACAGGCTGCCTTCTGCACGCCCCTGACTGGGGATCGAGCCCACAACCCCTGCATGTGCCCTGACCGGGAATCGAACCATGATCTCCTGGATCCTAGGTCCATGCTCAACCACTGAGCCATGCCCACCTGGGCCCAAATCAGTTTTTACTCTTTATTTTGCTACCACCAATCAGGACAGAGGGTCCCAGTTTTTGTAATGTCTTCCTGTCTCATTCTTCATAAAATTAAACACTAAGGAATGGAACACAAATTATTTGAATTTTTTATCCTTGAGAGGAAAATCTCAAGCTTTACAACATCAAATCTGATTTCTTAATCTGAGAATGTGGCTGGTTTGGAATCAGAAAACATTATACCTAAAACATTTAAATAAGTAGTTATTTTTAATTCAGAAATCCCTACATACAAGGCTCTTTTTGACGCATTTTAGCCTGTGTTAGGAGAAAGATAGGTAAGTGTAATTCTGGTCCCTTCCGCAATAGCTAAAGCAGCAGCTACAGGGGAGGAAGTGGTAGTTTTTTCATGTGTAGGCTTCTTCCAGATGGGAGCTGCTTTCCACTGGAAGGAGTGGTGGCCAAGCCCAAGATGGAACCTCTAGTAGGAATCACACCTTTGAAGACCACCACAAACTAGCGAATTCAAAGGAACCATATACTATATCAAGAGGGATTCAAAAAGGCCACTTCCTCCAGGAAGTCTCCCCTTATCCCACTCAGGCTGGGTTAGATGTGCCTCCCCATTTACTCACATAAAACCCTGGTCATCTCTGCCATGGTACAATACCCCTTATTGGAAACATCTGTTCCAGTGCCCATTCCCCCACTACATGCATGCAATGTGAGGGCAGAAACTGTGTCTTGGACATTTGCATCTCCCTAATGTCAAGCATAGTAGATGTTCAATAAAATCTGATAAATAAAATAGTGAATGCCCTGGACACATGTTTCTCAGGCAAGTCTATCATCAATAAAGATACTTTGATGCTTAAATATATATAAACATGTCATTTTATAAAATCTTATTGACTCTTAGCTCTACTACTAACATAAAACCCAGCTCCCTGAAAAGTCCTTTTAAAGAAGGAGTTGTTTTAGATGTGCCCCCAAATAAATGTGGTTTTCTCTTTGGTCAGCCACTACATGAAGTTTGCCTTTTCTCCCCTGTTCTGGTCTACCTCATATATTCATACATCCTTCAATTCAAATATATTTACTGAGTGTGTACTCTATGGCCAACACTGTGCTAAAACAGGATATGCAGCACTGAACATGGTAGAACCATGCCCATGAACTCATGGAGCTTACAGTCTGGTGCTCATTGGCACCTGCTCACCTCCAAACCCCAAAGACCCTGAGGCTGTCACATAGGCATAATACATTTTTATCTTTAAACTCCTAAAAATGTAATGCACTGATAAGGGAAGACTGTGCTAATCCAGGAATCTGAAGGTTCATCATCCAGTGTTAAATAACAAGTCTGCTAAAGTATTTTAATTTTCTCAAGGCAAATGAGTACTGATCAGTCCAAAGGGATCTGTACTGAGGTACATCAGAATTCCTTTGGCCTCCCTCAATGTGGCACCTACACAAGAATACCCCACCCTGTTGCCATTTCAGCATAGCCAAAGGGAGACAATGATGCCCACCTTTGTGTGGCATCATTGGCTAAGGACTTTCAATCACCTGCTTACAAGCTACCCTTGTGTGAATTAGGAAAAGGCATCCCCTCTGGACAGGCACATTTTAAACAGGCACCCTTTCCTCTCCAGCAGATGCACCCCCACTCAGGGATGAGCTTCTGGGTAAGCGGAGCTTAAAGGCCAGTGTTTCAATTCCAATGGGCCCGATCAGCAGAGTCCGATGCTGAAGCCCTGCTACCAACTCTCTGGGCCACGTACTGGGTGCAAAATGCTTTAGTACATTTTTATTACTGATATTTTAAGGTAGCAGTCATAACTAAGAAAACCAGTATTTCTGGAAATTACTGAACTATATGGAAATCCTTTCCTAAAATCCCAGCAGCAGCCACAAACTTTAAGCATGATTCAAGCTCATTAAACTTTTTCCAAGGTTGCAATTTATTTCTGCCAAATAACTGCAAAAACCTGTGACTTCACTGAGCTCTGAGCAATTCAGAAATGAAAAATGAGCACAGTCTTCACTTGTGTGCACCTCCCTGGACAAATATTAAGGTCAGTGTTCTCACAAGTTGGCAAAGTCATACCACTAAGGAAGTGCAGTCTAGTAGTCTTTGAGTCTCTCAGAGCTTAAGTTCCCAATAAGTCGTTTTTCTCAAGTAACAAATCAACAAATCTCTTCATCCTAGCCACTTGTTATATTAAAATAAGCCACTCTCTGTACCCTTTGGGTTCAACTACTTCCCAATGCCTGAAACTGGTAACCGTTCAAAGCACAGGCATGAGGAAAATGCACAATCTTAATCATTTCTTTCATCACATCATTCAATAAACCTGACTTGAAATGTAGCCCTAATGTCAGTGGGGGTAGCCCTGCCCCTTTAAGATCTAGATAAGGCAGGTTCAAATCCCAATTCCAGGTCCTGTGGAAAGTCCGGGGCTCTCCTCAGATTTCTGTGAATGAGGCAGGGCAGGAAGGATTGTGCTCACAGCTCCTTCAGTTCTGGTTCCCAGACTCCCTGGAATCCCGAATCCAGGGTCTCCATTCTGCCCCCTGGGGTGTTCCTTCATCCTGGCTGAGGTGTGATTCACGGGACCAGCCCTTTCACTGTGACCCTGTGAGGCAACCATGGAAGCTAGAAACAGGGTGGCCCTACAGCAGCCAGCATTCATGTGGACAACCTGTTCTCAAAGGGCCCTTCAGACAAGCAGCACTGGGCATATCCCACTCCCCACACCTAGCTGGGGACATCCTGGCCTGGCTCATGCCTCTCCCTCCTCCTCTGCCTTCTTTCCAGTCACCACCACCCCCGTCCCGGGTCCAAATTCTCCTCACGATTTGAGATGAGCCGTTCAGCGCCTCCTTCCCAAGTCACCCCAGACCCAACTTGGAGCAAACCCTCAAGGGCCCAGCTGAACAAACGGGCTGTTTACTCTTTCAGCAGAGGCCTTGACTTTATAGTTGTTGTTTTGAAACAGCATTCACCATCCTTGAAGGCAGCTGTGGTTTCAAAGAGTCATTTTCTCTTGCTTTTGCTTTTCTGATGAATGGTGCAATGGAATCGGGCCCTTGAGCCACCTTCCTCGGCTTGAATAAACAGTGGAAACCCTTTTTCCCCCTTTTATTGCAGGTGTCTGGTTTATGGTAAGTGCATTCAACTTTTCCAAGCTTAGAATAAAGTTCTCAACTTATGACTGGCAGGTGGGGTAGCCCTATTTGTTTACAGAGCCAACTGCTTAGGTTTAAAGACAGAAAGAGTTTTAGTTTAAAATCGTGGTCAGGCCACAGCCCAACAACTGACAGGCCTCATTTGGCTCTGTATTAAGTAGCTGGTCTCAGGAGCGCTGCCTTACAGTGGGTTGTGCCTGTCTGGACGTTCAGTGGGTTACACAAGGCAAAGGGCTGGCCTTGTTTACTCGCGTAGCTTTCTTGGCTGACAGTCATTTTGCTGTTTCCTCTGATCCTTCTCTGCCATCTCTACTCACACATCACAAGCAGAAAGGGGAAAGGTTCTAATTTTCTTCATCGTCTGAAAACAAAATAAAAAGGACACTCTCTTACCGTGCGTGTGCATGCATACACATGCATACACACACAGTATTATATGCATATAGGTGTATGTCTGCGGATATACATTAGTTCGTAGGCTCCTAGAGCTCAGTGTACTAACACTCGACCCTGACAGTATACTAGAATCACCTGAGAAAAGACTGATGCCTTGGCCCATCCCAGACAGATTGTATCATTCTCTCTGGAAGTAGGGCTTGGGCACCTGTATTTTCTATGAGTCCATTTTAAACTAAGGAGATTCTGGTGTAAAGCCAGGATCGAGAGCTCCGTCTAAGCCTAGCTACTCAAGTCTGAACAGCAGAGCGGCATTGCCTGGGATGCAGACTCTCCGGCCCCACCCCAGACCTACAGAATCAGAATCTGCATTTCAACAAGACCCTAGGTACCCCGCGTGCACATTACATTGTGAAAAGCAGTGCTCTAGTCTCTCTCTCATTTGATCTATGAGGCCCCAGAAAACTAAATGACTTCAGAGGTCATGCTCTTATCTGGAGACTCAAGGGGGACTAGACCCTTGATTTCCATTAGTTCATTATTTTTCAGATTTAGCCAATAGTTAGGTATTCCTCAAAATGTATATAATATAGTTTTCCCGTTTATTACAGCTCACTATGATTTGCCTGTTAAAAAAAAAAAAAAAAAAAAAAAAACATAAAATTTAAAACACATTTAAGACTTTCAGAGTTCTCCTTTTCTGCTAGTAGAGAACAAAATGATTAGATCTAATGACAAAAAAAATACTAAAGAAAGACATCGTAGAAGAGCTGTGGAGAAAAGATAGAAGACATTTAACCAAACAACCAACCTAATTTGTGGATCAGCAGGTTGCAGAGGCCACACTGACGTCGATAGAAGGAACAGACATTGCCTCCAATCTATCAAGTCTGCCTCTTGTGACAAATCAGAACTCAGCATAAGGGAGACACCAGAGCCTCCGTCTTGCACCTGAGGAAGAGCACCTGAAAACAGGGGAGGTAGTTAATAGGCTTGCAAACTTCAGAGGTGCCTTCCATGTGAGAACAATCCACATTCCACTATCACAGATAAAGAAAGCAACACAATTCCACAGATCCACATATGACAGAGTTTCACAGTCAGGGCGGCCAACTATAGCAGGAATCTGATCAATCCTATCCTCCTACAGCCCTGGCACCCTGCGGGATTCCCCTTCCACCAGCTCCAGGCTCAGCCTTCCATCTGTGCACACTGTGAAGCTGGTGTGAGCCTTCACACCAGCCCCGGGATCACACAAGCCTCACAGGGGAGAAAGACTCCCTCACAAGTTGCTATTCACTGCCTTCACTTGACCAGGGCTCCCTGGCCCATTTCTTGTGCTTTATTCCATTCTGATTGTGCTGCTAGGCTGGGGGATGATTTTGATTCCCCACCCTGGCCACGTGTGCTCAGGCTGCTTCAAGCATACAGCCCTCCCCCATCTGACCTGCCTGTGACCCTCGGGCCCTGGCACCACTCCTGTAAGTAAAACTATCTCCAGTCCTGAGAATGGCATTAGGCCACCAGGAATCCACAGTTCCAGGCCCAGGAGCACATGCTCCTCCCTAGCTCCCTTGTCCCACCCCTGTAAACTTCCCAGCAATACCACACCCCCAAGGCTGCTGGCAGAACCCTGAGAGGAGGCCTCCAGCCTGTAGGCTGAGCACTGAGTGATGCCACAGCCCTGGCGCAGGGCCACTCCCTGCCCTGATGTTTTTGCTGGGGCATTTTCAGGCATATTATGGCAACTGCTTCGTTTCTCTATGCAGTTTGTGCTTTCATGACTGTGACTCTCAGGGGAAGCAGAATGAGTGGTGTTTTGGTTCCTTGCCTGATGAAAGTGATCCACCTCCAAGGACACATTCCTTATGTGCTATGTACTGTTGCTCCAGCTATCTCTGGCAATGGTGAGCTCAAACAGCAGAAAAGACCACTGCTAATGGCAAGGATTATAGAAAAGAGACTCTCTGCAGCTCAAAGAGGCCATGCTATCAAGGAAAACACCCCTCTGCGGACAAGCAGAAATCTTCTTCCAGCCCTTTGGATGCCTGCTCGCATAAAGCCAGGGTGGGGTAGGCCCAGTGTGGGGTAGCACTAGGGAAGGAAGCAGCAGCTGTTAGAGGGTAATTAACCTCAGGCAAACTGCAAAGGGGGCCAGGAGGCTGATGTGAGGTCAGGCAGGGTCAGGCAGGACATGGACCAGCTCAGGCCTATAAAATACCCATTTACTGCCAATAGACAGGGATGGCCCAACTAAACACTGTCCAAAGACAAGAAAACTCTAACTATAGAGTTCTATCAAGTCTTTCTTCATAGAACCCAACCACCAGATCCATTCTGTCACTGCCAAGTGGCTCCCACTGGGGGCTCCTTCAGCCTGAAGAATCCTTATTTCTTGTTATCAGATGAATTAACTAATAAGAAACTCTTTTTCCTACTTTGTGGCATATTGAATGGATGAATAGATAAACAGCTGAATGAATGAATGAATGAATGAATGAATGAATGAATGAATGAATGAATGAATGAAGTAGTAGCAGGTATATTGCATAGAAGAGTAGAACAGGTGTATTACATAGATAGCAAGGATTAAGGCCAGCATTTATCACCCTCCCCAAACTATCTCTGAGGACCACAGTAACAGTTGAGTTTCAGGAATGCTCCAATGAGGCTATGGGGATGATCTTCCTGGACTGGTACCAATAGCAAGAGTTGTAACAAATGATTGCTAATAATAATAGTGATCATTTGCCAGAGAGCTGCTGCTTTGTACCAAGCATTGTGTTATATATATGCTGTTATAAATAGGACTCTTGCATGTTCTGTGCAAGCTACTTTGAGAAGTGTGATAGCTGTTCTGTAATGCATTTATAGAAGTGTTTATAAACACTTTTAATAACAATGTTTATAAAAGTGGTACCTGCTTTTGCCCTGGGTGGTGTGGTTCAATTGGTTAGAACCTGGTCTCATACACCAGAAGGTGGGAGGGGGGGTTCAGTTCCCAGTTAGGGCACATACCCAGGTCGCAGGTTCGATCCCCGGTTCAGGGCATGTGAGAGAAGCAACCAATCGATGTTTCACACATCCATGTTTCTCTCTCTCTTCCTCCATCTCTCTAAAATCAATTTTTTAAAATGCTTATATTTTTTTAAAAAGTGGTACCTGCTTGTGCCCTGGGTGGTGTGGTTCACCACCTGCTAAGGACAACTAAAACAGGGTTTTTTAAGTGGGGGGGAAAAAAATCAGACTCTTGCTGTTAAGAGTAACAAAACCCAACTCAAATTGACACAATCGTAAAAATAGATATTATTACAGATACAGAGAGATCACTTTGAACCCATGACCAGGAAATGAACTAGCAGACTCTCTTCACATCTGATTCATTATTTTTCTCAGACTGGTTCTTGTAGCTTCCCTGTCCATGTGATAGAAAACATGTCTCATCTCTCATGGCAAACACTTACCCAGTGCTTGAGGGGATATTAAAATGTCATTGGTAAACGGCTAGAAAACAGAGGCTTTAAGGAAACCAGATAACATAAAGAGGTAATTAGGATAGTCCCATGACCTTACAGTTTTTCAATTGTCTACCCAGAAGTTGAACTGGTCTAGATCACCAGTCCCCTGTTTAGGCTTATCTTCTTTTTTTCAAAATAATATTTATGAGTTTATTTGAGCCAAACTGATGACATTGCCAGGAAGCAAGATTTCAGATGCTCCTATATTTAACCTCTTAAGTCATCTTTCAGCCTGCCACCTTCTAACCCTGCTACTTCCTGATAACCTCCTGTCCGTGGAATTAGGTTTCCTTTGTTTCCAGCATGGAACACAGATGCCTCCAAGTCTTAAAATACACTAATGAGATGTTGAATGTCCCAACACCTTGACCCAAATGCACTTGAAATCAACTTCTTGCTTTAAGGCACTTTGCTTCTCTGAAAATCTCATCCTCCAAGGTTTATAGAGATGGAATGAGAAAAGTAAGACAGGCTTTGAGTTTTATTATGCTTCTGAAATAAGGTATAAGCTGAAAATCTCCCACTGTAAGGATCATGCCATCATTTGTCAGCCCTTTCCTTGCATCAGACCCTTAAACCCAAACAACTTCGCAAAGCTAATTATTTCTTAGACAGAGGAATTAAGATTCAGAGAGGTTAAGCAGCTTGCCCAAGATCATTACGCCAGTAAGTGACAGAGATAGAATTTGAACCCAGATATTGCTGACTCCAAAGCCCATGTGTTTTCCACATGGCTGATCAAATAACCATTGTCATCTATTTCTATTTGCAATTTAAATTTCATTGTGGAGGAGGGAGTGAAAGTTATAATCATAGGAGGGTATCCCAGAATTTCTCATCACTTCTGTGACTCACAGAACCTCATTCAAGTCACCTTGGATCCTCTATTAGTTGGGTGTGCACTAGACATTTTCAGCCTTAGGAGGCCTTGAGGGCTGCATTATAGGCAAGCACTCTGTCCCTGAGAAGGGAGGTCTTCACCTGGGGCCTGTGCGCTGAAGGGTTTGTCACTCAGTCTGGTCATTACAGGTTGGAATGCTTAAAGTTTGCCCTTCCTGCCACTCTATCAGGATTTTCTTCAAGAAAGTGTAAGCTTTCTTCTCTGTCATCTTCTAACTGCAGAGAAGACAAAACTAATTGTTAACATCTACTTTCCCCAGTCCCTGAAGAAGCTGCCCCCCTCTCTCCAGGTAACATGGTGGGGTGGGGTATTAGCCCACTCAGTAGAAGGAAACTCCACTTTGAAGCAACATCTTCCCCTCTGATTTCACTGTTTAGGCCCCTGTGATTTCACTCTGGGCCCTTTTAACTCAGATCCACATGGTTCCTCCAGAGGACACCTACTTGTTGGATGTTGCTCCTTTTGTTTATTTATTCACTGAGGATTTATTGAGCACCTACTATCTGCCAGATACTATTCTAGGTGCCAAAAACACTGGTGTGGACAAGATGGGAAGGTCTCTGTCTTCATGCAATTTACATTTTGGTAAAATAAATAGAAAATAAAATAAGTAAACAAAGTAAGTAATAAGACCATTTAAATTTGTGATGACCAGTGCTATGGATAAAAGAAATAAGGCTACTAGATAGAGAATAATGAAGGACTCTAGAAGAGCTACTTTAGAAAGGGTGCTCCTTCCCAAGGAGGTGATATTTGAGCAGAGAAGAATCCAGCCTGATCAGAGTCAGTAAAAGAGCATTCCAGGCAGAGGAAACAGTAAGTGCAAAGTCCCTGAGGTAAGCAAGAGACTGGGCCAGTCAAGAAAAAAGGCTGCAACATAGTGATCAAAAGAGAATGGTTGATCAGTATGAACCTGAAGAGGAAGACGGGAACTAGGTCATAAAGACTTTTGTATGTCATGATTAGGAGTTTGCAGTTTATTTTATTTTATATTATATGAAATAGGAAAATCAGAGAGGATTTCAGCAGAGCAGTGACATTATTAGATTTAAATATTTAAAATTCACTCTGGTGATATAGAAAACAGGCTAAACAGGGAAAAGGTGGAAGAAAGGAGATCAGACAGGAGGGCGTGGCAGTTGTCCAGGAAAAGCTGGTGATGCCTTGGAGCCAAGGGTGAGAGTAGAGATGGAGTGAAGTCAATGGGTCGGAGATATATTCTTCAGGTAGAACTGACAAGACTGAATTACGAACCGCAAGTTAGAGATGATGGTAAGGAAAAAATTCAAAATGACTCCTAGATTTTGGGTTAAAGCAACTGATTATTATGGGAAAGAATTGAGGGGGGAAGAGTGATAGAAATAGGACAGGCATATTTGGGGCACATTAAGGTGCCTGTTAGACTCAGAAAGTGAATTTGCCAGTACCAATTGGATTCATGATTCAGGGGCTCATAGAAAATATTTGAGCTAAAGATACACATTTGAAAATCATCAGCATAGAGTGGGTCAAAGCCATAAAATGAAAAGGAATAAAATATCAAGAAAATATAGACAAAGAAGGCGAGAGGATCCAGGACAGGCCTTAGGGTACCACCTTATTTGAATGTTGGATAGAAGAGGAAGAGCTAGTCTTAAAGATACGTTGAGCAAGAAGGATGAGCTTGACATAATCAGAAAACCATTTTATTATTTTTCTTCACTGCCTGTTCAAATCATCCCCTCAGTGCAATTGTTTGTTCCCTACTTCTTGAATAAAATGAAGGCAATTTTGCGACTTTTCTATACATTCTTAAGTAATAAAAAGCCATTTAGTCATCTCTGATCTCACACACACACACACACACACACACACACACACACACACAGAGTCTCATTTATAAATGGTCCAAGCAGAGCCTGGAGCCTTCTCAACCTGTGGAGTTCTTATTATTTCATCTCATAAATCCACATTTTATTTTACACAGCTGATTCGGAGTTTTCTGTTATTTAATGCCAAAAGCATCCTAAAGATAAAGAGTAGGCTTAAGGGAGTTGAAGAATTGGAGGCAGAGCATAGATAACACTTTTGAGATGTTTTTATAGAAAGAGAGGCAGAGAAATGATCTGTCTGCCAAGGGGGGGATGAAGGATCTAGCGAAGACTTTTTTTTTAAATGTCTTTTTTTACTTCAGAGAGAGGAAGAGAGAGGGAGAAAGAGAGCTAGAAACATCAATGAAGAGTCATTTATCGGGTGCCTCCTGCACGGCACCTTCTGGGGATTGAGCCCACAACCCAGGCATGTGCCCTGACCGAAAATCGAGCCATGATCTCCTGGATCCTAGGTTGATGCTCAACGGCTGAGCCATGCCGGCTGGGCTAATGAAGGCTTTTTTAAACATAGGAGAGTCCGGCTGGGTGTTGCTCAGCTGCTGAGCATCAACCCAGGATCCAGGAGATAGTGGTTCCATACTGGGTCAGGGCATATGCTTGGGTTGCGGGTTCAATTCCCAAGCCAAGGGCATGCAGGAGGCAGCTGATCAATGATTACTCTCTCATCGTTGATGTTTCAACTCTCTCTCTGAATCAATAAAGATATATTTTAAATATATATATTTATATATATTTAAAGATAGGAGACACTGTGGCCAGTTTGTAAGTAGATGGGAATAGTGCCTTAGAAAGGGGAGAGGGCAGAGCTGCAGGTTCAAGCATCTTCTTGCCACCTTACTTAAAGTCCACAGCCTCTCTTGGGGTCTCCCCCACGGATCTTCCTGATGCCTTCCCAAGGAAGAGGTACCAGCTCTCACACCATTGCTTTCACTGTCTGACTACAAGTACTTACACACTCTCCCCCAGTTGTCTGTTGCCAGAATCCTTTCAGCCATCTCTGAGCCCTTTCTTTGTCTAGAGAAGAAGCAATGACTGGTCTCTGCAGGGCTGATCTCTCTAGAACAAGATCTGCTCAAAACAGGCTGACAGAAGCCCAGATTTTATTCTCCTGAGGTTCTTCCCAGGGAGACCTCAACCTTACAAATGTTAACTTCCCCTCACAAAGAAACACAGGCTACCCAAGAGACTAGCTTGCAGTTATTGGCTTATCCTCCAAACTGAGTCTACCCCTAAACCCCACTTCACATAGGGCTGCAGCCTAATGAAGTTGGTTGTTACTTAAAATTTTATTTTCTTAATATTCTACCTCCAAATTATAATCACACAAAAGTGCATGCACCCACGCGTGTTGGAGTTTGTAGCTCCTCTCCTCCAATGTGGGAAGCCCAAGTCAGCAGCTCTCTCCCTTTCCTAGCCATATAAGTTATATGTAAATTAACTTAGGCTACAAGGTCTTTCCCCAGGGGAATGGAAACATTCAGTCCTAGCTGGGGCTTGAACTATATCAGACAAAGTATTTACTGAACAACTAAATAGTGATCCAAAAGAGCATTGCTATAAAGCATTTCCAGTAAAAATATAAAAATAGTACAAAGAACCAAGTCAAGAACAACATTGATTTGCCTTTCTATTGCTTCCTGTCCAGAGTAATGATTTGTTCTGCATTTCACTTCCCCTATTCATTTAGCAGTAAAACAAGATATGTAGCCTAAAATGTTTAATACCCATGCTATGAGATACAATTATCTATAGTCATTTAGAAACACCTGGTAAAAGCCAGGTGACTGGGTTTCATTTCCTTATGAAATTTCAACAATTCGTTAACCAAAATATTACAATTGACCAAAATCTTTTAAATATCTAAAACCAGCTCTCCCTGTTGATTAAATTCAAATTGATTAACTAGTTCTTGTGGCTTCCTTCACCCCGAAGTCATATTCATCAATTATGAGAATGATGATTTCAAAACTCATCTGAGATGGCAACACTATGCCTAGATCAGTCCCTGCACAACAGAAAAATAGAATAGAGAAGGACTACCATCTGTTAAATATACTAAGCCTTATGCTTCCCATAGTCTCTTTTATCTAATTTTCACTATGTCCCTATTATCATGCCCATTCCACAGATATGAAACCTGAGGTTCAGATATGTTAGGAATTTTGCCCAACCTCACTCAGCTAGTAAGAACCAGAACTAGAATTTGAACCCAGTTCTCTCTGAGACCAAAACCCAAAGATTTTTCTACACCAGCCCACTGCTTCCAGGAAAAAATATTTCAAGATTAAGAGATGAAGACAAGATCAGAACATGGGCTGCACTCTTGGATGGGCAGGATAAGGTGGAGAAAGGAAATCCCAGTTTCTCCCCATGTTCCCTCCTCTCAGACTCTTTGCTCCACAGAGAGATGAACAACAGGCAAAAGCAAAGAGACTAAATTCTTCCATTTAGGACTAAATTGAGAGTGAAGAACCCAAGCCCAGGGCTTCTCAGTTGAAAGAAAGAAGAAAGAAAGAAAGAAAGAAAGAAAGAAAGAAAGAGAGAGAGAGAGAGAGAGAGAGAGAGAGAGAGAGAGAGAGAGAGAGAGAAAGAAAATCTTGTTAAAGCCTAATCAAAGTTTATGTTTCAAATTGAAGGCTTATCAGAAATAAATGGCATAATTACCTGGAAAACAATTTAGTAGTTAATAAGAGACTTACCCATTTAGATACTAATCTAGCCACATCTATAAACAAATTACAATCATGAGAATAGTCATGATATATTATTAAGAAAAATGGTGGGGCCTACCTGGTGTGGCTCAGCAGTTGAGCATCAACCTATGAACCTGGAGGTCATGGTTCAATTCCAGGTCAGGGCACATGCCTGGGTTGCGAGCTTGATCCTCAGGAGGGGGTATGCAGGAGGCAGACAGTCAATGACTCTTTCTCATCATTGATGTTTCTATCTCTCTCTCCTTCTCCCTTCCTATCTCTGAAATCATTAAAAACATATTTAAAATAATAATAATTTTTTTTAAAAAAAGAAAAAAGGTGGAATAAAAATTATATGTCATGTGATTTCAATCATGTTTAAAATGCTTAACAAGAGGAGGATTAAAGATGGCTGCAAACTGAGTGGAAGCTACACTGACACTCTCCTGGGAACAAACTGGGATTACAACTAAAATATAGAAAAGCCATTCTGAATAATCAACTGCAACTGAAGATAAGTTGGAGAGCACCCTCATAACCAAGGAGGAAAAGGGGAGACCACATTGAGACTACAGCTTTTGCCTGAGGGGGAAGCAATTGCCCCACCCTGCTGGAAAACCTCTTGCCCTAACCTGTGGAGTTTCTACAGCCTGAGGCTCATTAAGAGAATCAAGTTAATCAGCCTGCAGGCAGAGGCAGACCTCAGAGTGCTTTGAGTCTTTGCCTGATCTGCCTTGGAAAAGCAGACTTTGGTGTTCATCTTGGTCCTGTCCAAATGCACCCAGCCCCAACAGAGGGAACCTCAAGCTGTGGGTTGTTGATAGCTCCAAACAGGGTACTCAAGGCCAGTCACAAACAGATCTGACATCAGCCTGCACCAGAGACCTTCCAAAAAGACTGAGAGTCCTAGCAGATCTACCTAATACACAGAAACAAACCCAAACAGGCAGCCAAAATGGGGAGACAAAAAAATAAGCCCCAAATGAAAGAACAAGAGAAGTCTCCAGAAAAATAGCTAAGTAAAATGGAGATAAGCAATCTATCAGATATAGAGTTCAGAATACTGGTTGTAAGGATGCTCAACAGCATGAAAAAAGATATGGAAATTGTGAAAAATAACCAATCAGAAATGAAGAATGGTATAGCAGAAATAAAGAATATATTGGAAGGAATAAACAGCAGATTAGAGGAAGCTGAGGATCGGATCACCGAATTAGAAGATGGGATAGAAAAAAATCACTCAATCAGAGATCCAAAAAGAAAAAACATTATTAAAAAACAGGAAGGCAGTCTAAGAGAACTGTGGGACAGCATGAAATGTAACAATATTCACATCATAGGAGTGCCAGAAGAGGTCAAAAGTAAGCAAGGGTTAGAGAACCTAGTTGAAGAAATAATGGCAGAAAACTTCCCTAACCTGGTCAAGTAAAAAGTCACACAAGTTCAGGAGGCACAGAGAGTCCCAAGCAAGAAGAACCCAAAGAGCCCACACCCAGACACATCGTAATTAAAATGCCAAAAATTCAAGATGAAGAGAGAATCTTAAAGTCAGCAAGAGAAAAGCAAACTCTTACCTAAAAAGGAGCTCCCATAAGGTTGTCAGCTGATTTCTCATCAGAAACTCTACAGGCCAGGAGGGAATGGAATGAAGTATTCAAGGTAATGCAAAACATGGATCTGAAACCAAGACTACTCTATCCAGCAAGGCTATCATTCAAAATAGGTGGTGAAATAAAGAGCTTCCCAGGCAAAAAAAGGATAAAGGAGTTTATCACCACTGAACCAGCACTGCATGAAACGTTAAAGGGACTGCTGTAATTAGAAGCAGAAGTAGAAGCATTGCAAGAAATGTTAAAGGGACTGAAGAAATAGAGAGAGAAACATAGGCATAAAGAATTAAAATGGCAATAAATAAGGACCTATCAATAATAACCTAAGGACTTTAAGGGAGAGATCAACAGCAATACAGTCATTCGTGGACTTTAACACCCCACTGACTTCACTGGATAGATCTTCCAGACAAAAAGTCAACACAGAAACAGTGACTCTAAATGGCACCTAGATCAAATGGATTTAATCGATATTTACAGAACATTTCATCCCAAAGCTGCAGAATATACATTCCTCTCAAGTGCACATAGGTCATGCTCAAAGATAGACCACATGTTAGGACACAAAACAAATGTCTACAAGTTCCAGAAGATTGAAATTATATCAAGCATTTCAGGTCACAATGGCATGAAATTAGAAATCAACTACAGTAAAAACACTCAAAAACATTCAAACACATGGAGGCTAAATAGCATGTTATTAAACAATGAATGGGTTACCAATGAGATCAAGAAAGAAATCAGAAACTTCCTGGAAACAAATGAAAATGAACACACAACCCAAAATCTGTGGGACACAGCGAAAGCAATCTAAGAGGAAAGTTCATAGCACTATAGGCCTACCTCAAAAAGCAAGAAAAATTTTTAGTAAACTATCTAGCCTTACAACTTAAAGAATTAGAAAGCTCCCCTGTGAAACCATCTTGACCAGGGCTTTTGTTTGCTAGGAGTGTTTTTATTGCTGCTTCAGTTTCATCAGTTGTTTTAGCCTACTCAGGTTTTCTGATTCTTCCCGATTCAGTTTTACATGATCTCACTCACATGTGGAATCTAATAAACAAAATAGACTGAGAAACAAGATAGATCCAGAGACATAGAAGCATGGAACAGATTGAAGAATATTAGTGGGAAGGCAGGGGTGGGGAAGTGGGTGGGGAGAGATTAATCAAAGAACTTATATGCATATATGCATAACCCATGGACACAGACAATAGTGTGGTGAAGGCCTGGGGGGGGCGGGGAGCAGATGCAGGGTGGAGGGGATCAAAGGGGGGGGAAAGGTGGGGAGATATTTGTAATACTTTCAACAATAAAGATAAATTTTAAAAATAAATAAAATAAAATAAATACTTAATAAAAAGACTAGAAAGGAATATACCAAAATGTTAAACTAGTTTCTCTCCCAACTAATACAAAATAGCCTAAATTTAAGAGACAGATTTGTGTACCAAGATGTTCTTTACTGTGTTGTAACAGCAAATCTCTAGAAGCAGCTTAAATATCCAATCTTTCAAAAAAAGATAAATTATGGCTCAATCATATGACAGAATATACAGCAATCATCAAAAGTGAAATTTTTAAAAGTATTTTTGTCAAGACCTTGGCTCCCGTGTGCACCCAAATACCTCCAGAGGCAGGCCTAGACTAGATATCTTTCCGAAATGATGGTGAGAGGCAAGGCCACAGAGGACAAAAATGGTCATCTCTACTGGGACTTCCTGGAAAATGGATTATGAGTTACAGTTCTAGCTTTCCTCTAGGGGAATTTACCCTGCTGTGTCAGGGATTAAATATGGACCCAGGAAACTGTCCATACCTAATTGGGGTTTAAACAGATTTAAACAGAAAAAAAATTTATTTAAATCTCACCTCCTGACGAGTCACCCTCTAGCACCCTGCACATGCTAGATAGTGAGTTTCCAGTAGGTAGAGACGTGACCGATTGGACCGATTGGCCTCTGAATCCCTGAGGAGGGTAGCACCATTGTTTTCATTGTTGTCAGTCACGATTTTATCTGCCCTTTGTGGCTGCCCTTTGTTCTGCGCCTGAGGTCAGCCAGCTGCCAGCTCACAGACTAAATCCAGCCCACCATCTGCTTTGTAGGTCAAGTTTTAAAGGAACACAAACACACACACAACACACACACACACACACCTTTTTTGTGACCATGTAAATATTTGTGTCATGATATATATTAAGGGAAAAAGGTGGGATAAAAATTATATATACCATGTGATTCCAAGCAGGTTTAAAATGCTTAATAAAAAGACTAGAAGGGAATATACCAGCATTGTTAAAATAGCTTCTCCCTCATCTCATACCTCAATCCTATTATATTAATTATGCCCATTCCACAGACAAAGATGCAGAACGGTTGCCTCTGGAGAGTGGAATTGTGGGTGGCTTCTTTCACTTCTTTACACTGTTTTTTATGTTTTCTATAATTCTACCCCAGGAGGTGGGAGGCAGGGTCCTGAAGGAAAAATCCAAAAACATCCCTGAGGCTCAAATGAATCTCATCTGAACAAAGACCGACTGCCATCTGTCCTGGATCTCTGGGGCAGTGAGGACGCAGGTGGACATTGAGTTTCACTAAGAGGTTTAGTCCCTTGAAGGCCTAGAAAGACCATCCCTGAGCCATCCCTGATTAATTAAAATTAATTTCATTTCATTGTAAAAACCTGATCCGAGGCCAAAAAGTGGTGACCTCACAGGGAAATTTGGAATTTTCCTGATGCTGTCTCAGCCCCCAGCTTCCATTTCTGCTTTATTCACTCCTCTGGTTCAGAAACCCTTTCTAAACCAGAGAACCCAGCATCCCTCTGATCTGATACCTCTTTATCCCCACACCTCACCCAGATTCTGTCTGATGTCTTGGTGACCAGCCCTCGGCTTCCATCACGCCCCTGACTCCCTGCTCCCTGCCCTTGCTGGCCACCCACTCAGCCAGCACCCTCACCATAGCTCTCAGTCCTGTCCCTAGCACACATATAGCCACAACACTTTCTTAGTGAAGGTAAGGATTCAAAGGAGGAGTCAGATTTTATTTCTGTGGTGATATCAGCAGGAGTTTGAGAGGCTCCCATTATAGTTAACGGTACAGAAACTAGCTCAGACACTTTCTATTTTTGCTGTTTCTGTTTCTTTGTCTGCACTTGCCACTGCCTCTCTTTTCCCCACCAACCTTTGCTGTTACCATTAAATTTTGCCTCAAATAGAATCTCTGATTCTGAACAGAGTCAGACCCATCAACTGGACCTTCAGTGCCTCAGCTACCCAATGGTTCTGTAATAAAACTTGGGTGCTTATGAATCAAGCAGAGAAAAATGTCTCCAGCAGCGCTGCACAGCTCAGTACCCTGAAGGGCTTTAAACTTGGCCTCTCTCTGGGCTGAAATTCAGACTAACCTTACACTCCAGGGAAAATTTCATTCTTGGGCAATTCGAGGCACCTGGACCAATAACTCAGGCCACTGTATCTTAGTCTTGTGACCAATTCCCCCATGAACCTACTAATAAAATGGGGCCCAGCCCGGTATCGCTCAGCGGTTGAGGGTTGACCTAGGATCCAGGAGATCTGGGTTCGATTCCCAGTCAGGCCACATGCCCAGGTTGCGGGCTCCATCCCCAGTCGGGGCGTGCAGGAGGCAGCCGATCAATGACTCTCTCATCATTGATGTTTCCATCTCTCTCTCCCTCTCCCTTCCTCTCTTTGAAATCAATAAAGATATACATTTTTTAAATAAATAAGTAAATAAAAATAAAATGGGAATGGCTTGTAACCAAGCCCCTGTCGTGAAACTTCAGGCAACCTTGATCCCCTGCCTGCGTGGTAGTAATCCCTCCTCTTATCTTTGGGGGATACATTTCAAAACCCCCAGCAGATGCCTGAACCACGGATAGTACCAAACCCTATATATACTATGTTTTGTCCAATACATACATACCTATAATTAAGTTTAATTTGTGAGTTAGGCAGAGTAAATATTAATGATAATAACAAGTAATGAAATAGAATAATTATAACCATATACAATAAGAAAAGTTATGTAAATGTGGTCTCTTTCTCTCTCTAAAAATATCTCTTAGTGTATACTCTCCCATCCTATTATGATGATATGAGATGATAAAATGCCTTATTCAATCTAGAACTTTCACCTTTTCGCTTTATGGCTTCTCTTTGTCTTATCTGGATACCAGCAACACTACTATTGTGCTTTGGGGCCATTATTAAGTAAAATAAAGGTTACTTGCACACAAGCACTATGACAGTTAAGTGACTCACGGGCAGGGAGTATACACAGCATGGATACACTGGACAAAGGGATGACTTGCGCCCCAGACAGATGGAGCAGGACAGTGCGAGATTTTATCACACTACTAAGAATGGTGGACAATTTATTAATTATTTATTGAATTGTTTATTTCAAGATTTTTCCATTTAATAATTTCAGGCCATGGTTGACCACAGGTAACTGAAACCACAGAAAGCAAGACCACCAATAAGGGGAAACTACTGTGTATGTGAAATATATAAGTAGTCACGTTGATAGTAGAATGGTATATGAATAATATTTTAATGAATAATTTATTTTAATCTTGTGGCAAATTTCTCTTTAATAAAAAACTGAAAGGAAGGAATATAAAATAAAAGTAAAAGTAAAAATGTAAGAGAACTCTAGAAGTTAATTGTATGCTAAGAAATTTGAAAAACATCAGAAATAAGTTTGTCCTGGGATTTATGTCTGCAGAGTTGATGAGCCTAAATCATCTTCAATTTGGAGGGAAACACTTTTTTTAGCATATAAAACCCTAACTCATCTCAGTACTTAGCAATAATATGATGATGGAAGCAAGTTCAAGTTGCAGGTCAGTATCATTGGGACGAAAAGGACAGATCGGAGAGAAGGAAATAGAAAGCCACATAGTAAATGTTGATGTATCAAGAGCTTATTTTGTATGTATAGTATTAACTCAAATATACATATTATAATTAAAATTATATATAAATAACTATAGATACACTGTAAATATAGATATAAAAAATAAGATTGGAAATATATTGCTAACAGTAGCTATCTTTGGATTGAAAGATCATAAATGATATCCAATATCTTCTTTATCTTTTCTAAACTTTTCTACATTCGGCATCTAACACTTTTAAATTTGGGGCAAGGAAACTTTAAAAACTAGTTTCTCCTTTTTAAAGCAAGGGATTATTAATGAGAAGGTAAGAGGGAAAGGCAAGTCAGGCATGTCATAAATTCCCTAGGGCATGTGATTGTTTATTTCAAAAGATCCTGAGTTGGGAGCTAAAAATAGTTAAGAGCTGGGAGCTGAAGTTGGGGAGTCCCACAAGAAGGGCTGTGAACAGGGCAAACCGAGGTCAAGCACAACAGTGGGGTGACTTGGAGGGAGGGGGGTTGGCTTGGGGCTCTCTTTAGGACTGGGGGCTGTGTGGGGAGAAGGTGCTCGTCAGGGATCCAGCTTGGAAAGGCTGTGTGGAGGGTGTTGCTTCAGGAGTGGAGAGTTGTTTTAAAGGTTCAATGGGAGAATGGAGCTCAGTTTGATCCCAAAGTAAGCAGCTGGATTCTCCCAAGTCTCATTAGCCTATCAAACAGGCTTTTCACTCCCAGAGCTAGAATCTGATTTCTGGTCATTTGTAGCCTCTTCACCCAATTTCTTACTAAAGAATTATATGTGCCCCCAGGTATGTCATGATTTGGGTGATTCTTGTACTAAAAGAACTTTTCCACTGAAGTCCTTTCAAAAAAAAAAATATGCAGACTTTCTATACTTCCAAAACTAGAAAGGCCTTTGGAAATACTCTAGCCAAAGCCCTCATGGATGCAAGACACAGTGCTCCTTTTAGAGGTGAAGAAATTGGGACTTAAGGAGTTAGGTGATTTGTCCAGGATGAGTGAATAACTTATGGTAGGACTCCCCAGGATCCCTCTCTTTTCTGTGTATTTTTCCATTACCCCAAGTTGCTCCTTGTTAAACAGGAAGAATAGTCCTTTGCTTGAATACGTCAACTCAATGTTATGTCCTGTCATAATAGCACAGTATTTATCATTATATCTTGACAGAATAATACTTACCATTTTGTTCTGACTAAATAATACTCACCATTTATTGAGGCCCATGTGCTCTTTTATAAGCTGTCATTTAATTTTCATAATAACAAGGTATTATTAGACTCTATTTTCAAACTAAGAAGCTGGCCATCAAAGTAGTTAAATAAATCATCCACCATCATCCTGTTAGTGGTAGCAGAGCTAGGATCTGAATCAGTTCATCTGAATCCAAATATACTTTCTTAGCTCTCCCTGAAGATACACTGGTGGGTGTATAAATACAGTGGAATATTATTCACCCTTTAAAAAGAAGGAAATCCTGTTATTTGCAACAACATGGATGAATCTAGAGGACATTATGCTAAGAGAAATAAGCCAGACACAGAAAGACAAATACTGCATGATCTCACTTATAAGTGGAATCTTTAAAAAGTTGAAGGTATAGAAGCAGATGACAGAATCGGGTTGCCAGGACGGTGCGGGAAATGAGATGTTGGTCAAAAGGTACATAGTTCTACAGGATGAATAAGTTTTAGAAAACTAATATACAATAATGTAACTATACTTAATACTTTATTGTATACTTGAGATCTGCTAAGAGGGTAGATCTTGTGTTCTCACCACATAAAAAAAAAGGAAGTAACTATCTGAGGTGATAAATATGTTAATTAGCTTGAATGTGGTAATCATTTCACTATGTATATGTATATTAAATCATCAAATTGTGCACCTTAAATTATACAATTTTTAACTGTCAATATACTCCAGCAAAATTTTTAAAATAAATATATAAAAATACCTTGACTGCTTTGACTGGAATGTCATGTTTGAAAGAGACATATGTAGACTTGGAAGTCACCAGAAAGCTTTAAGGAATTAAGATTGACTTTGAAAGTCAATAAAAGCTCCCTAGAAAAACAGCCTGGTACCTTGCTCACATGGTTCACAGCAGTCTTTCCTGGTAAGGAATGAAAGGTGGCTTTCCTGAGAGATGGCAAAGAAAGAACCTTAAGACATTTGGGGGGATCTTAAACCTGGGGAATTCACCCAGATCTAAGGTATTCAGGCAAAGGCTGATGGCAACTATGTGGCTTAGCTTCTTAGCCTTAAGAGACTAATTAAAGTTCAATCTGAAGATTCCTTATGAAATTTCAGCAAAGCAGATTTAAGAGGGCCTATATAATTAATTGCTATTCTTGTGTTTATGCAAATAATCAGGATAAATTCACTGAGACTTAGAAGTAAATGTTAGTCTTAATTTAGCTATCTTTGATTAAAATGAGGGTGATTTTAGAGAGAAAAAATGTGTTTCAAAATAACTACAATACACAGTTGTGGATATTACTTTCTAGTTGTTAATTGTCTTTAAAGTTTTATTTTTCACCTATAAACTGAACTTGATCCTGAATTTTTCTAGTTTTCTTAAATATTTGGCAACAACCTTCTGAACTAATGTTTCATTTTTCTCCCATCCTTTGACTTGGAATTATTGAGAAGTAAAACACTTTTGTTTTTGTTTTGTTCTGAGCTTTGCAATTTCCAGTTACAGCTAAAGGACATGACATAAACTTGAGAAATCGTCACAACAGCTCATGCTTAAACAATCTCAGCGAGTGATGCTATGTAAGCCTTGCAGAATTTACCTAAGCACCTGATGACTGCAGACCAAGAGCATCTATCAGATTGTCATCGCCTGCCTTCATTCCAGCAAAAGAAGCTTTGAGCCTTGCACCTAAAAATCTTCCCGCTCTTCCTCGGCTCTACCTACGGAGGCGGCAGCCGTCTCCTATTCAGCACCATGGCTGCCCTCAGACCCCTCGTGAAACCCAAAATTGTCACAAAGAGGACCAAGAGGTTCATCCGGCACCAGTCAGACCGATATGTCAAAAGTAAGCAGAACTGGCGGAAACCCAGAGGCATTGACAACAGGGTGCGCAGAAGATTCAAGGGCCAGATCTTGATGCCCAGTGTTGGTTATGGGAGCAACAAGAAAACAAAGCACATGCTGCCCAGTGGCCTTCGGAAGTTTCTGGTCCACAACATCAAGGAGCTTGAAGTGCTGCTGATGTGCAACAAATCTTACTGTGCTGAGATTGCTCACAGCATCTCCTCAAAGAACCACAAACCATGTGGAAAGAGCAGCCCAGCTGGCCATCAGAGTCACCAATCCCAATGCCAGGCTGCGCGGAGAAGAAAGTGAATAGATAGATTGTGTACACATCATATTTCTGTTAATAAAACTATAAAATGTTGCAAAATAATAATAATAATTAAAAATAAAAATCTTCTCGACTGAAAGCTTTACAGACTCAGCAACTGGTTTTTAATTTGCTCTGATCATAAACTTTTGTTTTTTCTTTTTGTTTTTACAGGCATGTCTCTTATTAAATACCTGATTACTTGCTTACACAATATAGGCCTCAGTTTGGGAGCCCACCTGCATCACCACCTCCTGAAATAAGGCTCAACAGTTTAACTAACCTGACTTACTTATAGGACTAAATGACTGGATCAGTGAAACATGGAGCAACCTTCCAATTTAGCTTCTAGAATGTGAAACTTTGTTATTTAAAGTTTCAGGGGTGGGACTGAAGGGACCAAAGTTTTGCCACCCTGAAGCTGCCTTTTTGGGATATTGATATTAAGATATTTGTTAAGAAACAGGACTCAGAGGGAGCCTTTGACCATCCCCCTTTCCTACCCCAGAGATTCAGACAGAGAAATCTGCTTTGGAAAGGGGACCTTAGGATGGTCACCTTGGCCTAATTTGAATTAAGTATGGTAAACAAGAGGGCGTCAGGCAGGCCCCTGTTAACCTAGTTTCCCATTGTTTTTGAGCTGCCTAGTAAGAATTTGCTGGCCATGTATGTTTCCCTCTTCCTCAGCTACCTGTAAATCTCCCATTCTCACTTCTGAAAGCTAAAACCCTGCTGCCACCCACCTTCTCCTTTGTCCAAAAATGTCTCATATACCCAATGTTGCCTCACTGTCTTTGGAATTTTCATGGATTTTCCATGCTTATGTGAATTCCCCATGTGCATGTATTAAAACTTTGATTTTCTCCTATTTAAAAAAAAATACCTTGACTACAAAAAAAAAAAAATACCATTGAGATACCATTGGTGGGACTGTCCTTTCCAAGAGCTGCTTCTTCATTAAAGTAAATTAAGCATTCCTTAAAGTTCTCTTATTAGAGAAATTGTCTTTTCTTCAATTAAAATAACAACATTTAAGTATTTTGACATCATATAAGAACTAATTTCCTTCATTGCATTAATTCTAAGCACCTCCATGGAGTTACCAGGATAAGAATTTTTACCCCAGATTAGTTCTTATTTCACTTGGGTGTGCAAAGTATTACTGTGATGTATTACTGTCGCTGGTGGAAATAGGGCCCTTTCACAGAGTAGCAAGGATAGCACTGCAGCGATCCACATGTGGGAAGATAAGGTTTAGTGATAAAGTTTATTGTAGAAGCAAAATCAAAGGACTGTCCTGGGTTCAGTTCCGTCCCACTGTAAAAAGAAGTCCAGCCTTTTCTTCATCAAGCCCAAGAACAGGGCCAGTGTCCAAATATTCTGTGCTACTGGTTCAGGCCGGTTCAGTCCCTGCCCCCAGCCCGCCAGCTCAGCCTGTGCCACCAGCTTGCACCCGGCTGCCCTTGGAGCCTGCACCGCGTCAGCCGCAGGGCCACGGGGCCTATGTAACCGCTATGGAAAGAGCGCGCCGGAGCGTATGAGCACAGGAACAAACACATATTGGGGGGACGGAGCCTGTGTTGGGATGATTATATTATCTCAGGCTTGGGAAGAACTAGGCACTTTTTCAAACTAACCAATCAATTTCCAAACCTTTTTCTCAAAATATGGTTCACACATCCTTGGAAGCCCCAAGGCCCTTTCAGGGGTCTTCAAGGTCAAGATTGTTTCATAGAAATACTAAATGTTATTTGCCTTTTTCTCTCATCCTATCACAACTGTATGGTGGAGTCTTCCAGTGGCTACATGACTTTTAAGGAAATCATCACTCTGATAACTACTAGAATGTACCTTTTTTTTGCGTTTCCTAAAAACTTTTAAGGTCATAAGTTTTTAAGTATAAATATGAATGTTTAGAGAGATTAACTCAGTTCATTCTCAGTATAGTAGTGGTGCTCTTACAGTTACAGCTGCTATCAGGTCTTAACCTCATTATCATCCAATAAACTGATATCTGAAAAAAAATTCCAGCCCGGCGGGGCGTGGCTCAGCAGTTGAGCGTCAACCTAGGATCCAGGCGATCAGGGTTCGATTCCTGGTCAGGGCACATGCCCAGGTTGTGGGCTCGATCCCCAGTTGGGGTCGTGCAGGGGGCAGCTGATCAATGACTCTCTCATCATTGATGTTTCTATCTCTCTCTCCCTCTCCTTTCCTCTCTCTGAAATCAATAAAGATATTTAAAAAAAAAAAATTTCCAAATCTTTAGCAGGCTGGTTTGGGATCCTCTACCTAACTAATCCATTTCCTAGATCTTCTGGGGTTCTGTGTCCCTTATCCAACCTGATCCTTTCCCCAGGCTAGACAGACAGGCCTTTATGGTCGCCGTCTTGGCTCCTTCTGCACATGCCTCATAGTAGAAGCACCTTCCCCTGCACCATCTTGGCTTTTACTGGGCATGTGCCCAGCAGAGGAATTTCCCCTTTATTGTTTATTCCTTCCCCCCATAGTCTGGGAGAACCGGTTGTACCCTGGAGCCTGGAGAGATTGGAAAGCTGGTTCTTCCTCCTATATGGGAGGGGGTGGGGACTGAGGGTTATTAATCCCTTTGGCAGGGCAATGCTGTGATCCCCTGGGGTGCCAATGAATGCTGCAACTTCCTAGCAAAGCAGACTTATTATCTGATTCAGCTCCCTAGTTTATTATGCTTGATAACATCTGATTCCTTTTGCTCCCTTCCTTTATTAATATCTAGCTACCTATGCTAACATTACTATAAGATGGGAATGCTTTGCACACTCAAGTGAAAGACAAAAGGATGCACGGTGAAGTTTTTATGAGAACTGTAAAGGAGAAGTCTTAGATACTCCCTGTGTTTGTCTGTTTTATTTCCCATTAATATGGCAGTCTTCAAAAGTTTTGCATTACAAAACATCAACCCTGGTATTTGAATTAATAAATAAAAAGCAAGGTGCCCTCCAATTTCCTACTGGTCTTTGGGACAAAGATCATTCAGAGTTCATCCTGAAAAGCATCTAAATTTAGATATTTGCTGCCAGAGCAAAACCTTCATGTACCAGTAATAGAAGCAGGCAGGCTTTCCAAAGTATGCCAGGCATGTGTTTGCAATACTGTCACAAGCAGGGTCAAGAGTATCTGGCCCTGTGTGCTGGTGACCTGGGGGCCTTGCCGTTTTATAGGCCAGTCTCAAAGAGATCTGGGGCTGGAAGCAGAGAAGATTGCACAACAGTGAGCATGGGTGCTTTTTAAAATCACATTAGTCAGGCAAAGTTTTTTAAAAACTTCTTCCCATACAGGCCATGTCTTGCAAGTCTATGTTTGGGTTCATTTTACTTTGTGTAATCCAAAGCCAGTTGTCTTGCCACTACAGGATGGGTTCTGAATCCAAATACAAAGTTAACACCCAGTGTGGTCTTATACATTTGGGCTAGTTTTTCCCAAATTTCTGTCTTAGGTACTGTTGCCTCTGAGGGTTAAAAACATCAATGACCATTTGTTTTTATTGAAGTAGTCTGTTGGCCATGAACTTTCTAGTCCACATAGTTACTGTATTGTTTTTGATGGTGGCAGATCTTCAAGCAGTCAAGGAGGAGAAAAGCTACCCTTCCTATTCTTAAAGTATGGAGGACATTAAAGCTAGAACTGGGGGGGAGGGGACAATAATAACAGTAATAATTTTGGTTTGTAGTGAGCACTTACTATATCTCTGACACTACATATATTTTTTCTTATTATTTTCATAATTCTATGAGGTAGGTGTTTTTACCTTATTTTGACAGATGAGAAAACTGAGAAGTATTAAGTAATTTACTGAAGGATATATAGCTACTATCAAACAAAACTAAATTTTGAACCTAGACTCTTCAAATCGAAAGCCCCACAGGAAACACTTAGATTTTAAGTCTTTATAGGGAGTCCAAGGACATGACTGTCAAAGTGCTGAGCTGATGTAAGGGAGTGAAAATGACATCGCACAAATTAGGGTGGTCCATGGACTATCAGTGTGTGGGAACTGCTCTGAGATCTGCATTAGAACTTTTGGAAGTTTGCACTGTTCAAAATGGATGCTTCAGACAGAGCACCTGATGAGCACCATACAACAGAGTAAAATGCTCATCCTCTCTGACTCCATCTTGCTCCCATCCTGTTGTGCTCCCATGGCCTTCAAGAAAATAGCTTCTTGCATATAAACATGCGAATAATTAGAAGAATTCTGCTTGTGGCTTGAATTTTCAAAAACAGCCCCTTACCAGAAAGTATCTCAAGAAAATAAGGGAAGTATGTATTGTGCACCAAAGATTTTCAGGAACATCATGACCGGACTCATATCAACTAGGGTCAACAAACTAAGATCAATCTTCCTCAGACCCCTGTGGGTGCCCAGATGTCTTCAGTTGACAATCACCTCTTGGCCCTCCCGTTTCCCCCTTCCCTTGACATAAAAGAAGACTGAACTCTGTACTTAAAGTGGATTTGAGGCACCACTGCATCTCTTACCTTCTTGGTTGGCACATTCTCGATCAATAAACTTTTCCTTACTCAAAACTCTGACATTTTGAGTTTTGGCCTTTTGAAGCATCGGGCACATCGACTTTGGACATGTAACAAGAGCATCAAATGAGCTTACTAGAGCAAGAATTCTTGGTCTGGAAATTGGTGTGCCAGCCTCAACAGACACGATTTCTTAAGAAACTGAATGGGGTCTTTCAAGAATAGGAGAAGTCTACAGCAGAAAGATTCCTGGGAGGGCTGCCCATCAAGCCAAAGAGAACTACAAATGGAAAAGACATACTCTCAGAAACTGCAGACATTTGGAAGGAGAGCAGTGCCAAGTATAGCATAAGAAGATCAAGATGGAATTAGTATATGGCTCTTAAATGTCACAGGATGGCAAGAAACTGGAGATAAAGTCACTAGGGCAAGAAGCAATTTTATATGGACTCACAGCCACCTATGGGCCAGACTGCTGAGCAGTGCTAAGAGTGGGAATATGGTCATTTTCAAAACTGGCCTAAGCTTGTGACCAGGTGCCATGAGCAATAGATGACACTTTCCATATGTGTTCATACCTGAGAGGGTTTTGCAACAAGTCATGTGAAAAGGTGTTATGAGGTGTCCCTTGGAGAATCAGGTCTACCTAGAGCAGTCAGGGCTGGAGTAATTTATGACAAACTATCAGGTTTCTTCTGAGACCAGAGAGCCACTTGAACTCTCACTACTGGAGAAATAATTAAGAAGAAAGGAAGATAAAATCAGATGCTCTTGGGGCAGAAGAATAAAGAGAAGAGCATCCCAGTACAGGGAGGATGCAAGTATGCCTCTGCTCCCTAAAGTCAGAGCCCAGGGATCACAGTGATGACCAGTCACCTTCATCTGCATCTAGTGGGGCAAATATGGGCAAAAACAGGATTTGGAGGCCACTGAGGCACCAACTCCTGGCATCTCACGGACTTCAATCTGTGAAGGACAGTTTCAAAAACAAAGCTAGGATTGCCACCACGCCCCCAGGTAGAAAGCTCATTTTTGTTTCAGGTGTGAGAAAAAAACATCTTGTGGCAGACTGCCCTCCTGAGGGAAAAGTTCAGGGAGGGGGCCCTGCCAGGTGTGACTCAGCAGTTGAGCATCAAGCTAGAATCCAGAAGATCGCGGTTCAATTCCCGGTCAGGGCACATGCCCGGGTTGCAGGCTCCATCCCCAGTCGGGGGTGTGCAGGAAGCAGCCGATCAGTGACTCTCTCATCATTGATGTTTCTATCTCTTCCTCTCCCTCTCCCTTCCTCTCTCTGAAATCAATAAAGATATATTTTTTTAAAAAGGGGGGGGCAACTCAGAGAGGGAGAGCTTGCCCTTCATGTGGCAGAAGACTTACCACTTTTCCCAGATCCTAAAATGGAAAAATGTCCAGCTATCTTTCCTTGTTGAATGCTACTGCTACTATGTTTGACCCCAAGTTTTAACTGGCCTGGTGGAGCCCATGACTGACTGTCTGGGTGGGGTGGGAGTGGCACCCCAGAGGGGCAACTCAAACCTTTCCTGGTAAATAACTACAAAGCTAGGGAGAGTCAGACCTCTGCATCCAAAAGGGCTGCAGAGCTGAGTCACTCTTACTTTATGGGGGATGAAGGGAGGGAAGGGTCAACAGACTAAGATCAATCTTCTGGGCCTTAAGACTGGAGAGACTCAGATGCCAGGAGCAAATAATGTACTATGTTTACTCTCCCCTTCACTCAACACTCTGAGGGGTATTGTGTAACAGACCTGCTGAGATGTTAAATATGTCTGTGAAGGAATACGGTGGGGGGAGGGGGCAAATAATTTGTTATTTATGCTATTCTCTTTTATGAAGACTGGAACTCTCTTGTTTGAATGGTGGAGAGTGTAAAAATTCAAATTACTGGAAAAGAGATTGGGGGGGGACAGGGTGGAGATGGCAGAGATCATAGAAAGGTAGGAAAGCCAAGCTTATGGCTGGAGAGAGGCCCAGAGAGAGGGTGTCTAGTGAGAAAAGAGGGACTGGCTGAGGAAGGAGCTGAGGTGAGGAACAGATGTTTAAAAGGAGTTATTATATAGAGTTTTGTGGTGTGAGATGCCATGAAATTGTCTCTTTGTGAAACCTTCAGTAAAATCTCCATTCATCAGTGCTTTGCAACTGGGGTTGGATGCAGGGGGGGAGCTCAAATTGCTGGGCCCATACCTGGTCAAAGAACCCAGCCGCATTCAGGGGCTGTGTAAAAACACAATGCCAAGTCACATTCTCAAAAACACTGGAGGTGCACACAGCTTCACGGTAAGTGGGAGAGAGAAGAGAGATTCAGAGAAGGCCCCACAGAAGAGGTGGCAGCAGAGATGAGCCTTGAAAGAGGATCAACGTTTCTACTACAATTGGGGACAGGGGGACTTCAAGTACAAGAGGCCAAGAGCAGAGGCAGGGAGGTGTCAAAGCGTTTGGTATGTTTACTGAGTGATATTGTCTGCATGGGGAAGAAGAGCAGGCTGGAGAGAAAAATAAAAAGAATGGCTGGAGGAACTATGGATGTTTGGCAACCTGAAACCTTAGAGACTGTCACAGATGCTCTGGAGAGCAAAACAAGGACTGTCATATGCTATTTGCAAGAAGACAGAATATGGAACAATATACTATATCCCTGAAAGGAGAGGTTCCCCCCCCCTCCAAGTATCTGCCTCTTTCAAATGGCCAGGCCAACCTGGATTGTAAACACCATATAGAATAAATCACATTACAGGTTAATCTCACTCAGTTTCACAAGATTCCCCCTGGACTTGACAGCTCTGCTTTTATTCCAGCCCCAGCTGAGAAAAAGCTGCTACTTGGCCATGCCCTCTGACTTGTGGGGTATGCATAACTTCCAAGGTCCTTCACCAACACTGAAACCACTCCAGCTCTGGCTGCCTGAGGAGCTCTCACATCCACCAGAAGTGTTCTGCCTGTCTCCAGGGCTGCCTGGCCCGTAGTCCCCTCCCTCTCCTCCTCTCTTAGAGTTGCAATTGATTGATGATCCTGTACCCATCTGCTCCGAGAGTCTGAGGACATCATACAGCCTAGTCCAAGTGGATCCCAAGGGGTCTGGTGGTACTTTTTTTTTTTAACCTCAGGTCCTTTTAACCTCAAGAAGTAGAAACCAATTCATCAGTTAACAGAAACACATTAAACACCTGCTAGGTGCGCTATGATACAAAATGAGTAAGACATGATCCCTGACCTCAGGGATCTCAGAGGGTACTCAGTTGGGAAAGGCATGTAAATAAACATGGACGATTGGTGTGACGACTGGGAAGGAGGGAAGGACGGGTTGCTGAGGGGAGATACCTAGCACAGAAGAAAGCGAGGAGGAAAAGAGAGTCTCCCAGGAGAGGGGACCCACAAGCTGACTCCTGGAAGGAAGAGCAGAAGCTAGCCTAGTGGGTGGGGTGAAAGGAGGGAGCAGGCACAGGAGGCATGGGGAGCAGGATATGAATGGGAATGGCCTAGGCACAGAGAGAGTCCGTCCTTTGGGCAGTTATGGGTAGTTTATTGAGACTGGTGTTTAGGCTGAAGAGATAAACCTTAAGGTGCATCAGGAAGGACCTGTATGCCCTGCCATGGAATTGAGACTTTATCAAGGAAGTGAGGACTCACCGGTGCTTAGTTTCCTGCCTATTCCTGAAAAACAGAAATCCACACAAGAAAGGAAATTGTATACTCTTTACTCAGCATTGAATAATAAGTAGTCTTAATAACATAAATATTAAGTAATTTTTTAACCAGAAATTATACTATTGCAAGGATAGGGGACAGGGATGACAACTGCCTTAATAGAAAATAGCCTTATGCTATGCTATATGGAGATTAAGTACCAGAAGAGTTCAAATAGTTGAAAGTGGTTGCTTTTGGAGAATCAGGAAGGGGAAGGGTAGGAGATGGGACTGCTGTGGCACTACTCATCTTGTAATATTTAACTTTGTAAATAAACTATTTAGAAAATTGTGTAGCTACATTAATATAAGTACAATTCTTTCTTTAATGTATGTGTGAACTCCAGCTTCACCATTTAATAACTGAGTGACCTGGGCAGACTCTTTTTTTTTATTATTTTATTGATTTCAGGGAGAGAGGGAGGGAGAGGGAGAGAGAGAAACATGAGTCATTGATCGGCTGCCTCCTGCACGCCCCCTGCTGGGGATCGAGGCCTAACCCCGGCTTGTGCTCTGACCCGAACAGAACCTGTCTCCTGGATCCTAGGTCAATGCTGAACTGCTGAGCCACGCCTGTCCCGCTGGGCCGGCTCTTTATCCTTGTGGCTTAGTTTCCTCACCTGTAAAATGAGATACCACTTATCTTGCCGAGCTATTATGAGGATTCAATGATATAAAAAAGTGCCTAGCACTGAGTCTGAAGCTTAGTAGGAACTCAGTCAATCGCAGGCATTTTCATTTGTAATATGAGGTGGGAAAGAAGCCTAAAAAAAAGCATGTTCTATATCATACACACCCATGGGCACTGCAACACAACCCCTTATTTAATAAAGGTATGACTGTATTCATAAAGAATAGAAGAAATTATAATTCTGATATCAGAAACCAAAAACTAGTTAAATCTTTGAAAATCAGAGGCATACCCATCCTTGAAAAAAATATCTGCAGAAACAATAAGACAAAATATCCTCTGGTGAATCTATCTGCCTTGGAAAGTAGGGATTTGCAACAACTTTGATTTGCATGTTCGTCTAAAATAAAAAGGTAACCATTTATGTGCATATATACACAACCCAAGGACATGGACAATGGTGGGGAGAGGGACTGGGGAGGGGGAAGGAATGGGGTGGAACGGGTCATTGGGGAGAAAAAGGGACATCTGTAATATTTTAAACAATAATAAAACTTTAAAAATAAATAAATAAATTAATTAATTAATTAATTAATTAATTAATTAATTAATTAAATAAAATAGTAACCTAGCATTTAATACAGGTGACAGTAACAGATTTACATAGAAAGACGGTTTTCCTGCGCCGTGTGGCGACCAAGGTTCTTTCTATTCCCTTTCACCCGCCAGGCCCTCAGATTTCACAATTTTGGAATCAAGGGGTCAAATTTAAAAGATCTTTAAGCCTCGGCCCACACTCTAAGGTTCTGCGACTTAATGGAAATGTGTATGTGCTTTAGACGTGGCAATAAACATACCACACAGGTTTCTCACTAGGCTCCTAAAACGATGCATTTCCTTAATCTGTCTCTAACTAAAACAAAGTATTTCTGAATCAGCAGCCCCTGGATTGGGTCTCGTCACGCTCACACCCGACGTCGTTCTATTGCACAAAACCCAAGTGGTTTCGGCGGTCGCCTCGGGTGTAGGAACTACATCTCCCAGGGTGCCCCGAGCGTGGGGAGCCCACTCGGATTGGCCAAGGGTCGGTGACGCTCAGTGTTTTGGCCCTGGCGGTCACATGTTTCCTTTGTTGTGAGCTGCAGCAGGCTGGCTCGAGGAGACGCCGGGGCTGGAGGAGCGCTGCGCCGCCAGCCGCTAACGGACCGCTGGGGCCGCCGCTGCTGGTCACTGCTGCTGGCTGCCTCCAGCCTTCTTCGCGAGGTACCCGGGGATGACAGCTCCAGGACCGGCCGAAAGGCGAGGAACCGGCCAGAGCCGGGGGCGGAGGGGCGGCCGAGGTCACGACCACGGGGGTGTCTGTCTGCAGGAAGGAAGCCAGCGGCGGCCGGCCTCTCGGAGCCAGACGAGGCGGGTCTGAGGAGAGATTGCGGTCGGTGCTGCAGGGCCCCTGTCTGGGGCGAGGGGTCTGCAGGGCTTTCCTCGGGGTCTTCAGCCCCGCTCGGTAACGACAGTCCTGAAGGGAGAGCACCCCAGCCTCCTGGCACGGCCGCCCCGGAACCGCGGCGTTGCTGACGCGCCCCGCGGGGGCCGGGTTGGGAGGGGCCCGGCCGCCAGGGCTGGGGGTAGCAGGTGCGGGTCACCCCGTCACCTCGGGGGCGGGAGCAGCTGGCGGACGGGCCCCGGGAGATGGGTCCTGCGTGTGGCCCATGGGCTTCGAACGGGCCGCTTCCCTTTTTCAATCGAAGGAATTGCTGAGAATGTGAAGGCCTCAGATCAAGCCTTCCCGTTTGGTGGGGGACCCTTGTTTGTCTGGGGGGACTGGCGGGATCAAGGTGGGTTCCCAGGCTACGGGCCAGAGAAGCCCCGCTAAACGGTTGCGAAATGTGCTCGCTACTGTCACCTGACCGTTACCCCCACCCCACCCCCACCCCCGGGGAGCCTTTGTTTACCACGGATCGCGGCGGGGCCTGCGCGCGGAGAACGCGGCCCCGGAGCGACCGTCCCCGGGGAGCCGTGGCGGGAGGGGCTGCGGGCGTTCCGCCGGCGGAGTCCCCGCCTAACCTCCCCACCTACCCACCACTCCAAGACTTGGTTTCTTAATTTAGTTCCTAACGTCCCCGCCCCCAAGTTCTGGATGTTCCGTACGCAAACGATTAACCCGGTCGGGATTGGGCGCTTGCGGGCGACTTGCGGGGCGGGAACCACTCGGCGAGTTCCGAGCGTTTATTGGCGGGTGACTGTCGCTAGGTGGTCCTGCGCGGGCAGCTCTTCCCCGCCCCCTTGAAGGTGATCTGGAGGACGCGCGAGGGCGCGCTCGGGGCTCTGCCGCTGCTGCGGCCGGCGCGGAGCCGGCGGCGCGCGCTCCCGCGAGGAAGGATTCCGCGGGGTCGGCCCTGGGTGAACCCCCAGACCCCAGTTCTTTGTGGCCGAAACCTGCAGCCGCGGCGGGTCTCAAGGACCGCGACGTTAGCCGCGTGGAAGTGGTGTCTTTTCCGCTGCAGTGTTGAGCAGGAAGGCAGGAAGTCCTCTTGCGAATGTTCTTGTTGGTTCTGTAAACAAGATTTAAATAGCTAAGTAAGGACCCTACCGCCACATTTTAGGGTGCCGCAGTCACCTCCAAGGCAGTGACTGTACACAAATAGGTTAGTGGATTTTAATGACCAATCTCTTGCACTCTTGAGCAGGTTTTTAAAAAGCACATCTTAGTATTTGCAGCTACAGGCTATTTAGGTCCACCAGCTGAGGTTGATTTTTATTAGGTACGTAAAATGGATTTAAAATCTGCCTGCTGTCGACCAAGGTGTAAAATTAGAATTCTAAAATATTAGATATCCTTTGAGGATATCCTAAAAGTTAAAGATTCTTCTATAGCTCAGTTCAGATGAGTTGTTTTCTTTGGGGGATTATAGCTCACTCTTCTATGTGTTAATCCCCGTGGTAATTCACAATTTGTGAGAGTAAATTGCAAATGTCTTGTTTTAAAATTGTAAGTTACTGTGACCGTAATAAGATCTACAAAAACAATCATTTCAGCCGATAGTTGCCCTAATCTCATGAGGAGATCGTGGAAATAGAGCATTTAGGTTTTATCAGGTTTTCTTTTCCTGTAAATCTGTATGAATTGACCCGAAACGTAATGCATTTCTGTAGGAGGTTGATTGAGCTGCCTGGGTGAAGCAGGCATTTAATATGAACAGTTCTCATTGGTCATGCATTTTAATATTTTTTTTAAATTGAAGTGGAGATGACTGCACCATAAGGAGCAGCTTCTGTGATCCCAAACTGCAACCTACTTGTGCATTCAGGGCTTTTAACCTATCTGAATAAGTACAAAATGCAAACCTTTTTAAAAAATAAAATCTCCATTCAAAAGGCTGCTTAGCCCGGGCCAGCGCGTCTCAGTGGTTGGAGCGTTGGCCTGCGCACCGCAGGGGGGGGGTCCATTCCGGGCCAAGGGCAGGTACCTGGGTCAATCCTGTAAAAAATAAATATCTTCTCTTAAATAAGTGACTGCAGTTATTTTTGTATATACATTTAAAGACCCTATTCTATTAAAAACAATAGCTAAACTAATTTTTTTAATTGAAGAGTTTGTCACTCTGCCTAAATTTACGTAAGGGCTACAGTTCTTCAGATTTTGGCACATCTTAAATTCTTCTAAATTGGTGTTTAAATTAGGCTTTACTCTCTTCAATGGTTTCTTAAAGTTATTTTTGTAAGTAATTTGTGTCACCACTAAGGTAAATAAAAATCACTTGGCTTACAAATGCACTAACAGAAAGCATAACTCTAGTATATATCCATACGTCTTTTGATTTTAAAATAATACAGTGCGTTAAATACCTAAAAGAAGCATTTTAGCAAGATAAAACTAATGAAGTTAAGTTTACATTCAAGTCTAGAGAAGCATGAGCAGACTCAGTAAAACAGCTTAATACCAGGTATGATGTCTGATGATTAATTTTTTATTTTTCTTCCTTTGGGGAATATTAGCCAAAAATCTTAAGGCAAGGGAGAGAAACACTGAGTGGAGAAATTCAATTTTTGGTTCTGTAATTTAGGAGAAGATAGTATTATCTTTTTAGTTATAGAACCATATGGTTTAGTCTGACATTAAGCACTCCTAAATTTTTCATCATCACATACTTCTTATTTTCTTTCTTTAATCAAAATCATAGTGTATTGACCATTTGAGGTCCTAGTAAACAAAGGATAATCACTGGTTGCTATAACTCTAGACAAATAAATTTAAGGTTTTAGTTGATTTCTGATATCTTAAGTGGGTAAATATGTTCTTGATGTTTCCATTAAGAAATTAGAAATGTTGCCTGGCTGGTGTGTCTCAGTACTTTAGCTTAGACCCATGAACCTAGAGATCATTGGTTCAATTCCTGGTCAGGGAACATGCCCAGGTTTCGGGCTCCATCCCCAGTAAAGGGCGTGCAGGAAGCAGCTGATTGATGTTTCTATCTCTCTATCCCTTTCCCTTCTCTCTCTCAAATAAAAACATTTTTTAAGATATATTTTTTAAAAAGAAATTAAAAATGTTGGAAATAGCAGCTTGCAGACTGGACTTTCAATATTACATTTTTAAAACTTGGTTCAGGAACCACTGCTCCAAAAGTAAAGCTTTAAATTGAAAATTTAAGAGTATCAATTTATAATTTTTTTAAATGATCATTAAATACAAATAAATAAATAAACTTTTGAGAAAATACGGTGAAAATATTAGAAATTTATAAAAAATTGCTTGGTTTTACATAGTATCATGTTAAATATAACTTTCTAGTTATTTTAAAATAATGGATTTATTATGTTGCAGTTGTTTTCTTCCTTCTTTTGAGTTACTATGTATCTTTAAAGGTAAACCTCTTCTTGGTTAGTGTTTTTATTATCTCTGCTATGTTGTTCACTCAAGGTTAAATTTGAGAAAGTGAAGTGGTGTAGAGCATAGCACGTGCAGTTCACTACTGCACATTGTAGGGACCGTGTTAGTTAAAATGTGGTTGGTTTCCTTTGTTTCTGGCATTTATTAATAAGCCCCTCATTAATCTATACTATCTTTAAGGCTGATTGTAACTTTTTTCTTTGTATAGAATTCCTGCATTCTAAAGGAAAATTAAGCTTGGTTGCAGCACAGCTACACCCTAGATTGATTTTGATAGTATACAGTATACCTTCTTTAAACTTTGTATGCTGACCTCCTCTGTCCCGTAAGTACGTATAGCTAAAAATCCTTCAGAAAATGCCCAGGTGAATTGCCTTGCTCTTCTACTTCTTAAGGCAGCAATTTTCAACCTTTTTCATCTCATAGCACACATAAACCAATTACTAAAATTTTACAGCACAGCAAAAAATATATTTTTTGCCAATCTGACAAAAAATAGATATAATTTTTTTATTCATTCACACCAAACGGCTATTGTTGTGTTGGCTGTTGTCGTGTTTTTAATTTGGCAATCTAAGGGAAAAGAGGTCAGTGCCCCTGACTAAATAGTCAGGTATTGCATGTTTAAAAATCACTGCCTTAAGGTATAATTCTAGACCAGATCAGTCACGAGAGAATCTGTTCCAATTTGCACCTGTGTTTTCTGCTGGAGAAACACTGAGAATTTGAATCTACTTTAATATTAGTCTTGGAGTCCTTGTATGGTTCTTACCTTAGCCAATCCCACAGAGTCTAAAACTGGATCTAAATCCAGTATTTGTGACCCCAGTGCCAGACAAGGAGTAGGCTCTCTATAAATGTTTCTTGCATTGGTCTGAATACCTGTGTTGGCTCAGAATCTCATGGGAAGAAGCATTTACCTAGGATTAACTCCCCTAACTTGACTGACTTGAAATATTCTTTACCAAAGGTACACACAAGTTAGACTGAGTTCTACAAGTAAAGCAGCACGCAAGATAGCATTCACCTCGCAGTCATCTCATAATCGGGGTATAGAGATAAGTGTTTGTGTATATCTATAGGAAAAAAATCAGTAGCCCATAACTTGGTCTTCAGAATTTATGATTTCTATTTATAGCTATATGGGCCAGAAACCAGAACCCTTTGTGTTTAAATACTATTGCTATTCTGTGCACAGTTCAAGGTGCTAGTATTTTTTTTAATCCTCACGTGAGGATATTTTTTCCATTGCTTTTCAGAGAGAGTGGAAGGGAGAGAGAAGGATAGAAACATGGATGTGAGAAAGACACATCCATTGGCTGCCTCCCGTTTTCACGCCAACTGGGGCTGGGGATCCAGCCTGCAGCTGAGGTACATGCCCTTGGCCAGAATCAAACCGGGGACCCTTCAGTTTGGGGGTCGACGCTCTAACCACTGAGCCAAACCAGCTAGGTCAAGGTGCTAGTATTTTCTCTTAAACAGTCTTCTCCTCCCCTTCCATCAAAAATAAGGACTTATGCTGAATTAGTTAGTTTCTATAGGTATTGCATCTGCATAAGTTTCAACAAAGCAGAAGAAATATACATTTATATATTAAAAGAATAAAAATAATTATTTATTAGCTTGGAGATTCTGTGTGGATAATCTAGATTACTGTGGACTTTAAAATGAATTTTTTTCCTGAATTACCCAGAATACTTGGGATTTTCTGAAATTGATTCCATGGTTATATAATACATCATGACTGTTTGCTTTTGGTAATATTGATAGACCACCTCAGAATTATTTAATGGCTTCAAACTCAGATGTGATATCAATTACCGATGTTCTTCAAATACCCGGTGCAGAATTATCACAGGACATATATTTCTGTCATCACAGTACCACCATCAGCTTGCTGTTGATGCCGGTGTTTACTCATCTTTCAACTGCAGGATATAATTGTCCAGTAAAGAAGCTGATACATAATGAAACTAATTTGTATGTAAAGTAGCATAAAAGTATTAATTTGCTTTAAAGAATTGTTATTCAGTAATTATTTTCTATGCAAAAGTAAACTCCAGTTGGAAACCGAAATCTACTAAAAACATTTTCAACATATTAGTAAGTAATGCCAACTATCTATGAAGTGTTCTGATTTATATGTTGCTGTTCTCCATTTATCTTAGGTGTGGAAATTAAAACACAAATATTTTGACTGAGGCTTTGATCAAGCAAATGCTAAAAAGGTATTATATTTTAATACTTATAAACTACCAAAACATTGTTATTTGAGGATTTAACCCATTTTACTTTCTTTAACCAGGGGTCACTTAAGTCAGTAAGAGTCACAAGAAACTGTTCTGTCCTCAAGATCATAAAGGAAGCCAGTGTCACAGTCATTTCTGTTACTGAATAAAGTACTTACCCACTCCTTTCTACTCCTTCCTGATATCCTCAGTCCCCCTTCAGCATCTTTCTCCAGTCTTAGAGACACTAAAATAAGTTGTCACCACTCATTTTGGGGGGACGTAAATCATAACGTCATTTTAAATTTACTTAACAGTCAGAAACTAGGTCGTGAACATTTATGAGTTCCAGAGATGGAAATAAACCCTAGAGTACCCTTAACAAGAAGAATCTGGCCAGTATCGCTCAGTTGGTCAGGCATCATCCAGTGCACCGAAAGGCTGCCAGTTTGACTCCCAGTCAGGGCACATTTCTGGGCTGCAGGCTCAATCCCCAGTGTGAGATGAGCAGGAGGCAGCTGATTGATGTTCCCCTCTCACATCAATGTTTCTCTCTCCCTCTCCCTTCCTCTCTAAAAATCAATTTTAAAATCTTATTCTTTTTTTTTTAAAAAAAAAGAATCTTCTGTTAAGAAAAGTCTTCCTTTCAAGTGACAGTGTAGCTCCAGGAATAAGCTCCTGAAGAAATGGAGAAAAGGAGTTACTAGATTTTCTAGACAAATCATGTGACGTTGGCAGTCAGTCATTGGCATGACAGTCTGATCACCCTTGCATCCACTAACTTATCTAGATATAACTTTCAGTAATTTCCTTGGAACATTTTCCTCTTGTTTTGCCCAGAGACACCAACTTAGATTCTTGCTTTTTCTATTACTAGTTAAAATATTTGATTTGAGGGAAATAGGAAAACAGAGGCTAGGAAATTACACCTGGAAGCCCAAAAGATAAACTTCAAAATGCATCTCATATTTCTAAGAGCCTCCTGGGCAAATCATTTACCCACCCTGTCATCTAGGAAGAGTTTATAAATTATGCTTTGTAGAGACTGATTAATGGGAGAGTTCTCAGAAAGTACAGAGAAAGTGAGGATGTCCAAAAAGCCAAGCCAAAGCTGCTCAAAAGGAAACAGCCCAGATCTAAGAGATAGTCTCTTACAAGCAAAGGAGTAAACAAGTATCTTGTTGCTGTTGAATACTTTATAATAGCAGGTGATTTTATAGTTGTTCTAATCCAGGAGTCTCAGTTTTACAGAGTAAAAGAAGTGGAAGACCTCTAGTCAGTCAATAATTAAGGAACTAGCTATGAGAATAAGGGATAGAACATATAAAAAGACAGACCCTTACTCCTATAAAGTTTCTGGTTTTTGTATGTCTGTGTTTTTATTTTGAAAGTAATTAAAGCTGGGGACAGTGAAACAAGGAAGGGCTTAAGACAGAAGAAGCAGCAAGAGAGAGCTAGGTAGATCTGATTTGGCTCTCTAGTAATATTACAGGAAAGAAACAAGCCTAGGTGGGGCTGCTTTGGCCCACTGAGAAATAAAAGTCACAGTGAGAGAAGTGAGCCAAGGCCGGCTGCTGTTAGGCTGCTGTCAGCTCACTAGAAGGTCAGAGAAAAGGAGCCTTGAAGACAGGTTCAGGAGGCTAACCCAGGATGAGAGCTACCACTGCCCCATTGCTCCCTTGGTTGCAAGTCTCAGTGGAGTCCCTTAGAGTTTAGGAGATGCATGCCTGTGGGAGAAGAGGGGGAAAGGAAAGGCCCTGATGTGTTCCCAGGAGGGAGAGTGCTCAAGTTTTAATCAGCCTTGTATTAATACTTAACTCACTCAATATGCTACCCCCAAATTTATCAATACAATAAGATACCAGATAACAAAATACCAAATAAGTGAGATTATTAAATACAGAACACAGAGTATCTTTTTATGTAAGAAAATTTTCCCTTTTATCCAAGAGAGAGATTCTATTGTAAATAATGCTGCAGTGGACATAGGGGTGCATATATCTTTTCAAATTAGTATTTTGGATTTCTTCAGATAAATACCTAGAAGTGGAATTGCTGGGTCAAGTAATAGTTTTATTTTTAATTTTTTGAGAAACTTCCATACTGTTTTCTATAATGTTAATTAAGCCTTCTTCATGCTACCATAGTTAGGCCTGGATATCTGACTTGAAATATTTTAGGAAGAAGCTGAGGTCTTTAGAAGTGATTATATATGTCATTCTGAGGTCATGGGAATAGATGAGAGTTACTCTCAGTGCTCTTAAACCAATTGCAAATACATTTTGGATCATATATCAATATATGATGTGAAAAGCAAGTAGGAGTACCACCTTAAAATTAAAATTCAAGAAAATTGATAGCCCTAGCCCAGTGCCTCAGTCCATTAGTTACCTATTCATAGTCACTTCTGAGGGAGGTTTAAAAACAAATTATTTCCTACTTATAGTGGAAATTTAGGAGAAAGTAGACAAAAACAAAATAAATGAGTCACTTAACATTTTGGCATATGTGCCTCCTTTTTTCTATCATTAGGTGCGCTGGTAAATAAATTTTTCTATTAGCATATGTTTTATGATCCACTTTTCATTTACTCTCTAGTTAATACTTCCCCATGTCATTAAATAGTCTACGTAATTTTTTTTTTTAATCCTCACCCAAGGATATTTTTTCCATTGCTTTTTCAGAGAGAGTGGAAGGGAGAGAGAGAGAAAAACATCAATGTGAGAGAGACACATTGATGGGCTGCCTCCGCACATGCCCCAGCCAGGGCCAGGGATTGTGCCTGCAGCCGAAGTACGCGCCCTTGATCAGAATTGAACTCGAGACCCTACAGTCCATGGGCCAACACTCTAAACACTGAGCAAAACTGGTTAGGGCTACATAATTATTTTTAATTTTTTTTTTTTATTATTGATTTTAGAGAAGGGGGAGAGAGATAGAAACATTGATGCATCGCCTGGCTGGTGTGGCTCAGTGGATGAGTGTCGACCCAGGAACCAGGAGGTCATGCACAGGCTCCCCTGGTTGGGGCTCGATCCCCAGGGCTGGGTGTGCAGGAGGCAGCCGATCTATGATCCTTCTCTCTCATCTATGTTTCTATCTCTCTATCTCTCCCTTACTCTTTCTAAAAAAAAAAGAAAAAAAGAAGCATGCTTACCAAAATCCATTAAAAAATAAAATAAAAAGAAAGAAACATAGATGCATCAACATCGATCATCTGCCTTCTACATGCCTCCCCACCCCACCCCACCAGGGATGGAGCCCGAAATCTAGACATGTGCCCTGACTGGGAATTGAACCAGTGACCTCTTGGTGCATGGGTCAACACTCAACCACTGAGCCACATCAGCCGGGAAAATAGTCTACATAATTTTTAATGGCTGCATAGATTGTTTTCCATCTTTAAGATGTACTTTGGTTTAACTAATCCCCTATTGTAGGTCATTTAGGTTGTGTTAAGTATTTTTTATTAAAAAAGCAATGAACATATCTCTGTAGATAAACCTTTCTACATATCCTCATTATTTCCTTAGGGTTGCTAGAAAGGGACTTGCTCATCAAACAATATACATATTTTTAAAGGCCATTGATAGATATAATTGAATTTCTGTCTAGCAACACTATATTAAGATAATATACACATATATTAGGATTCTGAATGTAGTCAAATTCTGTGTCTTACAGTATTCTGACTTACCCTTACAGTCAGTGGATGAAACCTAGCTGTGTAAAAGGGAAGACAGAAGAAGGTTATTCGTAATTCACAAAGTACATGGCATCCTTTCAGCTGGGGGGCTTAAGGAGTACTGTTGTAAATTACCCAAGATTCTAATTGTGCAAATACAGTTTTTATTTATCAATGTTTATTAAAATGAAATAGTGCTCTCTACCCTACATGAAATATATTACATGATTTTCTTGCAGTGTTACATCAAAATGAAATTATGCAATTTGAATACTAAATTTTATTTTCACTGTTGTTTTTTACTTTTAGCCACGTAAAGAAGATCCCTAACAGTCATTTCTCAGCAATTATATAGTCAACTGATGTAACGATGGTCCTAATATTGGGACGAAGACTAAACAGAGAGGATCTTGGGGTGCGTGATTCCCCAGCAACGAAGCGTAAAGTTTTTGAAATGGACCCTAAATCTCTGACAGGCCATGAATTTTTTGACTTCTCTTCAGGATCATCCCATGCTGAAAACATACTCCAAATATTTAATGAATTCCGAGATAGCCGCTTATTCACAGATGTTATCATTTGTGTGGAAGGAAAAGAATTTCCTTGCCATAGAGCTGTCCTGTCAGCCTGTAGTAGCTACTTCAGAGCTATGTTTTGTAATGACCACAGGGAAAGCCGTGAAATGCTGGTTGAAATCAACGGTATTTTAGCTGAAGCTATGGAATGTTTTTTACAGTATGTTTATACTGGGAAGGTAAAGATCACTACAGAGAATGTACAATATATCTTTGAAACATCAAGCCTCTTTCAGATCAGTGTTCTCCGTGATGCATGTGCCAAGTTCTTGGAGGAGCAACTTGATCCTTGTAATTGTTTAGGAATCCAGCGCTTTGCTGATACCCATTCACTCAAAACACTCTTCACAAAATGCAAGAACTTTGCATTACAGACTTTTGAGGATGTGTCCCAACATGAAGAATTTCTTGAGCTTGACAAAGATGAACTTATTGATTATATTTGTAGTGATGAACTTGTTATTAGTAAAGAGGAGATGGTTTTTGAAGCCGTCATGCGTTGGGTCTATCGTGCTGTTGATCTGAGAAGACCACTATTACATGAGCTCCTGAACCATGTGAGACTCCCTCTGTTGCATCCCAACTACTTCGTTCAAACAGTTGAGGTGGACCAATTGATCCAGAATTCTCCTGAGTGTTATCAATTGTTGCATGAAGCAAGACGGTACCACATACTTGGGAATGAAATGATGTCCCCAAGGACTAGGCCACGAAGGTGAGAAGACTGTTTACAAATTAACTACAATATAATTAACAAAAGTTTTTGTTTTTAAAATGTTTTTAAACATCCTGAAGGTAATTTCCATATAGTCATTTATATGTATTGTCTGCATGTAAATTTATATAATTTAAGATTTGTTTTGGATTATGTAAATCATTAGAATGTCTTCCTAGTGAAGACTAGATTCAACAATAGCATTCTTTGTTATTGGTCAGCTATCAGAGGGTATTGCAAAGGGTCTTTGCAACTGTGCATGTGTCAGCATATTTTACTTATTTCTCGTGGCCTTCATAGGGTCCCAAAGCATCCTACTTTTCTTTCCAGAGAGTCTTTGGATATAAAGGAGCTAAAGACTTTGGCAGAATAACAGACAACATGAAATATAGAGGTAAAGTGAGTAAGCTCATGTACATTGAGTGGATTCTCAGATAGAAAACCCAAGCTTTGGATCTTTTCTCATTGCCATAGTTACTATATTTAAAGTCAATCTCAATTTTTAAATTTTTTTCTGATTATAAAAATTATACCATACAGAATTTGAAAAATGTTATGTTAAGGGGTAGGGATGCAATTAAGTATTGTACTATTATTTGTATCTTCTTACAATGGGTTATTTCTGTAAAACACCTATAAATTTTTAACTCATAAACTATAGAAAAATAATCTCCATGCCTTAATAATAAAAGGAATAATATTATGCACTCAGCCTTCCATATCCTCGGATGAGAAACCCAATCTCAGATTGAAAATATTCGGGGGGGGGGGGGGGGGGCGGGCAGGAATCCCAGAAAGTTCCAAAGAGCAAAACTTGAATTTGCTGCATACCAAGCACTGCACTGAATCCACATGAATGAAGTGATTTGTAGGCCTACCCTGTTATAGCCTATATGCAAATATAGGTTTTATGTAAATACTATACCACTATATAAGGGACTTGAGCATCCATGGGCTTTGCTATCCACAGGGGTCCTGGAACCAATCCCATACGAATACCGAGGGACAGCTGTGTTTTACTGTGAATAAACAAGGAATGGCCATTGTGAGAAATATGACAGTAAAGAATCCTTTTAATAACTTTTATAACAAAGCTAAGGTTGTGCCCCACTGGCGTGGCTCAGGGATTGAGCATCGACCTATGATCCAGAAGATCGGTGTTCGATTCCCTGTCAGGGCACATGCCTGGGTTGTGCGCTCGATCCCCAGCAGGGGGCGTGCAGGAGGCAGCCAACCAATGACTCTCTCATCATTGATGTTTCTCTCTCTCTCCCTCTCCCTCTCTGAAAGTAATAAAAATACTTTAAAAAAAAAAAAAAAAAAGCTAAGGTTGGGGGCTTTTTTATTGTGATTTAAAAAAAACACAAAAGTTACCATCGTTACCATATTTAAGTGTACCATTCACTAGTATTCAATATATTCGGATTGTTGTGAAACTAGTGTTTATTTTTATTTCCCCATACCACCTTTATCTTTCCTATAAATTTACTATAGTATAGCTCTCAAACCACAGTTTTTTTTGTTTTGATATTTAATTTTTTTTCAATTACAGTTTACATTCAGTATTTTTTTTGTATTTATTTCAGGTGTATGGCACATGATTTAACTAATCATATACCTTACAGAGTGTTCCCCTGATATTTCCATTACCCACCTGGCACTATATATAGTTATTACAATATTATTGACTGTATTCCCTGTACTGTACTATACATCCCCATGACTATTTTGTAACTACCAATTTGTACTTCTCAATCCCTTCACCTCTTTTACCCAGCCCCCAACACCCCTCCCCTCTGGCAACCATGAGTCTGTTTTCTGTATATATGAGTCTTTCAATTTTGTTTGTTCATTAAACCACATTTTTTTAAAAGTATGTTTTTATTGATTTTTTTTTTAAGAGAGGAAGGGAAGGGATAGAGAGATATAAACATCAATGAGAGAGAAACATCATGGATCAGGTGCATGCCTCCCCCCCCCCCCCCAACTGGGTATTGAGCCCAAAACCCAGGCATGTGCCCTGACCTGGAATCAAATCAGTGACCTCTTGATTCATGGGTTGACTCTCAACCACTGAGCCACACGGGCCGGGCTAAACCACATTTTTAACTTTGATTTTGATTATTATTGTTTTGGAATGTGGTTAAAATTCAGCATATTGTGAAATAGTATGTCTAAAATCTACAATTACAAGTTGGGATATAGCAAGATTAATCTTTTTCCTCATATGTAAAATGAGGATGATAAATAGTACTTATTTTACAGGTTCTGTTATTGAAACTATTAAATGCAGTAATCCTTAAGGTACTTAGCATAGAAAGTGATGCATAGAAGGTGCTTAAGAATTATTAACTTATTATTTGTAAAGTATAGTGTAGGTCTGATCCATTTTAAGAAAACTCCCAGTATTTGACAGTCTTGACTTTTTATAAATTGGATACAATATTGAGTAACTATTATTACAAAAAAATGAATGTAATATTTCTTGTATTAGAGTCAGATTACATTTTTTTCTTCAAAGTCAGCTGACTTATGTCAATTATATCTCAATAAAACTGAAAAAAATCAGCTGACTCTAGTTTTAAAAAGTAATTGTTTTATAGAAAAGAAATATAAAATATTTGACTCTTAGTCATTTAACAAAGGACAAAGAAATACAATTTTATTCTATAAGTGTACTGTGTTTTTTTAAGTTCCTGTTCTTTTTTTAAGGACTGTTAAGGGACTCGGGCTGAGCTAAAGAATATAGAGAGACCAAGGTTCTTAAATGTATTAGGAAAGCTAAACATCTTTAGGGCTATTCCACAACTTTTCTGGATACACCGTATTCCCTCCAAGGAAAATCACACATTTTTCCAGAGTCCCCTTTTGGCAGAAGAATGTTTTGGGGTCAAATGGGACTAATAATACCTATCCTGCCTATTTCATGGGGTTAGAATAGGGACCAAGGGATATATGTTATAAAATCAAAATAAGTCATTTATTATTAATATTATTTATAAAGATATGAACTGAGTGAAATCAGATTGCAGCCTAAGGGTAATTAGGCTAGAAAATAAATACTTTTCCTGATTCACTTAATTATTTGATTTACAAAAATTTACTTCCAATTTTTAAGGAAACCAATCCATTTTATACTGTGGAACACATCCATGTATAAGATTGCCCTGTCACCTTTCTTTAGGAGGCAAATAGACAAAACCAAACTATGGTTATATTGAATTTGCAGACTATTATAAGTGTAATTAGCAGATACTTATTTTAAGTAAGCATTATATGAGGAATGTAAGGTGGAATCCTTTATTTTACAACTCTGCAATCAACTTCTGTCCCTTATATTCTCTTTCACTTACTTGTTACTGCATGTTAGTACCAATCACTAGGAATTTCATTATCTGAACAATGTGTATTATTTGTACAGGTTCCCATCTTTCTGAGAAACTCCAAACTTCTTTGAAAAAGGAGTGATGTCTCCACTTCTTCAACTGCAGCTCACTCCTCTGACTTCTGCTCCAGTCACTCCTGAAACTCCTCTCAATCAGGTCATCACTGACCTCTGTTTGTTATTTTTTTAGACACCTCTTTTCAGTCTTTATCCAGCTTGATCTCTCTTTAGGGTTTAACATTATTAATTGCTTTAATCCCTCTTGAAATTCCTCCTTTAGCTTATGGAGTACCATTTTCCTCATGGTCCTCTTACTTCTCCAGCTGCTCTTTTCCAATTTGATGATTCTATATCTAGTCTTGTAAACGTTGCTAGTACCTTTGGTTCACATCTCTTTTTCTTGCCTTATACACTTTCCTAGGTGATCTCATCTACTGTCATGGTTTAAATTACCATGAATGCTATTGACTATCAAACATATATCTCCAGCCCATACTTTTTCATCCATTCAGGCAATGTTACTTTTTTTTTTAATTTATAAATATACACACACACACACACACACACACACACACACACACATATACATTTTTACTTGGAAAAAAACAAGCAAAATGATATCACACTTAAAGTTAGTAATTCTTTAATATTATCTTCTACCCAATTCATAATAATACTTTCCCAAACTGTTCTTTAATGAACCTGGATCTAATCCAGGATCACTTATTGCATCTGGTTACTTCCATGAAGTCTCTCTTATTTCAAAACAATTTGTTTTTCATGATTCTGATTTGTTGATGGGCAAGTTGTCCAGAAAAATATACCACCTTCTGTATTAGTCTGGTTGTTTCTTTATGGTATCACTTAACTGTGTTTAGTTATGTCTCTGGAAACTGGAAGTTGGCTCTGCAAGCTTCAGCTTACTGGAGACCAGTTAAATATTTCTGACTAGAGTTCATCCTAGGTAATGTATCATATTAGGAGGCACGGGCTATCTGGTTGTCTTACCATTAGCAATGCAAAGATTAACTCCAGATTAGGGTGATGACAGTCAGTTTCCACCACTGAACAGTTCGGTTGTACTCATCAGCCATTGTTTCTTTGGTGTGTATCCTGTGCCAAGTATCCTCAAGAGCTCAACACATACTGGATATTCTACCTATATATACCTACATGTCTCTTAAATGACAGAGAAAACCCAAAAGTGCACCCAAGAGCATGAAAGTTTTGATAATCTTCACTGCTAGTTGTAAACCCTTGGATGCACGGAGAGAAAACAGTGGAGACCAATTACAGAAGGAACAAAGCTTAGGAACAGTAGTTATCTTTTTAATAGTATATGTTATGTAACTTTAAATCTCTATACTAATACATAGTATTATTTTTAATAAACACCAAGTGCAAGCATCATGATGAGTACTGGCTTCAGAAACAGGCAGTCCTGGATTAGAATTTGGCTCTATACTAGTTGATTCCATGACCTTGGGCAAGACACTTGAACTTCACTGTGTATCAGTTTTCTCATCTGTAAAATGAGCATACTATCACCTACCTCGCTAGATTGTTGTGAATATTGGAGATACCATATGAAAGAATGCATAATCTAGCATTTGACACAAAATGCTTAATAAAAATTATTGCTGGTTTCATGAAGAAAATAATCAAAATACATTTTAAATTTATGCTGTACTTTTACAGGATAGGAAATGTGATTTAAGAAGCAGAAATACTTGCTATCAAATGGTTCATTTCAAGCATAAATCGTTCGTATCTATGGAAAAAAAATTGATCTTCTTTGCCATACTCTATGTAACAATAGATAGCTAAGATTTAATAAGCTACTGCCTCTTTCTAATAAACAGTTACTATATAATGAATATAGGACTGTAACTGCCACAATGAGAACAAGGTGCAAGTTCCTATTAGAAACCAGTTGAGAAAACGAAGATAAAGGATTTTGTTTTCTGTTTTTTTAAGAAATAGTGTTTTAACTGAAACAGATTCATAGATACAGAGAGTAGACTCATGGTTGCCAGAAGGGAGAGCAGCTGGGCGACTGGGTAAAAAAGGTGAAGGAATTAAGTACAAATGGGTAACTATTTTGTAACTACAGCATAGGGAATATAGTCAATATTGTAAATAACAGGTATGGTACCAGGTGGATACTGGAACTATCAAGGGGAACAGTTTGTAAAGTATATGATTATCTAATCACTGCGCTGTACACCTGAAACTAATACAAAATAATAGTGGATGTAAAAAAAAAAAAAGAAATAGTGTTTTAAGATTAATAAATACCTTCATTCCTTATTTTATAGGTGATATAACTAAGGCATAGGTAAATGAACCAACCTTGCCCTTGTCACAGAGTTACTTAGTGGCAGAGCTAAGGCTAAAATTTTTTGTTCTGAATTTTTGTTCTAATCCCTGTTAAGGATATTGTTCTACTATATTATAGGATGCATGGTTTCCCATTTTTATACATGTTAATTCATTGTTATTTTGAACTCAAACATTTTTATATAAAAGTATATATTGTAATTGTTCCTGTACCTGACCTTTGGTATATCAGTTATCCCCAAAGGATACCTCTGTTATTACATTTTTAAACTCTTTTTAGAAATATCCTTTGCATATAAAAGTGTGTATCTATGTGTACGTGTGTGCATGTTAGCACCCGTATACCTCCCCACTTTTGTTTATACAGAGAGTAGGGTACTACAGTTTTGCACTTCATTGTTATAACTTAAAAGTATCTTGGAGATTGTTCTACATAACCACCTAAAAGACTATTTTATTTCAGTTTTTTACTTTTTGTTATGGATGTTTCCAAATCATTTTTTAAAGACGTATAGTACCCCATTTATAGATACCATAATTTATTTGATTCATCTCTTAATGATGGACATTTAGGTTGTTTCTAGATTTTTGCCAAGAATGCTCAGTAAATATTCTTGTGCATATGTCTGCATACACTGATAATTTACAACTTAAATTACTAGAAATAGAATTGCTCACTCGTAGGATATGTGCATTTTTAATTTTGGTAAATACTGTATAAAATTGCCTTCTAAGCTATCCTTCAACCAAAAATATGAGTGTCTATTCCTCCATTGCATATTATTAGTTTTTGTAAATCTTTACTACTTTGGAAAGTGAAAACTGTATCTCATAATTTTTAAAAAATTTTTATTAATTGATTTGAGAGAGAAATATACTGATTTGTTGCTTCATCCACTTATGCATTTATTGGTTGATACTTGTATGTGCCCTGACCGAGGATCAAACAAGCAACCTTTCAGTGCACAGGACAACACTCCAACCAACTAAGCTGCACCAGCCAGGGCAAAGCCAAGTAATTTTAAAATTCCAAAACTAGCCCAGCCGGCGTGGCTCAGTGGTTGAACATCGACCTATGATCCAGGAGATTGCAGTTCGATTCCCAGTTAGGGCACGTGCCTGGGTTTTGGGCTCAATCCCCAGCAGGGGGCGTGTAGGAGGCAGCTGATCAATGACTCTCTATCATCATTGATGATTCAATTTCTCCTCTCTCTGAAATCAATATTATTTAAAAAAAAGAATTAAAAAAATTCCAAAACTGTGTATTGACCCTTATGAACAAAAAAACTTGGATAAGCTCTTAGTTTTTCCTCTCTGTCTTAAAGTACAAAATAAAAGAAGCCAGTGTTTAACATAAATCTTGGTATTCTCTTAATGCTCTTAAAAACTTTTCACTCTAAAAATAGTCCATGCTCATTATCATTTGAAAATTTATGTTGATACAATCAGAGACAACCATCATTAGCATTTTGGTATATTCTTTCCAGACTTTTTAAATATAGGATTAATTGTATCTTATGTACATCCTTTTATCTTGCTTTTTTCTTTTAGCAGTCTTTGTTACAAACTTTAACATTTTTAGTGACAACCCAACATTTTGAGTTGGATTACCTAAATTTACTTAACTTTTAAAAAATTATTTTAAAAAATAATTTATGTACATATACAGTCATATGTTATTTAACAAGAGGGATATATTCTGAGAAATTTCTCTTTAGGTGATTTCATAGTTGTGCAAACAACATAGAGTGCACTTACACAAACCTAGATGGTATAGCCTGCTGCATACCTAGGCTGTATGGTATAGCCTGTTGCTCCTAGGCTACAAACCTGTATGGCATGTTACTGTACAAAACAACATGAGGTGAAATCAAACACAGAGAAAATGATACAATTAAGAGGTACAATAAACAAAATATATGAGGTTGCTGTTCCTGTAACACAGAATACTGGTTTACAGCAAATTTTTGTAAGTAGAAGGAGTACACTCTAAAACAGTGATTAAGAGTATAGTATAGTAAGTATATAAACATAGTCATTTATTATCATTATCATGTATTATGTATTGTAATAAGTCTACATGCTATACTTTTACACCCGCAGTTTATTTGCACCAGCACCACCACAAACACATGAGTAATGCATTGCACTACAACTTTATGATGGCTACAATGCCATTAGGTGATAGGAATTTTTCAGCTCCATTATAATCTTAGGAGACCACCCTTCTATCCGCAGTCTGTTGTTAACCAAAATGACGGCATTATGTAGCGCATAACTGTACTCCTTTACAGGGTATAAGATTATACTATGAAGTAGTTTTTTTAGAACTAGCAACCTGATAGAAAAGCACCATTTTCCTACATTTAGAAAAAGTGCATCATCTTACCTCGTGTGGTTATGCATATCTGAGTTGCTGCAAAACTTCATTTGAAAGTCATCCTTAATATTACCAGAGTTCCAGTTGAGTTACGTAGGATTTTTGGACTGATTTACAAGTTTTAAGGCAAACTCAAAGAAAAAAATATTCAGGAATTTTCTGTGGGAAAATGATATCACTAAATCCCTTGTAAATGTTCTCAAAGTAATTGGTAGCTATATTATTTGGCACATGCATAAAGAATAAGCTTAGCTGTTTATAGTACTGTTCTACCTTCTTTGTGATAATGGCATGTTTTTAGGGTCTTAAAGGATCTTGGGTGTATTTTAATGTATTGCTTATTCATCCTTATAATAATGATTTTAGGTCAACTGGCTACTCTGAGGTGATAGTTGTTGTTGGCGGCTGTGAACGAGTTGGAGGATTTAATCTTCCGTACACCGAGTGCTATGATCCTGTGACAGGAGAGTGGAAGTCCTTGGCTAAGCTTCCAGAATTTACCAAATCAGAGTATGCGGTCTGTGCCCTAAGGAATGACATTCTTGTTTCAGGTAAATAAAGAATTACTATAGTAGCTACTTTTAATTTGAACATAGCTTGGCTGTCTTAAATTATAACAGTGTCTCAAAAGAAAACAATGACATTGGATATGCCCACTTCAGGCAGATCAGTTTATACAACAGATAAAACCAAGGGTGATTTTTTGCTGTAACTATAGTATCTATGGTCCAAAGTCTGTTAATTGGTTAAGTAATTGTACCAGCTTTGCAGATTACTATATTACTACACATTGAACAATATAACAGCATGTACTTTATTTTGTACAGTGGTATGTTTTTTAAAAAATTGGTAATTTTTTTTTAAATCTTCTAAAAATAATTCTGTTGTTTGGGTGCTTCTGATGGCCGACTCCTAAATTAACAATCTGTATACATTTGTAAAATTCATAGTCTGCATTTTATTTATTTGAGGCCTGTAATTATTTCTCAAGATAACAAGTGACAAAGTTAAAATCTGTTCTGTAGAACTGTTTTCATAAAGCTTTAAGAGGGTCCTTGTTTCATTTATTGAACTGAATTCTCAAATTCTTGGACTGCATGATAAATCCCTTGTTTTTATTATCTATGCCTTGGGCATAGATCCCTTGGTGATAGATACATATATTATTGTATGTGCATTGTTTTGCATTTAAAGGTGGAAGAATCAATGGCCGTGATGTCTGGATTTATAATTCACAGTTAAATATTTGGATCAGAGTTGCTTCTCTAAACAAAGGCAGATGGCGTCACAAAATGGCTGTCCTCCTTGGTAAAGTAAGAGAAACCACTTTTTATTACTATTGCTGGTACATTTCCAAAATAAATACCACAGCTGAATCCTTCATTTTACTCACCCTCTGGGTATTTTGGATTCAAATTGTATTTCCTTCCATTTCTAACTTCAGTAGATAAACTGAAGATATAAACAATTTGACACTGTACTTTTGAATGGATATTTTGTTCTCCCAATTTGGAATTCGTGGCAGTACAGCACATTTCTCTTTTCATGCACTATTGGAGTCTGAATGCCTAAGAAGCATTGGAAAATAAAGGCGTTGCATCAAGTACAAAAACAGGCCAATGTCTAATCCAAACAGTCTTTTTCCTTTTACTGACTTTGGCAGTCAGGCAGAGATATATTTATCCAGAGTGATGTTATTTTATCTTTTTTACTTGTACAAGTAGGGACAAAACAAATTTAAAATAAGTGTTAAGATAAACTCACCAACATATTTTAAAGAAAACTTGTTATTGACTGCAGCTAAGAAATAATATAAAAAATATGTAATTTGTAATTTGGCCCTAGCTGGTTTGGCTCAGCGGTTAGAGCGTCAGCTCTCAGACTGAAGGGTCCTGGGTTTGATTCCAGCTGCAGACTCAATCCCCAGGCCTCAGTCGGGGTGTGTGCAGGAGGCAACCAGTGTGTCTCTCTCTTCCTCTTCCACTCTCTCTGAAAAGCAATGGAAAAAATGTCAAGTGAGGATTATATATATACATATATGTGTGTATATATATGCACATATATATGTATATATATACATATACATGTATGTGTATATATGGTACATTATATTATATGTAATATATATAATGTATAATATGTAATATATATTGTAATTATATATGTGTGTGTGTGTATATATATATATAAAAAAAAATTTGTTTCTGAACTGTTTGCTGTTCTTAGAAACTTGAGAATCACTTGTGGACTAGTAATTTCCAAACTCTTTAAAAAGCAACTATACCCTCCTTTTTAAAGTTAAATCTAATATAAAAATCCATTCCATAAAACAGATAAAAATACAACTGTTATACCAACAGCTAACTTGGGCCCTTTGGCTTTTCCCTACCACCCTCTTTATCAGCTCCTTCAAATCCACCTCAAATTATTGAACAAGCTAAGTAAAAGCAGCATACTTGCTTGCACATGTATTTTTGACTGGTCCCTTAGTACCCCTTTCTAAAAAGATTACTACATCTTAGGCCCTCCTGCGGAGATATTTTAGAGCTACCAATGAGGAAATAGAGCTGCTCTAATTTGAAACAGAGATGGTACCAGGAACCCTTCCCACCAACCTCGCATCAGTCCTCCTCCCCTCTCCCATCCTCACAGAGACTCCTTAATATGTCTCTACGGTAGAATGCTAGAGCTTCTCAAAGCACAGTTGGAAAGCAGGTGTTAATTCCTAAGGAATTTTTTTAAATTCTTAAGGATATTGATCTAGTGTGGTACTGCTATCAAAAGGTCAGTGAAATAATGAGGACCTTGAGATAGATGTAATGGAAAGAAAATATTAATAGAATATTTTATAAAACCACTAGTTTGGCAGTACCTACTATATTATATATAGTTTTGGTAGCTATGCCTCAAGAATGACATAATATTACTAAAAAGGGACAGCTAAAATAAGGGATTGGAGCCCAGCCATCATGGCTCAATGGTTTAGCATGAACCTGTGATCCAGGAGATCACGATTCGATTCCCTGTCAGGGCACATGCCCAGATATCAGACTGGATCCCCAGTGGGGGGCATTCAGGAGGCAGCCAATCAATGACTCTCTCATTGATGTTTCTCTCTCTCTCCCTCACCCTTCCTCTCTCTGAAATCAATAAAATAAGGTATTGGAAAGAGATGAGATCTGATTAAAAATATTATAATTATTTAGTCTGGACATACAAAGGTAATGAAAATGATTATGTCTCAAATACTATATATGGATTGGTGATCACAAATTTTTTTCACAAATTGATACTTAACTTGAAGGTACCCAAAACTTAGAATCACTTAATCAAGAAATAAAAGGAATTCTTCCTACCTTACACAGCAAATACTCAATCCATGGAACCTGTTGTCCTAAAAAGTACAATATAGGCTGAGTTCAAACCTATAAAATTATTTAAATTTATAAATGCTCCTTGTTAAAGAATCTAGGATGGCTTGGAATGTAGAATCTTAGCGCACGAATGAATCTTAGAGAACACTGACTGTGACATTTCCAATTCCTAAAGAAAGTGAGTCCAGAGAGGTCAAGTCACTTGCCCGAGGTTATGCATAAAGTGATAAAGGGGCAAAAGCTCAGGTTTCTTAAGCAGAGGGCTTTTATCTTGACGCTCACAGCATATATTTTTAATTTATACCTGCCGAGGAAATTAGATAGCCCTGGTTGGGTAGCTTAGTTGTCATCCTGATGTGCCAAGGTTGTGGGCTTGGTCCCTGGTCAGCACACATACTGATGTCTCTCTCCCTCTCTCTCTCTCTCTCTCTCTCTCTCTCTCCCCCTCTCCCCCCCCCCTTTTCCTTCCCCCCACCCCCTTCCTCTCCCTAAAATCAATTTTAAAATTTTTTTTAAAAGAATTTAGGACTGAGTCTGAGAGGATAAATTGCCCAAGGTCTCACATTGCCTGGCTGCCTCTCCTGACTTCAAAGCCTGTGTCCTAACTGCCTCACTGTACAACAGTTCCCATACCCCTTCTAACTGCATAACCTTAAGTTACTAAACCTTTCTGAGCTACATGGTGTTAGGAGAACAAACCCACCAACATCATTTTTAACATAATGTGAGAAAAGCAAGATAGAAATGGCAGTGGCTGCTGTGGAAACTTGGAGGAACACAGAAAGATAAATTGTGGACAGACTTTGAATGATAACATATAACATTTGGGCCTTGACCCTTAGGCATTCATTGTTGAACTATTAAAATGAGTTGATGAGGTAGTTTTAGTAAGATTAATCTGTGATTTAGAGACCAGGAGATTAATTGAGAGGTTTGAAATTATATTGACCCTGAGGGAGGATAGTAGCAATGGGAAACAAAAAGAAGGGACAGATGTCAGAGATACAGTGGTACCTCAGTTTACAAACGCCATAAACCCAGAAGTCAATGCTTCGGTTTTCGAACATGCCTCGGAAGTCGAACATGGCATGTGGTTCTGCTGAGGGCAAGATCCTGAGGCCTAGCTGTCAGCTGTTGATCCCTCGGTTTTCGAACAGTCTTCTGGAACGGATTACATTCGAAAACCGAGGTACCACTGTACTATGAAAGAAGACTCAGTAGGTCTTAATAGTTATTTAGATGTGGAGAAAAGAGTTGATGCTGACTGTCTTTTAACGGAACTGTGGATGTTAAACAGGAGAGCTCCCGCAGTTGAAAGTATTGTATGTCTCGTGATGTTTAATGGACTATTTGCATATAAGTCATTTAATAAATGGTTGTTGATTAAATCACCTATCATATAAATATCATATAAAGATATTAATTTGTCCTATCTTCCTAATATTTGTGAAAAGAAAATGTATGTGAAAGCCCTCTGAAATATATAGTATGGAGTTCATTATGTGGCAGGTACTTTTCTAGGCGCTTGTAGGGACCAAAATGAAGAACAAGACAGGCCCAGCCTCCAAAGACCTGTCTAGTCGTCCCTACCTGATATTTTTGTTCCATAGCTTTAATCTAATATTTTCATCATGAATATGAGCATTTAAGCTAAATCATGTCATTCTCAGCTTGAGTAGTATAATCCCTAAGGAGGTGAAGATTTGGTCTTGAGGGGGTGAAAAATTGTAGTTTCATGTATAAAGCGCTGATATATATCCAGTATATAAACAGACATACAATTATCTGGCATTAAAATTTCATTGGAGGGGGCTATTATGAAAAAAATTTCTAAAAAGACTCCTTGGTGGTGGTAAGAGGGTGATAATTTTTTAAAAGTTTCAGAAACTGAGCTAAATATATTGCAATTATAGTTATCAAGTGCTCTTTAAAGGGGAGAGATGACTTAATTCTTTATCCGGCTAGTTCAGAATGCAGGCTTTTGATAATTAAGATTTTTTTCCCATGTATTTTATGTATAGGTATATGTTGTTGGAGGCTATGATGGGCAGAACAGACTTAGCAGTGTCGAGTGTTATGATTCCTTTTCAAATCGATGGACCGAAGTTGCTCCCCTTAAGGAAGCAGTGAGTTCTCCTGCTGTGACTAGCTGTGTAGGCAAATTGTTTGTGATTGGTGGAGGACCTGATGATAATACTTGCTCTGATAAGGTAAGCCATGTTCCCTTATAGAAATTACCAATGATATATACAAGAAGAGAAATACAGAAGGCTTATCAAGGAGGTAGTGAGGTCCCTTAGTGTGAGAGGCCTTTTAAAACTTGGTACTTTATACTTTTGAGGGAAAATACTGAATTTCAAGTTAGTAAAGTGAGATCCTAATATATCTAACAAAGTACTGTAAAAAGCATGATTCGATCTTTTTGGAATGAGACTAATCTCAATGTTGAGATCATGTACTAAATAGTTTTAAACCTTTTACTGCTGTAGTCAACAGAATCAGAAAGTTATTCACACAAAACACAGTTGAGAAATGAATTAGCAAAGGGTAGGACGCAATAGCTAATTATACTGCTTGCAACTGTCTTGTTTTCTGCATACTTTAAAAGTATTTTTAGAACAAAGATAAGGAAAGGAAAACTGTAATATATGTAAATAAAGGATGGTTCAAAGTTGCTACATTTCATTGAACTCCTAGGACAAAAGAATTTATGTCTCCCTGACATCTCTGGAAAGACCAAGTTTATTCTGGAAACAAGTATATATTGCCTAATTGGTTTAACAATAGTTAACTGAATTTTGTCCATTAATTTTTTTTCTAAATTAACTTTATACAGTGTGGTCGAAAGTTACCTAATAAGTTCATTAATTCAGAATTTGTGATAATCCAAAGTATTCTGAATTGAGATTTACTTGTGTTCTTTTGAAGAAAGGTATACCTAAAAGTGTACAGAAATTATATTCAGATTAATGCTATATAACACAATTTTTTAAAAATCTAAACTTAATTTTAATGGAAATAAGTAAAGCAAACTTGGTAGCCATTCTTCCCAGAAGCAATCTCTGTTTGTTACTTTATTCTGCTTGATAATAATAAATTTACATTTCTTTTGAGAATTTCGTAATTTAGACAGTGACTATCAGGCTAACCTCCCTTAATTCTGTGAATTAATGGCACTTGATTTTTAATTATGTTTCTATATGTTGATAAGCTTTTTATTAAGCAAATCTACACTTTTGTTTAGAAATTTTAATTAAATATTTCTATATATTATTAGGTTCAATCTTATGATCCAGAAACCAATTCTTGGCTACTTCGTGCAGCTATCCCAATTGCCAAGAGGTGCATAACAGCTGTATCCTTAAACAACCTGATATATGTTGCTGGTGGACTGACCAAGGCAATATACTGTTATGATCCAGTTGAAGATTACTGGATGCACGTACAGAATACATTCAGCCGTCAGGTAATAACATAAAAATTCAAGAGAAAAGTGAATCTAGGAGGGACAATTATGAATATAAAGCAATTCCACTATTATAATATTCATGCATACTTGAACTATTTTATAACTTTTTAAAACTCCACATAGATCATATGGTACACCTGTTTTGAATTCCTTCCAAGGAATTGTTCTATCAAAATAACTTTTTATCATCCCATGGTGAAGTAGCTATTGTACTTGAGCTGTTGATTTTTTTTTCCCCTTGACCTTTTTCAGAATCCTGCTTTAGTCTTTATCACTCTCTCTTGCGTATTTTAAAAGATAAGAAATGCTCCCAAACTGGTTTTTTCTTTCTGTAGTTAGAAGCTAGTTTGTTGTTTATTTGTTATAAAGAAAATGCTTTGCTTAGGTCTTCATCCACACACTCTGGCCTGTATTTTCCTGCTCCCCCTCTACCGCTGCTTCCAAAGAAGGCCTTCCTTCAGCCTTTCGATTCATGGCTCTATTCTCTTTCTCCTACCACCAAAATGGGTGATGGTTCTCATCCTGGAAATCTGACTCTACCTTTACCACTCTCGAGATCTTGTACTCCCAAACGTCATTACTAATAATCTCCCAGTCTCATTCATACTCTCTCCTTTTTCCTACCCAACCTTTACATATGAGTTTTCCTTGAGCCTTTTTCCCCTGCCCTCTTCACAGCTTATCCTCTATTCCTGAATGATCTCATCTACTGCCCAATACCGATGACTGCAAATCTTTATCTCCATTAGAGCCTCTCTCCTGTGCTGGACTCGAACTTCCAGCTGCTTGTTTGATATATTCTGAGTGTTCTTCCCAAGCCTACTTTTCCTGTTTCCAAAAAACCTAGCGAATGGAAAAACACTGTTTCTCCCTTACACTCAAAATACTTCTGACCCCAGATATGTGGATTTTTCCCACACCAGTTACTTCTTCATAGCCTGGGTGTCTTAGAATTCAGTTCCATTCTAACACTGTCTACCTAGAGTAAACAGTAGATTCCACACGTTAAGGGCTAACTTCCACTAGGTTGACCCCAGTATTTCTGACCTACAGCTATAAATCAAGGTTCCCACAACCCTCCTCGGGTCTGATAATTTGCTTGAACAGCTCACGGAACTCAGGGAAACACTTATTTGTTTCCCGGTTTATTATGTATAAGGGATGTTATAAAGGATACAGATGAACAGCCAGGTGATGAGGTATATAGAGTGAGGTCCAGAAGGGTCCCAAGCACAGGAGCTTCTTTCTTTCCTTGTGCAGTTGAGATGTGCCACCCTCCCAGCACACAGATGTGTTCAACAACCTGAACACTTTCCAAATCCCATAGGTTGGGGATCATGTAGACATGATCAATTATTAACTCAATTTCCAGCCCATCTCTCCTCTCCAGAGAATGTAGGGTGGGGCTAGAAGTTCCAACCTTCTAATCATGGCTTTGTTTTTCTGGTGACCAGCCCCTATCCAGGAGCCCACCAAGAGTCACCTCATTAAAATGAAAGAGACTCCTATTACCCAGGAAGTTCCAAGGAATTTAGAAGCTCTATGTCAGAAACATGGGGCCAGAGACAAATATATATATATTCCCTATTATTTTACAATTAGAAACTTAATTTCTTAGGTTTTCCTCACTTTCTTCTATATTAAATCAATCTAGCCTATCAGTTCTATGTCCTCAGAGTTTCTCCTATTATTTTCTATTCCTATTATTCTTGCTTTTGTTCAAGTTCTTATCAGTTTCTACCAAAACTAAAACAATAATAATCTAGTGTTCCTTTCTCATTTTTCTCAAAATAGGTTGCTTCTCTAACCCATTTTGCCACCAGTTATTTTTCCAACAAATGTAATTATGTCTCTCCTCTGATTGGAAACTTACTGGATAAAGTCCAAAGTTTTCCCACTTCCTTCTAGGTCTTCTGTTGGCTGACCTCTGCTAGCCTTCTCAACTTCACTTTCTGCAACTATGCCCAATGATATTCGTATCTGTTACTTACATTCAGTATATAGATCTTATGTGTTCCTGCCTTGGTTCATATTGTTCCCTGAGCCCCTCATGCTTTTTCTGCCTTCTGTGCTTGTAATTCCACTCATTTTTCAGACCTCTTCATAGTTAAAACAAACGGAGGTTATCCTGTTCAGAATTGATCTCTCTCTTCTTCTTTTTTTCTTTCGTGATTTCTAACTCATCTCTTACATATCTTGCATTTATTGGTGCTCAGTAAATATTCATTAAATAAAGTAAACAAATGAGAGAACTAACAGAGGACCTAATTGTAAGACAATCTTTTTTAAGTATCGGATGCTTTTTATTGGTATTTTAGAGAGAGAGGGAGGGAGCAAGAGAATCAGTGTGAGAGAGAAACATCCATCAGTTGCTTCCCACACACTCCCTGATCTGGGATCAAACCCACAATCTGGGTATGTGTCCTGACCAGGAATCAAACCTGCCACTTTCTGGTGTACAGGACAACATTCCAACAAACTCAGCCACACCATCCAGGGCTGTAAGACAACCTTACCTCAAGATACATAGATATAGACTCTAAGGACAGTCAGTAGGGTTTGAGTATCACATAAATTTACTAAAGTTGTTGACAATGAGGTATAGTCACCAATTAGTAATATATTCAGAGTAACATTGCCTCAACTGATGAAGAAACATAATAGGATCTTCAGCTTCATGATACAGAGGAAGTATAATCTATCCCTCTTACATCACATTTAAGTAAAGTAAGTCACACTTCTCTAGCTAGTGGCTTCTGGAAAGAACAATCCAGTTCTATAGAGGTAAGAATATGCCCTACCACATAAGAACTCAAATTATGGGCACACTCACCCGTGCAACAACTGTTTACACTTATTTCTAAATTTTTAAATCAAAGCTACTTTTTATTGGTGTATTACAGTGAATATTTAAAATTATAATACATTTTTATCCAGCTGGCGTGGCTCAGCAGTTGAGCATCGACCTATGATCCAGGAGATCACTGTTCAATTCCTGGTCAGGGCACATGCCAGGGTTTCGGGCTCGATCCTCACTAGGGGGTGTGCAGGAGGCAGCTACTCAGTGACCCTCTCATCATTGATGTTTCTATCCCTCTCTCTTCCTCTCCTTCCCTCTCTCTGAAAACAATAAAGGTATTATATATATATATATATATATATATATATATATATATATATATATATATATATATATATATAAAATACTAAGACTTACTGTTCATTTAGGACTTGACTATACTGTGTAAAATGATAACAGACCTTAGGAAGATAATTGCCAGCATCTAGCATAATGCAGGACATATAATGATTATGTTCTTAACTAAATGATTGAGAAAAAAACAATAGGATAGCCCTGGCCAAAGTGGCTCAGTTGGTTGAATATTATCCCATGCTCTGGTTCAATTCCTAGTCAGGGCACATAACCAGGTTAGGGCTTGATGTTTCTCTTTTTCTCTTTTCCCTCCCTCTCCCTTCTTCTCTCTCTTAAAAAACAAAAAATCAGCCCTGGCCTATGTTGTTCAGTGATTAGAAGAACATCAGCCCTTGCACAAGAGGGTCACAGATTCAATTCCCTGTCAAGGGCACATACCTGGGTTGCAGGTTTGATCCCCAGCCGGTCGGGCACATGCAGGAGGCAGCCAATTCATATGTCTCTCTCACATCGATGTTCTCTCTCTATCCCCCCCTCCCCCTCCCTCCTTCTCCCCCTCCCTCCCCCTCTCTCCCTCTCCCCCTCCTTTCCTCCCCCCCTTTCCCTCTTCCTCCCTCTCTCTCCCTCTCTCTCACCCTCTTCCCATCCACTCTCTCTAAAAATCAATGGAAAAAATAGCCTCAAGTGAGGATTAAAAAAAAATCGATAAAGACATATTTTAAAAAAACAAAAAACAGGATACACATGACACATTTCCTCTGATTAAACAATGAATAACATTGACCAGAAACTTCAGGGGGGAGAAATATATTAAATCTGTTATAACAAAGACAAATCATTTGAGCTCAGGTCTAGTATTCTATATCAAATCTCTTGAAGCAAAAAATACTGGATTATCTTTTCTCCCTGGCCCATTCTTACTTCTAGCACTTCTAAGTATATCATGTACACATTATTGATAGGCACGTTTTGAACCACCTATGTTTGCCTTCCCTTTAATGCTCATCAATGAAAAAGGATAAATCAGCTAATTTCAGGGTAGACAGTTATTTGAGCCCAAGGCTATGTTTTTCTTAAATGCTTAAAATCCTGAATGACATGAAAGAGCTGAAAAAATGAGCTCTTTTATTTTTTGCTGTCTGAATGGACCAAGCCTTTTTCTCTGTGTCCCCCCATTTTCATGCTGCTTGACTTTGCATAATTTCTAAAAGCCACAGCTTGCTATTCTAAACATTTTTGCATTTTAATTTTCATCAGAAACATCCTTTATCTTTCTTCAGTATATCAGGTATTTAAAATGCCATTAAAGTTTATAATAAATGAAAAGAAATCTGATTATTTTTCTTTATTGTTGGCATTTAAGCTTAAGCATTGTAAAAAATAATGATTAAGGAGAAAGTTATGGGTGTATTTTTTTACTATATTAGGATTGTGTTTCATTTTAGTCTTGAAAAATAACTTCATGTATTGATAAATTATTGTTCTTACTAGCTGCCATTACTCTTGTAATTCTTATAGAGTGACATAAACTCTATATCTGGTACAAGTAATTTCCTGATATAAAAGAATAACTCTTTCAAGGTTGCTTGCTTCATTTAATTCTGAGCATTATTATGTGAAATTGTTAATAACAAGATTCTATAACTATATAGTTTAAGAATCATCATCAAAGTGACTATAAGGTTTAATAGTGTGGGATAGCTTATACCTGAAAACTAAGGTTGTTGTTTTTATTGTATTGAGAACTTTTAGAATTTATAGAATTGTACTTTAGATGAAAAATGTTATAATTTGGCACGTAATTGGTACAATTCATGGGTTAGATATTCTGGGTAAAAGTTTGTGATTCACTAATGATAATCAGCCAAGTCATTCTGGGCATACATGAACTCTAATATAGGCATTTTTAAGTAATCACTAATTCTTTTAGACCTGAAGATACTATCCTCTATTATGTAAGTCCACCAAGATTTCACTTTTTTCTACAAGAGCAAAATTTGTAAAAAATGTTTATTGCTCTCATTGGTAGAATCCATCGCATTGTTGGTTATATGGAAACAGGATACTAATATGCTATAGCTTTCTCAAAGTAAAATGTAAACAGAAGAATATTCGACCTATAGCGTAACCAGTTCCATGCAATAGTGAGACAATTTTAGTGTGATTTCTTTCTTTGAAGAATCACTTCATCTTTGCAAGAATATTTGTGTTATATAATAATTATGTTATTAACAGAGAAGAGTACAATTTAGCTAAGTAAGAATCCCATTATGAGGAAAATTAACTGTAAAATGTTACTTGGGGAATTTCTGTCCCAGCCAAGTCCTCTTATTAGCAGTGCTTTGTTAGTTCGATTATAATTCTTTCTGAGATTCATTTAACTTGTGGGTAATTCCATATAGTGACTAATGGTCCTAAATTTTGATCATATTATAGCCACTTTCTATAGTAAGAACCTTCCTGTAATAGAAGAAACCAAGCTCTTCAAATACCAACGTATATTCTATCTTAACACTCATTTCCCCATGCAAAATTAGCACTCCCAACACAGAGCAGGCGTTAGGCAAAAGGGAGCTTATTTTATGTTTCCTTTTATTGACTGTGTTAAAGCATGTCTTATTTTTACTTTTCAGCTTGCTACCAAATCTCTTAGCTTCAACAGTTAATTTTTTCTTTTTTCTTTTTTTTATGTATTTGGTAAAACAGGAAAACTGTGGTATGTCTGTGTGTAATGGTAAAATATATATCCTGGGTGGAAGACGGGAAAATGGAGAAGCCACAGACACTATTCTCTGTTATGATCCTGCAACAAGCATCATCACAGGGGTAGCTGCAATGCCCAGGCCAGTGTCCTATCATGGCTGTGTGACTATCCATAGATACAATGAGAAATGCTTTAAGCTCTAAAGCCAGGATACTTCACCCAAGAAGCCACACCGATCCAAGATGAGAGGCTTTAAAAGCTCCAGAGTGGGAACTTGGCCTATCTCCTTTGTGCCATATGCACAAGAAGTAAAAATAATAATTGTGGTGCCTTTCTCCCCAAAAAATCAATCTTTCAAACTGTAATAAAGCCTTTCCTATAATTGGAAAACAAACGGGGTTTGGGTTGTTGTTGAAGGTAATAGTGGTATTGCTTGGGCTTTGAAAATGTACCTTTGTAAATATTTGTGAGAAACCTATGTGGAATAGAAAATAATGTCTGTCTGTATACCTTTTAGGCGTTTGTAAATGGTCTCTTCATTTATATATGTTTATCTACAAGACTGTATATTCCTTATTTTGTCATATATAGAGATAGAAAATTGCACAACTTCAGGCTTCATTTAGGTTGAATCACATAATGCTTAGAACACATTCTAAGAAGGAAAAATCAGTTTTAAAAATCTGTGTCACTAAAAATATATACAAACTGATTAATTTTATTCAAAGGTGTTTTTTTCTGTAATTGATTAAAATATGACAGCAATTTGAGTAAAATACTGAATTATTACTTCATGCTTAGAATTGCTGTCTTATATTAAACATATTTTTGAGAGGAGGTTGGGTTGGAGATAGAAAAGCAGATGCCATTAAAATGACAGGTTAATTCCTAAGAAAAAATTATTTAGGATCCATTGAAGGGAAAATGACTCACTGTGGCTCTCAAAGTATTTACGTATCATCTCTAAAGCCTCTAAGGAAGTACCTTCTTGTGAACCTGGCAAAGGAGTTGAAATCCATTTTGCAATATTATCTTGTGAAAAGCAGGGACAGATTTTCTCCCTAGCTCAGTAGGGTTTGACCTCATTAATATGGTGCTTTGGGTGAGGACCTCCTCCCTGGTTATCCTACTTTCATGTGAACAGCTAAAAGTCCTGGGAGTCTCTACTGTTAAGTTGCCTTTAAAGGGTAAACCAGGGACCACCTAGCTCAGTGGGTCCATTTTTCTTTTAAAATTAACTGTCTGAATAAACTAATGGCAATAGTTGCAGTCTTCTAAGAGAAATCTTTCACTTGGTACAATTGTGTAAACTATTGGTCAACATTCTCAAGCTTCTATACAACAGATTGCCCTTGTGTAGGTTTTTCAACTCCAATTTATAAAGCTTATGAGTTTTCATAGATGAATTTAAAATTTCTTTCCAAGGCAAATGGAGTAGCAGGAACTACAGCATAAGTGACTATTGTCATTTCTGGGTGTATTGATATAATTTACATTTTAGGGATGTTCCAGGTAGCCTGCTATGTTTCAACTTTCCAGCCACTGTTGTCATCTTACATTATAATTAATATGCTCCTTGTCATAGGAGAAATGATGCAAATATGAGATTGAAGTGTTACCACATTTCTGTTAAAACCAAGATAGTAATAAATAACAGCAGTAAACTATTTTTTTGTCCTAGAATAACAGAGATTTCAAATAAACTATATGGCATCAACTTAAATGCTTAGCTGGAATCTGAATTCTGAGGAAAACGGTAAAAAACTTTTAAACTTTTAGGGAATTTTTACTTTTCAAATCATAATTTTTAATGATATATACCTTGTGATAATTATCAGAGCAGTTCAGAAAACAATTTTCTGTCATTTTAATTGAAAGACAGTTGTATGTACTATTAGGATACTTGTTTTAATTTTTGAGTAAACATCAACTTTTACATTACACCCTTTGTGTAGGTAGTGGAACCTATTTAGTTCAGAAATTCTTTCAGTAGATGAGATAATGTATGAGAAAAGTGTAAATGCTGAGGATTATACAGAGGATACTTGGTACTTCATGTTTATTTATAAGATCATACCCATTCATAGATACAGACATTTCACATAAAAAAATATTTTCTCAAGGTAACTTGTATTTTGGTACTTTTGTCTGTTGTAAAAGTAGATTAACTATTGTACTGTGTTACTCATTTTTAATATCCATATGTTCACTGTAGTAATTTGAAGTGCAGTTCAATAGAACAGAATATGTTTAAACATAGACCTCATACCAATATTGTTTTTTTTTCTCTACATAATTTAAAACTATATCAATTAAGTAGGTCACCAAGAACTTAGTTTGAATACTAGAAAATTAAAAAAACTATTTTTAAAGTTACCCAAATGATATTTTAATATCCTTTAATTACTTATCTTCCTTTACTGATTCTTGGTAAATAATGGTGTTACCATTGATAAAACAAAAAAGAATTTTAGGATATAATAAGTATATCAAAATGGATATGTCAGCCAAATTGGTCAGATTATTTTCATACTGTCATCACATAGCTGACAGATTTTCTTTGGATAGGTAATGCTCCTATAAGCCTTTGAGTTAATGTATATGTATATATATGTGTATGTATGTAGATAGTAGATAGTATGGTCATGTACACACATATAAACAAACACCAAGATTTGTATCAGTTTGTAATGATCAGAATAAAAGCACATAAGTTAAAAATTAACTGACCTTCTTAAGTTCGATTTCAGAAGATTTTTTATTTGGGCATTTCTAGAATACTTTTTTACATCTGAAAGTACATGATGAGCATTAGCATGATGACTTGTATACAGTCAGAATCTATATAATACATATGGTTTTACAAGATCAGAGAATAAATTGGCGGTGGAGATGCGTTTGCTAAACCCACTCAGTGGGAAAGGGATTGAAGGACATGTTTTGTGGATCAACAGAAAAGTAGTTTATTTTCTCATGAAATTGAATCCTCTCCCGTGTGTTCTTAGATGAGAGTAAATGACAGAGTGGTCTGGTTTTTACCACAGGAGACCTTCCTTTCCTACTCCACTCTTCCCACTAACTTGACCACACACGAATGAAATGGCAGCCTATTGGATTTTAAGTAAACTTTTTTCCCCCTAGATGACTGAAATGTAGGTATTCACTCCATTTAAACCAGGTGTTAAGAAAAATGATGTAAATACTCAGGGAGGGTATTAAGTTATCATTTTTCTTATTTGGGAGTTTAAAGTGCCATAACTAAATAACCTTCAGTTCATGATTCTAGAGTAAATTGAATTGGGTCAAGGGGCTTCACACATGGCAGGGGTTGAACATTCATTCTTTTATATTTGGGAAGATGAAAATGTTTCGCGGACTGATACACATTTTCTCTTAGTGAATATGGATTGTTTATTATCTCTACTGTCAAATACTCTTTTTGAAACTCAGGAAAGACAAAGGTTCAATTATATTACTTTTGTCAGTATGCAAACCAGGTGTGTTTTGTTTTTTTTCCTGTTGTCTGGATATGGCAATAGATTTTTTTTTTTACTTGCTGTGAGAACCCATACATGAAAAGAGAGGGGTCGAGTTGTTTGTGTGTGCCTATTGTGTCTTGAGATATATATGTGGAAAAGACATCTACTCCAGACTGTATTTTCAAAGAGGAAAGATTGCTATTTATGTGGTGCCACGTGATAATGTCTGTTAAAGGCTTCCTATGGACTGCCTTTATTTTAGTAAACTCAAGACACCAGTTAACCTCAACATAATTTTGGCCTTATTAGAACTTGTGCATTATATTGAAAGCCAGGTTTACATCACCTCACCCCATTATTCTTTTTAGTTAAGTAAATATATTCACCATATCATGTAACCAGATTGGGGCAATTTGGTTGACCTTTAAGGCAGTAGGTTTGACTAGCTAGCTGTACTTACTGTCAGATCTAATGCTAGGCACCAGAAACCACTTGAGCCAGGAGTGTGAATTGAGAACTCCAGAGACATTTTCAACGTACTTTAAACATTTTTAAATGTTTTATATGAATGTTTTACATATGTGTGATTGCCTAGATATTAAATTTACTTAGTGCTAAAGATGTTCATCATAAATAATTTTTTTAAAACAGCAGTAGTCGTAACTTATTTTACATATTGTTCCAAAGAAAAGAATTTTACTGTTTTAAAAATAACTGCATCTGAATTTGTGCCTTAAGTTCTCCAGTGCTATTTCACCATTTTTTCAATCTAAATAAAGCTTAGAAAAGTTTCATATTTGTTTCCTATAGAATGAATAAATCTCTTAAAAATTGTTTTCATTTCAGCCCTTCTTAAATTTTTTAATTAGCACCAACTGCGGTTGCTTGGGCGAATGAGAATGCTAAGAAAGGTTGTTGGGTGTTTGGAGTTTTATTATTATATTTTTTGGTTTGTTTGGGGTTTTTTGTTGTTGTTTTGACACCAAGGTGCTTTTTAAGATATTTAGAAAAAACATCCATCTTACATTGATTAATAAGCCCTTGTAAACATCCTTTACAATATCAACATCTAATGTCAAAAAACTAAATCTTATTTTTATTCCATTATGTACTTTTTTTTTTTCCCTCTACTGATTTTTTCAGTTAACTTTCTTGGAAAAGTTCTTACTCTTCCCTTTCCCATCACCCCTCCCATGGTTTCTTTATTTAAATTTTTGTTGAGAGTTTCTGGAGCTATCTGAGACAACACAATTACAGAGTTGAACAAAAGTATAATATGCTTTAGAACTTGTACAGACCTATGGCAGACAAATGCCATTTGCCTTCAGTTAGAGGCTCTAGAGTCTTCACAGTGGAAAGAGAAAAAAAAGGCTTTGTATTTCTTTGTTCTCAATTCAATTGTAGCACATTAATACTTACATGTTCTGTTTAAATATACTTTGTGCATAGTATTTTTTAAAAGTTGTATCTAATAAAATGTCTTTTAACCATTATTACTTGACTGTATGGTTGTATTAAATTTTGTTTACCAAAAATTTGTTACTATTTTTTATTTTAAATATATCCAAGTGATTGTGGGGAAATGGGATGGGGAAAACACATATTAATACATGTGTGATTTACTGGTATGTTCCTAAAGTAACTAGAAGAATTGCTTATACTTGGCAAACCATGGACAGTAGGTAAAGAATAAGAGCCTCTTGAACTTTTAATATTCTCTTTTAGCCCGGCTGGTGTTGCTCAGTGTTTGAGCGTCTGTCTGTGAACCAGGAGGTCACCGTCCGTTCAATTTCCGGTCAGGGCACATGCCTGGGTTTCGGGCTCAATCCCCAGTAGGGGGCATGCAGGAGGCAGCTGATCAGTGACTCTCGTCATTAATGTTTCTATCTCTCCCTCTCCCTTCCTCTCTGAAATCAATAAAAACACACTAATTTTTTTTTTTAATTCTCTTTTAAAAATCACTTATACTCGCCCTGGCCAGGTAGCTCAGTTAGAGCATCAACCTCATACAACCCCTACTGGGGATTGAGCCCACAAGCCGGGCATGCGCCCTGACCTGGGATCAAACAGGTGACTTCTCAATGCACAAGACAATGCTAACCAACAGAGCCACACCGGCCAGGCTAAACCCAGCTTTCTAAAAAGTCCTAGTTACACTTAGACTAGGCTTAGTGGCAACATAATGTGAAAATAGGTTTTGCCCTGGCCAGCTGGCTCAGTTGGTTAGAGCATTGTCCTGATGCTCAAAGACTGCAGGTTCCGTTCCCGGTCAGGGCGAATACAAGAGTCAGCCAATGAGTGCATGGCTGGGTAGAGCAACAAATCAATGTTTCTGTTTCTCCCTCCCTCTCTCTATAAAATCAAATTTTTAAAAAAGAAAATGGGTTTTGAACTCAACTGTGTTCAAGTGCCAACTTTAACATTTACTACCTGTATGTCTTTGGTCAAGATATTTAACCTTTCTGCCCTGGCTGATACGGCTCGCTTGGTTGAACGTGGTCCCGCGCACCGAAAGGTTGCCGGTTCAGTTCCTGGTCAGGGCACATCCTCAGGCTGTGGGCTCTGTCCCCAGGAGGGGATGACGTGAGGAGGCAGCCAGTGTTTCTCTCTCTCCTCCCTTCCTCTCTAAAAACTTTTTTTTAAAATATAGTTAGCCTTTCTGAGCTTCAGTTTTCCCTCTTCCCACTTAGGCTTGTTGTGAGGATAAAATTAAAATGTGAATGCACTTAGCTCAGTACTTGGTACTTGTGCTTAATCAGGATTATAGTCATTAACAGCTTAAATATTTCATTCATTCATTCATTTGGCAAACATGGGAACTCTTAATGGGATCAGGTAGAATGTTTCCTGATGGGTTTGCAATAACGAATGTGACAGTCCCTGTGCTCATAGACTGACAGGAGAAGCAGACCTGTGAACAGAAAATTGTATGTAGTGTGACAGGAAGTTCTGGGCATTCCAGGCACTAAGAACTGTGTAAATGGGAATAAAGAATCACCCCTTTTAGAGTAAAGAGATTTTGTGGTCTCTTTCCAATTGTTGCTAAGCAGTGGGCAAGGTGCTGTGGAATTAATACATCAATCTTTCTGTCAAGTGAGGAAATACATACAACAGGGAAGGGCTGCTTGCTAAGACCTGGAAAGCACATTACACTAATTTCTCAGTTTGTTGCCTTTTCCACCTGTCAACTTGTGGTTTCCTAATTCCTACCATTCACAATGTTTATTAGCAAATTTAACATCTGACTCAGCACTTCAAAATGCCAAAACTCAAAACATCAGGGTTTGGAGTAAAGAAAGGTTTATTGAAGGAGACCAGCCAAGAAGAAGGGAGATTTAGTGGTGCCTCAGATCCATCTTGCTCACTGGACTAGGTTAAGGGTTTTTAAACGATTGGGGGAATGGGTATGCAGAAGTGCTGGGGGGCAAGTTTTAATTGGAGGGCCTTGGAACTTGGCTATTTATGGTAAAGGGGTGTCAACACTGGATTTTCCTGGACAACAGACCCTTGGCTTCCAAAAGGGTTCTGGTGGTCAAGTTCTGGTTATGTCCTGGTCCTTTGATTCCAAAGGGGGGTGGGGGGAAGGATGCATGAAACTTTGGTTTCAAGCGCAGCTGGAGGTCAAAGTTCTCTTGTCTGTGCATGCCCTGGCTGCAGGACTTACAGTGTTGGTCTGCTGACTCTGAGATGCAACTCAGTATCTCATTAAACAGGATAGAACCATTTTGAGCTGGTTACAAATTACAATTTCTGCCATTATTCTGTGTCATTTTAGCATATAGGACTCATCCCTTTGCTCTAGCCTCCTATTATTTTGACCTTTAGTCAACAAACTTTCACCCCAGTTCACTCCAATAACACACAAGGCAAAGCCTTGAATTGCTCTTCCTGTGAAACCTCAAACTCTAACGCCTTTCTGTCTTTTGCCACAGCCTTCCTTCCCTTCCATCTCTCATTCCATGATTTTCCTTGTGATCTTATCCAGATCTCCAATCTTCTAACATCTCTTTATACAGGCCCCTGGATAACCCAATATCCCTTCCAGCCTACATTCCATAATTCTAATATTCCAACCACCCACACCAGCAGGCAAAACTTCCTCACCCTTTCGATCTCTCATTTCATTTACTCTCCTGCTGCTGACATGTGTCTCAGCCCAACTGTTGGCCTTCTCTGCTCTTACTCCCAAGCTGTTGAGCACTGGTAGAGAAAAGCAATTAGCTGTAAATTGATACATCAAAATTTTTGTGATCTCCAGCCTCAATAGGGCAAGATATTCTTGGCAAACCTTCAATGTGTATCTACTCTCCTTTTCCCTTTCTCCATAACAGCTCACGCATCATGCCCCTGGAGCACTCCTCTTTCTTTTGTTTTTAGCAGTGGATCTTGCCTTCTCCTTCAAAGACTTAAAGGACATGAGGTAGAAACTCTGTCAACATCTTGTCCTCCTGTACTTATTTCCGATCCTCTCTCTTCATGACGTAGGTGCCCCTTCTCCATCTAAACTCTAAATCCCCCTCATTTGGCATCTTAGGGACTTCCCTCTGTCTCCCTCTCTGATTGTCAACCTCACTCTATGAACATTTTCCCATTGCCTCTCCCATCTTTAAAATACTTTCTGTGCCCTAGGTTTCCTTCTAACTCCACCCACTTTTTAAAAGGTCTCTCTTTTGCCTCACTTCTTAATACACTGCAGTCTGGCTCACACACTTACACTGCTACAGAAATCACCCTTTCCAAGAGCACCAGTTACATCTCTGTTGTTAAATTCCAAATTCTTATCTTATCTCCCTCCAAATTTTGATACTCTTGATTATATTTTTCCTATCTTGGCTATCATCACACTTTTCCTTTCACTTCCCTTTTATGGGCTCTTCCTCATTCCTAAATCCGCAGTCATCACGCTTTCTTCTTACCCTGCAGATAATTATCCTGGGTAACTTTATCCGCTTCCATGGCTCCAGTTATGACTGTATTTGATGACTCCTAAATAAGTCAAGACACTTGATACACACAACAATGATCTTTAAGCAGAAATAATCTGGATAGGACATCCATGTCCATCCACCATAACTACCAATGAATTTATCTTTACCTTGTTTACTCCTTGATTGAAATCCCTGGTGGAAACAAATCAATTGATTGACACTCTAGTTCATATATCTGACTGGCTGCTAAGGGTCAGGGAGAGAAATCGGAATTTTTTAGGAAGATGAAGGCTTTGCTTCTTGCCAAAATAAATACAATATGAAATTCCCCAAACCTTGAGTGGGTAGGGGATGGGGAGGAGTGCTTCATGGGCTTACCCATCTCTGTGCCTTGGCTTCCTTCTGCAAGGAATGCCCCGCCTCTAGCTGTCTCCCACAGTCTCTGAGAGAGCTAGGATTCCTTTCCTCAGGGCAGCTTTTGTAAACATCCTCTTTCCACCCGTTTGAGTTAGATAAACTCTTATGTACTCCCATTACCCACTTCATATACCTCTGTCTTTTCTGTTTGCTTGACTCTTTACCTCCCTCTCCCAGATTATGGACTCTTCAAAGTCAGGTGAGGTCCAAGAATCTCTAGCCCAGAATCCAGTTCAGGGGAAAGGATCAGCTGGGGTAAGATGCCTTAGTGGATAGTTTTGGAAAGCTCAAGGTCACTGGAGAGGGAAAGGAGACAGAAAATGGCTAGAAAGTAAAGTGCCAATGACAAATGGCCTATTTCGAATTTGCCTAGAACTGAAAAGTCTCATCAATATTTGTTAAATCTTATTTTTAATTATTTCCTGTCATCTTACATAACTGATAGTGACTTTCCTTGACCTCATCATTAGGTTTTGGGTTTCTGTCTAAATTTAGGTTCAGTAGCAACCCTTTCCTTGCTTCTGGTCCAGCTCATATGCTACCTTATCTATGAAGCCTCTCCTGATTCCCCAAATGGATTTATTTTTCATTCCTTGAGGGCAAGGACCAAGTCTGCCTTTTTATCCTAACTCTATCCCCAGCCCTGGCAAAATGCCTGGCACAGAGTAGGTAATGAATATTTATTTGACTGATATCACTATGGGAAGCAGAAGAGGTATGTTGGGAAAAAGGGAGGAATTATAAAGCCTCCAAAGTCCTTTAGTGATTCCTGGTTTGGTTCACAGCTACTGCCTCTCTTGTTATCCTATGTGGACATCCTAAGGGATTGCTATCCAATCTTTTTATTTTTTATTTTTTTAAACTTTATTGTATCGGCGTGGCTCAGCAGTTGAGCATCAACCTAGGACCCAGGAGATCATGGTTTGATTCCCAGTCAGGGCACATGCCCAGGTTGTGGGCTTGATCCCCTCAGATAACTGAGTGCAAGGTGAAACTGCTAACCAAAATATGTAAGAAAGGAGGAAAAGTAAGCTTTAAGTGAAAAAAATATGGGTTTAATGGTAGATTGGCCGAATTTGCTTCAGAGCAATACAAGGGGAAATGACTTAAAAGCACTTGAAAATAATGGTCCAGATTCAGGATGGAGGTCCAAATTTAATAGTCTAGATTTGGAACTCATTGGTATATAAGGACAGTCAAAGCTGTGTACAAGGAGAAAATTATTCAAGAAATGAGAGCAAACCAAGGACAGAGGACATAGAAACTTCAGTCTTTGGGCATAGGCAGAGAAAGAGGAGCCTGGAATAGAGACTGAGAAAGAACTATCAGAGGAGTTGAGGAAATTAAGGAAAGAGACACACGGAAGAAATCTCCTGTGTCATACAGGAATGTACTTGTCTGCAAATAACAGAAAGCCTGAACACAAGTTACTTAAACAAATGAATGATATTTTTCTTACACAGCGAGTTGGCGGTCTAGGCCCGGTCCCAAGGCTCGATACTGTCTTTGAAGACCCAGGCTCCTCCTTCCTTCCTGCCCCACCATTCTTAACATGTTCCCTCGTAATCTCATGGCTGAAGGACGGCTGCTGAACTTCAGGCATCACATCCAAACTCAAGGTAGGAAGAAGGGGACAGAGGGGCAAAGGCAGGACTGGCTACAACCCTCCACCTTCACTGGGAGTCTCTCTTTTTATTCACTGAACTTGAGGTTTTCTTTTCTTGGCTAGAACTGAGCCACATGGTCACTCCTGGCTACAAGGGAGGGTAGGAAACTGAGTGTTTACTTTCCAGTTTCTATAGAAGGCGGGGAGGAAGGGTTGGGAATGATGTGAAGTCTGCCAAACTGCTGCGTATGCCATGTCTAAAAGGAAAGTTGTAAGAAGAAATATGGGGTAACGAAAGCAGGAGAGGAGAGGCACAGCTTCTTATCACTATGTTGTTGCAGAAATAAATCCTTTAGCCCTAGCTGGGTAGCTCAGTTGGTTGGAGTGCCATCCCCATGTGCCGGGGTTGCAGGTTTGATCCCAGTTGGAGCACATGCAGGAGTCAACCAATGAGTGCAACGAAAGGCAGATTGATGTTTCTCTTTCTCTCCCTTCCTCTCTCTAAAAATCAATTAAAAATAATTACAAATAAATAAATCCTTTATACAAAATATAAATGTCAACAATGTACATGCAGTTTACAATTAAGGGTAAAAAATAAAAAAGTTTTCCAGCTATCATACCCCTTATTATTATTTGTTTTGTTTTTTTTTTTACTTTAAAACAGACTGCCTGCATTCGGGGCCATGAAGACCTAAAGTCATTCTATACAGAAACTCAACTCAAATTCTCCACTTGGTCTTTATCTACAATGAATAGAATATAAGCAGCAGGGAAAATTCCCTGATCAAAAGTTTCCCCTCCTTTTGTTCCTTTTCTAATGAGAACAATTCTTCTCCAGACACATTTATGACTGTTCTTACATTATTGCTGCTCGGCTGGGGAACACCAAACCTGGATGGGTTTACTCTGAATGTATGAAAATAAGGCATTTTACAAGCACAGAAGGAGAAACATAATGGCCATACAAAGTATGAGTTTGGAGATGTTTGGAGAATAAAAGTTATTACACACGTGGTATGTCTTACTGCCAAGGTCAATTTATAGAAGATTGTTCATCCCAATTAAAAGCCTCTGTTTACTTACATTGGTGAATCTGAGAATTGATTACAGGGCAACGTCCCACAATCTGCCATTGGGTGCCCCATTGCGAAGGTGGAATACAATTTCTAACATCAGGGTCAACAGGAGAGCACTCTGGGCAGTCACTGATTTTTGAAACCTGATACATGCAACATTATTTGTTTTGGCTCAGTTTAGGCCACCAGAGAAAGAAGGCTATTTACAGGCAGGACTGTACCTTTTGACTAAGGGCATTTGGGGGCAGTTCCAGAACAGATGGGCCATTAACTAGGAAGCCAGGAAAAAATCATGATAAAAGCTAACAGAGGATAGTACAAGTAAATACCACCAAGGAATAAAGGATATAAAAAATTCTATCAACAAATAAACAAGCTATTACTAGTGTCGTTACTTTTTTTTTGTAACAGAGAACCGTAGGGTGGAAGTTCAATTTAAAAACAATTAAATGAAAATATCTCAGCATTGTATTAACTGGACACCTAAAAGATGATTACATATATAAGGAAATATAACCAAATTAAAATCAAAGTTCTTCGATTTTAAAAAATTTGCCCTGGAAGTTTAAGTAGAAGTATTTTTGTATGTTCCCCTTTTTGCATTGTCTAAATTCTATCAGGAACAACCCATATTATAGCTGAAATTTTATATTTTACCTTACCTTTACAAATAATTTTCAGACATTTTTAGCCTATGCCCAGAGGCCTCTTTTTTAACAACTTTATTAATTCACATTTTTGCTGTGAACATTCCTGTACAGATTTTGTGCGGACATATGCTATTGCTTCTCTCGGGTATTTGCCTAGGAGTTAATTGCTGGGTCCTTTGGTAACTCTGTGGAACTGCCAAGCTGTTTGCCAAAGCAGCTACACCCTTTTACATTCCCATCAGCAATGTATGAGGGGTCTAATTTCTCCACGTCTAGAGGCTTCATTTTTATATGAAACTGTGAACAGAAAAAAATGGCCATTCCATGGAAAGTAACCTCACAGGGTGATCTGATCATAAATTCCTAACTGGGCAGGTCATGGTGGGTAGTCATGGCCCAGGCATATAACTTCTTTAGTGAAAGGTTTTAAGCCAGGTGTGCATTAGGTTAACACCCCTTATAAATATCGGAAGTATAATACCCCTCAAAGTGGGTATTAACTCTCAAGAGAGGATGGACACAGTCTTGTTCACGATCCTGTAATCCAATCCCCACTTTCCTTTCTCCCACCTTCCTTATACACCCTTTTTCATTTCAAGTGCATAAAAGAAACTGCAAAACCGCTATTCTGCGGAGCATTTGAGATCTTGCTCTCCAGCATATATCATCAGTTTGGCTCAAGTAAATTCATTAAAAATTCTCTGCAGATGCCCTAACCTGTGTTGCTCAGTTGGTTAGAGTATCGTCCCCATAAACTAAGGCTGTGGGTTTGATCCCTGGTCAGGGCACATACAAAAATCAACCAATGAATGCATAAATAAGTGGAACAAATCACTGTGTCTCTCAAATCAATGAATAAAAATAAAAACAAAAATGAAACTTCTCTACAGGTTTCGACATTTCTTATGTTAACAAAACAAACATAGAGAAGTCAACCAGTTCCAGCTATAGACAGCTTCCTTACAGGGAAAATATCCTCTTTTTTTTTTTCTTCATGAATGAAAACATGTCTTGCATCATCTCCCTCATTCCCAAAGTCTGTATTCCCAGGTGACTACAATCCAGAAGGAGGAGAAGCACAATATGTGGCTTCTCTGGGGTTAGGGCAGGGTCCACTAGATCTACCGAGTGGGATATGGTTTTACCAAAATCCAAAAAGGCCTACCAAATGTTTGGTTTCTTGTTTGGACCTGGTTGGGGACAATCATTTATTTTTAACTACCTGAGTGTAATTCCCAGGCACTAACTAATTTAAGTTTGCTTGAGGCAGTAAATAAGTGAAGTTCTCATTTTACAAGTCTAATTAGTATCTGCATCCTGGTAGGGGAACCTCATTACCTTAAGGGCTCCAGGAGTCTGATTCCTGTTGATTGGTTCCTGTTAATCATAGGAAGGGTGGTTGGTCTTCCCAGGGAGGAGGCCAGGATACCTGGGGACTGGGACTCTCCGGTCAGTTTGGCACCAGTTTTCCATCTGAGCCAGCTTCCTCTTCCCACTCAGGCTGAGCTTTGGGTTCATCACCCTTCTCAGGCTTTCCTTGTTTCTCTGCTGCAAGAAGCTATTTGCCAGCAATTGCCAGTGTGAGGCTCCCCTAAACTACCGGCTCCTTTCCCTAGGTCACTGTCAACACTCCTGGAACTTCCCCCCAACCTCCCTCCTCCCTCACCCCCCACCCACCCATACCTTAACCCTATCCCACACCCTACTCCACTCCCAGCCCCCTCCACCTCCAGTGATTGTACTGCTGAATAATGCCTGAGGAGGCCTGGCCAGGGAGGGGCCTGAAATCCAACATCCAGCCACTTGCCTTGCTGTGTGCCCCAGCACAGGTCTTTGTTTGTTTGAAGGATAGATACAGCAGCTTTTTCTCCTGTACCATTTGACTTTGCAGGGGTTTCACTTTCCTTCCCAGTCTCCTCCTAGTTCACTACCAAGCCTCTCTGTATTTTCTCCCCAGTTGTTGAATCTATTCACTTACTTTCCTCTACCTCCACTGTCCAGTGGAAGCCACCCTCATATTTCACCTGGACAACTCAAATTGCTTTCCAACTGTCTGGATGCTTTTTTTTTTTTTTAAATTTATTGATTTGAGAGTTAGAGAGAGGAAGGGAGAGAGAGAAACATCCATTTGTTGTTCCACTTATTTATGCATTCATTGGTTAACTCCTGTATGTGCCCTGACCAGGGATAGAAACGGAAACCATGGCATATCAGAAGTTTGCTACAACTAACTGAGCACCTGACCAGGGCGTGATCTTTTTTGAAGGGAAATTGAATACATTCACTCCTCACTTAAAACCTTTGATGACTTCCTGTTGTTCTTACAATAAAGATCAAAATCTTACCACCACCTCCTTTGTGATCTTGCCTCTGACTAAACTCTCAGGGCCATCCGCAGCCACTCTGCTCTTGCTTAAGTTACCCTGGACTTCTCTCACCTTGTCTTAGGCTTTATCATGACCCAACAGCTTCTACTGCTTCAGGTTTCATTTAATATTTTTTCAGGGAAGGTTTTTCTACTTCCGCATTAAATTTGCCCCCTCTGTGCTGTGCCTTCTCAGCACCCTGCCCATTTCCTTCAGAGAGCTTATCTCTGTTACTGAAATGGACACATTGCATGCGCATGTGTAAAGATCTGTAGCTATGTTATTTCTCTTTAAATAATGCAAGCTTTCTCATGGGCTTTAATTCCTACTGGGGGCTGGGTTAAACTTAAACTTTTGGATTAAAATGATCTGGTCTTAAACAATCTCAGCTGGGATATTCAGTCAATTCAAAGTTGCAACCCTGTCAGAACTTTCCCTCCCCCTCTTGACTTCCCAAGATGGTCTGTAGGATCAAAGGGAAGTTTCATGGAAGTGGTAGGAGCTGGGAGCTGTATCCTGGGTCCTCACTGGCCTCTGCTTCCTAGTCACTCCTGGTCACCATGGTCCTGCTGGCACCAACTGCTGAGCTTGTTGGCTGGCAAGCTCATGATTTGTTATTTCAACACCTTGAGTGTCGGATGTGTCATCTTCCCACCTCAATTCCTCCATCTCTGTTCTGCTCACCAGCTGATGTGAGAGCACTTCTGCTCTTGCCTGGGTCTTCAGCTTTGCCCATCTTTGGAGTCTTAGCCACATTCTCCAGCCATTTCCTGACAAATCATTCCGCCCTTGCCTTTGGTTTAGGATCACCTGGCCCATGGCACAGTGCCCATTGGCCTATCCATGGCTCTCAACCATGCTTTTTGCTTGCCTAGCAGGGAGCATACAGAAAAGAGTTCCTAGCATGCCATGTGCAAGTTATGGACACCCAGCAACATTCTCTCATACTCCTCTCCCTCCCCAATGCTGCTCTCTGCTCCTACTCAGCTCAGTGTAAGACTTCTGCCAGAACTCGGCAGCCTCCTGAGCTGGACCAGGGGAAATGGGCTTCCAACCCCATCCCACCCCACCCTGGCCCCGGCCCTCTATCAGGGTTAGACCCCAAAAGTAGGGGAACACTGACACACTCATGCTGACCTCTTACCCTACCTATTTCTCCATAACATTTATTTTTATCTCTTCAATTCCTATTATCTCTGTGGGTTTTAGCTTAAAGCTCAGGGAGGCCTTTCCTGGCCTTTCACATAAGATTGACTGTAAATTCACAAGGACAGGAACCGTTTTGCTCATTTCTGATTCTCAGTGCCTAACATAGGGCTTGGCACACAGTGCCAAAACACAGAATAGAAACGTAATAAAAATTTTCTGAACAAATATTGTTAATATGGTTTACCCCTAATAGACCAAAACCCCCAGATTCCCTTATCATGTGGAGTCAATTCCCTTACTTTGGAGTCAGTTCCTGGCCCTCTTCTTCACTCATTCAACAAATACTTTTTGAGTTCATACTATATGCAATGCACTGGGCTTGCTATTGCAGATAAAAAAGTAAATCCTTTAAAACATTTTTATTAAACATTAAATACATCCAAAAAGTTGATAACATAAGTAAAGTATAAATCAATTACAAAGTGAACCCTCTCAAAACCTACCACCCATCTCCAGTGATAAATCTTTACATAATGAGAACAGATCAAAGGGGGACAGAAACACATCCCCCTGGAGACCAGTTGGGAGCCTAGAGCAGCCTTGAGCAGAGAGATGCAGGGGTCTGCGGCAGGGTGCTACAGGGAAGAGGAGGGTAGGGTGGGCTCAAGAGACATTTAGGAGGACTGGGCTTGATGGATTGGTACTCGCTAGTTGTGTGACCTAGATAAGTCCCAATCTTTCCAAGCTTCAGTTTCTGCATCAGTAAAGGAGGCTGGTAATAACTACAGTTATTTGTATTCCCAGCACCTAGCACAGAGCTTGGTGTAGAATGACACACAAAAATCATAGCCACTGTTGTTACTACTGTACTGTATAAACTCCGTGAATGCTGGCAGGGGGGATATCCTGTCAGACTTGGAGCTGGAACCCTCCATTTCCTTCTGGGGAAGAAAACGACAAGTTATGGTGACTGCCAGAACCTTGCCACACTTCCAGGAACAGCGGCGGCGCGGGCCTGGGTCCGCCGGCCCCGCCCACATTCCAGCGAGCTCCGCCCCCGGCCGCGCGCCGCCGCCGCCGCCGCCGCGGCGCGCGCCCCGCCCCGCCCCTGCTGGTGACGTGCGGGGCCGAGCGAACCCGGCGGGCTGCACCGAGCCTTGTGCTTCCGCGGGCTCCGGGGTCGCTGGGGCTTCGTGGCGCGGGGGTTAGGGGGGGTTTCGCCTGCTCCCTCGCCTTCCCCGTGCTGTCTCGCGGCGTCCAGCTTGGCCTGCGTTTCAGCCGAGACCAGGGAGAGGGTGAGTGTTGGCGGGAGCGGGACGGGACCCGCGGGGAGCGCGCTCTGCTCTCCGGGGCCTTGTCTGGGCGGGGGCGGCGCGGGCACGTGCGCGCCCCTCCCCCACCCCGCGGCCGCGCGGCCCCGGGTGCAGAGGGGAGGGAGGCAGCGAGTGCTGAGAGGGTTGGATCTGGAGGTGGAGGCTGGATCCTGGGTGTCTGTGGGTGTCCGGGGAGCCTCCGAAGCGGGAACCGGAATTTGGGTTTGGGGGGGTCCTTTTCTAAGGGGCACAGCGCTCGCTGAGGGGACGGGGGTCCCTTGAGCCTCAGTAGTCGGAGCTCTCAGGATGTTAAGCTTGGTGGCCTGTGAGGGGATCGGAGGCGAGATTTGGCCCCAGCACTAGGAAGTTGTGGATTTACCAACAAGAATCCCGGAATGTCCCTCCAACCTGTCGCCGTCCTACCGGTCCCCTCCGTGAGGGATGAGCAGGTCTGAAAGGTTGGCGGGTGTTCCGGGGATGGGGCCCGAGGAGTTGCGGCGGCGGAGGCGTGAGACCGTGCGCGCTTGGAGTGCAGAGCTGGGGAAAGTGAGTACTTGGAAGAAAGGCTGATTTGGTGGGTTGTGGCCAGATTGCAGAGGACAATGAAGTTTAGAGCATAACATTTTTTTCCTGTCATGAATGTAATTATGTTAAAAAATAGAAAGTAGAGGAAGAAAGTATCACCAGTAATCCTTAGAGTTTGATATACGTTTGCTAGTATTTTTCATCTAAGCTTATAACAATTAAAGATTACTTACAATTTTCCGTTCTCTTTTCTGGTTAGCATGTAAAATGCGTTGTAATGAGTAGTACTCAGCAATATCATTTCCTGTTTCTTAATAAGCAAGTACCAAGTACTCATCACAGAAAATTTTAAAAATACAAGCAAAACGAGAAAAAACACCCATAGTTTCCCTGTCTACAGAGATGATCATCGAGTGTATGTTTTAGGCTGTGTGTATTTTTTCAAAAATAGGAGCAGATGATGCTCTGATTAGGAATTCCGTTTTTATGGGAAGCCTTTGAAGGTTTTAAGTTGGTAAGGATCATAATCTGACTGCTATGTAGAGACCAGTTAGGATGCTGTTTGCAGTACCTTGAACTAGGTCCATGACAGTGGAGATAGAGAAGGGTGGAGAGATTAAAAAAGTATTTTGAAGGAAGAATGAACAAGATTTGGAAATGGATTGATTAGGGAAAGGGAGAAGTCTTTGCTTTTTCAATATTTGTTTTGAGCAACTATAAATAGATGGTGCCATTAACTGAGAAAGAGAAAAATGGAAGAGAAATTTGAGGTGGGGAAAATAATAAGTTTTGTTTTGGATGTATTAAATTTGAGATGCATACTAGTTATAAAGTCAGTGTGTTGAGGAGGCAGTTGGATGTACAGGTTTGGAACTCACATAAGAGAGAGCGTAGAGCTGGAGATAAAAATTTGGGAGTACTCAGTTATATAGATGATATCAAAGTTTTGGGACTAGATCACATAGGGAGAAAGAGTATAGAGAAGTGAAAATCCATGCTTGGACACTTTAGTACTTCAAGGTCTGGTAGAGGAAGACGACTGAGCACAGTACAGGAAGAAACAGACAATGAGGTAAGAGAAAAAGGAGACTGGTATCATGGGAACCAAAAGAGATAAGTTTCTGGAAGATGGAGAATTGGTTCTTTTATCAGCATTTCTAAGATGTTTGGTAAGATGCTCAATTGGATTTGGCATCGTGGAGGTTATTGGTTTTGGTCACTGGTAGTACTATCCAGAGTTCTAGAAGTGAAAGGTAGATTGGAATGATTGAATGGGATGTGAGGAAGTGAAGACAGTGGGTGTGAATTAGAAAAAAGTGCCCCTTCAAGACACCTAATGTCCATCTACCCCAAAACAGAATTTAATAGATGAAAAGCTTATGTCTTGTTTATTTCCATTCTTTGATTACTAATATAGTTGAAGATTTTTTTCACATTTATTGATCATTTGTGAATTTCTGTTCCTGTCCTCTGTTATGCTGCTTCTTTTACATTTTCTAATTTATTGTTGAGTTCTTTAGATAGTAAAAATATGTAGCTGACATAGTGGAATCATACAATATTTGTCTTTTTGTGACTGGCTTATTTCACGTAGTATGATATCCTCTAGGTTCACCCATGTTATAGCATGTCATAATTTCCTTTTTTAAGGCTGAATAATCCAGTGTATGTCTATATTTTGTTCATCCAAGTATCAGTGAACACTTGGGCTGCTTCATGTTTTGGCTGCTGAGAATAATGCTGCTAAGAATGTGAGTGTACAGATATCTGTAAATATCTGTTCAAGTTCCTGCTTTCAGTTCTTTTGAATATAGACCCATAAGTGGGATTGCTGGATTATATGGTAGTTTTATTTTTAATTTTTTGATGAATTGCTACACTGTTTTCTATAGCAGCGGCACCATTTTACATTCCAACCAACTGCACAAGAGTTTGAATTTCTCCACCTCTTCACCAGGACTTGTTTCCTGTTTGATAGTAGCCATCCTAATGGGTATGAGATGATACATCACTGTGGGGGTTTTTTTGTTTGTTCTTTTTAATCCTCATCTGAGGATTTTTTTTCCCCCATTGATTTTTTGTTTTTAGAGAGAGTGGAAGGGACGAGAGAGAGAAAGAAACATTGATGTGAGAGGTACATGGATTGGCTGCCTCTCGCTTGCGCCCCAGCCGGGGCAGGGATCCGACCTGCAACCCAGGTACATCCAGGAATTGAACCCAGGACCCTCTGGTGCACGGGCTGATGCTATAACCACTGAGCCACACAAGCCAGGGCTCATTGTGCTTTTGATTTGAACTTTACTAATGTTATGTTGAGCAACTTTTCATATGCTTATTGGTCATTTACATATCTTTTTTGGAGAAATCTATTCAAATCCTTCATCCATTTTTTAATCCGGTTGTATGTTGTTAAGTCCTAGGAGTTCTCTCTATATTCTAGATATTAATCTCTTATTAGATATATGAATTGCAAGTATTTTCTCTCATTCTGTGTGTTACTGTTTTACTCTGTTGATAGTATTTTTTTAAAACATTAAAAAAATATGTCTTTATTGATTTCAGAGAGAGGAAGGGAGAGAGAGAGATAGAAACATCAATGATGAGAGAGTTATTGATTGGTTGCCTCCTGCACACCTCCTGCTCGAGGTCAAGCCCACAACCTGGGCATGTGCCCTGACCGAGAATCGAACCTAGATCTCCTGGATCATAGGTCGATGCTCAGCCGCTGAGCCAAACCAGCCGGGCAGTTGATAGTATCTTTTGATGCACAAAATTTTTAAGTTTTCTTGAAGTTCAGTTTGTCAGTTTTTCTTTTGTTACCTGTGCCATTGTTGCCATATCCAAGAAAAGCATTGCCAAATCCAATGTCATGACACTTTTTTGTCTTATGTTTTCTTCTGAGCGTTTTATTGTTTTAGGTCTTACATTAAGGTCTTATACCTATTTTAAATTAATTTTCTTTATGTATTAGATAAGAGTCTGTATGATTTCATTCTTTTTTAAAATATATATTTGATTTCTTTTAAAAAAAAATCTTTATTGATTTCAGAGAGAGGAAAGGAGAGGGAGAGAGAGAGAGAGAGAGAGAAACATCAATGATGAGAGAGCCATTGATTGAGCCCACAACCCAGGCATGTGCCCCGACCAGGAATCGAACCCCAATTGCCCGGATCCTAGGTCGATGCTCAATCGCTGAGCCACACCCGGCTGGGCCATATTTGATTTCTTAATTTATTTTTTATATGCTTTTATTGATTTTAGAGAGAGGGAGAGAGAGAAAAGTGATCCGTTGCCTCCCATATGCACCCAACCGGCTATCGAACCCACAACTTGGGTATGTGCCCTGACTGGATATTGAACCAAATTACCAACCTTTTGGTGCACTGGATGACACACTCATCCAATTAATCCACAGTGGCCAGGGCTTAATTGATTGTGTGAGCAGAGAGACAGAAACGGAGAGACAGAAACACTACTTTGTTGTTCCGCTTCTTGTATGTGCCCTGACCAGGGATTGAACCCGCAACCTTGGCATGTCAGGACAACGCTCTAACCAGGGCGAAATGCAACTGAATTTTTGTGTGTTGACTTTGTATCCTCCTACTTTGCTGAATTCATTTATTCTAACAGTTTTTTGTGTGTACAATTTTTAGGGTTTTCTACATAAGGGATCATAATAAAATGCTTTCATATTCATTTAGTGGATGCACTATAATTTGCTATGGACTATTTCCAGTTTTTTATTATAAAATATATAGGAACAAGACAACTAACATTTAAGTTGTAGATCTGTAAGTGCAGCTCACATATGGTGTACATCACCCTGCCTTGAGAGTATTTCCTTAGGAGAGAGCCTCAGAAATACCTGATCCTCCTCTCTTCTCATTTGACCATAGATTTTTATTTGAATCTTCATTGTCACCTCCTTAAATTGCCCTCCACCTCCTTGCCTTTAATCCTGGTGCCCTTTCATTCTGTTTTCTACACTGCTACCGAATGAAGAGTGAGGGTCGGGTACACTTCTCCCTCATAGAAAACAAGACTTAATGAAGCAGATTGTTTATCATCTGTTCTGTGGGTGTTAGAAAAAAAAAGTTTTCAAAGGCTGGAGTGCACTTCATGGATGAGTCAGAACTTAATTTGATTCCTGAAGGATGGAATAGCATTTTAGTAAGTGGAGAGAAGGCAGAGGTGAAATATTACCCACTAGAAGGTAGTTGGGAGATGTTCAGGCATGTGAACTTTGATGACTGCAGACAAGGAGAGGTAGAACTTGTTCTAGGTAAGGATTGTTTACCCTGCTTATCTGAGGAGTGAGCCAGGGTTTTAGATACATTGGTGATTTATGTCTATTTTGTTTTGTAAAAATTTTATTTGAGATTGTATACTTTTATTGAGAGATAATTCATATAATGTAAAATTCACCATTTTTTTAAAGATGTGTTTTTTAAAAATATATCTTTATTGATTTCACAGAGAGGGAGGGAGGGAGATAGAAACATCAATGATGAGAGAGTCATGACTGGCTGCCCCCTGCAGGCACCGGACTGGGGATGGAGCCCACAAACCTGGGTATGTGCCCTGACCGGGAATCGAACCACTATCTCCTAGATCCTAGGTCGATGCCCAACTGCTGAGCCACGTCTAGCCGGGCAAAATTCACCATTTTAAAGTGTATAAAGTATATTCACAAGGTTGTGTAACCATGGCTATCTAATTCCTTAACTTTTCCATCACCCTAGAAAGAAATTCCATATCTATTAGCAGTCAGTTCTAGTTTCCCCCTCTCCTCACTTCCTGGCAACCACTTTTTGTGTCTGTAGATTTTTACCTCTTTGTGAACATTTTCTATAAATAGAGTTATATAACATGTGACCTTTTGTATCTGGCTTCTTTAACTTAGCATGATATACTCAAAGTTCACCCATGTATCAGTACTTCATTCTTTTTTATTGCTTAATAATATTCCATTGTATGAAGTTACCACTTTTTGTTTACCCACTCATCAATTGGTAGACATTTGGATTGTTTTCACTTTTTTACTAGTATGAATAATACTGTTATAAACATTCACATGCAAGTTTTTGGATATATACCCAGGAGTGGAATTTCTGGGTTATACAGTAATTCTGTGTTTAATTTTTTGAGGAACTGCCAAAAGTTTTCCACAGTGGCTGCACCATTTTACATTTCTACCAACAAAGTGTGAGGGTTCCCATTATGTATTCTTTATACATTTTTGGCAGACTATATTATATTTAATAGTGTCGTGTGTATTTAAAGAGCTTTATTGAGGTACAATTGGCATATCACAAACTATACATATATAAAGTGTAAAATTTGCTAAATTTTGACATACTTGTACACCTGTGAAACCATCCCTACAATCAAAATAGTAAACATGCATCATCCCCAAAATTTTTCTTATGCCCCTTGGTAATCCCTGTCTCATGCCTCCCTGTCATTGTCTCTTCCCCTGGCAACCACTGATCAACTTCCTGGCACTGTAGAAGACTAATTTGCATTTTATATAAATGAAATTGTAGTATATACTATTTTCTTAAGCTGACTTCTTTCACTCAACGTCATTTTTAGATGAATTCACCTTGCATATATCAATTCAATCCTTTTTATTGATGAATAATAGTCTGTTGTGTGGATGTATCACAATTTGCGTATCCATTCATTTGCTGATGAACATTTAGGTTGTTTCCAGTTTCTGACTATCACGAATAAAGTTGCTCTGAACATTTGTGTACAAGTTTTTGTGTGGACATACACTTTTATTCTCTTCGGTAAATACGTAGGGGTGGAATGGCTGAGTCATATTGTAGGGTATATTTAACTGTTTAAGAAATTGCCAAACTGTTTTCCAAAGTGATTGTCTCTTTTTACATTCCCATCAGTGAGAATTCCAGTTATTCCACACTCCAATTATGTTCTTTTTAACATATAGAGAAGTAAGAAGAAAACAGAAAGAGACATAAAGAATACCTATAATCCATCTCTCAGATTGTTCCTTTTGGTGTTTTCCTTCCCCCAAATAACTCATGTACATGATTAGAAAATTCAAACATCGTAGTCAGGAATAAAATGAAAAGCAAAACCACTACCCAGAGGCAATTCTTGTTAACTGCTTTTGATCTTCTAGAAAAACTTACACAAACATATACCTTTTCTCTTCCAGTTTATAGCCGAAGGAATCAAAATATATACACTGCCCTGCACCTTGATTTTTTTCACTTTGCAATTTATTTTACAAGTATTTTTATAGCAGCATATTTTTAAATGGTTGCATTACAATCTTACAGTAGTGCAGTCGGTTTTGCTATAAGAAAACACAAGTTTGTTCAGTGCAGTTGATATAATAGGGAATTGTTTAAATATAATGTGAAGTTCACATTTCTTATGTGTGATTTTGTCTGCAAGAAATGCTCGGTGAACGAAGGAAACTACCCTGCCGAACTGAGCCATGGAAGGAATACACAAGCCTCACACAGGCACACACCTCAAACACCTTCCAGCGACCTGTTTACTGCTGTGCTATGAGCCACACCCATCCACATCTGGTGTTACAGCTTTCTCTTGATTTCATATTACCCTTCTACCACTGGACAGTAACTCACAAGCTGCAGACTTTCAGTGCCCACTAACTATCACAGCAAACCTGAGGTCTTTTTCAAGGTAAAGTGTTTATAGCATTTGTGTATTCCTTAACCATCTAGCATGTGTAAAACTGCTACCATTATAATTAGATACTCCTTTTTATGTCACTGGTAAAATTGTTGAGTATTGTACTTCTAAACCCCATTTTTCCCATAAAGCTTGCGATTTTCATGATACAATTTTTACACAGCGTGATACTTTCTAGAAATGTGTATGTCACATTAGAGCAGAACTGATTTATTCCATAGTATGAATGTACATAATTTATTTTTAAATTTTTGAAGTTTTGTTTTTTAAAATGGTGATATACATCATATGTACTAAAGAGCACATAAATAAGGAAGTATGTTTTAAAAAATAGTGGTAAAGCAACAAATGCCTACCTTGCTACTGCCCAGCTTACAAAATAAGAAATTACTAATACTTTAGAACTTCCTTTATACTCCTCACTGATCATTTTATATTTTTTTGAATATCTGAAATACCTCATGAAAAAATTAAATTTTTTGTTGTTGTTAATCCTTACCTGAGGATAGTCTTTCCATTGATTTTTAGAGAGAGTGGAAGGGAAGGAGGGAGGGGGAGGGAGAGAAAAACATGATGTGAGAGACACATCGATTGGTTGCCTTCTGAATGTACCCCGACCGGGGCCAGGGATTGAACCTGCAACCCAGGTATGTGCTCTTGACATGGTATCGAACCTGTGACCCTTGGGTCCTTGGGCTAACGCTCTAACCACTGAGCAACACTGGCCAGGGTGAAAAAAATAAATTTAAAAGTATTAAAAATCTGTACTGCCCCACCTCCCAACTGGTCTTCCTAATGAATGTTGATTTCCTAGCTGATAGCCCTACCAGTGCACACATAGTATGCACACACATACCTGGGGTAGGATAATCTATAAATAGATTTCTGTTTAAGGTTAATGTTTTTTGGGTTTATCATTGTAATTTTTTACAACAGCTTTGTTGAAATCTAGTTCACATGCCATAGAATTCACTCTTGTAAAGTGTAAGATTTAATGTTTGTTAGTTGTTTTTTTTTTTACGTATATATATCTTTATTGATTTCAGAGAAAGAAAGGGAGAGGGGCCGAGAGAGAGAGAAACACCAGTGATGAGAGAGTCATTGATTAGCTGCCTCCTGCACATCCCCAACTGGGGATCGAGCCCGCAACCTGGGCATGTGCCCTGACCAGGAATCGAACCGCGATCTCCTGGATCCTAGGTTGATGCTCAACTGCTGAGCCATGCCTGGCTGGGCAATAGTCTTATTTTAATTTCTTTTTTGAGCCATGAGTTACTTAGAATATTGTATTTTCCATATCCTAGTGAGTTTTTGTTAATAATTTTATTAGGACCAGAGAATATGACTAAAACATTTTCACATTTTGTAATTATTGAGACTTTCTTTGTATCCTATTATGTGATTTAATTTTAATGAAGTTTTATAGATACTTCAAATGGATTATTCTCTGCTGGGTTCAGAGTTGTGTGCATCTGTTAAATCTGGCTTGTTAATCAAATCTGTATTTTTTATCTGTTTGATCTTTTAAATTTCTGAGAGATTTGTGTTCATATTCTATTATGATTGTGATTTTGTTAAATTCTTATATTTCTGGTTTGTTTTGCATTTTGTTTATTTTGACAGTATGTTTGGTGAGTAGGTTATGACATATCTTTGTGATTGTGTCTTTTTATAGTAGCAGTCTTTATTAAGTGTTTTTTTTTTTCCCTTAAATTATTGTCTGTTATTAATCTTGCCATGCCTGCTATCTTTTTGTTTGCATGTGTCTGTACAACTACAAATTTCTTTATTTTAAACATTTAGCCATAATGCTTTTGGAGGTATAGCAATATGAACAAATAAATTTATAAGTACAGTAATGTGGAAAGCATGATGCTAGTGTAAGCTAGTAGTTATATTCCTTGTGGGTATTTATATTTTGGCAGGTATTTTAGTTATCCATTCATTTACAGTCAATAGTTTATTGAGAGCTTATGGGAACTTTGTAGGGGGAAGATGGGGACAGCTACATTGGATGGTATAATCAAGGAAGGTTTCCTCTGATAAGGTGGACATTTGAGTTGGGATCTGATAAAGCTAACCTAGGGGAAGAGCATTCCAGAGAGAAGGAAACTTAAGTCCAAAAAAGGAAAGATTGAGGTGTATTTGAGGAGCAGAAAGAAAACCAATGTGTCTGGATGTTAATGATCAAGAATGGAGAGGGAGGCAGGGCCCGGTTCATATTAAGATTTTGTGTGTCATGTTGAAGAGTGATTTTATTCTAAGTGTATGGGAGGCCATTGAAGATTCCAGGCAGGAGATGACATGATCAGATAAATATTTTTGTAGTTCTTTTCTAAATTGAGGTATAGTGAAATACACATACAGTGAAATACACAGATTTTAAGTGTATAGTTAGATGAGTTTTCACAATTGCGTATAACCCATGTAACACACTCTTATTAAGATATAAAATGTTTCTATCACCCCAGAAAGATTCTTATTCCTCCTCTCAGTCAGTCCCCATCACCAGCACCCCACTACTATTTTCATTCACCGTAGACAAATGTGTCTGTTTTAGAACTTTATATAAGTGGAATCATTTTATGTACTCTTTTGTGTCTGGCTTCTTTTGCTTACCATAATGATTTTGAGATTCATTCCTGTTGTTGCTTGGATGGGGAGTTCATTGGGTACACCACGGTTTGTTTACCCATTGTCCTGTTTTGTTTTTTTGTAGATATTTTTGAAATGTCTTTGGCTAATAGAGGAGAATGGATTGTAGATTCTCTGATTCAAATATTTGATAAAGGAACACTGGTTGTCATGTTAACAAAGGGGAAAATATTTTGTTGGAAATGAAGACTACAGAAACAGGGCCAAAGAATTCTAAAATCATTAACATCTTAGAAACATTTGTCTGTATGGAAGCAGATGGAAAACAATTGTGCTGCTCCTCCCCATTCTCTCTTTTAAATCAGATGGGAAAAATTGTCTGGAATGAGAGCACAAAATTCAGTGATTCTAATGAGATTCAAATGCCATGAGGATCAGAGAGTTTTATATTGAGAAGATAACCTCACCCGAAACACCAATCACAAAGAACTTATGCACCCCTTTGTTCATAGCAGTGCAATTTACAATAGCTAAGATCTGGAAACAGCCCAAGTGCCCATCAGTAGATGAGTGGATAAAAAAGCTGTAGCACATTCACACACATGGAATACTATGCAGCTGTAAAGAGGAGAGATCTTTTAGCCTTTGGCACAGCATGGGGGGAACTAGAAAGTATTATGCTAAGTGAAATAAGCCAATCAGAGAAAGACAAATGCCACATGACCTCACTTATACATGGAATATAATAAACAAAATAAACAGATGAACAAAATGGATCCAGAGACATAGAAGCGTGGAACAAACTGAGGGAAGGTGGGGATGGGGGTGTGGGTGGGGAGAGATTAATCAAAGAACTTATATGTTTATAAGCATAACCCATGGACACAGACATTGGTATGGGGAAAGCCTGGGGGTGGGGTGGATGTGGGGTGGAGGGGATCAATGGGGATAAAAAGGGGACATCTGTAATATCTCAACAATAAGATAAACTTAAAAAAAAGAGAAGATACCTCACATAGTACATAGCACATTTTTCAAGGACCGCCTTCCCCCAAGAATTGGCCACATCTGTAAGAGGGGTTCTAGGACTAGGTTCTATAGGGCTTCTAGGTTTTCTCTGACATGAAAACGAAAACCTTTTACTAAGAGTTTCTAGTGACTATGTATTACATAATTTTGTTTTTTTAATATAATTCTTTAGAAAATATTTTTCTCTTGGGTTTTATTTCAAAATATAGACTAATAAAAGGTTTTGTTTTTGGTCTTCAACCTTTTTCAAAAACTCAGATTAGTTTATGTTGTTTAAATGGGTGTTATACAGGGTTGTTTTGCTTTCTTACATTATACATGGGGAAAATGTGTATTTTTTAAGGTTAAGTAGACAACATTTACTGTTTGTAATGAGGCTGTTCCAATGAGATAAAAATGTTAAGTTACAGGAATCAGCATTACATATATTTTTGTATTTGGATTTGGTCCCATGGTATTGAGAAAATCCTTTCTCAAAGACAAATTATAATAAACAGTAACAGAATTTTTTTAAATGTTCACATATCATCTCAGTATTTTTTATTTCATCTGAATCAAAACCTAAAGAGGATCAGTAGGACATTTTGTTTCAGAGTTGAATCTGACAATAACAACTGTTTACATTTCCCTTTCATAAATCTTGAAGCCAGTCAAGAAGAATCCAAAACTTAATATTACCATGGGTCATTTGTTACACATTCCATTCAGTTATTTATTACATCAGGATGCTAGCATGCTCTGGCAGATGTGCCTCGCCTTAGCTAGCATATACTTGAATGCGGCTTGTGTATACTTTATTTAGTATTCTTGCTAGACTGAAGCAGACCTGAATTATTTAAACATGCTCAGTACAGACCTAAGTCTTCCTAAACATGTTTATTTGGGAGCTCAAATCTATGGCCAAAGATGACAGGAAAAGCATGAAATAGGAGTTAGCTTGGCGCAGAACAAGGTAACTCATTCCTGGGTTCTTCCTTACCCACGCAGCCGCCTCCACCACCAGATTCTTCCCTTTTTCCTATTCTATTCCCCCAGTTTTAGAGCAAAAGTTAAAAGAGAGTTTTTGCTTCATTCCTTAAGTGGGAGTAAAATAAAATACTATTTTCTTCAAGGATCCCCAACCTTTCTGGGGAAGAGCTACGGTAATCTTGAGATTACTTGAGGGGGGGGAGGTGGGAAGAGAATATTCAGGTTATGAGTCCATGGGGTGGATGAGTGAAGATGATGCCGGACTCACTCATCCTCACAGGTAATCCCAGAAGACTCTTGGCTAACTGGAAGACAGGTGGTCACTGATGAAATGGTGTGGGTCAGAAACAGATTTGGAGATCTGTGTTGTTTCTACCTCTGAGTTTAGGTTTATCTGAGAATAAAAATGTTGTTTTTTCTTATCTGCATTAAGGAAAAAGGAATGAGGCTTAGTTGATTTTTTTTTTTTTTAAGAATGATTCTAATAACTGCCCCCCAATTTTTTTCGGGTTGTCTAAAACTAGTTGCAGACCAGATGGAGAAAGGCTAAAAGAAAAGAACAAGACTTTACCCTGATTTGTTATAAGCTTTAAAAACAGAAGATAATAGTTGGATTCAGGGTCTCTACAAAAATAAAGACATTTATATTCTGAATTACAGCAGGTTAGGTAATGATGGTGAATAAACATTAAATGGCTTGATTAAGTATGTTTATTAATGCTGAAGTTTTTTAGAGCATTTTAAAGCTTAGGGGTATTACACAAGATAACAGTGATAGGAAAAATGTTCTCTTAAATCCAGGATTTACATATACATATACCATTACATGAGTCTTTCTCCCACCTGCATCAAGTGAGTCTGGCTCTGGAATGGGTGAAAGAACTGGAGTGTGAACTGAGATACCTTTTTTTTTTAGAATAGAATTTTTTTAATCCTCACGTGAGAATATGTTTATTGATTTGAAAGAGAGAAACATCGATCAGTTGCCTCCTATATGTGTCCTGACAGGATTGAACTAAAAACCTAGGTATGTGCCCTGCCCAGGAATGGAACCCTCAACCTTTTTGGTGTACAGGATGACTCTCCAACCAGCTGAGCCACCCAGCCAGTCAAGAGCCAAGAGGCTTTTAAAATGTTATTTCTGTTTCAACTTTGAAAAAAATATATATATTTTTGAGTTAACATTTCATTTTCATTAATTTTATTTAAAAATTTTGTATTACCTCAATAAATATACATTGTTATTTTGCCTTTGGTTAGGTACATAATCTCTGTTAGTGATAGAGCAGAGGTTTGGAAATCAGAGAACTCTTTTTGTCTTTCTATGTCATAGATTAATGCTCTAAGGGGCAACTCATGTAACTACCCTGCATGGATGCTTGTTGCCCAATAAGGGAGTCACTAGCCACGGATGGTTATTGAGCCTTTGAAATGTGGCTAGTCCAAATTGAGATGTGCTCTAAGTCTAAAATACACACTGGATTTTAAAGACTTAATACAAAGATAAGAATGTAAAATATTTCATTGCTAATTTGTTTATATTGATTACATTGCTGAAATGATAATATTTTGGGTCTATTGGTTGAATAAAATATATTATTAAAATTAATTTCACCCATTTCTTTTTCCTCTTTTAAATGTGGCTGCTAGGCCCTGGCCAAGTAGCTCAGTTGGTTAGAGCATCGTCCTGATTCATCAAGGTTGTGGGTTGGAGCCCCAGTCAGGGCGCATACAAGAATCAACCAAGGAATGCATAAATAAGTAGAACAACAAATCAGTGTCTCTGTCTTTAAAATAAATAAATGTGGCTGCTAGAAGATATTATATTTGTTTGTGGCTCATATTTCTTTTGGACAGTGCTGGTCTGGGCAGCAATAGCCTACATTGACTTATGAAATGTTAGTAAGTGCTCAATGAAACAGTTTGGAAGAGAAGCAGCGTCCAGTAGAACTTTTTGTAATTATATAAATGTTCCATGTCTATGCTGTCCAATATAGTAGCTAGTAGCCACTGATGACTATTGAGTACTTGAAATGTGTCTGGTTCTGAAATGTGAAATATTGAAATGCAGAACAAAACTGAATTTTAAGTTTTAATTGTAGTTAACTTTAAATAACCACATATAGGTTGTGGCTAATGTATCAGGACAGTGCAGATCTAGAAGATTTATTGGATTTTAATATGTCTATACAGTTTTATTATGAGTAATAATAAATAATTAGTAACAGTATTTATTGAGTGTCTGTTCTGTAGCAGATACTATGTAAGAACCCGAGATTATTTGTATAATAAATTATTTATCAAGACTTTAACTGTATTGCTCATATTTTGTAATATGCTTGGTGCATTGTGAATTCCAAGATTCTTTGTGGGCTTCCCATGTTTTCATTAAAGTCTGGTTTCTTTCCTTTCCTTTTCCTTATCATGGCCTTTCTGTGAAAGCCTGGCCCTTTTGAAAAGCCTGAACAATGTGCTGCCTTGTAAAAGGATTTTCTCTTGAAAGGAACCCCATGCTTTGTAACAGATGATGATAAGGATGATGATTTTTTAATTTTATTTTTTTAGTAAACTTTTGAAGTTAGCTGTGCTTTTGGCTTTAAAAGAGATGTGTGTGTATTTACAGACTTTTAAGTGTCAGTATCTATTCCTTTTGAATGTGTGTACACGTATATTTATAAGAACTAGTATCAAGCTGTGTTATTAATTAATTATTGTTTCACAGTGAAGAACAGATGTCATCATGTCTGGAATCAAGCGAACAATCAAAGAAACTGACCCTGATTACGAGGATGTATCTGTGGCCCTTCCAAATAAGCGGCATAAAGCAATTGAGAATTCAGGTAGAAATTCACCTACCTTCGGAAATTATGTATTTATTTGTTGGCATATGCCTCCCTATGAGATTTATAGGTGTTAAAATGAACTGCATTTCCACTGTTGTGTATTATTCGAAGAGGTTTGTGAGAGGGATTAACTAAGTGTTCTGTTTAATAGTAATACACCATATGTGGCATAAAAGAGGAATAGTCAGGTAGACAGTCAAAGCATCAGTAATGAGACAGGCCCTGAACTTTAGTTATCATTGTATGTTAGGTATAATCATTAAGTCTTATGATATATCTACTACAGTGTGGTATCATGTGAGATGATTATAGGTGGTACATGGGGTCAGTTTTTTTTATATTAATAATTATTTTAATGTCTACAGAAAGGATGATGGTCTCATGAGGCTTGTAGTTTCACGATTACTGTTGCTAAGGACAAGGCTAAAATTATTTTAAAATGTTATTGTTTTAATTAGATGTTTCACATGATTCTCAGATGTGGTAGATATCTTGAAGGTGGTATATGAATGGTGGAAATTTGGGAGATATTGATCTAGTTTACTGCTGCACATAGGGGCTAGTAGTTAAGGCTCAAGAGCGTTAAATTGCTTGCTTAAAATCATGTAATTGGTTGAAGAGCAGATCATCAATTAAGTGTCTTAATTGATGTTTTAAGCTATTTCAAAAAAAGGAGCTAAATTTGAGTTTTTAAAACAAATTACTGAAATTTATTCATTTAAATCTATATAAGTTAATGCTTATAACTTAGTTATGAAGGCATCAAAGTCATAGAAAAGGTGTTGCTGCTCCACAAAGATGAGGACCCCTAGACTTTAAGTAGTAAGGAAAATTCCTGTCTCTGTAAGTGCAATGAAGTCATACTGTACCCGCCCCCCCCTCGCCCCCCCGAAATCTTTGTGGACTGAAAATTATCAAATCTAATTTCAAATAATGAAAAGATTTCACTAAAAATCACCCCCCCATTCAGTTGCAATTTTATTTATAAGGAAATGTTTCCTTTCAGAAAAGAGCCAAATGTGAAAGTATCATGAAACTCAAATGTATCACATGGCATAACTCTTTAAAAAATATATGTTTTTATTGATTTTAGAGAGAGTGGAAGAGGGAGGGAGAGAAATATCAATGTGAGAGAAACAATTATCGGCTGCCTCCTGCATGCCCCCTACTGGGGACTGAGCCCACAACCCAGTCATGTGCCCTGACCAGGAATCAAACCAGTGACCTTTCGGTTCATGGGATAGCACTCAGCCAACTGAGCCAGTCCGGCCGGGTGGCATAACTTCTTTAAAATAAAAACAAGAGCCTGGCTGGGCATGGCTCAGCGGTTGAACATCGACCTAGGATCCAGGAGATCGCGGTTGGCTTCCCCGTCAGGGCAGATGCCCGGGTTGCGGGCTCAATCCACAATCGGGTGTGCAGGAGGCAGCTGATCAATGATGACTCTGTCATCATTGATGTTTCAACTCTCTCTCTCCCCCTCCCTTCCTCTCTCTGAAATCAATAAAGGTATAAAAAAATAAAATAAAAACAAGAATAGGGAAAACTGAATGTTTTGGTAAATATCGTAAGCCAGTTTAAATCTAACTTAAGTTCCCAAACATCCTAAGCAGGGACAATTTTTGTTATTGAGTAAGATTTGCTATTCTTCCTCTTGGTATCCAACTCCTGCCTAATTCCCAATCATATTTTTATTTTTCAGAATTTTTTCTCGAAGTACATTTGGTAGGATGCTTCCTTTGCCTGTATTGTTTTGTGTTGTTTGTTTTGGTTTTTACTTATTCCATGAAAGAGACAATTTAGAGTAGTTTCTTTTTGAGAAGCTTATGATAAAATGACCTTCAGTGATCATTGTCTCATAAGTGTATCTGTTGATTTCTGTATATAAGGTTTGTATAAAGAAGGTTATATACAGTAATACTAGAAAATATTCTTTACCTCAACTATGAGAAAAATCAGTCATTTGCCTCTGTAGATATGTAGACATATATACAAGAGTGTTTATACCATTACTAGTTTTAAATTGCTAATCTAATGGCATATTTTATAGGGAAAAAGTGACCTGGGTGATCAAAGGGTCCACATTTTCTCTGCAGTTTTTCATATACTCCAGAGCATGGGTGTTGATTTTTTTCCTCCATCTTACACATACAGATTATTTTGCAAAAATCTCAGGTTGTTCAAGTAGTAATTTGGCTCTTCTTTTTTTCAAATTCTCTTGTATTAAGCTACATTTTATATTCCGATATTTTTAACGCTGAGTTGCATATTACTTCGAGTAGTCATCCTCTAAATCCTGTCACCTTCAGAGGCATTTTCTTTCCTTTTGAATTCTTTCTTTACTCATTCCTTTGGGTAGTTGTGATCAGAAACTGCTGAATTACTTGCTAGATCCTTCTCTACAGAAAGAAATTTCCTGTGTTCTTTTAAACAGCTCTCATGTTATTGCTCTAGATAATTCTTTACTTTCTTTTTTTAAAAAAATAGATCTTTATTGATTTCAGAGAGGAAGGAAGAGGGAGAGAAAGAGATAGAAACATCAATGATAGTCATTGATCGGCTGCCTCCTGCACGTCCCCTACTGGGTATTGAGCCCACAGTCTGAGCATGTGCCCTGACTGGTAATCGAACCGCAATCTCCTGGATCCTAGGTTGATGCTCAACCACTGAGCCACACCTGGCCGGGCTAATTCTTTACTTCCTTTCTCCTAAGTCATCAAATATTTCTCTCAGACTCTTCATGGGTTTCTTTTAGTTTTTTTGCTAATTCTATTTTGATGTAATATCAACAGGAAAATTTCAAGAAGTACCCATATGTTTTTTGTCAAGATTGATTAGCTGTTTCCATTTTGCCTCCTTTGGTTTATCACTCTCCCTCACCTCCAAGTGCAAGTGCTTGCATACACAGGAGCACAGATGGACATGGACATCATCCTTTCTAAATCATTGGGAAATAAATTGGACACATGTAAACACTTCTGTGTATTTTCTAAGGACATTCTCGCCCGGCCTGGCATGGCTCAGCACTTGAGTGTCGACCTAGGATCCAGGAGATAGCGGTTTGATCCCCAGTCAGGGCACATGCCTGGGTTGTGGGCTCGATCCCCAGTGAGGGGTGTGCAGGAGGCAGCTGGTCAACGACTCTCTCATCATTGATGTTTCCCTCTCTCTCTCCATTCCTCTCTCTGAAATCAATAAAGGTATAGAAAAAAAGGACATTTTCTTATGTAACCACAGTACAATTATCAAAAGCAGGAAATTTAAACCTTTATCACATTATCTAATCTGTGGTCCATATTTCAAGTTTTACAAGTTATCCCAGTATTGCATTTATAACTATCTCTCTGTCTCCAGGATCCAGTCCGGGATCACACAATGCATTTAGTTGTCATATCTCTTCAGTCTCTTTTAATCTCCTCAACTTTCTTTGATTTTAATATTTGCATAGTAATGTTTGAATTATATAGGCCAGTTATTTTGTAGAAAGTCCTTCAGTTTAGGTTTGTCTGATGTCTCTGTGATTAGATCCAGCTTCTTTGGCAGGAATACCAGAGTGATGTAGTCTTCTCAGTACATCATACCAGAAAACATGCGAGGTCAGTTTGCCCCAGTATTAGCGATGTTAAATTTCATTATTGGTTAAGGTGATGGCTACTAGGTTTCTCCACTTCTGAGTTACTGTTTCCTGGGTTTCTATTTTGCTTGCTTACTTAAGTCAAGACAACCACCAATTAAGCAGACCATGGGTTATTTTATGTTCTTTGTGTAGCTCGAGATGCTGCTGTGCAGAAGATTGAAACTATTATCAAGGAGCAATTTGCACTTGAAATGAAGAATAAGGAACATGAAATTGAAGTCATTGACCAGGTATAATGATGATAAATTTTAAAAAAACAAAGTTTTTTTGTTCTAGGGCTTTGGGATTAAGTTCTTCCTTCACTACAGAATTGAGAGCACAAACGGGGTGGGGGTAGGAGCTTGGGGAACTGGTTGGAGGGAAGGTGAAGTTCAGTGATGCTTTTGATTTTCATCCCCACATCACCTATCACTTTGATCTTAAATAAAGATGCCTGGGAGACACACACACACCAAAGCTATTGGAAAAAAATGTATACATCATGACTTGGAAAAAAATCTATTGAGACAGAATTGTGGTTTGTTTTTCCCCTTTGCTGTTTTTGTTTTTTTTTAAAGAGCTTTCTCATTTTTGGAAAAAGGACATGTTGTTTTTCTTTTCTTTTTTTAATGAAATTACAGGAAAAGATAAGGGAAAAAAATTACCTGAAATTTCTTCCCAAAATATAATTCTTCTTCCCTCTTGTGTTCAAATCTTTGTGGACATTTTAATGACAGTGCATGTGTACACATGAATACACATATTAATTGTCTGTACTCTTGTAAAAACATTGGGTTTTGTCATTCTTTTAGATCTTTTGCCAACCTGATAGGTGGAAAATGGTCATTTTTATTTGTCTTTGATTGTTAGAGAGGTTGAGCTTTTTTGGTCATTTGCATTTCTTATTTTATGAATTATTTGTATATCTGTCCTGTCATTTCCATTTTTTAAAGTAATGAGTTGACATTTGTTTTTAGCGACTGATTGAGGCAAGAAGGATGATGGATAAGCTTCGTGCCTGCATTGTCGCAAACTACTATGCTTCTGCAGGACTTCTAAAAGTTTCTGAGGTAACTGTTCCTCATATGCAGTCATTTCTGGCCACCCATGTGTGTTGTATGAAGGGGAAATTAGTGTTGATACGGAATTCCTGCCTTTGCAACATTTCTTATGTTGACTTTTAGAATTGAAGAAGCCTAGCCTACTTTCCTGGGAATGTACATAAACTTATTGTGTTCAACCATAATCCTTTAATTATACCTCTCTACATTGTTGATAATCCTAAGTAACGTTGTTTCTTTTTCCTTAAGCCCTCTCCCACTAATATTCAGCAGTGTTGTTAGGCTTTGCAGATACAAGAATAACTTGCCTAATTCCTCTTCATTTGATTATGGTTGGCTTTGGAGCAAGTTTTAGATTGATTCATTTTCCTTTTGACCTTTTACTGCTAATGAATGGTAATTTTTTTTTGTTTCAGTAGATTTTCCCTGTTCAAGCAGCCCTGATTTTTCTCCCTTTTACTTTTTATGAAAATTTTCAGACATGCAGAAAAAGTTAAATAATCACTTGGTAATGCATCACTTAGAATGAACAATTGTAACATTTTGCCATATTTGCTTTGTCTATTTTATTTTTCTCTAAAACATTTGAAAATACGTTCCAGGCATCGTGATGCTTTACCCCTAAATGTTTATTTATTTATTTTTAAATTTTTTTTTTTTTTTAATATATCTTTATTGACTTCAAAAAGAGAGAGGGAGAGAGATAGAAACATTAATGATGAGAGAGTTGTCATTGATCGGCTGCCTCCTGCACACCCCCTGCTGGGGATTGAGCCCAAAACCCAGGCATGTGCCCTGACTGGGAATTGAACCTCCATCTCCTGGATCTTAGGGCAACACTCAACAGCTGAGTCACGCCTGGCCGGGCCACCCCTAAATATTTAATTACATGCTTCCTAAAGGCCATTCTTCTATGTAGTCACAGTACCTAAGAATGATTCGCTAATGTCTGTTAACCAGTCCCTATTCAGATTTTCCCAGTTGTCCCCCAAAATATCTTTTAAAGCTGGTTTTTGTTTTTTTTTGTTTTTTGTTTCTTTGTTTTGTTTTTTTAAACAAGGATCCCATCAAGGTTCATAGCTATATTTGGCTATTTTGTTTCTCTAGTTTCATTTTATATAGACCATTCCCCCACCTACTTTTACCCCAGGATATTGACTTATTTGAAGAGAACAGAGCATTTATTTTGTAGAATGTCCCACATTTTGAATTTATTTTTTCCCTTGGGTTATTCCTTCATTCCCTCTATTTTTCTGTAAACTCAAAAGTCTAAAGATTTGATTAGATTAAGCTTAAATCTTTTTGGCAATAATACTTCATAGGTGATGCTATATACCTCATGTTGTTTTACCTCAGGAAACGTAGTAATCAGGTTGCCCTACTGTTAGTGATAGTAGTGTAATCATTTGGTTACTGTGGTTACCACTAGATCGCTCCAGTTAGAAAGAATGGGGATAGGATTGAACAGAAACAGAACAGACTGTTCGACATTTTGATAATTTCGGCGTACTTTGTTGTTCTTTCTTTTTAAAATTTTTTTTAAAGTTTTCCCATTAGAAAGGTAAATCTTTTGAACGGTACTGGCTCTGTGAGAATGGGGGGAGGTATGATAGAATACTGCTTTGCATTGTTCCATATGGTTGTTACGGAAAGAGGTACCTTTTATATTTAGGCATTTATGTCATCCTGTGGAGCTTTAGGGTGCCTGGTATTGGTGATACTCCTGATGTTGTATTAGAGAAATCTGGAGTATTGTTTGAGTTTAATTTTAGATGGTAGATAGTTGTTTCTTCTATTGCAGAAGTTTCCATAAAACATTAGAGTCTGAACTATTTTTCTGCAGCTACCGTAACAAATTACCACAAGCTTTGTTGGCTTTAAACAATAGTAATTTATTATCATGATTTTGGAGCCCAGCAGTCCAAAATCAAGGTGTTGGCTGGGACAGTCTCTGAAGGCTCTAGGGAAGAATCCTTCGAAGCCCCCTCCTAGTTTCTGCTGGTTGCTGGCAATCCTTGGTGTTCTTGGTTTGTAGCTGCATCACTATAATTGCTGCCTCTGTATTCACATGGATATTTTCCTTCTGTGTATCTTCTCTTTATGTTCAAGTTTCCCTCTTAAAAAGTATTAGTCATTTGGATTAGGGCCTACCCTAATCCAAATGACTTCATCTTCACTTGAGTGTATCTGCAAAGATCCTATTTCCAAGGCACATTCACAGGTTTAGGGTGGACATGAATTTTCAGGAGACACTATTTATCCCAGAGCAGATTCTGCTGTCATTTGTTATATGGCTTGCATTGGATTCAACAAGATGGACATCGTGATCTAGTGGTTGCATGATGTAGGACTGTAGCTATTCTGAAGAGCTGGTTATTCATTTAACATTTTGTTCCTTTTCTTTCTTTTACTGTTAGCAGTTTTCAGTTGTGCTATTTTGTGGTCTAGAAATGCGCTTTAAAAAATCTTAATATATTCTGACTAGGATGTATTCAATGATATTTAGGTATATTTTTGTCTATTATGATCTGCTATTGTTTTTAGTTTGTTGTAACAAAATACATTCGTAGCTCTGAAAGATACCTTTATTCTTGAAATTTAATAACTCTGTTGCTTTGACTCTGAAACACTATAGTCTCTGGCTCCTTTTTCTAAAACAAATATTTTAATAGCACAATTTTTATAAACTGGGCTTCCTAGGAGCGTAGCTACAGTGTATCACATATAACAGAACACACTGTGTTTTGTATGAGAGTAACAAGATACAGAAAAATACCCTAGGCTTCAGTATTGAACTGAGGGCAAACTTTGTGTCAGTATTAATCATTTTAAAGCATTCTATACTACATTTTCCTCCTATGTGGGAACCATTTAACATATGCATATGTTTTGTATTTTTGCATTTCTTACAGAAATGTTTTATTCAGAGCTGTTGTGTTTTTGTAAAGCAATGTGAAACTTTTTTTTTTATTCATTTGAAAGAGAGGGAGAAACATCAATTTGTTATTGCACTTATTTATGCTTTTATTGGTTGCTTCTTGTATGTGTCCTGACTGTGGATTGAGCCGGAAACCTTGGCTTATTGGGACAATGCTCTAACTAACTGAGCTACCAGCCAGGGCTGAAACATATTTTTTTAAAGTCAAATTTTGTTTTCCATATGTTACTATGTATTTACCTTTATTTTTCATTTACATTCAGAGGACTTGTATCTTTAGCCATTAGTGTTAGGACCGTTGCATAGTTATCACTTTCTTGTTTTGTTGGTTCAGACCACGTTAATAAGGAGTTTGGACTTCATTTTATGGGTGTGGAGAGATTTTGAAAGATTTTAAGCATGATCTTAAAATAGATAATTTTGCTTACTTCTGGTGAATTTAATTAAAGTTTGTTTTGATTGCTTTTGATTTTGCAGGGATCAAAGACATGTGATACTATGGTTTTTAATCATCCTGCCATCAAGAAATTTTTGGAATCACCATCTAGGTCATCATCTCCTGCCAATCAGAGATCAGAAACACCATCAGCCAATCATTCTGAAAGTGATTCTTTATCTCAACATAATGACTTCTTATCTGACAAAGACAATAACAGCAATATGGATATAGAGGAAAGACTCTCAAACAACATGGAACAGAGACCAAGTCGAAATACTGGAAGGGTATAGTTGGATGGCTGGGAGGGAGCCAAAGAAGGGAACTAGTATTTATTAAAGTATGTACATGTTATTTCATTTAACCTTCATAGGAACCTGGGGAAATAAGTTAATTATATCCCTTTTAGAGATGGGGAAACTGAGTCTCAATGAGATTAAAGTTATATTTGTCCATAAGTATCAGAACTGAGAGCTAAACCTAAGTCTTTCTGATTTTAAAATTCAGTGCTCCTGTGTATGGCACAATGCCTAGTGCCATTCACGTACATATGAAAGAAACCTTGAGAATTTGGCAAAGCTGTATTCTTGCCAAACATCTTTCTACTATGTCTTGTTTATTCTCAAGAACAGTGATTCTTAAGCATTTTCCTCTGAAACTAAATGCTTTGATAATGAGAAAATTTGACAAATAATAAGTAGAAGTGAAAACCATTTATTGCTCTTTGATCCTGCCAGTTCGTGGAGTTGCCATCTCAGGCTGCTCTGAACTTCTTGGTATAATATTTAGCTTTATTTATTTATTTTAATAATTGGTTTTTGTGTTTTTTAAAGAGAGAGGAAGGGAGAGAGAGAGAAAAAACATTGATGTGACAGTGAAACATTGATCAGCTGCCTCCTGCACGCCTCCTATTGGGGATCGAGCCTGCAAACCGGGCATGTGCCCCGACTGGGAATCGAACTGGCAGCCTTTTGGTGCACAGAATACTATGCCCAACCATCTGAGCCACATCAGCCAGGGCAATATTTGGCTTTAGAAATTAGACCAATCTCTCTAGCTGGTTTGGCTCAGTTAGAGCACTGGCCCTCAGACTAAAGGGTCCTGGGTTCAATTCCAGCCAAGGGCATGTACCTCAGTTGCAGGCTCTGTCCCCAGCCCTGGTTAGGGCACGTGTGGGAGACAACCAATCTGTATGTCTCTGTCACATCAGTGTTTCTTTCTCTCTCTCTTTCTCTCCCTTTCCCTTCCAGTGTCTCTGAAAAGCAATGGAAAAAATATCGTCGGGTGAGGATTAAAAAAAAAAAAAAAAGAATTGAGACCAGTAGCTTTTCCAGCTAGGTGTTCTGTGATAGAGGACATTTCAAGGTTGCTTTCCACATACTGAAACATCAAGGATTTGATTTATTTTTTATAAAAATGAAATTTAAAAAATGTTCTGATTATAAATTCATGTGTTCGTTGCTGAAAAATTTAAATTACAGAAAAATAAAAAAGAATAGAAAAATCATTCATAATGCCACCACTCAAAAATCAGAAATCTTTAATGTTTGGATTTACTTGTCTTCTTCAGTATTATTTCTGGGAAAATAACTGTATATGTTTTTATAATTAAAAAGAATTTAGGTTGTATTAGTAATTGGATTTAGAAATTTATTATCTTTTATGTAATATACGTATTCATGTTTACGTCCTTACGAATATTTAGTACTTACTGTGTTTCAGGCACTTTTCTAAGAACTGTACAAAATAATCATGTGAGGTAAAAACTATTATCCTTATTTTATAGGTTAGGAAATTGAGAGAGAAGTGAAATAATTACCCAAACTTACACATCTGCTAAATGGAAGAACCGGGATTTTAAACCCTGACAGTCTGTCTCCATAGTCAAACTTGAACCATTGTGTTTAAATTACTTCTCATTGAAATGTTTTGGTAATATAGAAGGTTGAAAAGAAAGTAAATCCCATTGAGCTCTTCCCCCATTCCCATTTTCCAGAGGTAACCATTGTAATAGTTTCTTATGTATCCTTCCACATCCAGTTTGCATATACAAAGCAAATGTGTATGCCTATTAAACACACAGATGTGGAATTATAGTATGCAAACTCTTTGTCTCAACTAATGTAAAAATCAGAGTAAAATTGTTCTTTAATGCTCTGAGGTACCATAAAGCCAGAGAACTTTGTAATTAAAGTAATTTTGAGTTATTTCATTCATACCTTGTATGATTTTACAGTTTCTGCCTGTTGAAAATTGTCCAAATTGAAAATGAAAATTACAATTTCTTTCAGGACACTTCTAGTATTACTGGCTCCCATAAAACAGAGCAGCGGAATGCTGATCTCACAGGAGATGAGACTTCACGACTTTTTGTAAAGAAAACAATAGTAGTGGGCAATGTGTCCAAGTGAGTATCCAGTTGAATTGTCTCATTTTCAGTCATCTGTTTATGTTACTAGAACTCTGGCATACTCTTATTGTGGTGTTACAGAAGATAGAGGGCTCAGGAATTCTTTTTTCCAAGCTCTTAGTTGTTTCAAAAGTAAAGTAAGATCCAGAGACTTGAGACACTGCCTTAGTGTGTCTGCTAATCTTTCACATAGGGTAAACTTGTGCTTGGTAAAAATTTCGTAAGTCGTGAGATTTTACAGAAATGGTGTATTTTATCAAGCATGGAAGTGTGGATAAGTTTGGAGGAACTTTTGACTTCTCACCTAGTTGTGTGTTCTTTTGTGTGTGTTGTTTTTTTTGAAATATATCTTTATTGATTTCAGAGAGAGGAAAGGAGAGGGAGAGAGAGAGACAGAAACATCAATGATGAGAGAGTCATTGATCGGCTTGCCTCCTGCAGCCCCTGCCTGGGGATCGAGCCCGCAGCCAGGGCATGTGCCCTGACTGGGAATCGAACCTCGATCTCCTGGATCCTAGATCAATGCTCAACAGTTGAGCCATGCTGGCCGGGCCTCACCTAGTTTTAATCTTAGGGGCCTTAGGTAGTTACTAAAAATCTTTATTTTTGGTTTCCCAAATGGAAATGTTTTTAACTTGTAGCAGGAGGTTGCAAAGCAGGCCTTGAAAACAGAATTCCTCCAAGTTAAAGGGCTGTCTCTTTGACATTATAACCTCATGCTGTATTGTAGGATTGTTAACATTTTTGCCATGTAGGAATGGATAAAGACATAAATCTTTAAATAGTGAAGAATGTTATTTCTTCACAAAATCTTATTTGCCCTTTTCCAACCTCATTCAGTATATTTTCTTCGTTTTTCTCTTGTCTTTTTTTTCATGTAATCATTTCCTATTTTTGTACATTTTCCCCAAATCAGACTGGAATCTCTTTTGGATAGGAACTATGTCTTACTTGTTTGTACCTTACAGTATTCAGTAAATATTTGCATGATGAATAAATTAATATATTTATGGAAATTGTAATTACGTTCAGTTATTAAAGGATTTGGAATTATAAAAATTATCTGGGGGCAGAAATCTTCCAAGCCCCAGTTAATGGACCATTAATAACAAACAAGTATACATTAAAAATCTCAGGATAGCCTGGCCGGGCGTGGCTCAGCGGTTGAGCGTCGACCTAGTATCCAGGCGATCAGGGTTCAAATCCCGGTCAGGATACATGCCCGGGTTGCAGGCTGCAGCCGATCAATGACTCTCTCATCATTGATGTTTCTATCTCTCTATCCCTCTCCTTTCTTCTCTCTGAAATCAATAAAGATATATTAAAAAAAAAAAAATCTCAGGATACTAAAAACAAAGATTTTTAATGGTCTATGTAATAGTATTTAAATAGAAGCATAAAATATGATTAAGGCAATTAGATTTCGGGTTTTATAGATTATTTTAGAGTTAGCATGTATTCAGCTAAGGAGGCTAAATAGTTCATGTGAAGCATTAGAGTTGGGGTCTTAACTATAGTACAGGGCAGATCAGCCCAGAAAAGCGCCAAACTAGAAATCTAGATAGACCCACCAGGCCACAAGAAGATTGGGGAGAAATAGTCATTGACATTTTCAAACAATTATGTCTAATTTATAGGTTTTGAGGTTTTTTAAAGGCAAGCTAGAACTAAAATACTGCTAATCATAAATTTTAAGTAGAAGGGAATGATTGGCACAAAAATTGTAAATCTTTTGTTCTGGAAGCGGGTAAAGGATCTACTTTAGCCTTTGTTAAGAGTGCTTGCTGGAATATCTAAGATAATAGCTAAAATAATAGATACAGAGATTTAAACTTTAAAAGTCATAAGGGGAGGGGTGGAAATTGAATGAAAAAAAGGAAAAAACCTGATTCTAGAAAAAGGCAAGCAGGGACAGGAGGAGGGATATGAAGAAGAGAAAAAAATCAAGACAAATAGTATAAAATAATTTAGTAACAACAAATCTAAATATATCAACAGTCATAAAAATGCATATGAATTTAACTAGTTTAAATATAGTAATTGTTATATTTTTAGGTTATAAAGTAACTTAAAATTTAGGTCTCTGTTATTTATCAATAACATCAAAATGCAGAAAGATTGAGAGTAAGGAAATAGGATCTTATTCTCAGCATATGCCTTCCGTTTGGCTCAAATAAACTTTTTTTTTAAAAAAAAATATATCTTTATTGATTTCAGAGAGAGGAAAGGAGAGGGATAGAGAGATAGCAACATCAATGATGAGAGAGTCGTTGATCAGCTGCCTCCTGCACGCCCTCGACTGGGGATTGAACCTGCAACCGGGGCATGTGCCCTGACCAGGAATCGAACCCCGATCGCCTGGATCCTGGGTCGACGCTCAACTGCTGAGTCATGCCTAGCCGGGCTCAAATAGACTCTTATAAAAAGTCTGAAAAAACAAAAAGAAGAAAAGAAAGTAAGCAGATAAACAAGTTGTAGCCAGCATATAATAACCAAAAGAAAACCAGTGTAGCTATTAATATCAGGCAAAATAGACTTTAAGACCAAAAACATTCCTAGAGGTAAAGACAGTTATTATATAATGATAAAAGATTCTGTTCACCAAGAAGATAAAAAAATTCTAAGTTTCTATGCACTTGATAACAGTCTTAAAATGATAACATAGTCTTAAAATTGATAGAACCACAAGCAGAAATTGTGAAGTGCACTACCATACTGAGACATAATATACATCACTCAGTAATTGATAGATCAAGCAAACTACCTATATGAATATAAAAAATTGGAATATCACTTAACAAAGCTTGATCTAAAGTATACAAATATAGAACATTACATAAAACAATGAAAAGAGAAATTTTTTTTTAAGCTTACAAGGAACATTTATGAAAATGGTCTATGTAGTAAGCCATAAAGCAAGCTTCAACAGAGGACTTGTATCATACAGAATATTTTTTCTGACACTAGCGCAGTAAAGTTAAATATCAATGACAAGCCTGGCCGGGCATGGCTCAGTGGTTGAGCGTTGACCTAGGATCCAGGAGATCGCCGTTCAATTCTCAGTCAGGGCACATGCCTGGGTTCCAGGCTCGTTCCCCAGTCGGCATGCAGGAGGCAGCCCATCAATGACAACTCTCTCATCATTGATGATTCAACTCTCTCCCTTCTTCTCTCTGAAATCAATAAAGATATAGTAAGAAAAAAATCAACGACAATAGCATAACTAGAAAATCTCTATATATCTGGAAATTCAAAACACTTCCAACAACTCATAAGTCAATGAAAAATCACATTAAAATAATCAGAACTAAATAATCAAAAGTTGGAGATAACACTAAAGGGATAGTTAAAGGGAAGTTTGTAGTCTTAAAGACAGTGACTATAGTAGAAGAAAAGCTTAAAATTAATGAATTAAGCATCTTAGACAAAATAATGCAGTGGGGGAAACAAAGAAATTAGGGGGAAAAATAAACAGCATACGTAAACCTGGAGAAATTAAGTAAGGAAAAAGACACAAATAAATATTAGAAATGAAAAAAGATGTAACTACACGTAGATGCTGCACTATTAAAGAGATAAGAAATTATGTACATATTTATGCCAGTGCATTTGAAAATTTAGATGAAATGGAGAATTCCTAGAAAAATGCAACTTAAAGTGACTTGATAAAGGAAAACTTCGAATAGTCTTACAACTACTAAGTAAATTTAATTATTGATTTTTAAAACATTCCTCTGACAAAACCAAACCAAACCATTTGGCTTAGATTGCTTTACAGGTTGAGTGAACAGATAATTCTAGTTGTATACAAAATCTTTTGGGGAGCCAGGCAGCGTGGCTCAGTGGTTGAACATCAACCTAGGATCCAGGAGATTGCGGTTCAATTCCCGGTCAGGGCACATGCCCGAGTTGTGGGCTCGATCCCAGTAGGGTGCATGTAGGAGGCAGCCGATCAATGACCACTCTCTCATCATTGATATTTCAACTCTCTCTCCCTCTCTTTTCCTTTCTCAAATCAATAAAGGTATATTAAAAAAAAAACACCTGCAGCATATATTATACTCAGTGGTAAACTTAAAAGTCTTCCCTTTGGGATTACAAACAAGACAAGAGATGCCTGGTGTCACTACACCTATTCAACATTGCTCTTGAAGATACTAACTAATATAGTCAGATTTAAAAAATTAAAAGTATATGGATTAGAAAATAAGAAACAAAATGTCATTAACAGATGATGCTGTCTATATAGAAAAATCTAAAACAATTTTTGATAAAGTTTTAGTGTTAATGAGAGAACTTAGCAAGGTTGTTGAATATAATATCAAACACAGAAGTGAAATGCTTCTGTATGACAGCCACAAAATTAGAAACATGATTTTAAAAGATATAATTGCTATAGTAATAAAAATACAATAAATAAAACATGCTGGCCTTTCATGAAGAATTATAAAAACTTTATTAAAAGACATGAAAAAACTAACTAGAATATAATATGTTCATGGATAGGAAGGCTCAATATTATAAAGATACAACTTCTCTTCAAATTGATATGTAGATATTCTGATTAAAATCCCGACAGGGTTTATGAAATTCACAGGCTAGTTTTTGTATTTGGAAGAGCAAAGAGTCAAGACTGGACAAGAAGACTCCTGAAGAACAGGGTTAGACAACGCGGCCCACTGCATCACTAAGGATAACTGTATCACAGATGACCGTATAGAAGGCCATGACCATATTTTCCAATAGCATGTAATAAAGGGGCCTCATGAAATAAAAATAGAACTGCAAAATGGAAGGCTAAAGATACTAGTTTTACCATGGGCAGAGCTTAAGGGAATGGCTTGTTTTGGCTTTAAAAGGCCAAACCAGTTGCAACATTCTTGGTGGCAATGAATAAGAACCAGGAGAGTCAAAATTCTAGCACCCTGAAACCTGTATGAAATCAACCCAAAATCTAGAGGTTCCCTAACCCAAGAATAAAACATATCCGTTTACTTCTACACCATGTACCCACTTGGTAGGAAAAGCAAGGTTGATTTTTTAAAAAATTGCATACTGATAATCAGAAAGCAAAACAAATTTTAGAGAAAAAAAAAGAAAGAAAAAGATTAACTGCAAAGACTTTGGTTAGGTGATATAGCTCTTAAATTTTGCTGCAATTTAAATTTTTATAATTAAATTTTCAGCTTTATTAAGATGTAATTGACAGAAGTATTATTTAAAGTGTACATTGTGATCATTTGATATATGTATACATTTTGAAAGTGTTCCTCTTATCAAGTTAATTCACACACCTATCATCACCTCACATATCGATCATTTTTGTGTGTGTGTGAACATTTGAGTTCTTGTCTCTTAGCGAATTTCAATTATATAATACAATGTTATCAACTATGTTCACCATGTTATACATTAGCTCTTATGTTACAACTGAAAGTTAGTACCCTCTTACCAGCCTTTCTGTATTTTCCCCAACCCCTAACCCTCAGCCCTGGCAACCTTTTTTCTACTCTATGAGTTTGACTCTTTTTTAGATTCCACGTGTAAGTGATACCATGCACTATTTGTTTTTCTCTTTCTGGCTTATTTCATTTAGCATAATGCTCTCAAGGTCCATCCATGTTGTCACAAACACAGGACTTCCTTTCCTGACTGAGTAATATTCCATTATATGTTGTATGTGTGTGTGTGTGTGTGTGTGTGTGTGTGTGTGTGTGTGTGTGTGTGTATAATATACATCTTTTATTTATTCGTCTGTGGATGGACACTTAAGTTTCCTTGTCTTGGCTATTGTAAATAATGCTGCAGTGAACATGGGACTGTAGAGATCTCTTCAATATCCTGTTTTTATTGTCTCTGTGTGTGTGTGTGTGTGTGTGTGTGTGTGTGTGTGTGTGTACACACAAAAATGGGGTAGTTCTCTATTTTTAATTTTTTGAGGAACCTCCATACTGTTTTCCATAATGGCTATACCAATTTATATTCCCACCAATAGTGTACAAGGGTTCCCCTTTCTCTGTGTTCTCATCAACACTTGTTATTTCTTGTATTTTTTAAAAATTTTATTTTTCAATTACTGTTTACATTAAATATTATTTTGTATTAGTTTCAGGTGATTTCTTGTATTTTTTTATGGTAGCCATTCTAACAGGTGTGAGGTGATAACACATTGTGGTTTCGATTTGCATTTGGTGATGTTGACCACCTTTTCATGTTGACCACCTGTTGACCATTTGTAAATTCTTTGGAAATATGTCTATTCAGTTCCCCCATGTTTAAATCTGATTTTGTGAGACCTTTACTTATCTTGAATATTTACCCCTTATTAAATATATGATTTGCAAATATTTTTTCCTAGTTTGTAAGTTGCTTTTGTATTTTGTTGATTTCCTTTCCTGTGCAGAAGCTTCCTACTTTGATGAAGTCCCCCAAATTAAAAATCATTATTGCTTTTATTTCCTTGGCTTTTGGTGTTAATTCCAAAAAGTCATTTCCCTGACCAATGTCAAGGCACTTCCTCCCTATGTTTTCTTTTAGGAGTTTTTTGTTTTAGGTAATAAATTTAAGACATTAATCTGTTTTTACTTGATTTTTGTATATGGTGTAGATAGGGTTTCATTCTTTTGCATATGGCTGTCCAGTTTTCCAAGACCATTTTTTGAGACTATCCTTTCCCCATTATATATCTTAGCTCCTTTTTCATAAATTAATTGACCATATATGCATGGGTTTATTTCTGGGCTCTATTCTGTTCCATTGATTATGCGTCTTTTATGCCAGTACCATACTGTTTTGATTACTATAGCTTTGTAATATAGTTTGAAATCAGTTGATGGGATGTTTCCAGCTTTGTTCTTCTTTCTATAGAGATTTTGGGATTGTTTTTTCTATTTCTGTGAAAAATACCCTTGGAATTTTGATAGGGATTGCATTGAATATGTAGATCTCTTTAAGTAGCATGGACATTTTAACAATATTAATTCTTCCAGTTCATGAACACAGAATATCCTTCCATTTATTTGTATCTTCTTTGGTTTCTTTCATCAGTGTTACAGTTTTCAGTGTACAGGTCTTTCACCTCCTTGGTTAAAATTTATTGCTAAGTATTTTGTTTTTGATGCTATTGTGAATATAATTATCTCAGTTTCTCATTCTGACAGATTATTGTTAGTGTATAGAAACAATTGATTTTTTTATGTTGATTTTATGTGCTGTAACTTTACTGAATTTGTTTATGAATTCTAACAGTTTGAGGGGGAGCCTTTAGGGTTTTCTATATGTAATACCATGTTTTATGCAAATGGAGACAGTTTTACTTCTTCCTTTCTCATCTGCCTTTATTTCTTTTCCTTGCCTAATTGCTCTCCTAGGACTTCCAGTACTATGTTGAATAAAGTGGTGAAAGTGGGCATCCGTATCATGTTCTTCATGTTAGAGAAAAGCTTTTAGTTTTCACTATTGAATATATTAGCTGTGGACTTGTTGTATATGGCCTTCATTATATTGAGGGATGCTCTCTCTACAGCCAGTTCACTGAGAGTTTTTATCATGAATAGATGTTGAGTTTTATCATGTGCCTTTTTGGCACCTATTAAGATGACCGTGGGATTTATCCTTCATCTCAGGAGTGTGGTGTGTCACATCGATTGATCCACGGCTGTCAACCTTCCTTGCACGCCTGGAGTAAATCCCATTTGATCATAGTGTATGATCCTCTTAATGTACTGTTGCATCTTGTTTGCTAATATTTTGTTGAGGATTTTTGGATCTATGTTTGTTAGGGATATTGGCCTATAATTTTCTTTTCTTGTAGTTTGCTTGTTTTGCTTTGGTTGCTTTGTAAAATGAGTTCCTAAGCGTTCTCTCCTAATCTGTTTTTTGGAGGAGTTTGAGAAGTATTGGCATCAATTCTTCCTTAAGTGTTTGGTAGAATTTCCCCTTTAAGTCATCTGGTCCTAGAATTTTCTTTGTTGGGACGTTTTTGATTACTGATTTATTCTCCTTACTAGTTAGTAATTGTTCTGTTTCGATTTTCTATTTCTTCATGATTCAGTCTTGCTAGGATGTATGTTTCTAGGAATTTATCCATTTCTTCTAGGTTGTCCAATTTTTTGGCATATAATTGTTCATAATCTTTTATGATTCGTTGCGTTCATGTGGTATCAGTTGCAACATCTCCTGTTTCACTTGTAATTTTATTTATTTGAGTCCTCTTTTTTTCTTGGTAAGTGTAGCTAAAGGTTTTTCTATTTTGTTTATCTTTTCCAAAAAACAGCTCCTAATTTTTTCTTTCTTTTTTACTTTATTTTTATCGTTGACATTATAAAAGTCCTCATCTTCCCCTCCCCCGCCCCTTTGCCCACTTCCACCTAGCCCCCCTCCTTCCCTCTGGCCATCACCACACTGTTGTCTGTGTCTATGACTTATGCATATATGTTCTTTGGCTAATCCCTTCACCTTCTTTCATCCAGTGTTCCCCTTCCCCCTCCCTTCTGACAGCTGTCAGTCTGTTCCATGTATCTATGCCTCTACTTCTATTTTGTTCGTCAGTTTATTTTGTTCATTAGATTCCACATGTAAGTGAGATCATGTGGTATTTGTCTTTCTCTGACTGGCTTATTTTCTTAGCGTAATTCCCAGGTCCATCCATGCTGTCACAAAAGGTAAGATTTCCTTTTTTATGGCTGCATAGTATTTCATTGTGTACATGTATCACAGCTTTTTTATCTACCCATTTACTGATGCGCACTTGAGCTGTTTCAAGATCTTGGCTGTTGTTAATAACGCTGCTATGAACATAGGCATACATATATTCTTTCAAATTAGTGTTTCAGGGCTCTTGGGATATATTCCCAGGAATGGGATCACTGGGTCAAAAGGCAGTTTCATTTTCAATTTTTTGAGGAAACTTCATACTGTTTTTCATAGTGGCTGAACCAGTCTGCATTCCCACTAACAGTGCACTAACAGTTCTCTTTTCTCCACACCCTCGCCAGTACTTGTTTGTTGATTCGTTGATGGTAGCCATTCTTACAAGTGTGAGGTGATATCTCATTGTGGTTTTAATTTGCATCTCTCCAGTGATGCTGAGCATTTTTTCATTCTTTTTTTATTGTCATTTTTGTCTCCTCTGATCTTTGTTATTTCCTTCCTTTTACTAACTTTGGGCTTAGTTTGTTTTACTTTTTCTAGCTCCTTAGGGTGTAAAGTTAGGTTGTTTGAGATCTTTCGTTTTTCTTAATGTAGGCTTTTATCAGTATAAACTTCCTTCTTAGAACTGCTTTTGCTGCATCCCTTAAGTTTTGGTGTGTTGTATTTCCATTTTCAGGTGTCTCAAGATATTTTTATTTCTCTTTAGATTTCCTCTTTGTCCCAGTGGTGGTTCAGTAGCATATTGTTTAATCTCCACATACTTATGAATTTTCCAGTTTTCTTTTTGTAATTTATTTTTAATCTTGTTTTAAGTAGGTGTTAATTGTTTTGTTAGACTTTGAAAGGAAAAAAATAATTCAGTTTCTTTTTCTTCTCCTCTAGGTATATACCTCCTGATAAGAGAGAAGAAAATGACCAATCAACCCACAAGTGGATGGTGTATGTCCGAGGGTCTCGTAGAGAACCCAGCATTAATCACTTTGTCAAGAAAGTTTGGTTCTTCCTTCATCCCAGCTATAAACCAAATGACCTTGTAGAAGTTAGGTGAGCATACTTGAGTGTGAGTTATTTAACCTAAGAAGTGCAGATTTATTGACGTGGAAGAAAAGTGATTTAACTTGAAAACACTCCCTTGAATTTCTTTCCTTTTTGTTTTTTTAAGCTAACAGAGTATATTGAACCCTCATGTACCCAACACCAATTATTAACAGTTTGCCAGTCTTTTTTTTTTCTTCCATCAATTTTCCCTTTTCTTGCCTTTACAAATTAGGTTTTGACTGAAAATTCTTCAGTCCAATTAGCATTCACACAAGTTCCTCTCTATCCTCTTAAATCATAGGAACTATTTGGGGAAGATCATGTTGTGAACATATGATCTTTTAAGTCCTCTTACCAGGTACCTTCAAATAAATTGCCACTTTCAAATAGAGTATTCATGATTTATTTTGTTTTTGCCAGAGTGGAGGAATAACTATGAGCGTCTGGGGTGAGGAATATATACTTCACCGTATGTCTGTCAAGTAGCAATCAAGATTCTGATTCATATGGTGACATCCATCACCTCACTTTAGATCTTTGTGAAAATAATGACATTGGATTATGTGGTATAAGTGTCTTACCTCTAAGTATCCAGTAATTGAAAATTTAATATAGATTTGAGTTAAATTTTTTTTTCATAATTTAGCATAATGTAGCAGACTGATTTAGCTTCAAATGAGGAAATGTAAATGACTACCAGAAGGATATGAATTTCTAACATCCATTATGAGAAAACTTTTCCTCTGGAATGAGTACACATGAATTAATGTGTTAATGTCTGCTTTTCCATAGAGAGCCTCCTTTTCACCTGACCAGAAGGGGCTGGGGTGAGTTTCCTGTCAGAGTTCAAGTTCACTTTAAGGACAGCCAGAACAAGCGGATAGATATCATACATAATCTGAAGGTATTATAACAAAACATTGCTCCTCGGAAATGAAATATCTCTTTTACCTGTTACAAAGAATAGTAGATTAGGCCTTCCGAGAGAAGTGGCCAGGCAAATGATAGTGGAAGCAGGATACAATTTTTTGAGTGTGTTGTCCTTACTACTACAATACTCCTTTGTCCTCTGAAGGTTGGGAAAGGGGCTGCTTTACAGTTGAATGTGTGTTCTTTAAATCAGATAATCAGAACACTTGAATTTCTGACCAGAACACACTGTTACTGTGTTACCTAGGACTGATCTGTTTCTAAAAATTGTACTTTTCTATAAAATGAGGCAAATACAGAAAGTCCTCAAATAACATTTTGTTCAATGTCATTATAATGATGAGATGTCATAAGAACTTCACTCTTGTTTGTATCATTTGGTTTCCTTATACTGTGTTTCCTTAAAAAGTCGTAGAAACTATCAACGACTTTGAGGAGTTACTGTAATAAGCCTTATCTGTTTATCTCATAAGGAAAGAGAATATGTTCCTTTCCTAAGGGTAACGATTGAAGTGAACAGGTTTTAGAAAATGTAAAGTCCTATAGAAGATTGTAATACTTTATTTATTATTATTTTTTACCCTCATTTGAGGATATGTTTATTGATTTTAGAGAGGGGGGGAGAGAGAGAGAGAAAAACATCAATGTGAGAGAGAGACATTGATTGGTTGCCTCCCAAATGTGCCCCATTGAACCCACAAACTAGATGTGTGCCCTGTCTGGGAATCAAACCCTCAATTTTTGTGTACGGGATGATGCTCCAACTGAGCCACCTGCTCAGTTGTAATACTTTGATTTGTATTGTCAAAAATCCTTCTCTGATATATCCACATGGTTCATTATGCAGCTGTTATAAATTATATTTCACAAAGTGTTTTCTGTGCCTGAGGAAAAATTACCATTATATAGTAAGCAAAAAGTACAGGGTATAAAAGTATATGCACAGTATGAGGTCAACCACAGTTTAAATAAAACAAAAGAAATATACCAAAATGTTGGAGTACATAATTGAAGTAAGATGTTGTAGGCTATTTCCCCTACCCTTTTTTCTGTGTGTTTTTTTTTTAAAGTATTTTTCCAGCCTTTCCGGGCATGGCTCAGCGGTTGAGCGTCAACCTAGGATCCAGGCGATTGGGGTTCGATTCCCAGTCAGCGCACATGCCTGGGTTGTGGGCTTGATCTCCAGCAGGGGGCGTGCAGGAGGCAGCCAATCAATGACTCTCTCATTATTGATGTTTCTTTCTCTCTCTCTCCCTCTCCCTTCCCCTCTCTAAAATCAACAAAGATATATTTAAAAAAAAAAAATATATATATATATATATATATATACCCAATTACCTTTTATAGTTGGAAGACAGACCATTTTTTAAACGTTCCTCTAGGCCCTCTCTATAGTAGTTTTATATACATTTCCTAATGTTGAACTTCTCCCAAAACACCCTTACTTGTGGCTTACCACATTGTTTCCATCAGTGATTCCCAGAATTGAACTAAATGAATCTGAGTACATCTGCAGAATTCTGTTTCTGTTCCCTTTGTTCTACAAATACACCTTTCAGCCTCTAGGCATGCTGAAATTTGCCCTTCATTGCTTGTTACGCACCCATTGTGAGACAGCACTGCTTAACTTCATGTACAAATTATTTTCTAGCCCTGCCGGGTGTGGCTCAGCAGTTGAGTGTAGACCTAGGATCCAGGCGATCAGGGTTCGATTCCCGGTCAGGGCACATGCCCGGGTTGCGGGCTCCATCCCCAGTCGGGGGTGTGCAGGAGGCAGCGGATCAATGATTCTCTCATCATTGATGTTTCTATCTCTCTCTCCCTCTCTTTTCCTCTCTCTGAAATCAATAAATATATATTTTTTAAGAAACAAAAAAAACCCCAACAAATTATTTTCTAGAGGTTACTGTGAGACTAGATTACTTTATGACCTCAGAGAAGACTTAAACCAAATAACTTATAGCCACTTTGTCCAGAGGGGCAAAACATGGCCCCGCTTACTTGGAAGAAGGTCTAAATTAGTTTTGCATTCCTTTTATTTTAAGCACCACACCTACCATCCTATCTTGCACTGGGCCCAGCCTTATTCCTAAAATAAAGGAAGTTGTTTGCATAGTTTTCACACATACTGTATTGTCTGTATCACTTAGAATTCCTGGTGGGGGATTGAGACACAGCATTTTAAAATGATGTATTGAAAGCATTTCTTGTCATGTTTTTGGAAAATTTAATTTTACTGTTTATCATGTATCAGTTGGCCTTAAGACCTTAAACTAACCTATATTGTGACAATGTGATTTTTGTTTGGACTGGATATCACTTTCCCTGTTATTTCTGTTAACCCTCAGCCATCTCTGATGCTTCCTCTTTCATTCTGAATATTCATTCCGTTGCAGACCATTATTCTTCATAGTCTTTCTTATATTCTACCCTTTTACTGTCTCCTGACTAGATTCTTTAATTCTAATCTGTCTTCTTTCCCCTCCATTCATTCTGCACGCCACCATCAGATGAGTCTTCCTAAACTAGAACTTTTACAGTATTCTTCTCTGAGAAACCTTGATTGAATTCCTGTTGTTTAAGTTCATACTCCCCTGCCTACTATCCAGGGCTCTTCACATGTTGACTCAACACACTTCCCCTAAATTATCTCACATTAATCCTCTGCATGAGCATCCTACTCCAGCCAGGTCAGTCTGTTATCCGGAAATGGAAATGCCTTGGGCCTTCTCTCGTGATTTCTTTCCTGCTCTTCCCCTCCTGGAATGCCTGTTTGAATTCTTTCCATTCTTCAAGCTCCAATAACTTTCCTTGGGTAGTTAAGTCCATACTGATCTCTCTGTATTCAGAATTCTGTAGTACACAACAATTTATAGTTAATACTGTAATAGTTACATTAAATACTAAATAGTCTAAGTGTTAACAGTTGTGTAAAATTTAAAGTGCCCAGAATGTATGAAATTCCCATGTTCTGCATCCCTGACAGGTAGTTGCTATCTGACCTCTTCTCAACAGTCACCATGCAGCACAGTAATTCCCAGAACAACACGTTCATTCATTTAGTAAATAAATGTTTGGAAGATTCTTTCATAAATTTACCTAAAGTTGCCTTTTTAAAAACCTTGATCTTATTTGTCCTAGTTTGATTTCTAGAGTACTATAGAACAGGATTTTGTTTTGTTTTGTAAGAACCCTAAAAATGTGCCCTGACCGGGTGGCTCGGTTGGAGAGTTGCCCTGATGCCCGGTCAGGGCACATGCAGGAGTCAACAGGTGAATGCATAGATGAGTGGGATAATGGACTGATGTTTCTCTCTCTCTCTTTCACTCTCTCTCCCTCCCTCTCCTTTCCCTCCCCTCCCTCCTCTCTCAAATCAATAAATATTTTAAAAAAATAATCCTAAAAATGTTTAATGATAGCATTCATAACTCTCCTGAGTCATTTCTTCTCCAGGCAAAACCTGTTCTTGTAACGTTTCTTTTATGCTATGCTTTCCAGTTCCTCTTGCCACGTGTTAACAGTTCTATTTTACCAACGTCTCCCTTAAAATGTGGTCCCAAAAATGAACCATAGGCCAATGCAAGTTTCAGAGAGGCTACTATTTCTATTTACTGGAGAATATGAAAATGATGTAGCCTAAAATATTTTTACATAGTCTTTGTAAACATCATCTAAGTGGCTACATAATATTTCACAAATTGCTGGTCCATGGTTTACTTGTTAAGCATCCCTCCATTGCTAGACGTTTATATTGCTTTTCTTATTTGTGGTCATAGATAATGCTGTAGTAAACATCTTTTTGTGTAAAACTTCCTCCATTTTTAGATTGTCCTTAGAATGGGTTGTTAGAAGTGTATAGTTTAAATTAAAAGTATAATAACTACCTATATGTCTGAGGTTATTTATATTAATTTTACTCAATTTTCCCCCAGAATATTAAGAGGGTTTTTGTTGAAGTGATGAATTGATAGTTATGAAAAAGTAGATCCTATAGTATGAAGACTTCTGGTGAAAGAGGTTTTAGATGAGATTGTATTTATAAGTAAACACAGTGAAACTTAACTCTTCCTTTTGTCTTTTAAATAGCTGGATAGAACTTACACTGGCTTGCAGACTCTTGGAGCAGAGACGGTAGGTTTTTCCCCCTATAGTATTATTTGGGAACAAATATATACTGAAAATTGATCTTCATTTTTAGTTAGGAAAAAAATGAGTGCTAAATTTTAAAAAACATTTAAATCCCCTTATTTGTTTATTTTTTAATTGTGATAAAATTTACTATAAGTGTACGGCTAAGTGTTATTAAATATATTCACATTTTTGTGCAGTCATTGCTGTCATCCTCATGGAAAACTGAAACTGAAATCATTTACAATAATTCTCCATTCTTCGCTTCCCCCAGCCCCTGGCACCACCCTTCTACTTTCTGTCTCTATGAATTTGACTACTCTAGATACTGTATAAGTGGAATCATACAGTGTTTGTTTTTTTGTAACTGGTACATTTTACTTAGCATGTTTTCAAGGTTCATCCATGTTATAGATGTGTCAGAATTTCCTTCCAAAAAAGGCTGAATAGTGTTCCATTGTGTGTATAGAGTACATTTTGTTTATCCATTTATCTGTCAGTGAGCAGTTGAGTTGTTTACTTCTTCTGGCTATTGTGAATATTAAGAATGTGGATCTGTTTGTTTGAGTCCTTGCTTTTAATTCTTTTGGATAGATACCCAGAAGTGAGATTGCTGGATGATACCGTAATTCTGTTTTTAATTTTTTGAGCAACTGCCACACTGTTTTCCATGGCAGCAGCACTTTTATATTACCACCAACAGTACATAAGGGTTCCAATTCTCCAGCACTTGTCGTTTTACATCTTTTTTTATAGTAACCATCATAATGGGTGTGTATGGTGGTATTTCATTGTGGGTTTGGTTTGTATTTCCCTAATGGTAATTGATGTGGAGCACCTTTTCATACATTTATTGGCCATTTGTGTATCTTCTTTGGAGAAATGTCTTCAAATCCTTTACCCATTTTTGAATCGAGTTGTTTGCTTTTTCGTTACTGAGTTTTAGGTGTTCCCTCACTATTCTTGATATTAGTCTCTTATCAAATATATGGCTTACGAATATTTTCTCCCATTATATGGGTTATCTTTTCACTCTGTTGACTGTGTTCTTTGATGCACAAAAGTTTTTAGTTTTGACATAATTCAGTGTATCTGTTTTTTCTTTTGTTGCATGTTTTCTGTGTCATATTCAATAAATAATTCCGAATCCAATGTCATAAAGCTTTGCCCCTGTATTTTCTTCTAAGAATTTTGTTGTTTTAGGTTTTTGATCCACTTTGAATTAATTTTTGTATGTGGTGTAAGGTAAAGATTCACCTTCATTCTTTTTGTTGTTGTTGTTCAAAATATTACAGATGTCCCTTTTTCTCCCCAGTGACCCATCTCACCCCATCCCACCCCTCTCCACCTTCATTCTTAATGCATGTGGATATCTAGTTTTCTCAGTTCCATTTTGTTAAAGATTGTCCTTTTCACATTGAATGGTCTTGGCATCCTGTCAAAAATAATTGACAGTATATGTGAAGGTGCATTCAATTTTAATGGTCTATATGTCTTTCTTTATGCCAGTACCACACTATTTTTATAGCTTTGTAAGTTTTAAAACCTGGAGGTGGTATGAGACCTCCAACTTCCTTTTTTCTCTTCTTTCCACCCCCCTTTTTGGAATTCATTATATATCAGCAGTAGCCGCTATAATTAGCTAGTTATACTTTGTGTTACATCAGTAGATATTTATTGAGCACATAGTCTATGCTAGGCACTGGTCCAGGTAATGGGGATACAGATTTCTGCACAAGATAGCTACTACTCTAAAACATTCTTAGTTCTGTTAAGAATGGGCAGAAGGTATATAGTAAGCATAAAAGCAAATAAGGTTTCATTTACAAATAAGTGCTATAAAGAGGAGAGAGTAGCTGGGGGACAAGAGAGTTGCTTTAGCTGGGCTGGGTAGGGAAGGCCTGAGAAGATGACATTTTATTGAGAACTAATGGTGAGAAAGGCAGACATTGCAAAGATTTTGGGGAAGTGTGTCCTAAGACATTGAAACAACAAGTGGAAAGACCGTAGTTTTTATGATTGGTTTTACTAATTATCTATTAAGCCAGAATAGATTATATTCTGGGATAATCCTTAGTTGTTGAGATTGAAATTGCCTTTGAAATATGCTTAGAAATCATTTGTCACATCTCTTAGAGTACCATGTTCTTAGAAGGTTTGGGACTTTCTGGCACACTTGTAATGAATTCATGAGCCCAGTTATTGTCCAATTTTGTAGGTAGTGGATGTTGAGCTCCACCGGCATTCACTTGGAGAAGACCCCATTTACCCTCAGTCCTCCGAGTCAGACATCTCTGATGCCCCACCACCTTTGCCTTTGACCATTCCAGCCCCAGTGAAAGCTTCCTCACCAGTAAAGCAGTCACATGAGCCGGTACCTGATTCTTCTGTGGAAAAGGGTAATATATTTTTCCTTGTATGGGGGAGTCATTCTGGGGCATTCCTTTTTCTCATTTGCTTAACATGATTTTGAACTGCTGCCTTCGAGAGTGTATGGAAAATTTCCATAAGTAGGCATGTTGCCTCTATTATATTGTCCTGTTACAAAAATGCCCAAATGCTTTCTCTTCTCAGAAAATATCTTTCATTAAGTTCTACTAACATTTTGTAGGAATACAAAACTCACTAAAAAGCATTCAATTTTTTAAATAGAAATTACCCTTATTTTTTATGGCTGTATTGCTATTTTTTAGATTCAACAAAAAGCTATATTCCTTCTCTTCAGGACATACTTGAATAAATCAGTGTTGCAAACTAGACCATGCCACAAGTCTTAATTAAGTGTGACAGATTGTTTATTAAGGAATAGATACTATTCTTCGCACATGATAAAATAGAACAGAACATCAAATTAATAATAGTGAATTGGAAAAATCAGTTAACAAACCTGTATATGCATTAGGGGAGGAGACTTGAACACAAGTCGTAGTTATAGCTAAGCAGGGAGAAATAAAATCTCTTCCACTGTGAGATACACTAATGATAAATAAGGTCACCCTGCCTCCTCATGGAGGTAAATGAACTCATTAACATTTCCTGTAACGGGATGATTCCCTAACAAAACATTAGTTCTAATTATGCGGTATTAATGTTGGATTTTACAGCACAAACTTTGTAAAACCATTTTCTCTGTTAAATGCTTTTGTCTCTTGAGACTTCAAAGAAAAGTAAAGCTTATCAAAGTCCATGAGGTTAGGGCATATCAAAACTGAATTTCTGCTCTAGTTTGGGTTTTTAGATTTGTCTTACTGGAGGAGAATGTGGATATTTTAACAGCTATATTAGAGAGAAGATAGGCATTAAAAGTATGACAAAGATAAGAGAAAGGACCTGTTTCTACCTTAATAAAAGGCTTTTCAGTACATCTTAGGGAACTCTTATAATTAAAGTTAAGCAGATAAATACAGCCAAATTTTTTTTTAATTTTTTTTTTAAAAATATATCTTTATTGATTTCAGAGAGAGGAAGGTAGATCGGGAGAGAGGGAGGGAAATAGACACATCAATGATGAGAAAGTCACTGATCGATCGGCTGTCTCCTGCATGTCCCCCACTGGGGATCGAGCCCTCAACCCAGGCATGTGCCCTGATCGGGAATCGAACCATTATCGCCTGAATCCTAGGTCAGTGCTCAACCTCTGAGCCACACCTGGCCGGGCTACAGCCGCATTCTTAAATTGTGTGAACCTTTTTCACTAATGGAAAAACTACTACTTATTGGTCTCAACATGGAGAAACTATAAATAACTATCCAAGAACAACCCTGTGATGTGATTGTGTTCGGCATCATCACTGTCATGGAACATAGATCTTTTTTTCTTTTTTTTTTTAAATTAAATTTAAAAATTTCCATCACCATTTATCCCCTCTATGCCCTCTTCCACCACCCCCATCTCACCCCCAGCAGCCACCACGCTTGTTCATGTCCATGAGGTCTCATGGAGCATAGATTTTAAATATATATATATGTATGTTTTTATTGATTTTAGAGAGAGAGAAAGGGAGAGGGAGAGAGAGAAGCATTGATGAGAGAGAAACATCAATTGGCTGTCTCCTGCACGCCCCCTACTGGGGACTGAGTCCACAATCTAGGCATGTGCCCTGGCTGGGAATCCAACCAGTGACCTCCTGGTGCATGGGTCGATGCCCAACCACTGTGCTGCACTGGCCGGCCTGGAGCATAGATCTTAATGTCTCTTTCCAACCTATCATTGCACTCAGTCCCTTTTATTAAATATAGTGAATTGCAACTAATTTAATGAGTTATAATTCTTTCATGTACTAGATCTTAATTAAAGATACCATGTATTTTAAACCATTTTATGATTATATATAGTAAATACAGAAATACATTGAATTTTGTCAGGTCTTTAGGTGGAAGAAAATTAAATTTTTTTTCAGGAGTTAAAAAGCATTAAATTTTTATTCCCTGATGATATTATAGTAGTTTCTTCTAATTCTGGTCTGGTTCCTGATTGTGTGAACAAGAAACTTAAATATTAAATATCTAATCTTATTTAAAATGTAAGATTCATTATCAATAAATATTTAAGTATTTAAGTGTTCACTTATATGACTTCAAGAAATAAAATTGACTCTAAATGGTATTAGTTTAATCTCTTAGACTACATTTTAATGTGATGTTAATATTTTAGTTCTTTTATAAAATCTCAACTTCATTCCTCTTTAAATTTCGGTTATATCTTCTTTATGGGCATTTGATAAGACAGGACATCATTAGGTTAAGTGAATGCTTTTAAAAAAAATGTTTTTATTGATTTTAGAGAGGAAGAGAGAGAAAAACATTGATCAATTGCCTTCTGTACACACCCTAACTGGGGACTGACCCTGCAACCCGGGCATCAAATCTGTGACCTTTTGGTGCAGGGAACCAGCCTAGCTACACTGGCCAGGGCGTGAATGCATCTTTTGAGTTTTCCTCTTCTCTAATTTAAACAGTTTTCAATTTGTATATAAAAAATAGGAGAACATAATGAACTTGTATACTGTTTATAGTTAATAGGTTTTCTAATTTTTTTAAAGAAACACTTTAACAAAATATGATTTGAGGCATATTTACATTTGTTGAAAAACAATACAACAGGTCCCAAATGGGGTCACTTATGCCAAGCTTCATGTCACCAAACTGAAACTTACTTATAGTTTCAGCCTCTCCCAGAAATGGAATCTTAAACTAGTCAATCAGGAATCCCCTGATCAGCACTAGATAGGTAATCTGCCTGATAGACCCCTGCCGTCCCGCCCGAAGAAAGGTGATTTTAAGGCAGCCAGTCTGCTTTTCGCTCATATAACTTCCTTGTTCCTGTTCTTTTCTGCCTCTAAAAGTCCTTCATTTTATACAGCTCCTGGGAGTTCCTTTCTGACTGCTAGATTGGATGCTGCTTGATTCATGAATAAATAAAATCTGTAAAATTTACTCAGTTGAAATTTGTTTTTTAACACGCCACCGAAAAATGTATAAAGGGATAATAAATACTGTGGATTGTATTTATTTTACTAGTAAATGTCTTAAGTGGTTGTTGAAATGAAAAGGGATTTTTATTGTTTCATTCTTTTCCCACAGTGGTAAGATTTTATTATTTCAAAGGGATTAATGACTTATCAATTTGCCTGTGTCATTTCAAGCAGGATTCCCAGCCAATACTGAAACTGAGAGACACACTACATTTTATTCTTTGCCATCTGCATTGGAACGGACACCCACCAAAATGACAACAGCCCAGAAAGTTATGTTTTGTTCTCATGGCAATTCAGCTTTTCAGCCAATAGCATCAAGCTGCAAGATCGTACCACAGAATCAGGTTCCTAATCCTGAGTCACCTGGGAAGTCCTTCCAGCCTATCACGATGAGCTGCAAGATTGTTTCAGGTATACAGATGATGTGTGTAAAGTTGATGTGCGTAAAAATTTTTGGAATGACAAACCAAAATACTGTGGCTTTTATAAAAAAAAATTTTTGTAGTTCTTCTAAGCAGGGTTTTTGTGTATTTAACAAGTGAGCTAATCACTTTTGATTAGCAAAGCAAAGTTGTTATGAAGCAAAAACAAAAGTCATCTATATGGAAACAGGTTTTTTTGTTGTGTTTTTCTTTTTGGTTAATCCTCACGCAAGGATATTTTTTCCATTGATTCTAAAGTGGGAAGGGGGGAGGGGGGGAGAGAGAAACATCAGTGTGAGAGAGCCACATCAATTGGTTGCCTCCCACACATGCCCTGACTAGGGGAACCTGCACCCAGGTATGTGCCCTTGACTGGGAAATCGAACCTGTAGCCGCTAGGTGCACAGGCCAACACTCTAACCACTGGGCAATGCCGGCTAGGGCTGCATGGAAACAGTTTTTGAATGAGGCAGTTCAAAAAGGTAAATTTTTATCTCCTAGAATCAGCACAGGTAAAATGTTTGCTAGGATTATGGTTGAATTTAAAGTAGGAATTATGTTTTGGGATTATATATGGAAACCGGAGCAACTAGTAATAGAAAAAATGTACAGGCCTTTGGAGTTGAAATATCTTTTATACTCTAACCACATGAGAAAAAGTATTCATTTCTACTATTCTCAGTAAAGTTGAATTGTCCATTGCCTCACGACAATTTCACATTTATGTGAGGTAAACTATTAGTAGGAATACACTTTATGGTTTTGGTCGTACCACCTCAGAAAAGACAAACAGAGTCAATAGAAATATTTAGGCACTGTGAGGCTTCTATAAGTACTTAAATGAAGGGGGGGAAAGGGAGTCTTTGGTGTTAAAAATAGAAAACTAAGCAGAAATATGATCCAAGTGTTTGACATTGAAGAGAAGTAAAGAATGTATAATTTTACCCACCTGTTAGAAGCACTTGGAAACTTGCTGCTTCAGAGGTAGAAGAGGCTGAGTGTATAAATTGGTTTGAAGTTTAGAGAGATTCATGGATGTCAAATTTAATCAATAGAAAACAGTAGAGGATGTTTAATGGTACATTGGTAACCTTGAGCATATTCTGTGGGAACATGAATTTCTGGATTGTGACTGTGACAGTATTGACAGAGACTTTTGTTTCGGGTGGGTGAATTTCATATTTTTCTATTGGAAATTAATTGCAAATCAAGACTCCAGATTCCTAAGTCCAACTGTAAACTTACTAATTTCCTCCCTAATTTTCGAATCATACCAACCTGCCTAAATTGTTAAGAGATTTATAATCTAGGGATTCAGTAGTTTCACACTGTTATGTAAATAACTGCTTTTTAATCTTTAATGTTCCTACAGGGGAACTTGTTAAAATATAGATTTATATTCGGTAGGTTTGGGGTAGGACGGCAGGATCCGTTTCTAACAAGCTCCCTGATGATGAGGACGCTCATGCTGCTGGTCCAGGATAAGGCTGTAGTCAGCGAAGCACACTAGTCCCTGGCCTCAGCTACACTGTTGCTGCTGCTGCTGCTCAGTACCTGAAACATACAGTCTCATTCTCTTTTCCCAATTTGGCACCTTTGTCCTGGCAGCCCTGCCCTTCTTTCATTATCTCCCAGCATCTTCTTAGATAGGTTGGATATATCTATTTTGTTTAGTTTATTTGTTTCTCTTTTTAATTAATAAAGGTTCCCCCATATCAACGCCAAGTCCATCACCATTGCCTCGAACCCCAACTTCCACTCCAGTCCATGTGAAGCAAGGCACTGCCAGCTCTGTTATTAGTAACCCTTATGTTATCATGGACAAGCCAGGGCAGGTTATTGGAGCCACCACTCCCACTACAGGTGTGTGTTTGATCAATATTTATACGATCCAAAGATTTGATCTTTTCTAAAGATGAAATCCTAGCATGACTTAGTAGCCATATAATGAGAGAATGAACTCTCTATCCATAAACAAGAGGAGGGGATATATGAGAGTAACACCAGTGCTATTTCTCTGAGGGAAGATGTACTGTTTGTAAAAGTTAATATTTTTAGGAATTTACTTAAGTTTTATTTCTAGTTTCTGAAGATTAAAAATGAGTCATAATTAATTTTCCAAAAGAAAAAAAAAGAGAGAGAGAGAGTTGATTTTATTTCATTTGAAAGACATTCTTTTTGGGCCTGCAAGCAATGTGGTTATTAACTTTTCCAAATTAAGCTTTAGTACCAGAATAACTTTGTGAGCCATATATATATCACCCCAGTCAAATAAAAAAGTCATCTTTACTTTCCTGTGAATAAGATAAATTTTGTGTGTGGAGAGAAAAGTGTACCCTACCATTATAAAAAGAAAACGCTAATAGGAAGAATACAGAGGCTTTGGATTTTCCATGTTTGTCATAATCTCATGTAACTACAGACTGCTTTTCAGGTGTGGTTTGTTTTTTTTTAAGTACTTTCACTGGCGTTATTTATTCCCTTCAATTAAACTATTTAAACACATGTTCATAAGTGTGAACTTTCCTGTAGTTTTCACTTCTAATTAAGAGAAATAATAAAAAGAGAAATGAAATAAGAGAGATGACTATAAGGTAATGAAACTTTTTTTTCCAAATACTTGATTTTAACACATGCAGATGTGCGTTGGGCTGTTCCAAGTAGGTTTTTGGGGAAAAGTTGGTTCCTTTAACAGTGATTGTAATTATGGAACTCCTTTAAAAGCTACTTTCAGAAATTACCTAAGGGCCTTTTGAATATACTTTGGGATGCCAAATAAGGTATGCTTTGAGGATATTTAGTTTTAGCAACCAGCCAAACATCTTTGCAGACCAAGTTTGGTACATGGACAGGAGATCAAATACCGTTTTTGGTCTTGACTTATTATTTTTTTTAAAAATATATCTTTATTGATTTCAGAGAGAGGAAGGGAAAGGGAGAGAGAGATAGAAACATCAATGATGGGAGAATCATTGACAGCTTGCCTCCTGCAGGCCCCCAACTGGGGATGGAGCCCACAAACCCAGGCATGTGCCCTGACCAGGAATTGAACTGGGATATCCTGGATCCTGGGTCGATGCTCAGCCACTGAGCCATGCCCAGCTGGGCAAGGTCTTGACTTATTTTTGAATGTAGACAATGTGACTTATTTTTATCAGACCCTAGAGGCAGTTGTACAGATGGAGTATAAAATGTTTGATGTTGGCAGTATTTTCAAATAGGTATAACCTTGTAGTGAAACTACTTTGAAGGGACCAGCATTCACTTGAATGTATACATTTTGGCACCTTGTTAAATAACCAATTCTATTATGTTACAGCATCTTTTTATATAAGTAGCAGAGTATATATATGTCTATTTACTTTATTTATTCCACACATCCTTACTAGGTTCTTGTCCCTTTTCAGGTTAGTGAAGTGGTAAACTTTGTAGGACAAGTCCTTAAGTGTTTCTTCTGTAACAATTTCAGGATTCTAAGTTTTCAACCCTAAAAATGAAAAATAAATAGTGGGGAAAGGGAGGGTGGTGGAAAATTCTTTAAAATTCCATTTTGCAAATTTTCTTTTGTTTATACTTTATTTTTACATCTGCCTTGCTTACAGGAAGTCCTACAAACAAGCTCTCCACTGCATCTCAGGCCTCCCAAGGAACAGGTTCCCCTATTCCTAAAATTCATGGAAGTAGTTTTGTAACATCTACTGTCAAGGTAACACTCTATTGCATTATTGCATTTTGCTAGTTTTAAAGACAGTATGTTTGAATTCAACAGTAAGTTGATATTGCAAACTTCATAAAGTACAACCTTCAGGCTAATAAGTATCTTGATGATCATCTTATTCCAGACTTCTATACCTTCCCTTGATCTTTTCCTAGTGTAGAAAATGTTTCTCAACACTTCTGTCAATTGGTTATCCAGTGTCTATTTGAAAACTTACTATGATGAGACGACCTCTTTTTTGGGTGAGGGGGACAGCTTTGTTATAAATTTTTCCTTATGAAAATATTCATTTGACAATACATTCCTTTTTTCCTATATTTGCACCAATAAAGAGTAAATATATTTCCTTATTTCCTTTTCCACATGTCATTTGGTTACTTGAAAATAATTCCTTTTGTCTGGCCGGTGTGGCTCAGCGGTTGAGCATCGACCTGTGATCTAGGAGATCATGGTTTGATTCCTGGTTAGGGCACATGCCTGGGTTGCTGGCTTGATCTCCAGTAGGGGGTGTGCAGGAGGCAGCCAATCAATGACTCTCTCATCATTGATGTTCCAGCTCTCTTTCTCCCTCTCCCATCCTCTCTCTGAAATCAATAAAGACATATTTTAAAAGAAAGAAAGAAAGAAAATAATTCCTCTTTTCCACAATTTTTATCTAAAAATTTTCAGGTAGTAAGCCCTTTGAGATTTGGAATTCCCAGTATCCTCTGACTTGTTCAGCTCAAGGTGCTAGCTGTCTGCTCACTGTTTAACAAAGGCAGTTCCTGCTGTTTAGTTAGTTATTCAACTTATTTATCATTGTCATGGTTGCCCTTCAGGCTAGAGCTTTTGAGGTTTAAACTCCTGTGTGAGAATTCCCAAGAATTCTGAGATCATCCCTTACATGACTAGTGCTAGCATAACGAAGTGTTTCTTATTTTTAGGCATTTAATGGTGATGATACGAAATAGTTTCCTGGTCTAAGGCAAGGTTTTCTCTAAATTCAGTGTAATCTGTGAGCACTGTATTACACAAATGCCTGAATTGTAATAATTCCCTTCAAAGTCTTAATTCTTTGCCAGTCTTTTTCTAAATACTTGTTGATGATCTTTTCATTACACGGGCAATTTTCTTAACTTTGTTTCTTGCCCCTAACATTTTTTTATGACAATTTGCCTCCAAGATTTGCATTTTGTATTTGAGAATTGGAGACAAATGATAGTATTTTGAATGTTGACTTTTGCTGTCTTTGCGTTTGCTATTTGTTCAAGTTCTTTTTATTGTTTTGTTTTCTAAGTGCTTATTGAAAAATTTTCCCATGTACTGGATGTTTATTCTGAGTACAGATAACAAAACAAGTCATGAGTACGATTAGAAGGGTGTATGTGCTGAAACACTGTAACTGCCTGATTCATTCACTTACTTACTTAGTGCCCAGGCTCTAGGGATAGAAAAGACATAGTGCCTCTCGTTTAATAGTTTACCATTTGGCGGGATACTAGAAATGGAAACCAGGGAGTCAACCAAATATCAGAGGTAGTATGATAGACGTCTTCCAGCATATGTGGGGCACAGATGAGTAGGTTTCTGCCAAGTTAATAGCCTTTCTTTGCATTTGGTTTCTAAAATAATATTAAAATGCAGGTGTGGAGGCTTGGAAGACCCCAAAGAGTTTCGGGCTTTTTGTTTTGGTTTGGTTTTTGGTTTATGGTGCTAGAGAATGTCACAGGTCTGTATTAAATGTAAGTGACTGTAGAGTATCTGAAATCATGCATTTTACCTTAATCTTACACTGTGTGTTTTACATTCACAGCAGGAGGAGTCTTTGTTTGCGTCTATGCCACCTCTTTGCCCAATTGGGAGTCACCCTAAGGTTCAGAGCCCCAAACCTATAACTGGAGGACTTGGAGCTTTCACAAAAGTGAGTATTTTTTAGGGGATTATCCTACAAGTCAATATGGTCATGTTGCCTAGTCTTTTTTGTGGCATGTTGGAGTCGAGTGACACTATCCCACAACATGTAATTTTTTCATTGAGCTCAGTTCTAAGACCAGATCCTGCTTTGGAGACATGCTTCTGTTTATTCCGTGGCGTCCACAGGGCAGCCCTGGGAGCCCAGTGAGATGGGAACTTCAGAGAGCACAGTCCGTTTCTCTCTGCTGCCAGTTTGCCAGAGTCTAAAAGGACTAGGTTGAGTTGCAGATAAACAGGATCAAGTCCAGATCCTACTTTTGGTCCTTTTAGTAGCTGCTATGGGCTATCTTCATGCAGTGTTTTTATCCTGGTGGAGTCATTCTCTGCAGACCAAGCTTCATCTATTTATGAATTCCTTCTTGCAAACAGAATAGATTCAGATATTAGTAGCTTTTTTCCTTGGGATGTGTATTCAGTATCATTATCATGTTTGTTGCAAGGTAATCATCAAACAGGAACCTGGTGAAGCCTCTCACGTGCCCACAACAGGAGCTGCCAGCCAGTCACCACTCCCTCAGTATGTGACTGTGAAAGGGGGTCACATGATAGCTGTGTCCCCTCAAAAACAGGTCATAACTGCTGGAGAAGGGACTGCCCAGTCACCCAAGATTCAGCCCTCCAAGGTTTGTGTTGGGTGGGGATGGGGAGGTCAACAAGGAAATGACCATTATTTGCTTAAATAATTGACAAGTGCTGAAAAGATATAGGGTGACAGGGTTGCTGATCCCAGAAAAACCTGTAGATGAAAAGCCCCCTTGGAAAAGCAAGTCAGTCAATGTGAAATCCATCGTACAGTAATTAACCATTGACAGGAGCAGGAGCATGTGTTGTAGAGGGTCCCTGAACAGTCAAAGAGGCAAAGGTCACAGTGTTACCTCTGGCAGTGAAGGTGACTGACTTCATGGACACAGCTTTGCTCCTGATTTGATCTAAAGTGGGACCAAGGTCTACTGTTTTACTTGTTTATTTCTGATAGGAGAGTGCTATAGTTTTTGCCTCTGATGTCCAGGCTGTGTGATCTCTTTGATTCTTGGCTCTTTGAACAGTTTCTTTTCTTTATAATTTGGAGGTATGGAGAATTAATGTGTTGGGAGAACTGTAAAATTGCACATCGATCCATGTTTTCCTACAGCTAATAAGCAACATAATTTGAACCCAAAACTCCTCATTCCAGAACTAATTAAAATTATCTGTAATCTAAACATGCTTTTAGAACATCCTGAGTTAAATTATCTTACTTTTTGGGCAGATATATTCTCTTAAGAACATTATGTGAAGTGTTTGCTTTTCAACTTTAGAGCCAGCCTACCTAGGGAGAGTGAATTGTTTTGAGAGGAATACTTTAAAATAGAAAAAGGTTTGCCCAGCCAGCATGGCTCAGCTTTTGAACATCGACCTGGGATCCAGGAGATCTCGGTTCGATTCCCAATCAGGGCACATGCCCGGGTTGCGGGCTCAATCCCCAGTTGGGGGCATGCAGGAAGCAGCCGATCAATGACTCTCTCATCACTGATGTTTCTTTCTCTCTCTCCCCCTCTTTTCCTCTCTCTGAAATCAATAAAGACGTGTGTTTTTTAAAAAAAGTTTTAGACATTTCAGATAGTTTAGATAGCTACAGGTGGAATGAGATAAAAATTTATAGTGTTATATAGGGGGTTCTAAAATCTGTAAGAGTCCACTAACTACTTCCCAAACTTACCTGGTCATAGGAATCATCTGGTGATTAAAAACGTAGATACCTAGGCCCCTATCTCAAACTTATTGAATCAGAATCTTCTTTGGGGGCCCTGGGAATCAGTATTTTTCAAATGCTCCCCTGCTAACTCATATGATTAGGCAAATTTAGGAACCACTGAGCTACATGATCACATTTGACTTTGTGGCTTCCGTAACCAGAATCACTAAGGTGCGTCAACTGCGTCCTAATCTCCCTCTATTGTTTTGGTCAGGGGCAAGCATTTTGCTAATGTCCTTTAGTGAGCACGTTATTGTCATGCGGACTTCCTACACAGACACTTCCTACATATTCTTCAAAATCTACTTTGCTTTACCTGGAGATACACGATATTATTGATTTAGGTTTTGAATTAATATAGCATTGCTGTTTATGCTCAGAAGCTCAGGAGAAGTTAGTTTCCACTCTGTGCCACTTTGTATTTTGCTAATACACTCATCCAGTAATGCCGAACAACTGTATTGGCTTTCTTGTCACATTGCCACCTACCTAATGGCAGTGAAAACCAAGAGGAAGTGGAGGGGTTTGTGCTAGAATGCCCTGAATAAAGTTAAAAAGGCACCTAAAAAGAAAAGCCACAGGAGAAAGTGGAAGAACTGCAAAGAAGCAGTAGAGCATGAGAAAAGACATCACTCTTTGTCCAGGAAATTTAGTTCATGCTTTGAACTTGAGATAAGGAGCTATCTGCAAGTACAGAGAGTCCCTGGTTACTGCTGAAGTACATTCCTAGAAACTGGAGAGCAGAAGGGTGAACAAAATGATGTTGTTTTACCTTCCATACAGCTTCGGCACAATAGAAACACAGCGTATCTGTTTCATTAAAGTAGAGAGAGGTACTGCTTTTGCCATGAGAAGGAACAGGAATTAGTGGGTTCATGTGGGAAGTAAGCAGTGAGTATAGTAAAAAGAACATGAGCTTTGGACTAGAGCTTGTTACAAATCTCACACCTCGGCCACTAATTACTGATGTGACCTGGGCAGGTTTATCTGGAAAAATATCCTCTGTCTTTCAGAGTTGTAGGATAATTAGAGACCATTGTATATAAAGAACCTGGCACAGAGCAGATGCTCAGTAAATGATAGTAGCTAATGTACGTAACCAGGGATGAGCCCTCTGTAAACGTGCATGAGTACCATGGTAATAGTTATTATCACTGAGTACTAAATTGTAATTGCTGTATTTTTCAGTGTCTGGATGAAAAAAATCACAGAATCTTGCTGACTTGCCAAAGGTCTGTAAAGGGCACAGGAAAGGCAGAAATAGAACATTAAATCAAAGTGATATATTTATAACAATACAAAATAAGGGGTGTCTGCTATGTAAAACTAGAAGGAAATTAGGAATACAGAGAAGGTTCTAGGCCAAAATGTTATATTGTTAAAAAAATCAAAACTAATTTGGGGTTATAGTGTCTTGCTTGAGAGCATTCCTTGTGGTGTCCACAGACAGCTGTGTGTAGATTCCCCCAGTAGAAAACCAGCTTCCTCATTCTTGGTTTTTTTAGAAGACAGGAGGAGCTGTTTATCTTGTAAGTGCTGTGATCATAGTGGATAAGCTTTGCTAATAAAAACTGCCCTCCTGTGGCCAATTTTGGATACCACGTTTTTATTTGGCTCTGGGAGAGATTACATCATATCCTGGAAATTTTGAAGCAATTGTGAGGATAGAGGTTGGCACAAGGACGGGAAAGCAAGTCAGATGCATGGAATTTGGGGAAAGAAATTAAAATAGGTCCAATATGTATATATTATTTCCTTTTAAGAACTTTGCTTTCTTTAGGAACATGAAAATAGATTATGTGTAATTTAGCTTATGCAATAGGTTAGAAAATTTGATATATTTAAGAAATGTGAAGACTTATCTTAGGGAAAAAAAAGTTCAACTGCTGTAACCAAAATATCAAGAAATCAGGCTTAAATACATTTATTTCTCTCATACATAAAAGACCAGTAGGCAGTTCTGGTGTGTTGATTCCACAATTTTCAAGAATCTAGACTCATAATTAGTTGCTCTGTCATTCACAAAATTTGATTTTCAGCTTGTGGGCTAAGATAGCTACTTTATCTCATGCTACCACGTTCACATTTCTGGCCAGCGGGAAGAGAGAAGAGTAAGGGGGAGGGGAGAAACGTAACCCAAAAGTTGCACTCATCAGTTCTGTTCATGTGCCTTTAGCCAGAAATCAGATGGCCCACCTACTTGTGCAGCGGCTGGGGTACATAGTCAGTATTCTATTTTCAGTAACCCTAGCTGAAAATTGGGGGCTCTGTCACTATGAGAGAGAAGCAAAGAATGAATATTGGGGTTTAACTGGCAGTTTCTGCTAAATCCCAGAACTGTTTTTCTATTAAGAAACTTAAAAAAAAATTTTTTTAGGTATGTTTTTTATTGATTTTTAGAGAGAGAGGAAGGGAGAGGGATAGAGAGATTGAAACATCAATGGGAGAAACATCATCGATCGGCTGCCTCCTGCACGCCCCCTCCGGGCCATTAAGCCTGCAACCCGGGCATGTGCCCTGACCAGGAATCAAACTGTCAACCTCTTGGTCCATGAGTCTACACTCAAACCACTGAGCAACACCAGCATGGCAAGAAACTTTTTTTTTTTTTTTTTTTTTAAGAATGCACAGAAAACTTCTTGATTAGTAAGAAGAGTTTTTACATCTCCACACGTCTAGTGGGAATGACCTTCCCAGCTCTGAAGCCACAACAACACTCTGTTGCCTGCAGAGTGAGGCTTATACTGTCAGAATAAAGAGATTTGGATAACCGTAAGGAATTGTTTTAACCAAGTCAGGATAGCTGGGAAAATTTCTCTTCTCCATTCTAGGTTAACTTGCTTTTTAAAAAATTGGTTCTTTGATTCTTTTGTTTCTTCCTTCCTTCTTTCCTTCCCTCCTTTCTAAATGTGCATAAAAGTGGAGAGACTATTATGAATCCCATGTGCCCATTACTCAGTTTCAACAATTATCAGCATTTTATTAATCTTACTTTTCTTCCTAGAATATTTTAAAACAGAGACCAGATGTTATGTACTTTAATTTCCCTTTGACAATCTGGAGTTAAGATCAAAGTCCTGTGCTCTGGACAAACGCTGAAGACACTGACAAATGCTTATCCTTTGGCTCTCTTCCCTCTATCCATTGAGTCTTCATGGAATTTCATAGATTACCATTCTTTAGTTAATAATGAGTGCCTGGTTAGCAGCAGCTGTCATTTACTGTGTACGCCATGTTGGCGTGGCATTTTATAAACTTATTCTCGTTTATGCCTCTTAATCTTATGAGATAAATATTATAGATGAGGTGTCTAAAGCTAAAGTTCAAAGAGGTTAAAATAACTTACCCAGCTACTAGCTGATGAAACAAAACTAGGAAACCAGGTCTGACTACCTAGAAAACCTGTACTCTTTCCTTTATATTACACTGTGGTTCATACCATTTGATTAGGGGACCATTTTCTTTACATCAGTCATATTATCCAAACACATGGCAAGGGTATTTCTCTATATTCATATTCTTTGAAAAGAAACCATGTATGACTTAGTAATTATTTAACTTTAAAATCCCATTTATCAGTTGTATATGATTTATCATTTTGTTCCACGTCTTAAGCAATACTATTACTTTTTAATTTAGAAAGATTCTAAATTTCAGTAAAATACACAGAATAATATAATCAATATTCACATATCCTCCACCCTAAATTAACATGTTCATATTTCATTTAAATTATTCCTTCTCCAAATAAAACATGACCGATAAAGTTGAAGTCCACTTTGTTGTTTACAAAAGCAACACTATCATGAATTTGGATTTGTAGCTTTTCAGTCCATACTTCTATTATGTAAACACACAGCCGTAAATAACATATAATGTTCATGTGTTTGAAGATTTACATAAAAGATACAGTTGACCCTTGAACAGCATGGGTTTCAACTGCACAGGTCCATTTATTCGCAGATATTTTTAAACAAATACCTGTACTGTTTTTGATCTGTGGTTGGGAGTCCACAGATGCAAAGGGCTGACTGAGCTATACCATTTTGCATAGGGGACTTGAGCATCTGTGGATTTTGGTACCTGCAGGGGTTCCTGGAACCAATCCCCCGTGGATACGAGGGACAACTGGTGTAATTAAGTTTTGGAGGAGACAGAAGTTATACTTGGGTTTTACGACCCTGGGGGTGTCGGGACTCAAAACCCCAATGTTTAGGGGTCAATTATATTCCTAAAAGTAAAATTGCTACAACATGGTTTATGTGAATTTTTAGTTTTATTAGATATGCCAGTACCTCTCTGGAGTGGCTGTATAAATTGACTTTTCTACAAGCACTGGAAAAAAGCTCCTGTTTCCTCACATCCTCTAGCCAATTCTTGGTGTTTTCAAACTTCTAAACTTTTCCCCTCTAATCTAATGGGTAAATGTACTTTCTACTTTATCTTTTTTGCCTTTTGAAGGCAGGTCTTTTGCCATTCTTATAAAAATCTTTTAATCTAGTTTTTGGTGAGAAGCTCTTTTTCTGAAATAAAGAACTGGGCAGTGGGAGATACCACCCCACTTTGCCATTAATTAAATCGTTTCTTCTAATGGAACATCCTACTGTTTGTGTTAAAAGAGCTCTGTAGTATTTTCTTACTGTGGAAGACTTCACTTTGCAGTATTTTCAGAACCAGATATTTCTAACTTTCATAATTTGGGTAGTGGGTTTTTTTTAAAAAATTCAATTAAATATTTTTTTTGTTTACACTTTTTCATTTTTAACCAAAAGTCTACCTTTAGGAAAGGAAAGATTAGAAGTATATAGAAAAAGATAACTTCTTAAAAGTTAGTTGGAAGGAAAAAAATCAGTTGGAAGAGGTGACATGAGTTGTTAGGAGTTCTAGAGATGAAGAAATAGTCGTTTCAGGTGGAGATAATATAGAAGGGATTACAGAAGAGTTGATATTTAAATTTTTATAGTGTAGTTTATAGTTCATATATGCGAATGTTGATTGCACATTTTTCATAATGTCAAGTTTAAAATTACCTAAACATCCATACAGTTGTAAGGTCTTTACATATATTATGGTATATGTATTCTAATATATTATTATTTGGTTATCTGAAAATGTTTTCGAAAAGTAATAACTGGGAAATGCTTGTGATATGATGTAGATTTAAAAATAACAAAACTGTGTGATCCTAATCTGTTTTAAAATGAATATTGAAAAGAATTGGAAGTAAATTCACTAAAAATTTTAAGAGGTTTTTTTTCTGAACAAGTAGGATTTTTTCAGACATTTCTGTATTTTCTATAAAAACACATATTACTTTTTATAATTAAAATAAATAATAGATAGTAGCTGGAGTTCAGAGAAAAACCATCATCACCTTTTATTGTAATAATATCCAAACTGTAAGAAATATTGCTGCTGTTCACACCTGTCATAGGTTGCATTTTTGCATTGAGTTGACTCCATGTACTATGTCTAGGACTGCTTTGTTCTTTGCTAGAACACAGGGACTGTTCTGTTTCTATGAGAAGAAGCACTGCTGGACTTTCCTCTGTTTTGAACAGGTTGTTGGGGTGCCAGTTGGGTCTACTTTACCTTCAACAGTGAAACAGGCTGTGGCAATTAGCGGTGGCCAAATCCTGGTAGCCAAGGCCAGCTCTTCCGTCACCAAGGCAGTTGGTCCAAAGCAAGTTGTGACCCAAGGAGTTGCCAAAGCAATTGTGAGTGGAGGTGGAGGAACCATTGTCGCTCAGCCAGTGCAAACCTTAACCAAGGCTCAGGTCACTGCTGCTGGCCCTCAGAAGAGTGGATCTCAGGGTTCAGGTAACTAATACTAATTGGGGACCCTTTCAGCAAGCAGTGCCTACCAAAATATTCTTTGCTAGTGATTTTATTTGGTATTCGGTTTTGTCTAGGAGAACGTAGTAAGGGATGTGTGTGTGTGAGCAGTAATAATAAAAATAGAGGGTACTTCTTAAGATACTACTTTCAGGTTTGAAGAATAATTCTCATTTTTCCTCATCTCCACTTTGGGTTGTATTTTAGACTTAAAACTTGGTATGGTCATTTTGAAATATTTAACTAATGCATTCTCTACCAAGCAAATGTTTAAACACCTCAGTATGTTTTAGGTTTGATGAATTATTTCTATGAAGGCAAAATATTTATCTGCCTCTAAAGCATTGTACATCTGAAAAATAAACTGTGGAGTTACTGTTTGTTAGCACTTTTTAATAAGTATTTTATTACTCTGTGCTTTAATTTTAGAGATGGCAGTGTCCTAAGTTCCATTTTATCTTACTGTTTTTCTTCTTTTCTTTTTAACCATTTAGTAATGGCAACACTACAGCTACCAGCCACTAATTTGGCCAACTTGGCAAATTTGCCACCTGGCACTAAACTCTACCTTACAACAAACAGCAAGAACCCTTCAGGGAAAGGAAAACTGCTGCTGATCCCTCAAGGAGCCATCCTACGAGCCACCAACAATGCTAGTGAGTCCCTCATTTTATTATTTGGTTCTTGGTTGTCTGGGTATGTTCATCTCACCTACCAGAGGAGCAGTTTTTACCTGTTTCAGGAAGCATTTCCATGGCTCTGGTGGTGTAATGGTAGTATTTGCCCAAATGCACTTAAAACATGCATAATTTAACTAGAATTGGCTTTAAATAATCATGGCCTTAGGAGGTAGCACTCTTATTTTGGGTTTACCTACTCAGAGTTTGGGATCAGGGACAGATTACATTGAATAGGAATGGTTTTGTTGGGAGAAAGCTGTCTGTGTGAACTGTAAATGAAGAAAGAACTTCCTTTCAGTAGTAAATGAAAATGTGATACCTGGGGAGAAGTTTTGTCTACTTCCAGTAGCTGGAACCTAATTTTATTTTATTTTATTTATGGTAATTTTTATTTATTTATTTTTAATATAACTTTATTGATTTCAGAGAGATGGAAAGAGAGATAGAAACATCAATGATGAGAAAGTCATTGATTGGCTGCATCCTGCACGCCCCCAACTGGGGATCGAACCCACAGCTCGGACATGTGCCCTGACCGGGAATCGAACCTCAATCTCCTGGATCCTTGGTCAATGCTCAACCACTGAGCCGGGCCTTGTTTTTATTTTAAAGGAGATAGAAATAGGACTGGAATCAAGGACCTCTGCTTGCCATTGTTTAGATAGGCTTCTTAAGTTTACTAGGTTTGGAGATAGAAAGAGACATACAGGCTCAGCCTAAATGAATGTCCTAAAGCCCCAAGGAAATTAAGAGGTTTATCTACACTTGTATAAACTTTTGCTTTGACACACAGAAAAAAACAATTTGAGTAGTATTGTAAAGTAAAAGGTCAAAGGAATTATTTCCCTCTGAATCAGAGGTACAATTGGTACAGCAATCAAGTTCATCAGAAATTAGCCATTCTTGCCAAAATGCAGTGTGTAAGCGAATCACCATTTTGTTTATTGACACTAATGGTAATTTCCATTTTCTCACCCTGATATTTTTTCCCTTGTACCTAATCAGTGGTATATAGAAAGTTACATATGTAAGACAAGGACAATATAACTATTCCAGAACTCATCAGAGAGCTACTTAGATTATAGTTAATGTATAGTATGTTCCAAAAAGGGAAGTAAAAAGGGTCCAAGGGCTTTAAAGTGGAATTTGAAAAGGAAAAAAGAACGGGACCTTAGAGTCGTCATAAATATGAAGAATGTCTTAATTTTTTCCAGGTGGGTGGGGAAACAGGAGAGAGAGAGCACTGTAAAATTACACTAAATTCCAGCAGTTACACTGAAATTGAACCAAATGCCAAAAAGTTTGGAAGCATGTCTTTGAGCACATTGAAGTGTTGATTAAAACCGATACGTGGTTTAAAAATGTCAGTATCAGATTTTCTCATGATCTTCCACAACCAAGTCAAAACAGTTGTCAAAGGTGAGTTCTTCATTGTACTCAGAGCTGAACTAGTCGGCTGTCATTCAGTTGAAAGTAAATAGATGTCACTCTTCAACTCTAGGAAGTGCTCGCTCTTGTCGGAGAAAGGAGAAGGGAAATAGGAAAGGGGAGGAATGGTGCTGTAACGGAAATGTAGGCTCACCTGTTTCTCTGTTAAGCTTGATGCCCTTCGTGACGTTGCTGTCATTCATCATACTTGCAGACCTACAGTCCGGCTCAGCTGCCGGGAGCGCTGGTGCTGCGGGAGGAGGTGGTGGCAGCGGAGGAGGCGGGGCTGCAGCAGGAACGCAGAGCCCCGCTGGGCCTGGAGGGATATCCCAGCACCTGACTTACACATCTTACATCCTCAAGCAAACTCCTCAGGTCTGGTCATTTTAAATCATTCAGTTGTTTAAAAACTGCCTTTAATTATAGTGGGTTTACCATTACAGCTCTGGGATCAGGAGTCAAATAATGACATTTTAGCCATGTTGTAAATCTATATTATTTGGGGTTTGTTTTGTTTTGAGAGAAGAGGAAGTAGGGATTCAGAAAGACTGAACTAACTTATCCAAGGCCTCTCTGCTAAGCCAGTGCTGGCTTTAGATTTAAACCCAGATCTTTCTGACTCAAAGAAAGATTTTCACTCTGCTCATGCCTCCCAAATCCATGAGGTAATAAGCAGTATTGATGTGCGGTTCAGAATGTTCTCTCAGAAGGGAGTGACCAGAGAGATGCTTGTGGACTGTGGTATTTGGAGTTAGGTTGGACTCAAGATTGGGACCAGGTTTCCACCTTCTTTCCCTTTGTCACAAAGCCTTGGCTCTCCTCTAAGGAAGGTAATGGAATTTTGGTTCCAGACATTTTTATTGAGAGTGATGGGTAATAATCAGTTTGAATGATTGAATCCAGCTTTGAGGATTAGATTACAAAACGCGAGTTTCCGACACCTGCTCCATAACTACTGTGCAACATTTGAGAAATGGAGATAACCTGGTAGCGGCGCTGAGCACCATTCTTTTCAGTTACTTTGACCGAGTTGCAGAATAAGGGAGCCTTGTAGCTTGTAACATGGGACCTTGTGATTTAAATGATCAGAGGAAGATATTTGAATTTAACAAATTACTGATTACATCTTTATTTTTTCTAACTTAGGGTACATTTTTAGTTGGCCAGCCATCACCCCAGACATCTGGAAAACAGCTGACTACTGGGTCAGTGGTCCAAGGAACACTGGGCGTCAGCACATCTTCTGCACAAGGGCAACAAACATTAAAAGTCATCTCTGGACAAAAAACCACTTTGTTTACCCAGGTAAATGACACACACACACACACACACACACACACGGTGATTGTGGCATTTATTTACATATTTACAACTTGTTCTTTCTACAAAGATATTAAGGTTACATAAGAAAATGAACAATAAAATAGTATGGAAAAATAAGAATAAAATCTTGAGATTTGAGAAAACCTAAGTGGAATGAGAAGATAAAACCTAGAGAGTTATTTAGATACGCAAACAGTAATATCCTATATAGTTAATAAAATTTGCCAAAGCAAAACGAGAAGCATGATCAGTTATAAAGTTCACACTATTTGTGAGAGAGAGAAAAACTAATCACATCATATTTTCTAGAAGAAACAAAAATTTTCGTGACACTTCATTCTAAACTTTCTCTGGAGGGACTTCATGCAGGAGATTCTGAATAGTGTAAGGTGATTTCAGCCACACTATCCATACAGTAAGTAAATGCTGCAGAGAGTTTGGTGCATGTTTCTAGAGCATTTTTTTTTTTTCTATGAGCCAAAGAATAACGACAGGGAATTTTAACTGTGTAAGGAATATCATAATCATCTAAATCTACAGCTAGATCTCAAAAACTTACCAAGTGAAACAAACACAAATATAGATAGTATGATGCCATTTATCTACAAACAATGCATTTTCTGGGACTATAGAAATCAGTAGTTCTCAAAGCATGGAATAGATATTGCAGTTTTGGCAAATGCTTTTTCTACTGAAATGATCATATTTTTCTTTTTTGGTTTGTTAATATGGTGAATTATATTAATTTTTCAAATGTTAAACCAACCCTGCATTCCTGGGATAAACCCCATTTGGTTGTGATATATTATCCTTTTTTAATTAGAATTTTGTAAGGGATATGGGCCAATAGTTTTCTTTACAGTTTTGGTACAACAGTGAAACCATAATGGCTGGAGTTTCCCTAATAAGGGATGTTTTTAACTATAATTTCAATGTGTTTAATAGATACAGGACTACTCAGTTTATTTCTTCTTGAGGGAGGTTTGCTAGTTTATATCTTTAAAGGAATTTGTCCATTTCATCTATGTAGTGAAATTTATTGGCATAAATTTGTTCATAATTCTTCCTTATTACCCTTTTAGTGTCTGTAGAATCTTTGGTGATGTCCCCCTTTTTAGTCTTGATTTTGATAATTAAGTATCTTCTCTTTTTTTTTCTTGATCAGTCTAGGTAGAGGTTTATCAGTTTTATTTATCTTTTCAAATTACTACCATTTAGTTTCCTTGAGCACTAATTTCCCTTTGGTCAGCTGCTCTTACCTATTTCAAAGAGATATGAAGCCCCCAAATTTTTTGGCAGTTCTTTAAAATCTTAGCTGATTTATTCTGACCTGTTTATGGTGCAGCCAGTGCAGTGACTTTCTCTTTGTTCTGCCACAGCTGGGACAATTGCTATTGCATTTTATTAAGACATAATTTACGTACAGTAATGTACAGATCATAAGTGAACTCCTCAGTGAATTTTAACAAATGTATATACTCATTTAGCCACTATCCCAATCAAAATATAGAACTTTGCCTTTCCAGTTTTTTTCTATCACTGTTTTTCTATCACAATAGGTTAGCTTTTGTCTGTTCTTGAATTTCATGTCAATAAAATTATGTAGTATAATGATACTATTATATCTAGCTTCTAGTGTTTATAATGTTTTTGAGACTTATCCGTATGTGTATCAGCTGTTTATTTTTTTATTCTTGAGTAGTATTTTGTTGCATGACTCTCTTTTCCTGTTGATGGATGTTTGGATTATTTCCAATTTTTGACTTATGAATGGTACTATTATGAACATTCTTATATAGATCATTTTGTATAGTAGAATTGCTAGGTCATAGGGTAAGTGTAAGAAATTTTGTAAGAAACTGACAAATGGTTTTGCAAAGTGGTTATACCATTTGACTCTTCCATAAGTAACATGGGAGAGTTCTAGTTGTTCCACATCCTCACCAACACTAAAAATCATCGTTTGTTTTCATTTTAGTCATTTTTGTGAGTATGAAGTGATATCTTATTGTGGTTTTAATTTGCTTAAGATTCCAATGCAAATGATGCCGTGGCTGCTACTCCTGGATTCTAATCATGTCTCCTTCAGTTACTAGTTGTGTGACCCTGGTAGTCATTGAGCTTAATCTCTTCATCTTTAAAATGGGACTAAAATCTACCCTATAAAGTTTATGAAAAGATTGAATGACATAAGATATGTTAAAAGTGCTTTCTGCCGCTCCTGGCACATAGTATGCCCTCAAAGACTGATAAATGGTATGATTTGTGGGATGCATTAATTTGGGGCACAAAGCAGTTGTTTAGATCAGGGGTCAGCAAACTAAACCCAAAGCTTTCTATTTTTATAAATAACATTTTATTGGCATATGCCATGCCCATTTAATGCTATAACAGTAGAGTTGAGGAGTAGGAACAGAGATCATATGGCCTGACATGCTTACTCATGCCATTTACACAACAGTTTGCTGAGCCTTGTTTTAAACTATTAAAGGTATAATTTGTTGAATGATTCTCCAGTACTAAGTGCTAATCCTTTACTAGCCTAGAGCACCATTAATTTACCCATTAAAATCTGGCCCTGTCCAGTTTTCATGTTCAAAGATTATAAGAGCGCTTTGGACTCAGTTATTCTGATAACAAATGGCCTGGTATCTTTGAAGACACTGCTGCCAAATAGTAGCTTGCAGTTGCATTCATTTACTTGTTCTGCATTAGGGGTAAAGGATCATTTGTAGGTAAAAGGTCATAAACTTGAGAATTTGTTGGAAAAGTGCACAAACACTTTATATAGTTTTGATCAGCAAGAGTTTCTTGTATGTGTTTTAATTCTGGGGGCATATGTAAGGAGTAAGTTGTGCCTATTAACCAGGGCAGCCTTATTTCTTCAACCCATTTCGTTTTTGCAGGCAGCCCCTGGGGGACAGGCCTCTCTAATGAAAATATCTGATGGTACTTTGAAGTCTGTGCCAGCCACCTCACAACTCTCAAAGCCTGGAACCACAATGCTGAGAGTAGCAGGAGGGGTTATCACAACTGCCACTTCACCAGCTGTGGCCCTCTCAGCAAATGGTCCTGCACAACAGGTGAGAATTAGCATGACAGGAGAAAATGATAATGAAACATAAAAGTAAGAACAAGATATTCAGCAGGCATACCACTGGACTCTATTGCTCTTTTTAAGAATGGGAATGTAATTTATGTACCCTAAAATTCACCATTTTTAAGTGTACAATTTAGTGGTTTATATTACGTTCTCAAGGTTGTGCAACCATTGCCATCTAATTCCAGAACATTTTTTTTATCATTCTGGAGAAAAATGCTCTGTACCCAGCAGTCAACGGACATTTGGGTTGTTTCCACCTTTTGACTACAATGAATAATGCTGCCATGAACATTTTGTACACGTTTTTGTATAATGTTTTCGTTTCTCTTGGCTGTATGCCTAGGAAAGGAATTGCTACATCATCTAGTAACTGTGTTTAAGTTTTTAGGGAACTGCCAAACTGTTTCCCAAGTGGCTGCTCTGTTTTAGATTCCCACCAGCAATGTATAAGGATTCCAGTTTTTCCACATCCTAGCTGACACTTGTTTCTATCCATTTTTTAAAATTATAGCCATTCTACTGGGTGTGAACTGGTAATTCATTGTGTTTTTAATTTGTATTTCCATATAGGTAATGATATTGAATATCTTTTCATGTGTTTTTTTGTTTTGTTTTATTTTTGGAGATTTGTGTATCTTTTTTGGAGAAATGTCTATTCAGATCCTTTGACCATTACTTAGTTGGGTTATTTATTGTCTTTTCATTGTTGATTTGGATAAACAATGCGGCATATTCATAAAGTTGAATATTATTCAGCTATAAAAAGGAATGAAGTATTTTTTTAATACGGTAACCTTGTGATACCTCCTCATTTAAAAATTTTCCTTGCCCGTGAAATCTAAAAGTGTAGGACCCACCAAACTAGGGAAGCAGTCTTTCTAAATGGCATGACATTTAATAGGAAGGTAATAATAGCTAATAGATAATTGAGTATGCTACATGACAGTCACTTCTAGGTAAGTTACTGCTTTTTTTAAATTTCTCTTATTTCTGGCCCTGTGGATGAGCAGTCAGAAGGAACAGCGCCCAGTTCATCATCTACTATAGGTTCTATAATGAAAACGTCTGGGCAGCAACAAGTGTGTGTGAACCAGGCCACGATGGGAACCTGCAAGGCTGCTGCTCCCTCTGTCATCAGTGCCACGTCCCTGGTGTCCACACCAAACCCCATCTCTGGAAAAGCTACAGTGTCAGGTCAGTTGTAGCATAAAGATATTATTTCTCTTTCCCTTCTTTGGGCTATAGTATTTTTGGAAGGTCTTAAACAATATTTTTATAATGAGTTATTAAAAATCAACATTTTCCAGGTAGCTGCTTTTTAGATAAATTATTATTTAAAATCTGCATATAAATTTTTAAGTCGCGATAGTTTTATAGATTGAATAATAAGTTTTCTTTTTTCTTTTTTTAATCCTCACCCGAGGGTTTTTTTTTTAATTGATTTTTGAGAGAGAAGAAGGGAGGGAGAGAAACACTGATGTGAGAAACAGCGATCATTTGCCTCCTGAAAGCATCCCAACTGGCCTGACTGGGAAGCGAACCAGCAACCTTTCAGTACACGGGACAACGCTCCAACCAACTGACCCATATTTTTTCTTGAATAATCATTTTTAAATGATATAATAAAACTTTAGTCATATGGAGCTCTATTGGATATTTTAGCTGCCTTCATAATGTAATTTTGTGGAGAGCCGAAGGTTTACTCTCTTAAAGTACCAGTTGTTTTTTTTAAAATCAGTTTTAAATGGAACTCATTGTAAAATACCAGACATCTCTTTGCTTTTACAAACAAAACATAAAATATAAGTTATCTTTGGTGGCTCCAAGTCATGATTTTTTTTTAAACATATCTTTATTGATTTCAGAGAGAGGGAGAGAGAAATACAGAAACATCAACAATGAAAGAGTTGTCATTGATTGGCTGCCTCCTGCACACCCCTGACTAGGGATTGAGCCCGCAACCCGGGCATATGCCCTGACCCCAGGAATCAAACCACGATCTCCCGGATCCTAGGTGGATGCTCAACCGCTGAGCTACGCCCAGCCATGCCAAGTCATGATTTTTAACATTATTATATTGGGTAGTATTAGGGTGACATGCTTGAGGTCTGACAAGAGGAATGATGTTTCTGACACTAAAGGGCCCCAGGAAAGTGTGTCTTTTACTTTGTTGGGTAACATATAGAGCACAAATCCGGGACCCTTACTTAAAATAACTTGCTTTAGTTTCCTGATAATACCTACTCCATAAAGTTGAGAGGATTAAGTAAGTTAATATATTAATGCATGTCTGACATGTAGTAGCCAATATATAAATAATTGTTGCTGTTATTTCCAGTGTCACCGTTAGTCCACATTTCCTTATCTGCAATTCTAAAATCCAAAAACTTGTGAACACCAAAGGTTTGGGGTTTTTCCCCATAACTAATTTTAGGGTGAAATCTGACCTCCACTGATAGGCTATTTATACTACTTAATATGAATATTCGTATTTTGCCAAAGATATATTAATGTATTTGATTACATCGTGCTGTCCTGGATACTAGGGGCTGATATAATTTGCAGCATTGCTTCTCAAACTTTAGAGATAGTTTTATTTTTCTACAATCCAATAGACACTTTTTCTTTTTTCTTTTTTAAATATGTCTTTATTGATTTCACAGAGAAGAAGGGAAAGAGAGAGAGAGAGAGAGAGAAACATCTATGATGAGTCATCTTTCAGCTGCCTCCTGCATGGCCCCCCCTGGGGATCGAGCCTGCCACCCAGGCATGCATGTGCCCCAACCAGGAATCAAATCACAATCTTCTGGATCATAGGTTGGTGTTCAATTGCTGAGCCTCACTTGGCAGGCCAGACAGACACTTTTATAAAATACTATAAAAATGCCACAGCAATGTCAAAATGTTACAAAAATTTCTGAACACTAATTTCTATAATAATGTAACAGATTAACGTCTTATTATAGATTAATAACAATATACCAACCGGCACTGATAAACAGAAAAAAAACACAACTGAATATCACTGAGATATATAGACCTCCACACAAACATGCATAAATACACACACAGACCTTAGTACCTTTGGATAAAGATTGAGGATGTTGTTACTATTGTTACTGTCATCACTACATTCCAAATATGACTCTAAACCAAGCCCCTATGTCTTATTTGCTTTGAGGTAGTTAGAGACCAGAAAAATTAAGGCTGGTCTATTTTGCCATGACTTCTACCTCCCAGTTAAAATTGATCAAGTTCTGCCTGACTGGCATGGCTCAGTGGTTGAGCGTGGATCTGTGATCCAGGAGATCGCAGTTTGATTCACGGACAGGGCACATGCCCAGGTTTCTGGCTCTATCCCCAGTAGACAGTGTGCAAGAGGAAGACTCTCTCTCATCATTAATGTTTTTCTCTCTCTCTCTGAAATCAATAAAGACATATTTAAAATCAATAAAATAAAATTGATCAAGTTCTATCTAGTATAGGGAGTGCTTTTCCCTACTAACAATGTTTGGAGGCACTGTGTCAGGACTGGAGTAGATACCATAAGAAATGGATGCCCTTCCCTTTTCTGATTAAGTTTTTAACATGCACTAAACGAAGTCTCCCTGCTTTTACATTCTAGTTTCATATGATGCTATGATAAAACTTTCTGAATAATATTTTTATAAAAGAATCAAAGTATTTCCCACTGACCAGTAACTTTTTAATTAAAATTCTGTGTGCATTATAAACTAGTTTGAACAAGGTCGGTTACCATTGTGACTAGGGCACAGTGAGCAAGGGAAAGAGCACTAGAGATTAAGTCAGACTGATTGGGGTCAAATCACTTAGGGCCTTTGTAGGTATTCTAAGAACTTTGACTATTACTCAAAGTGAAGCCACAGGGGCGGGGGGTTTAAACTAAAGAGTAACATGATCTGCCTTTTTAACAGGATCACTGGCTGTAGCCTTTAGACCAGGGGTGAGGAACATCCCTCGAAATATTTGATCTGGCCTTGCCAAGGCAACCGCAGGCAGGACTTGAAATTCAATAAATCTAAGAGCTTTTTTCATAGCAAGTTTTTAAGTTGATAATTTTATATGGCCCGAGAATGATGTAATAAATTTCCAAATTGCCCTTGGCAGAAAAAAGGTTCCCCACCACTGCTTTAGACTAAACTATGGGCCCCAAAGTGGAAGCAGGCCCAAAATGGACCAAAAAGTAGACACTAAGAAAGAAAATTTGATGATGTATCAGAGAGCCCCGGCAACATCAGACTAAAAGGAGTTCCAGAAAGAAAACAGAAAATAGTGGGAAGGAAATGATCCAAGAAATAAAGCAATTTATCCCAATGAAGCAATTTATTGAAGGGCACAAACTTCCAGATTGAAAAGTCAGTGTCCAGCTCAGCTGGTGTGGCTCAGCGGTTGAGCATCAACCTAGGATCCAGGAGATCACGGTTCAATTCCCGGTCAGGGCACATGCCCAGGTTGCGGGCTTGATTTGATCCCCAGTCAGGGGCATGCAGAAGGCAGCCAATCAAGGACTCTCTCATCACTGATGTTTCTATATCTTCCTCCCTCTCCTTTCCTCTCTGAAGTCAGTAAAGATATATTACATATATATATATATATATATATATATATATATATATATATATGAAACTATCAGTTCATTGTTTTACTCTCCAGGGACATGTCTCAGTAGGTACTTAAAATGACTGGTTTACACTCATCTATTGCAAAGAAAGACGTTCTTGTTTATTTAAGGCTTTGTTCTAGAAAGTACTTAAGATGATTCATTTCCTTAAAGAAACTGCTTTCCAGTGTCTGTTTTTAAGTAGTTGCGTTATAACAGGCATTTGTGTTGTTTCTTACGTGTCCTCTCACAGCGATGCCCTTCGTCATTTTTTACTGGCCCTCTGAACTCAAGAGTCTAAGACAGTTCTGTAATGGAAACGGGAATATGGAATGGCCTTTAAAGGAAAGTTGGGGGGATGACCCTTCCTAAAATGCCAGGTTGAGAATATGTTGTGTGAAAAACAGAGGCTGCACGGAGATAGGGAATTAGAAGGGATCGCGAGTAGAATGACTGAAGTATTAGTACATGGGGCATTATGAAAGAGATGCAGGTTGGGTGGGACCAGATGAAAATGGACTCTGAATGCCTTGAAACTAATTTTGGGAACATTCTCTAGGCAGTCAGGAGTTAGAGAAGGTTTTAAATTAGGAAAATGGCAATTAACCACGCACGTCAAAATATAGAATTTTATATCCAAGTTTGTACATATTACAGCTATATACAAAATAAGTTGTCATAGGAAATGAACATGGAAAAGAGCTCTCAAAATGTCCAGTATTGGTTATCTGTACAGTAGAACTTTGGGTGACTTTTTCTCTTTTCTATTCTGCTTTTCCAAAAATTTCTGTATTTGTGATTGCAAAGTAAAAATAAATCATAAGCATCACACCATTGTTTCATTGTGAAATCTGCCACATCCATTGCCTCATGCTCCCAGCTTTGTTTAAGGGTGAATGTCCTGAGAACTTCCTCTTGTGAAAATATAAATGCTGACGAGGGCAGGAACTTTAAGGAAGTATCTGACCTTCAGCTTGGCCCTATCTTCCACCTTATTTTAGGATTGCTAAAGATTCACTCCAGTCAATCCAATCCCCAGCAGGCTGTCCTGACAATCCCCAGCCAGCTGAAACCACTCAGTGTAAATACGTCTGGAGGTGTGCAGACTATACTGATGCCTGTAAATAAAGGTATGTCCTTCACCGTGGGCCTCTCAGGCTGCAGTTGTCTTCAGATCTGTCTTGAGGGGGATTCCATATCCATCAGTTGGTGACTGCTCCCCCCTTGTACGGCCTGCCCTTTGGCTGTCAGAGTTCTCCCCAGCACCTTGACCTCTAGGGCACCAACTCTAGAACTGACAGTGAAACCCACATGACCCATTGGCTTCTAGTAGCTGCCCATTTCTAAAGTTGAAAGAGGGGGAACATTTTAAGCACTTATGAGAATCCAGGTTAATTGGATTTTTATTTACTTAGTTTAATGAGAAACCCTCATGTCCACAGTTGATGGATAATGACTCAGTTACCCTGGTGCTAATAGTAAACAGCCACCTTGTCGTAATCATTGTTGGAAAGGACCATTTCTTTTGTTCTGTGATTGTTTTTCTGCTGTTAGTCTGAAATGGGGCTACCACCTGGGAGTTAGATCATCCTCATTAAAATAATTTCTGTATTTCTTACATCCTTCCCTTCCTTTTTGCCTGCTAGTGGTTCAGTCATTTTCTGCCAACAAATCACCTACCATTCTTCCTGTTACTGCCCCAACTCCAGTTGTCCCCAGCTCTGCTCCAGCAACTGTTACAAAAGGTATGTAGTTTCTCACAGTATATTTGCTCTCAGGTTTTATGTAAGACAATAATGAGTCCCTTGAATTTCAGCATCTGTCAGTGAGCCACCTCAAAAATGTGTATTGTTTATCTATAGACTTCACATTGAGGGGAACATAGAGCTATAGCATCATTTCTGCCCCAGGAACATATAATCATGTTGAAGAGAGTTGAGGTAGACACTAAGCAATGATTGATAAATGCAGGATGAGTGATCTGGAAAGCAAATGCTAGAATGTTCAGTCTAGGATGTCTGATCAGGGTTGGTGGGATGCAGAGGGGGATAGGACTTTGTATGGGACACGGGTTATAACCTGAACTTTAAAAGAGTGAAGCTTTGAGAGACAAGATGGTGCCGTACCTGCCGCCTCCCACAACCACATCAGAATTACAACTAAAATACAGAACAACCATCATTCAAATCCTCCTGAAATCTAGCCGAACAGAAGCCCTACAACCAGGGAACTGAAGAAGCATGAAGACCTGTAGTGGCAGAGACGCGGGGGAATCAGGGCTGAATCACAGAGATGGGTCCGCAGTTTAAAACTGGGAGGGATATTTCGGCAGTGGAGGTTCCCTGGAGGACCAAGGGGTCCCCATCCCCACAACAGGCCCCCCAGCCCAGGGTCCCTTACCAGTAAGAGAAGTCCCACAACTTAAGGCTGTAAAAACCAGCAGGAGTTGTGGCTGAGTGACTCAGAGGCTATGGGAGTCCCAGGCAGCTCCTCTTAAAGGGCTGGCACATGGACTTAACTCAGACGCGCTCCCTCTGTGCCCCAGTGCTGGGCAGCAGCTTGAAAGGACCTAGGACATCCAGGGAGGAACTAACTTGCCTGGAATCAGGGCCAGAGCTAGAGGGGCAGCTTTCTCCCAGACAGAAGAGCTGGCAGAGGCCATTGCTCCTTTGGTGAGCCTTCCTTGCACACAGCCAGCAGGCAGGCGCCATATTTGAATCTTGATTCCCAGAGACCCCACCCCTCCCTACCTGCAGGCTCATACAAGCCTATTCCAGTGGGTTTTCTATGCAAGCGGCTTCCCTAGCCTCATGCTTAGGACTTTCCTAAAACCTCTCAAACAAGCAGCAGCTGGCCTCAGCGTGCCACATACGTCTTGATAAGTGGCCTCAGGCCTGGCATTAGCGGCAGCCTGCGTTGGTTCATAGCTTGGCCTCTCCTGGACACCTCCAAGCCCAGCACAAGTAGCAGCCATCTATGGTTTGCTGTGTAGCTCATGCTGGGTGGCCCTGAGGCAGGGCCACCCAGGAGGCCCCAGAGACAGTGCACCTGGTGGTCAGACTCGACCACGCTGGATTACAATTCTACCACATCCATGAGTGACACACTGAAGAGGCTCACTTGGTGAACACCAAAGCTCCACTGAAGTAAATTCTGCTCCATAGGGGCATCTCCAGCACAGCAGCTCTTTGGCTGTAGTTGCAGCTGGTCCTCACAGCTGATTGGCCTGGGGGTCAGTTCCTCCCAGTGATGCCAACAGCAACCAAGGCTCAACTACAACAGGAGAGTACACGCAGCCCACATGGGATCTTAGTAAGACTATTAAGGAAACTAGTGAGATCATCAATGACATAATAAAGTACCAATCAGAAATGAAGGCTACACAAACTGAAATAAAGAAGAATTTATAGGGAATCAACAGTAGGTAGAAGATGCTGAGAATCAAATCAGCAATTTGGAACATGAAACAAAAAACACCCAACCAGAAGAGCAAAAAGAAAAAAGAATCCAGAAATATGAAGATAGTATAAGGAGTCTCTGGGACAACTTCAAGAGGCCCAACATTCGTATTATGGGAGTGCCAGAAGGGGAAGAAAGAGAACAAGAAATTGAAAACCTATTTGAAAAAATAATGAGAGAAAATTTCTTCTACCTGGTGAAAGAGACAAGTCCAGGCAGCACAGAGAGTCCCAAACAAGAGGAACCCAAAGAGGCCCACAGCAAGACATATCATAATTAAAATGCCAAAGGTTAAAGACAAGAGAGAATTGTAAAAGCAGCAAGAGAAAAACAGTTAGTTACCTATAAGGGAGCACCCATACGACTGTCAGCTGATTTCTCAACAGAAACCTTGCAGGCCCGAAGGGAGTGGCAAGAAATATTCAAAGTGATGAAAAGCAAGAACCTACAATCAAGATTGCTCTACCCAGCAAAGCTGCATTTAGAACTGAAGGTCAGATAAAGAGCTTCCCAGACAAGGAAAAGCTAAAGGAGTTCATCATCACCAGACCAGCACTACAGGAAATGTTGAAGGGCCTTCTTTAAGAAGAAGCTAATGAACAAAAGAATCTGACAAACTAAATAGACCCAGAGACATTGATGCATGCAATAGATGGTCATATCTCAGAAGAAGGAAGGGGGTGGAGGGTGGGAAGAGATTAACCAAAGAAGTTATATGCAGATATTCATAACCCATGGACACAGACAGTAATGGGGTGACCGCCTGGGTAGGGGGTGGGAGGTGGAAGGGGTCAATGGGGGGCGGGGGGATAGGATACCTGTAATAGTTTCAACAATAAAGATAAATTTTTAAAAAATAAAAACAAAAGAGTGGAGCAGTTTTAGCTGTGGAGAGGTCAAGGGCATGCCAGATTAAGGAGACAGTGATACAAAGACCCATGAGACCTGAGCTAACAGTTCTTTCCTTGTCTGCTGACCCTATGATGATAGGCGCCATCTCAGTCCCCTGGTGTGACAGTTTGCTCACTGGGCTTCCACGGAAGGGCTTTTGTTTCTGCATGCACGTGTCCTCCCCTCACTGATTCTTAACAGCTCACTCTTTGTTGCTTGTCCCTTGTAGTGAAGACTGAACCAGAAACGCCTGGGCCAAGCTGCCTCTCTCAGGAGGGTCAGACAGCAGTGAAAACAGAAGAAAGTTCCGAGCTGGGAAACTATGTTATTAAGTAATTATTTCAGTCCTTTCTAAGGGTTGTGCTTTGGATGTTTTTCTCAAACTTTTAAAAAATTATGCCCAGGACAGTTGAGCATGTGTGGAATTGTGTGTGGAGGGTTAAGCGCTTTGCCTGGTGGAGACCTGTCCGTGTGCAGTGAACAGTGTTACCACTCGATGCACAGCTCCCAACTCTCTATTCTGCACATTGATGGATCTGAGGCAGCACTTGATCTGTCGCCTCAGGACCCTTGGGAAATTTCAGATCTCCCTCCAGCGAGCTCACCAGCATGTATATATACTTTGTGCATGATGTAATTACTCGGGTATACACATTTTGTGTATCAAGTACCCACATACCTGCCTAAACAGCTGCCTTTCAATGGGCCATACACACTCATTGCTTCTAAGAATACTTCATAAGATATTCTAGTTTCCAAATTGGGAACCCTCCTTTGACCACATGTTTTGATGTATCTCAGACTGCTGGGACAGTAGAAAATTAGCCACTATGACATGGTAGTTGGCAGCGTGAACTGGAATAATGCTCACATAGGCATTTGTGTGATAGAATTTTCTGCTCCAGTGGCAATCAGCAAAAAGATTGTGTGGCTATTCATAATATGAGTAAAATAAAATGTGTGATATTTGCATAATTTGCCATTCCTGGGATCTCATCTGTTTGTTTAGTCTCATGTTTTCTGTAGAAGCATAGAATGATCTTTTATAAAGAAGGCCATCTATAGAAGCAAAGACCTGCCTTGAGATTGTTATGTATGTTTACAGCCTTAATTTTCTTTTCTTTTTTCCATCATCTCAGGATAGACCATTTGGAGACTCTCCAGCAGCTCTTAACAGCAGTAGTTAAGAAGATCCCATTGATCACTGCAGAAAGTAAGGCTCTCGCACTAAATATATGGATGTGTTTTTAAAGCTGTGAACTGCTTAGGATATTGAGTGAACTTAAATCACTTGTGTTCTATTAATACTGATGGTGGTGGTTATCTTAGGAGGTTTTCGCTATAGCTATAGCTATAGCTCACTTGCAGGGTTTTAGAATTCATTGTCTTGGTCAACCAGTTGGTTTTGTACTATCTTTAGTGTTTGATCTGCAGGAGGAATTTTTCACATTTCTTGTATGTAAATCATTAATCTGTTGTGTATATAACTAAAACCAAATTGGTTTTTAGTGTTTATTAATAAGGAAAGAAATTAGCACTTGTCTATAGTGTGCTAGACTCTGCAGGCTCATTGCATTTACTGTTTTATTTAATCAGTCTCTCGTGGGATAGGTGTTGTCATCTCTTCCCAGATGAGAAGATCAGGGAGAGATAAAGTGAAGTAACTTGCACGAAATCACTAGCTCTGGGTAGTGAGACAGAATACAAACCCAGTTTTGTTTGACTCCAAAGCCATTCATCTTCCCTCCACCACTTACTGTCACTCACTGCAGAAAGGCATGATTATCATGACCTCCAGCAGCGAAGTCTACGCTGTCACTGCCATTGTCAGCCAGACTGAGTAACTGGCTTCTCAGCACAGTTGTTCTGACAGAATCAGCAGCCCTTACTCAGGGAGCAGACAGCTGTGATCCTTAGGTGTATGTTCTTGGGCAAGATCATGCTGAACATTTAGACGGAAGGGATGAAGCACATGGTCATGTAATGTTACATTCATGTGCATATGAACATGGTAAGCCAAGTGCAGACTACCCTGTGTATTTTATTCCAAGTGTAGTAACAAAGAAATCTTTTTTCCTGGTTGAAATTTGAGGGGTCATTTTGAGGCAGCTTAGAGTAAACTTGCAGTGACATTTTCATAGCCCAGCAGGAAAAAACATTCAAAAATCTCTTTTTAAAGAAAATGTGGGTACAAATACAGAGTGTTAGAGCTGGAAGGTAGACCAGAAACCCTCCTCCCCAACAGTCTTATTCCACAGATAAGAAAACTGAAGCCCAGAGAGGTGATGTCGAGTTCCCCAAGGCCACATCGTTCATGGCAAGGCCAGAGCTAGGTCTCGGGTCTCCTGGCTCCTGCAGAAGTGCCATTTCCACTTACTTTAGTAGCTTCAGCCAGTAGATTCCCTTTCTCTGCCAAAGAAGCCGATTCCCCAAAGAGGGTGCTGTTTTGAGCGCACACAAATAAGATGCCTTCTCTTAAAGGAGAAGCGTCTGAACTTGGCCTGTAAGGAACCTGCTTCAGTAAAGAAGTCTAGAGAAATTTTGGACGTGCCTCCAGCAGATAAGACTTAAATTAAATCATTACTCAGTTTGCTGGGTCTGTGCCTTCTAGGTGAAGATGCCAGCTGTTTTTCTGCGAAGTCTGTGGAGCAGTACTATGGCTGGAACATAGGAAAGAGGAGGGCCGCTGAGGTAATCCACGTCTGCCTGTGTGCTGTGCAGGCCCCCGAGAGCCTGTGGGGGGAAGAACCAAAACACATGCATTCTGGCTGCCGTGGCCTTGTCGTGAGGAACAGTGACAAAATGGGAAGCGTCTTTTCTTAAGTATTTGATACAGTTTTTCCCTCAGTTAAATACCTTGTTCTTCAAGACTCATAGCAAGCCTTTGAAAGGTCTTCCTTTTCTTGCATTGGTAAACATTTATAATTTTTTAAATGAACTTCACGATATTAAAATTAAATGAGGTGTTTATTGAGTACCTACAGTGCAGCAGCTACTATGTCAGACAGGAGGGTCGTGAGGGAATAGCGTGTATGAAGGCATGCTCGGGAGCTGTGAGAAAGCCAGGGTAAAGGGTCTGGGGAAGGTTGGGGAGGGAGAGGAGGTGGGAGAGCATAGGTTGAGACCAAAACTTTTATAGGCCAAACCTAGGAGATCTGTTTTATTTTATAAGCATTAGAGAAAAGTTATTTTCCCTTTTTTTAAATTAAGGAGTAACACAGATTTGTTTTCCTTAGGAAAAAATAATTCTAACAAGTTAGCAGGGTGATTTACAGGTGATTTGTTTGAACATGCTGCTAAGTTGAAGAATTTGGTTATGATTCAAAAACATTTTTTTAAGTGGCAAAGAGCAATGACAATGCGAAAAGTCTTACAAGAAATACTGGAGAAGAACCCAAGATTTCACCACCTGACGCCCCTTAAAACCAAGCACATTGCTCACTGGTGTCGCTGCCATGGTTACACCCCACCTGACCCCGAGAGCCTGAGGAGCGATGGGGATTCTATTGAGGACGTCCTGACCCAGATCGACAGCGAGCCGGGTAAGCCTTTAGGGGAGCTCACTGAGTATCCTCGGCAACCAGAGGGGTGTTTCCATGGCACACGGTCTCCTCTCAGACCCCAGCAGTTGACCTAGGACTCTGTGAGTTACCATGGAGACCAGGAGCCTTCGCTTATCTCTGACCATGTGTCCCTCCTCGCCCCCGTGTGCCCCCCTCATACAGCTCCTACAAAACTATGTGTGCCCAAGTGTCCCAAGTGCTATGCCCCAGCCAGGAATGTTCTGGCCCAGGTCATACAATAGGCACCCACTGTCTGTCCAAGAGTGTCTCCTCCTCGGCACCATTTCTTCCTGGAAGACTTTGTTAATATACCTCCTTTCCAGGTAGAAGTGACTTCTCCTTCCTTTGTGACCTTACAGCTCCTCACAAACAAGTCTATCCAACCTCCTTGAATCGAGGGACACTGTCTTATCTGTTACTTCATCTCCAGACCTGACTACGAAGTGCCCTACCCAGGTGTAAACAACTAATAATGTTGTAGACAAAAGGAATTGTTTTATGATAAAGACATAAGCAACTGTGTTGTTGGCTGGGGGAGCAGGGCAAAAAAGATATATGGGGAGAATATTTTGAGTTTCACCTTAAAGAATAAAAAGGGTTGTTTTCTCCTCCAAACCCCATTTCTGTATAAAAGCAAGCTCCCCCTCCCAGTGTGAGGGAACCTGGAGCACAGGGAGGGTGGGGTTCCTTTAAGACATAGACAAGCCCCATTTCCTCTATGAAGCTTTCCCAAGAGCCCTAATGTGGGATGACCTCTCCTTTCTCTGATTTCCAGCAGCACTTAATACAGAACCTGCAGGGTGTGTCGTATTTATGCAGCTAAGCTCTCTGGGGAGCAGAGACCATGCTGACTACTTCCGTGCCTCACTGGTAGTAAATGTATGGCCTGATGCTGTGCGTTCACTCGGATCTCTGCTAATATGACTGATTAATTTGTGAACGCCAGTCAGTAAAACAGAAGAAGCCAGGAGCGGGATGCTCTGCCACCCTCCTGCTAGGTGCCCTCAGCCCATCCTGCGGCAGGTCGGGACCTCATTCACTTATGTATAATGTGAATGGGATGCCCTAGAAGATGCCTAGAGCCCCTGCTGGCTTAAAGTTCTAATGCTCTTTGCTAGCTTTTGTATAAAACAACTTAAGACGAGATGCAAGGGGTACCTAAAATGTTAGCAGTGCTTATCTCCGAGCAGTGAGAATATGTGATTTTCATTTTCTTCACTGTGCATTCCTAATTCTTCTACATTTAAAATATGAAAAAAATGAGTCATTACTATTCGAGGGGTGGGGAGGTGGCCTACTTTGGGGTGGCATAAGTCAGAATTCTGTACTGTCTGTGTTGTCTCAGGTGGTGGTTATATCCCATACATCTTAACAGGATACCTGTCTCTGCTTGTCACGCCATGAGTTACTGGCTCTCATAATTACAGAGCCATAGAGTTTTAGAACCAGAAAGGAGGTCAGTTCCCTTGATATTTGCCCAATCTTCTCTGGGTCTCAGACCATTGGTATTGCCGAGATGGAAAGTCCTTTTCTCTCGTCACCACAGCTGTCACAGACATTGCCTCTCATTTAGAGTGCCCGGCGTCATTCTCCTCGGCTGACAGCCTGTGCCGGAAGCTGGAGGACCTCCAGCAGTTCCAGAAGAGAGAGCCGGAGCACGAGGAGGAGGTGGATGTGCTCAGCCTCTCGGAGCCGTTGCAGATAAACGTCAAAAAAGAGCAGGAGGAGAAACAGGAAGAAGTGAAATTCTTCCTGCCACCAACACCAGGGGCAGAATTTATTGGTGACATCACACAGAAGGTAGGGCTGTGGCCTGTGGTGTTGCTAGTTCACAAACCAGGTGGGAGATGCTCATACATTCAGCCTTATAAACTGCCGTGGACTTTTCTGGGGAAGTAAGTGTGGGATTTGCTTCTGCCTGATAAACTCGGGGTCTGCTTCCCATACCAGGGCCCTTGGGCAATAAATTAATTACATGTGAAAAGATTGCTTGTTGAACATGGAATTGAAGCAAAGGCAGCTAGGGTTTCTTTCATCTCCTTTTTCTCATTCGCCTCGGTGGAAACACCACACCTTTCTCTCATGCGGCATATCGTAATATTTCCAAGATATACTTCAGAGAGTGAGCTTTCCCTCCCATTTTCATAGCTTCCAAGTGTCCTGTCTGTGGTGCAGATGCACCTCATAGTCGCTCCCTTCGATGGAACTCCGCAGCTATTCAGCATCCGCTACCCAGTCACTCATGACCCGAAGTGAAAGGCGGTGTTTTCACTTCAGGAGGAGATGAAAAATGCGGCAAGATGTAATTTCCAAGTACATCTTCATCACCTTTTGCAGATAGGGCCTCTCGGTCTGAATCCAGGCGTTCCAGTGTGTTGTCCCCTATCAGAGTTCATGGCAAACCCTGATCATGTTCTCCCATGAAGGGGGTGTGGGGGTAAATGCAGGATTATAATAGTGTTTTTAACCATCACTCAGAAACACTGAGAGATGGGTATTTTGTTTCAACTGGACATCTCCTTGCGTATCAGAGAAGTGAGATTTGTTTGGAGAGACTATTTTCATGTAGAAATAGAAGCAAATTCTTCCTTCTGCTCTTCCAGATTGGGATCACCCTGCAGCCCGTGGCGCTTCACAAGAATGTGTACGCGTCGGTGGTGGAGGACATGCTTTTAAAGGTGGGTGCCTGCTGGCAGCAGAGGACCAGCGAGGTGGGGCAGGCTGGGTGGATGCCAGGCTGTTTAGAGTAAGGGACAAGGACAGGAACAGAACAGAGATAAGTTTTAAGATTTCTCATCTTATTCAGGCTTAAAGTTTTCTCTTTTTTTTCTTCTGACTTCTAAGTGAACTTAAGTATGGTTGTTAAAGCATCTCCAATAAGAACTTTTTTGTTAATGTCACTAACGATATTTTTAGTGTTATTTCAAGTGCTTTTTAAGTAGTTGAGATGACAGTCAGTGCTCTCATTGCTTCAGATGACAAAAGCAGACCCTTGGGTTTTCTGTACCTGTCAGTCACAATAGCAGCAGAGAAGTAGCCACCACTGTCCCATCCCTGAGCTGGGGATGACAAACCAGTTTTCTTACCCAGCCTGATCCGAGTCCAGCAGTTCCTTTCCTGGTATGTCCCTCCCACACAGGGATGCCTCACAAGTAACCCTCCCTTATTTCCCTTGAAAACAACTTCTGATTAATGAAAATTACCCCATTCAGGTTCTCAGCGTAGTGGCTGCTGTCATTGTGGCCTACTATTCATGGCCTGTTATTCAAACCTTTAATTTTTCCTTGGAGACTTTTGATCCTTAGATACAGTTGTTTCAAGGTGTAGGGCATGGGGTGGGATCAGATCTGTCCCTTCTTTCCTTCGAGCAGATGGTCATTTGTGAGAGTAACGGCATGTTCTGTTGTAGGCTACGGAGCAGCTGGTGAGTGACATCCTGAGACAGGCTTTGGCGGTTGGATACCAGGCAGCATCCCACAACAGGTACCGTTACCTCTTTAGTCGGTGGTATCAGGCCTGCAGATATTTCCTGATGGTTTAGTTTCTCATCAAACTGTTTTATACTTAAGTCAGTCCAGTAGGAGATGGGGGTGTCTGTGTTTGGAACAGTCTCAGAGGCAGACAGACTCAAGGGTCTACTTGGTTATTTGAGAGAACCTCTTGGTGCTGAAAGCTCAGCTTTCCCCAGAGTCTATACCTGCCTAGTTACTCTGCTCCATAGATACCATTCAGTAGGGCTCTGTTATGCTCCAGCATTGAACAAATACCAGCTCTTTGCAATTATAGACAATAGCCATGTCCATTACGTGTTAGACGTTGGAGCCAGGCATCACATATATTATCTAATTTGCTTTTCACTGCAAAACCCATAGTCCCTTTTTAGAAATTGGGAAACCTGGCTTTGTAAAATGATCTTACCTGGCTTTCCCAGCACATACATGATAGAACCTAGAATCAGAATCGTATCACTGGCTGTAGAGGCCTCAGGCTCACCACTGTCTTTGCTGCCGCTCTAATTATAATTGATTGGGACACTGAAGTTTGCTCTTTTCCTGGGCCCTGAAAGAATGGTAGACAGGCCCTTGTTCCACATCCTGGCATTCCTTTCAAAGGAAACAAACATTTTATTAAAGGCTGCCATAAAGTTATAAAATTGTAACAGAGTGCCTATGGACATAAAGAGGCCTAAATTAGAGGAATAGGGTGTCAGACTTCACAGGAACATGCTTCGTCAGGCAATGTGGAAGAGGTCTTTAAGAAAAAGGCGGGGAGCCTGGCCGGATGTAGCTCAGCAGTTGAGCATCGACCTAGGATCCAGGCGATCGGGGTTCAATTCCCGGTCAGGGCACATGCCTGGGTTGTGGGCTCGATCAATGACTCTCTCATCATTGATGTTTCTATCTCTCTCTCTCCCTCTCCTTTCCTCTCTCTGAAATCAATAAAGATATATTTTAAAAAAAGAAAAAGAAAAAGGCGGGGACACAAAGGAGTTCCAGTAATGCCGCCCATTGTCCAGATTGAAGTCCAGGAGCGGGCTGAGCACCTGCTGTGGCCCCTGCTCACCCCATGGTCCTGACCATGGAGATAGGGAGGGACTTAGTGCTTTTGATGAGAACATTTGACATCACACTTGGCTCAACATAACTCCACCTCCCATCTTTCCAAGAGCTGGGAACTGTGGCCCAGAAGTCTGTGGTGCTTTGGCTCAGCTTTCAGTCTGCTAAGACTGAGTCACAAAATACCGTTGTTCTGCACTGCACTTGACTTCCTTTTCTCTCAGTCCTCAGCATCTTTTTTCTTAATCATTCAACCATCTTCTTGAAATCCATCTCATACCTGTGACTGGGAAGTCAGATTTGATCCCTAAATAGGGCTGACTAAAGAGGGTAGGCCAGATCTTCACCAAAGTTAAAAGGAATTAATAGGAAGGGAGAGCGAGAATGCCCCTCGCCACTCCCTACTCCCCAGGTGGCCCTAAACCATGCCCTGTCACTCGTCATCATCCCCTCTCAGGGCCTGTGCAGAAGATGGTCCTTTAGATAAATTATTAGACACTGGAGAGAATTGCACCTAACAGCCTTTGTTTTTTGGACCAGGATTCCCAAAGAAATTACAGTGACTAATATTCACCAGGCCATTTGCAACATTCCCTTTCTGGACTTCCTCACAAACAAACACATGGGGATACTGAATGAAGATCAGTGAATGGAATGAAGATGCACCTGGAAAAGCAGGATCTGAGCTGTATCTGAAGCTTTGAACTGTGATGACTCTTCTGTTTGGGAAAGGAGGTTGTCTGTGCCTCAGAATATCATGGTTACTGAACCATTGCCTCCACCCAATTCAGTGTAACACCAGAGTGCTCAGTCCCAGATCAGATCCCTTTAGGACACAAGTTTCCTGGTTCTGAGTGGAGCTGTGGATGCCTGCTCTGTCAGCTTGCATCTGTTCACCCTCTGCAAAGCTCATTGAGAGGGTTCTAGAGCTGGGCCAGGCTGTGTGTATCGGGTCCTTCTCTCCTCTGGGCATCTTCAAGGGGGCACCTTGGGCCTGAGTCTTCCTCCAAGGAGGCAGAACATGAGTCTGGCAGGCTAGAGATTTCACCCATCCTGTGGACTGGGGTTACATGCCTCCCCAACAGTTACCCTGGTAACATCTGGAGAAGGCCTAGGCAGCCTACATGCATCAGCTACAGAACGCGGAAGGCTGCAGACTGAGCAGAATTCTTATTCTGTGGAGCTTTATTGCAACCAGTCTCAGAAATGAGGGATGGACAAGTCAAGGTCAAGGGGTAGACACATCCCAGCATTGGTCTGGAAAGGTTTGACTATAACCAAGAAGCTCTTAACATGTTTGTAATAGACAACTCCCATAAATCCCGGGCTCTTGTACAGCTTGGTGTGTGTCCAGGCAGCAAGCTGGTGCCCACTGTTCGCATGGTCTGCAGGAGCCTCTGCGGCTGGGCTCAGGCTGCACAGCCCCGCCAGCACTCTGTCCTGTCAGTGGATTTCATGTTCTCTTCTCGGTCAAGTTTTTCACAAGAAGGAAAGTGTTTCAAAGAAGCACTTGTGAGTGCCTTAAAGGTAGAGGAAGCCAAAAGATGGATATCTGCTCAGATCAGTGAGGAAAGATTGTGTCCATAAAGAGATGGGGGGGAGACGTGAAGAGGAGGAGGAAGGTAGCTGCTATATACCTGGGTGACGTCCAGTTCCATTCAAGGTACTCGAGCCCAGGCTTCCTAACAGTCTCGGGAAGTAAAGGAATGAATATATTCTGTTAGGAAGCTGCTCAAAGACAGTTTGAAACCTGTGAGTCAGAGTCAAAGGAACTTATCCAAGCATCATAATTTGTATTTTCATGAGTCCTGGAGATGTTTGTCAGGAAAAGAAGGCAGGTAGTTGACACAATGAGAAACCTACCCTTTTATTCAGCATCGGAGGATTGCAAATGCAGAAGGAAGTCTGTTCGGTAAGGCAGGGGTGCTCCCTGGCTTGGTGGTAAAATAGTTTAGAAGGCAAGGCTCAACCAGTCTGTACATGACCAACTCCAAGCAAAGGTATGGACAAGTGTGTAGATCCATTCAGCAGTGGACTGGGACAGCGCCACAGAAGATTTCGTCCCAGTGAGAACAGATGGACTACAGGGGTGAAGGCCTAAAGAAATTATTGTTTTGCAAAAGAAATATTAAATGATTTAACAGTCCCCGTATGTGTTAATGTTTCAAATGTATTTGTATCATAATGTGTAATATAATTGTGTAACAAAAATACAATAAATCTTTTAGTATTTGTGATGGGTTTTTCTGTTTGAATCACTACACTTTGGTTCTTACATTAGGTCAGAAAGAGCCAGGATGGGGCAAAGATACAGGTATTTGTTTTAAATACTTCCTTTTCTTTCCAAAAAGAACATGAGGCTATGCAAGTTAAAGGATAACAGTTAAAGTCTGAAAAATTTTGGAATTCACATGTTGACCCTGAACATCCTGATTTCTGACAGCTTGGGGCAAAGGAAAACTGCTGAATTGAGCTCAGAGCCTCCTCAAAGCCAAGGCAAAGAGGCAACAGTTCACGTTTGACTCTCACTGGTTTGTCTGGCAAGACAGAATTGGTCTATACTGAGGTCTTAAAGAAGTTACTCCGACAGTCTGCTATCATGATGGCAAAAAAAATTACCAAAAATACAGAGACATTTCAGAATGACCACTTTTTATATCCACCCTTACCGAGAATGAAAGGCTTTGAAAGCCCTTCCTTTGCAGGGAGGCGGCTTTGTGATAGAGTCCAGGTAGGTAGCTTTCTTGGGACCAGACTTCACTTAATATCAACCTTCAGGGAGTTGAATGGTCTGGAGGAAGGAGAAAGGGGCACTGCTAGGCTCCCTCCCTGAATCTCAGCCACGGTTTTGACTGGAGCCACAGGACAGACAGATCCGTGTCACAGGCAGCACCTTACCTGGGGATTCCCTCTTCCTGACTGAAGGAACTGCATGGTGGGCCAGCAGGCTGCCCTGCACGAAGGGGGCATTCCCCCACCTGCCTGGGGTGGGCTGCAGGGCCAGGGCTTTCTCAACAGCTGTTTTTTGGAGTTTGATGTAAAATCCTGGCATTATTACAGGCATGGAAGTATTAGTATTTGTGATGGTTTTTTTGAGATTGAAGCACCACAGCACAGAGGTGAGACCTTGCTCTGAATGACTGCAGCTGAAAGGACCGTGGAGGCCTCCCTCTGACGGGGGCTTCTGGGGCAGCCTCACGGCATGGGGTGCTGCTGGCAGGGCTAACCTTGCTTATGGAACCATGAATATTGAACTTTCTTTTGGCTGAAATTAGCTAGCAGATTGAACTGTTTTTTATTTTTAAAAACTTTCTTTACAGAATTAATACAAAAATGCTTATTATAAATAGAAACTTTAGTAAATATAATGTGTAAAAAGTTTAAAATTACCCATAAACCCGCATCCTAAGGATAACCACCATTAATATTCCAATGCATCTCTTTCTGTCTCTGTCAATGTATATTATACATACGTGACACATATGGATTGGGACCACATGGTTGAGACTGTTGTCTCAGTTACTTAAGGCGGCTCCAGTAACAGTGTTAAGCTTTCCTAAGACCTAGAGTGAGAGGAAGTTTCTTCTTCATAGCCTGGATCTAATAATTAATGAAATCTAGTTAGGAAGGTTGTCAGGTTGGGGTGTTTGAAAAGCCATCTGTTCTAGTGCAAAAGGCATGTAAGTATGCCAGGAAGGGGCGGGCTCTGGGGGGGAAGGGCACTGTCAGCTGTGGGGTGTGCCGGGCAGGGTCTAGTGGGAGGGGCTGTGTTGGCATCAGAGTAGCACATGAGAAGAGAGCCAGCTCCTGGGAAAGGGGTGGGGGGAGCTTGGGCAGGAAAGAATTATTACAAAGCTGTGCTTTGTTGGCCGTTTACTGGCCTAATAAGCACCCTGCACATAAACCCAGACTTCTCATCGAGGTAGGGGTATTAGCCTCATTTTGCAGATAAGGAAATGGAAGCTTAATCTGCTCACAACTAGAGTCAAGTCAAGATCTGAGTCTAAGACTAACTTCAAAGAGTCATTCTACCCCGGCACCTAGCAGTGGGGGACACGTGGGGAGGGGCTAAACGTGACAGGAGGCTGGTGGGGCTTGTGAAAGACTACATGTAACACCAGTGTGGACTGCAGCCCAAAGCAAGGGTTTTCAGGCCTGATAAGCCTCCAGCGACACCAGCTACAGCCAGGAGACATTCAAGTCCTTATTACCAAGGGGAGGAGGGAGGAAGGTGTAGGAGAAGGTGCTCATTTATAATTAATTTACAGGCATAAACAAGAAATTGAAACAGTACATTTTTGCATTTTAGTAAAATCTGAGACTGTTCCGTTAGTCTGTTCATTTCCCACAAAATGCCTAGCAGGCAGTCTCTTCTCTTTTAGAAACATCAAACGTGCAAACCATGAAGTCTGAAATAATAGAACCCTTTGTGTCAGCATATGCTTTTTGTTTTCCGTTTAAAATTATTCTCAGAGCATTTTATTTGCTGGAATGGGGGGAAGGGCTGTGCCTGCCAGAGCCAGCACCTCTGAGCGGTCGCCCCCTTTGCAGCCTGAGCTGAAACAGCCCCACCTCCACTCCGAGGAGGCTCTAAGACCTCTTGCGGTGTAAGTAAGTGCTCCAGACTAGAGCCACTCATGGGCTGGAAAGCGATAAAGATCCAAAGGGAAATCCTTGCGTCTCCTGACCAAAATTGACCAAGCTGTGCCTCCAATCTTTAAGACAGGACATAAACTCCTTCAAGGGTTTGAAGGGCTGCTGTGCAAAGACGGACCAGGCTTGTTCCCCACGGCTGCTCTGGCTGGCATTTGTGGAGGAAAGAGAGAGCTTTCCAAAGACAAAATGAACTGCCGCAAAAGGCAGTGAGCTCCCTGTCACTGTGGCAGGGCAGGCTTGAGAATAAAGGTTGGCATAGATGATGTCGTAAGGTCTTTCAGGGAATGAGGCCGATGCTGCAGTCTTCTAAAAAAAAAGCTCCCAACCGTGGCCAGGTAGCTCAGTTGGCTATAGCATCATCCCAACACACCAAGGTTGTGGGTTCAATCCTCAGTCAGGGCACATAAAAGAACCAGCCAGTGCGTGCATGAATGGGGTGGGAGAGCAAATCAGTGTCTCTCTCTTCCTTCTTCCCTCTCTCTAAAATGAATCAAATAAAATTTTTTTTTAAAACCTCCCGATTCTTAGCCAGTGTGGATGGTAGTTCTCTTCCAGTTACCATTTTGTTACAGGACAAATCTGGAATTAGTAATAAAATGGGGGGCTCGGAAACCTTCCACAAGGTAAATGGCATTCATTCATTCAGTACTTCAAGCACTCATCCCAAGAAATGCTTTGTTAAAACATAAGCGTCATCTTGGCCATAAAAAAACCGTCTTGGAAATTGAAACCCTGTAATTGGTAGAATATCAGTTTCTTTTGGCAACTTCTTCCTGGTAGTTATGAATCACATGCAGGTGATAACCTAAGATTTCTACAGCTTGAACGTGTGGGAACATCCAAGGATGCTACCTCCGGTTACCGTAGGCAATAAATTACCATGCAGCTGGGCGAACAGTGGCGGGACTGGCTCTTTCGAGGACCTGCTGTACATATGCTCAGCATGCCTGGGCCAGTTCAGTTCACCACAGAATTGACCCTGGAGTTCTTCAGATTTAAAAACTGAAGGTGGCCAAGAGAGGCAATTAAACAAAGATCGGAAGCCTTCCGCACACTTCCCAAGGAAGAAAAGGGCGGTTGAGTCCCGAGTTGGGCTGGGTGGTGCCGTGTCCGTCTGCTCCTCTGCTCTGTGCCAGGCCTGCAGCCAGGTGGCAGCTTGGGAGGAGGGTGCTCCAGGGTGAGAAAGGAGGAGCCTGCCCCCTCTGACAGCAGGGGCCGCAGGTCCGAGATCTCACCCGTTAACTGGTGCAGCAGTTCTGACACACCCCCCCCCCAGTGGCACTCTCCCCTCCATGGGAGTCACACGTTGAGGATCCGGGGAGCTGAAGCCTGGAAGATGGCTGAGGGGTTAGGAGCAAACTTCTTCCTCACTTCAGGGACCTGAAACACGAGACATGGCCACTGATCAGTGGGCCTCTTCCTCACTTTCCCCGCCCCCAGCTGTAGGAAAACAGTTCCCTTCTCCTGACCTCCACAGTGGCAGGGTCACTGCCTTAGTAGGTCAGATATGGCACATGGACCTTCCATTCTGCTCCCTGAAGCCTCTTTTGGGTGGAATCAGGAGGCTGAATAGTCCCCACCTCCCTTCCATCTTCTCTTCTCTTACACAAATGGCTTGTCACTACTGCTCAGGGGTCAAGGGTAAGTCTGGGACTTACGAGGGAAAGAGACACCCTGCTCCCCAGAGAAGCCGGGACTGGCCGGGGAGGGGGCACCCACATGGCCTGTGACAAAGGACCTTGGGTTTCTGTTTGCTGAGGTATGACTGTGTGCTCAGACATTAAATCTGACTCCTAGTCCCTAATCTGGGGGGGGGGAGGGAAGGCCTGTTCCCACATCCCCTTCAGCCAGGGGCCCAGCCCTTCACCCTACAGCACCAGCTTGGGCTGACCTGGAAGCTGGCCCCAGGGCCTCCGTCCCATCCGGAGCTGTGCGTTGTGATCACTGTGGTGGGTTTCACCTTTGTGGATCTTGACGGCTTGACTCCAGTCCAGGCCTGAAATTCCTGTCTGGAACAGAGAACATGGTCTCAACCTTGCACAGGGTCAGCCATTGCTTCCCCTGCCCCTGCCCGGGCCACTGCCCTTGCCCCTGCCCCTTGGAGTATTCCTGGCCATGCCCACTGCTGAAGTCCTGCTTCAGCTCCAGTGCTCCTTCCTCCCTTACAAGAGCAGAACTAGCAGAGCAAGTGCACTGCTCAGGCACAGCCGCTTCCTGGAGGAGGCGCGTCTAGCTGACCTTCCCTTCACTTCTGAGGGCTCCACCACGAAGTCCGCTCACCTGACCCCCAAAGGAAGTAGCTGCAGAAACTTAATGCCTATGTTGCAAATGAGCAACTGCGAGCTGTCAGCACTTGATCTTATTTGTCCCAAACTGCAAGCACCTGGTGTGTGCTAGGCCTTGGAGACAAAGCAAGTCCCAGCCCTTCCCTCCAGTGCTCCCTATATTGTCTCGGCCACTTTAGAGGGTCCCTAGAGCCCCAGAACCAGTGAAGGTTGCTCACTTCCAGCACGGGTCACCGATGAGCCTATGTCCAGAGGAGGTGCTGGTTGCAAGTTAGACGGAAAATAAGGTTCAATCTTACATCTAGATTTTAATTTGTCTTATTAACTCCTGCAAAAGAGTAAGTCATAGTGACCATCACAGGAAGCTACAAGGAGGTCTGGCTTTCTTGCAAGGCTCTGCACTCAAACATGTTGCAGGGAGGCGGGGGTGGTGCGCAACAGCGAAAGCCAGCGCCCTGGAGGGAAGCGACAGGCTGCCACTGCCTGCTCCGTGACCTGGGAGTAACACTCTTTTGATGAAGACTTAATTCCTCTGAACAAAAAAGGACCCATTTTAATGACATCAACTCCACTACTAGACGGTGAGCTCAGGAAGGCAGGAGAGACCAGCCATGCCCACAGGAGCACCTGGCCGAGGCTGTGTTCTGGGAAAAATGGAGCAGCACCCACATGTGAGCTGGATCCGCTCCTGTTTCATCCCACGCACAGCCCTTGCCGGGTTTCAGGCCCTGAGGTCAACAAAGCTGCCTTTTCTCCTTGGCAGCGGCACAGCTGGGCCCACTGGGCAGGCCGAGCGTGCAGGGAGCAGTTGTGTCTGTCCGTGGTCAGCACTCGGGTGCCAGGAGGCGAGCTGGGCCAGGGCCCTTCCAGATCATTTTGCTTCTGAAAAGCTGCAGGGTTCCCAAGACCGGCTGCCTGAGCCATCTGCTGCTCTGTTTCTCTTGGGGAAGCAAGTCCTCCCCTGGGCGTGCCCTTCTGTCCCCAAACTGAGCTGGACCTCGGGCTTGGCATCCCAAGCTGCTGCCCCAGGGTGGCTGCAGGGGTCCCAGAGCAGAAGGCAACCAGAGCCAGGGGTTAGAGCAGTGCCTGGGGCTGCTCTCGGGGCGGGGCTGGCGCTGCAGCCCAGGTGAGGGGGGCTGTATCAGAATACAGAAGGGACCAAAGATGGGATCCACAGGACCTGGTGACTGCTCAAGAGAGGAAGGTGAGGGGCAGGGGGCTGCCCAGGGCAACTCAGAGAGCCCTGGACCGAGGATTTGGGGGCCTGGTTCTCAGCCCAACATGGCTTCAAACAAATCCCTTAACATCTCAGAGGCGCCTCTGCTGAAAAGTGGGGCTACTGCTCCATATGCACAGTATTATGTTTATGTTGAGCACTCCCTCCCTGGAAAAAAAGGGGTCAAGTCTCGTCGCACTTTAACAGTTGGCCCTTCAGCTGACTGGCCCAGGAAGGAAAGAGGGAGGTGACTGAGGAAGGAGCTCTTCCAGAAGTGGGTGGAGCTAGAACCTGGGCCACAGGTGCTGGAGGGAATTCTCGGGAGGAGCTGCTCAGGAGGAGGGGGCCAGGCTGGCTGGGGGCAGAGCCCACCTGCCAAGCAAGTGAGGCAGGTCAGTTCTCACATGGAGACCAGGGGCTGAAGCGGCTAGATACTCTGCCGTATTTGGGGAACAGTTCACTTAGGTCAGGTGCATCTTGCAAGGCAGGCAGGAAGGACTGCTTATGCCAGGCTCTGGAGCTGGGAGTGGAGGGTCCCAGAGGCCTGCTGGCCAGGTTCGGCAGTGGTCCTGTGTCTCTGTGGGGGCTCAGGGACCAGGCAGCCACGCTCTTGCTATTTCTGCTCCACAGATGAGAAAAGGGGCAGAGAGGTCAAGTGACCCACCAGGTTTATACACCAGGAAGTGGGGCCACTACTGCAGGACACTGTTCAAGAAACCAAGTGACTCAGAGGAGGCAGCATCTTATGGGATAGCCTGTGTGTTGGGGGGTACACATTTGGTCTCTGAGGCGAGACACACTTGGGTTCCACTGCCTGCTCTGCGGACCTTGTGCCACTGCTCAAGCTCATCTGTAGAATGGGGATGGCAAGAACAACTGATTCCAGAGGGTTATTGTGAGGTCTTGGGGAGATAATCCGTAGGAAGTCCTGAGCCTGGTGCCAGTATGTGCTAAGCAGAGTGATAACTAGGGTCTTCAGTGTCACTGGAGCTGGGAGGACCCTGTAGAATGTTCAAACCCACCTTCTGCTCCCCATGGACGAGGGACTGCTTCTAAAAGCCCAGCCTCTGAACATCCCAGTAAGGAGGAGCTCAGCACCACACGAGGCAGCTGCTCCAGTCAGTCAGTTCTGATTAGAAAGTGCTTCCTGCCCTAGCCAGCGTGGCTCAGTTGGTTAAGTGTCATTGTCCCATGCACCAAAAGATCACCAGTTCATTCCTGGTCAGGGCACATGCCCTGGTTGTGGGCCAGATCCCCACTAGAGGGCGTGCAGGGGAGCAGGAGGTCGAAGTGTCTCCCTCACATGAATGTTCTCTTCCTCTCCCTTCCTCTAAAAATCAATAAAAACATATTTAAAAAAAAAAAGCGCTTCCTTCCCTGAGCTGAAACTGCTCCCTGCAAGCACCACACCTGGTCCTGCTTCTGACACTGAGCGCATGAGCCACATGAAGGCGCTGCATACCCAGGACCTCTAGCCTTCCAGACCTCACCCTTTAGGTCCCTCCAGCTGGCTCGGGGCCTGAGGGTGCAGCAGTCAGAACCGACCACCTCCTTCCCTGCCCCCGACATTCCCATGAGCTGAGAGTGTGTGTCTGCGAACACAGAGCCACCCTGCAGCAACCACTCCCCATCAAGCCCTTAAAACTGCAGGCCCATGAAGGAGCATCTGGGGAGGTGGGACATTCTACATGTCTTGATAAAGGCTTCTACAAAAGTCATCAAGCCATATACTTATGGTGGATGAATTTTACTGTATGGAAATTATACCTCAATACAGCTGATTCAAAAATGAAATAAAGCAGAAAGTTCATACCTTTTGTCCCTTTAATTCCACAGGTAAGAATTTATACTAAAGAAATTATGATAGGAACAAAGATTTATCACAAAAGTTATTTTTTTCCTAAAAATTTATTTTTTAATATATCTTTATTGATTTCAGAGAGAGGAAAGGAGAGGGAGAGAGAGAAACACCAATGATGAGCGAGTCATTGGTCAGCTGCCTCCTGCACGCCCCCCACTGCGGATCGAGTCCAAAACTGGAGCTTGTGCTCTAACTGGGAATTGAACTGAGATCTCCTGGATCACAGGTCGATGCTCAACCTCTGAGCCATGCCGGCTGGGCAAAGTTGTTTACTTTTAAAAGGTAACACCTGTACATGTGAGGTTTTTTAAGCAATGTGTTCAAGAGACAGAGTAGAGTGAAAAGTCAGTGTCTCCTTCCCTCCCAAAACAGTATCCATCATCCTCGCCCCTCCACCTCCCCCCCAAAGGTTACCATCCATTCAGAGATATCCTATGCTTATTTAAGCAGATATGTGTATATCAATACCCCTTTTGAAAAAACACATAGTAGCAGGCATGCTGTTTTGCATCTTGCTGGTTTGACATGGACCTACTGAAGAGCTTCTGTTACCAGTACATTCTAGGCTTCCCAGTAACCCATCCTATGGCGGAGCTATAATTAACCAGTCCCCTCAGCAGGACAGGGGCTGCGCCCACCTTCTGCTGTACAATGTTGCAACAGACCTTATATTGCTTAGCTCCACCCCACCTAGGGAAAATTCCTGGAAGCGAAGTAACAGCCCCAGATTAGAAACACCCTAAATATTCAATGGCATGAGAGTAGATTAATAGTATTTGCATAGATAGAGGTGCATATCCCTAGGATAAAAAACTTCACATCTACTAAAAACCATGTTGTGGAAAAACATCTGGTACACGGACGGGCACCCACAACATGTACAGTACGAAGCTAATCGTGTAATAACTGTACATGAGCAGGCACTCGAGTGCACGTTAGGGGTCGGCACCACCAGATCGGGTGGGCTGGTTCTGTAAGCTGTAGTTTTTCTAGTGATTATGTATGAGTTTTGCAATGAAAGGAGGGAGAAAGCCCTCGGGCGTCCAAAGGCAGGGCTTGGAAGGGGTGTGCGTGGGGAGGGCCCACGGACCTGTCCTCAGTGACAGCCAAGTCAGCGACCCTCGGCCAGGGGGTCGGAGCTCTGCTTGGGCCTCACCAATCCCCGCAGAGGGCACTGGCCAGAGGAGCTCAGGCGACCGCCTGCGTGCACCCCTCCTATGGCTGGGCCCACCTTGTGGAAGTTAAAGGGAAGCCGATTTTAACTCAGCCCAAGGCAGGGCTTTTTCACGGTGCGGCGCGAGGAGGCTGCGGGCTGGAGGCGAGGTA